>NC_067246.2:305703396-306328396 GCF_019359855.2 Lolium perenne
CATAAATTTAAAACTTGAATTCTTTTGATGACAAACACAACATTCATTCATTCATTCAACATCACATATTACAAACTAACACTTCCCATGGTTTTAAGAACCATTCTCTCATGCTACGATACAACGGACGGGATACAACTCACACCTACATAAGTGATCAAGTGCAACTACTCATCATCAACATCGATCGGGATGAAGTCATCAGCTCCGGCCTCCAGGAACTCGTAGTCTTCCTCCTCGGTGAACTCGTCCTCCTCAAAGTCGTCGTCGTCACTCAGGAAAGCTCCTCCTCCCTGAAGGTCTTCACCTCCATCATCTTCCTCCATCTCTCTAAGCTGGTCCTCTTGGGCCTTGACAGTGGCCTCCAAAGATGCTATCTTGGCGCGAAGGCGCACGATGGTAGCGTCCTTCTTGGCACGCTGCTGGCGGAGTGTCTTGTGGTCGCGGGCAAGCAGCTTGATCGCCTCACCCTGCTCGGTGATGTGAGCGTGGGTCTGGTTGGCGTACGCGCGGGAGGCGTCCAGATCCTTCTGAGTCTGGTACAACATGAAGTCGAGGTACTCAGCATGGTGCCTCAGCTCAGGGTGGGGCTGCAGCTCCATGGGCACTCCCATAGAATCACGCCTCACGAGATGCGCGAAGCGGAACGCGAGTATGCACACCATGTTCTGTCCGCACAGACGGGCGAGTGCTTCCTGAAGAGCACGCACGAGTCCGTCGAGCCAGTTGATCTCCCTGAAAGAGAAGAGGATCCTCTCCGAGGTGGGAGGCTCCATCTTGCCCCTCAAGTCAGCGGTGATGATCCACTGCAACTCTCATCCGGCCTGGTCGTTCACCTCGATTTCGTGGAACTCGGGGTGAGGGCGTCCAAGAAAGTCCGAGAGGGCGTTGAGGTCATGCTCGAAGATCAAGCTTCCTCCATTCCCAAGCTGGTAGAACTTGGTGTTGATGGGTTCATTCGGCTCCATCTGAAAGCGAAATGGATAAGTAAGTTAGAGAAGTGCAACAAGTGTGTCAAAAATTTAGGTAGATTCATAAGGAAGAGCATGATTCATCAATTTGAAAAGGTCTCAAAGACAAGAGTATGAATAAATTTTCACAAATATTCCTTTCATTTGGTTTTGAAACTAAGTTTTTCTGAACGTCCATTCTAACTAGGGTCTTCTAAGGTCAAACAATGGCTCTGATACCAACTTGTCAACACCCGGATTTTTAAGTCCAGATGCCTATTATGCCATTCATCGCAATCCCAGGAATATTGTTGTTGCGAGACATAACAGTCGAATATCATAAGTCATCATTCATTACAAACCATACTTGTCTTACAAATTCAGATCACCTGATCCATATTACACAAATAGTTGATCTATTGATCAACGACATAGTTCAAAGCGGAAGCGTAAATAAAAGGGGACTCTCTAGTCCACAGGCCAACGCTTGACGTCGGAAGATTCCTAGTTGTCGTAGGCGTCCTGCTAGTCGTCACCTTAGTAGTTCTGCTCCTCCTCATATTCTGGCCATTTGAATAGCCAGGGACACAGCCGTGAGTACTTTAAGTACTCGCAAACTAATACTAGTGTAAGTTCTATCAATTCTAGTAAGGGGTGCTAAGCTCTAGTTTCTTTTGCATAAAGCCAATTTTAGTTCACAAGTATTTGATAAAGACTCTTTCATGTGCTAATGATGGCGTGTAACTCACACGTTCGTTGGGAACCCCAAAAGGAAGGTATGATGCGCACAGCAGCAAGATTTCCCTCAG
Source organism: Lolium perenne (assembly GCF_019359855.2). Taxonomy (NCBI): domain Eukaryota; kingdom Viridiplantae; phylum Streptophyta; class Magnoliopsida; order Poales; family Poaceae; genus Lolium; species Lolium perenne. The sequence goes on from NC_067246.2 coordinate 305,705,156, forward strand.
AAAGAAACCAAGGTTTATCGAACCAGGAGGAGCCAAGAAGCACGTTGAAGGTTGATGGCGGCGGGATGTAGTGCGGCGCAACACCAGGGATTCCGGCGCCAACGTGGAACCTGCACAACACAACCAAAGTACTTTGCCCCAACGAAACAGTGAGGTTGTCAATCTCACCGGCTTGCTGTAACAAAGGATTAACCGTATTGTGTGGAAGATGATTGTTTGCAGAAAACAAGAGAACAAGAGATTGCAGTAGATTGTATTTCAGTATAGAGAATTGGACCGGGGTCCACAGTTCACTAGAGGTGTCTCTCCCATAAGATAAACAGCATGTTGGGTTAACAAATTACAGTTGGGCAATTGACAAATAAAGTGGGCATGACCATGCACATACATATTATGATGAGTATAGTGAGATTTAATTGGGCATTACGACAAAGTACATAGACCGCCATCCAGCATGCATCTATGCCTAAAAAGTCCACCTTCAGGTTATCATCCGAACCCCCTCCAGTATTAAGTTGCTAACAACAGACAATTGCATTAAGTATTGCGCGTAATGTAATCAGTGACTATATCCTCGAACATAGCACCAATGTTTTATCCCTAGTGGCAACAGCAGATCTATAATCTTAGAGATTTCTGTCACTTCCCCAGATTCACGGAGACATGAACCCACTATCGAGCATAAATACTCCCTCTTGGAGTTACAAGCATCTACTTGGCCAGAGCATCTACTAGTAACGGAGAGCATGCAAGATCATAAACAACACATAGACATAACTTTGATAATCAACATAACAAGTATTCTCTATTCATCGGATCCCAACAAACGCAACATATAGAATTACAGATAGATGATCTTGATCATGTTAGGCAGCTCACAAGATCCGACAATTAAGCACAATGGGGAGAAGACAACCATCTAGCTACTGCTATGGACCCATAGTCCAGGGGTAGACTACTCACTCATCACTCCGGAGGCGACCATGGCGGCGTAGAGTCCTCCGGGAGATGATTCCCCTCTCCGGCAGGGTGCCGGAGGCGATCTCCTGGATCCCCCGAGATGGGATCGGCGGCGGCGGGGTCTGCGGGAAGGTTTTCCGTATCGTGGCTCTGCAGATCGGGGGTTTCGCAACAGAGGCTTTAAGTAGGCGGAAGGGCAGGTCAGAGGCGGCACGAGGCCCACACCATAGGGCCGCGCGGCCAAGGGGTGGGCCGCGCCGCCTAGGGTGTGGCCACCTCGTGGCCCCACTTCGTCCTCCTCTTCGGTCTTCTCGGAAGCTTCGTGGCAAAATAGGACCCCGGGCGTTGATTTCGTCCAATTCCGAGAATATTTCCTTACTAGGATTTCTGAAACCAAAAACAGCAGACAAAGAATCGGCACTTCGGCATCTTGTTAATAGGTTAGTTCCGAGAAAATGCACGAATATGACATAAAGTGTGCATAAAACATGTAGATAACATCAATAATGTGGCATGGAACATAAGAAATTATCGATACGTCGGAGACGTATCAGCATCCCCAAGCTTAGTTCTGCTCGTCCCGAGCAGGTAAAACGATAACAAAGATAATTTCTGGAGTGACATGCCATCATAACCTTGATCATACTATTTGTAAAGCATATGTAGTGAATGCAGCGATCAAAACAATGTATATGACATGAGTAAACAAGTGAATCATATAGCAAAGACTTTTCATGAATAGTACTTCAAGACAAGCATCAATAAGTCTTGCATAAGAGTTAACTCATAAAGCAATAATTCAAAGTAAAGGCATTGAAGCAACACAAAGGAAGATTAAGTTTCAGCGGTTGCTTTCAACTTGTAACATGTATATCTCATGGATAATTGTCAACATAGAGTAATATAATAAGTGCAATATGCAAGTATGTAGGAATCAATGCACAGTTCACACAAGTGTTTGCTTCTTGAGGTGGAGAGAAATAGGTGAACTGACTCAACAATGAAAGTAAAAGAATGGTCCTCCATAGAGGAAAAGCATCGATTGCTATATTTGTGCTAGAGCTTTGATTTTGAAAACATGAAACAATTTTGTCAATGGTAGTAATAAAGCATATGTATCATGTAAATTATATCTTACAAGTTGCAAGCCTCATGCATAGTATACTAATAGTGCCCGCACCTTGTCCTAATTAGCTTGGACTACCGGATCATCACAATGCACATGTTTTAACCAAGTGTCACAAAGGGGTACCTCTATGCCGTCACTGTACAAAGGTCTAAGGAGAAAGCTCGCATTGGATTTCTCGCTATTGATTATTCTCAACTTAGACATCCATACCGGGACAACATAGACAACAGATAATGGACTCCTCTTTTATGCATAAGCATGTAACAACAATTAATAATTTTCTCATATGAGATTGAGGATATATGTCCAAAACTGAAACTTCCACCATGGATCATGGCTTTAGTTAGTGGCCCAATGTTCTTCTCTAACAATATGCATGCTTAACCATAAGGTGGTAGATCGCTCTTACTTCAGACAAGACGAACATGCATAGCAACTCACATGAAATTCAACAAAGAGTAGTTGATGGCGTCCCCAGTGAACATGGTTATCGCACAACAAGCAACTTAATAAGAGATAAAGTGCATAAGTGCATATTCAATACCACAATAGTTTTTAAGCTATTTGTCCCATGAGCTATATATTGCAAAGGTGAATGATGGAATTTTAAAGGTAGCACTCAAGCAATTTACTTTGGATTGCGGAAAATACCATGTAGTAGGTAGGTATGGTGGACACAAATGGCATAGTGGTTGGCTCAAGTATTTTGGATGCATGAGAGGTAATCCCTCTCGATACAAGGTTTAGGCTAGCAAGGCTTATTTGAAACAAACACAAGGATGAACCGGTGCAGCAAAACTCACATAAAAGACATATTGTAAACATTATAAGACTCTACACCGTCTTCCTTGTTGTTCAAACTCAATACTAGAAATTATCTAGACCATAGAGAGACCAAATATGCAAACCAAATTTAGCATGCTCTATGTATTTCTTCATTAATGGGTGCAAAGCATATGATGCAAGAGCTTAAACATGAGCACAACAATTGCCAAGTATCACATTACCCAAGACATTATAGCTAATTACTACATGTATCATTTTCCAATTCCAACCATATAACAATTTAACGAAGAAGAAACTTTGCCATGAATATTATGAGTAGAAGCTAAGGACATACTTGTCCATATGCTACAGCGGAGCGTGTCTCTCTCCCATAAAGTGAATGCTAGGATCCATTTTATTCAAACAAAACAAAAAACAAAAAACAAACCGACGCTCCAAGCAAAGCACATAAGATGTGATGGAATAAAAATATAGTTTCAGGGGAGGAACCTGATAATGTTGTCGATGAAGAAGGGGATGCCTTGGGCATCCCCAAGCTTAGACGCTTGAGTCTTCTTAGAATATGCAGGGGTGAACCACCGGGGCATCCCCAAGCTTAGAGCTTTCACTCTCCTTGATCATGTTGCATCATACTCCTCTCTTGATCCTTGAAAACTTCCTCCACACCAAACTTAGAACAACTCATTAGAGGGTTAGCGACAATAAAAATTAACATGTTCAGAGGTGACACAATCATTCTTAACACTTCTGGACATTGCATAAAGCTACTGGACATTCATGGATCAAAGAAATTCATCCAACATAGCAAAAGAGGCAATGCGAAATAAAAGGCAGAATCTGTCAAAACAGAATAGTTCGTATTAACGAATTTTATCGAGGCACCAGACTTGCTCAAATGAAAATGCTCAAATTGAATGAAAGTTGCGTACATATCTGAGGATCACTCACGTAAATTGGCATAATTTTCTGAGTTACATACAGAGAAAACAGCCCAGATTCGTGACAGCAAAGAAATCTGTTTCTGCGCAGTAATCCAAATCTAGTATGAACTTTACTGTCAACGACTTTACTTGGCACAACAAAACACTAAACTAAGATAAGGAGAGGTTGCTACAGTAGTAAACAACTTCCAAGACACAAAATAAAAACAAAGTACTGTAGGTAAAAACCATGGGTTGTCTCCCATAAGCGCTTTTCTTTAACGCCTTTCAGCTAGGCGCAGAAAGTGTGTATCAAGTATTATCGAAGGGTGGTACATCTTCAGCGGGGTGTGGAGTTCTCTCAACCAGGCATAGTATATTAGATACATAAGTTTTAGCGTCCCCCTTTTCATTAGTCTTGGGCTTGCTACTCTCATCAAACAAATTTTCAGGAACAAGCCAAGCATAATTATTTTCTAGTGCATCATTCATCGCTAGGAGCTTAGATGGTATTTGTGCTTTGATCTCCCCACCATCATTAATATTATTAGTGTACTTTATTCTATCCATATCCATCTTTTCAAGGAGACTAACAAAATAGGTATAAGAACCAAGCATATTAAATTTAGCAAAGACCTTTCTAGCCTCCCTTGCTATACCACCAAATTCTCTAAGAAGGGTTTCTAAAACAAAATCTGTCTTTTCCCCTTCTTCCATATCACCAAGTGTGAGAAACATGTGTTGGATTATAGGATTGAGATTAACGAATTTAGTTTCCAACATGCGAACTAAAGCAGCAGCAGCAATTTCATAAGTAGGAGCAAGGTCTACCAAGTGTCTATCCTCAAAATCGTCAATGGTACTAACATGGTTGAAAAATTCCTCTATATTATTTCTCCCAACTATAGACCCACGTCCTACCGGTATGTTTTTTGTGGTAAAATTAAAAGGAAACATAGTGAAATAAGTAAAGCAAATACAAGTAACTAATTTTTTTGTGTTTTTGATATAACAAACAAGATAGCAAATAAAGTAAAACTAGCAACTAATTTTTTTGTATTTTGATTTGGTGCAGCAAACAAAGTAGTAAATAAAACTAAGCAAGACAAAAACAAAGTAAAGAGATTGGGATGTGGAGACTCCCCTCGCAGCGTGTCTTGATCTCCCCGGCAACGGCGCCAGAAAAAGAGCTTGATGGCGTGTAACTCACACGTTCGTTGGGAACCCCAAGAGGAAGGTATGATGCGCACAGCAGCAAGTTTTCCCTCAGAAAGAAACCAAGGTTTATCGAACCAGGAGGAGCCAAGAAGCACGTTGAAGGTTGATGGCGGCAGGATGTAGTGCGGCGCAACACCAGGGATTCCGGCGCCAACGTGGAACCTGCACAACACAACCAAAGTACTTTGCCCCAACGAAACAGTGAGGTTGTCAATCTCACCGGCTTGCTGTAACAAAAGATTAACCGTATTGTGTGGAAGATGATTGTTTGCGTAAAAACAAGAGAACAAGATTGGCAGTAGATTGTATTTCAGTATAGAGAATTGGACCGGGGTCCACAGTTCACTAGAGGTGTCTCTCCCATAAGATAAACAGCATGTTGGGTGAATAAATTACAGTTGGGCAATTGACAAATAAAGAGGGCATGACCATGCACATACATATTATGATGAGTATAGTGAGATTTAATTGGGCATTACGACAAAGTACATAGACCGCCATCCAAAGATGCATCTATGCCTAAAAAGTCCACCTTCAAAGTTATCATCCGAACCCCCTCCGCATTAAGTTGCTAACAATGGACAATTGCATTAAGTATTGCGCGTAATGTAATCGGTGACTATATCCTCGAACATAGCACCAATGTTTTATCCCTAGTGGCAACAAAGCACATCCATAATCTTAGAGATTTACGTCACTTCCTGCATTCACGGAGACATGAACCCACTATCGAGCATAAATACTCCCTCTTGGAGTTACAAGCATCTACTTGGCCAGAGCATCTACTAGTAACGGAGAGCATGCAAGATCATAAACAACACATAGACATAACTTTGATAATCAACATAACAAGTATTCTCTATTCATCGGATCCCAACAAATGCAACATATAGAATTACAGATAGATGATCTTGATCATGTTAGGCAGCTCACAAGATCCGACAATTAAGCACAATGGGGAGAAGACAACCATCTAGCTACTGCTATGGACCCATAGTCCAGGGGTAGACTACTCACTCATCACTCCGGAGGCGACCATGGCGGCGTAGAGTCCTCCGGGAGATGATTCCCCTCTCCGGCAGGGTGCCGGAGGCGATCTCCTGGATCCCCCGAGATGGGATCGGCGGCGGCGGCGTCTCTGGAAGGTTTTCCGTATCGTGGCTCTCGGTACTGGGGGTTTCGCAACAGAGGCTTTAAGTAGGCGGAAGGGCAGGTCAGGAGGCGGCACGAGGGGCCCACACCACAGGGGCGCGTGGCCAAGGGGTGGGCCGCGCCGCCCTAGGGTGTGGCCACCTCGTGGCCCCACTTCGTCTCCTCTTCGGTCTTCTGGAAGCTTCGTGGCAAAATAGGACCCTGGGCGTTGATTTCATCCAATTCCGAGAATATTTCCTTACTAGGATTTCTGAAACCAAAAACAGCAGAAAACAGCAACTGGCACTTCGGCATCTTGTTAATAGGTTAGTTCCAGAAAATGCACGAATATGACATAAAGTGTGCATAAAACATGTAGATAACATCAATAATGTGGCATGGAACATAAGAAATTATCGATACGTCGGAGACATATCAGCTAACTAACTCAAGTGGGAACATTAGTGTCATTCCCACAACTCAGTGGTGATTCAAAACAATTCATTTCAATTCACCATTCATTTCATCAACATTTTCATAAATCTGACACCAGAAACTGTATGGCCTTTCCAACCGTCCGTAACCGTGGACGCGGCTATTCGAATAGGTTTACACTCTGCAGAGGTTGCACACTTGTGCCACAACATTTGATTTCATCCGTCGGGGATAGCCCCGAATCATCGTAACTCAGTACGCGGATCATCAACCAGAACCTTTCACTTACAAACCCTAGTATAGGCACCTCTCCCCATGAGCTTGGCCTCCCAGTGAAGACCAACTGTCAACCTGGGAACTGCACAGGGCTTGGCCGTACAATTCACCTCATTTCACATCATTTCTCATACAACGGAGGCAGCCTCGGCATAACCCCTATGATGCTTGTTTAGAGGGAACCCATACTAAGATGTATAAACTTCCAGTTAAGCCCTACCCATAATCAGGTATTGTGGGGGTACTCAAAAATTGGAAAGGTATCACATCCAAACCAATATCAGTTTTAGTCAAAATTCACCATATCATTCAGGTCATATTCACCTTCAAAGATCTTTCAATGGAATGACTCATCATTCCAAAGTTTTCAAATTCATTTCAAGTCACATGTTCCCATCTAGAGTAGCCAATTTTAATTATTAGCACTTGCACTAATCATGAGGGGTGCTATCTTGCTTGGGCATCTTTGAGACTAACTTTGCTACTCTAGTAATACTCTAAACTTAGACCAAAGTTAACTATAAAAGTAACTTCTTCATAAATCAAGTAAAAACTGGTAAGGTAAAAACTTGGGATGAGATTATTGCAAGTAAAGTAAGACTAATGGTGCCTTGCCCCAAATGGCTTTGCACTTGCAAGAATATTAGCTTGCATTGAGTGGGGTAGTGATCAAAGTTATCTTCCTCCTCTTCTTGGTAGAAACCTTCTTCTTCCTTGTATTCTCCGGTACTAGCGTCTAAAAACGAATACGAGATACAATCACCCAACAAGGTTCAAGAGCTATACTAAGCACACCATGGCTTCACACAAACTATTCTATTATTATAGCACACATAGCATACTAGTTGCATTTGGTTTTCTTTCTTGAAGAAAAATAATTTTCTCTCATTACATATGTAAATGATAGTTTCCATTTAGTTCTTGGAGGAAATAATTTCCTCTCATTGAATCTTCTTAAGATTTAATTTCCTCAAACAATCATGCATGAAATCATGTTGACCTAAGTCAACCATTCATCATCATCATTTGGGAAAATAATTTAAATGAGGTAGAATACCTCATACTATTTAACAATACTAATTATGATTTAATATCACAAAGTATTTTCATGTGAGAGCATTTAGACCAGGGTCACAACTTCATATGAAAGTACTTGGGACAAGATTTAAATGAAGCAAAACACTTCATATGATTTACATAGTAGTTTTGGACAATATCATTTGACTAAAATAGCCATATAGTCCTTTATTTAAACTAGGCCACGATCACTCAAAGTAACCATGACATATTTTTGCAGAAACAATTAGTGTAAGTGAAATGTGAGCTATGAGAGTTGAAATCAACTTAATATCATTTATGGTTGATTTTTATGAATTATTTTAATGTGCAAAAGTCCCTGCCTTATTCTTTTTGTCACATCATTTCTACAAAGAATCTCACAGTGAGACCAGTATAGTTGTGTAGATCTTTTTCTTAGCTTTCCAACAATATAAAATTCATCAAATTTGGTTAAGCCAATTTGAATCTATTGAATTTTGAAAACAGGGTCAGTATTGATTTTGAATTAATCTGGAAATTCGAATTTGAACTGAAACGGGCCGGCGGGAAAACTTAACGGGCCCAAACGATTTAAATGGCCACAGTCCAGCCCACCACGCGTCCACGCACGCGTGGGCTGTCTGACGGTGGGCTCCACCCGTCCGTGGGCGTTAAACGCCGAATCGGTACGGGGGACGTGGAGCGTTGGATTAGATGGCGATCTAACGGCTCTGGGTCGTCGTCGTTGATGTCTACTCACATTTCTTTTCCTGTAGACAGTGTTGAGCCTCCAAGAGCAGAGGTTTGTAGAACAGCAGCAAGTTTCCCTTAAGTGAATCACCCAAGGTTTATCGAACTCAGGGAGATAGAGGACAAAGATATCCCTCTCAAGCAACCTTGCAATCACGATACAAGAAGTCTCTTGTGTCCGCAACACACCTAATACACTTGTCAGATGTATATGTGCACTAGTTTGGCGAAGAGATAGTGAAATACAAGTAATATGGATGAATATGAGTGGCAATAACAATCTGAAATAAATATGGCAGCGAGTAAACATGCAACAGAACAGTAAATAAACGGAGATTCAATGCTTAGAAACAAGGCCTAGGGATCATACTTTCACTAGTGGACACTCTCAACATTGATCACATAACTGAAACTACTCTACACTCTCTTGTTGGATAACAAACACCATTCATTGTGTAGGGCTACAAGAGCTCCCTCAAGCCGGAGTTAACAAGCTCCACAACATTCGGAGTTCATATTTAAGTAACCTTTAGAGTGCATGATAGACCATTGCAATTTAAACCGAGTACTAACATAGCATGCACACCGTCACCGTCAGGCTATGAAAGGGGAATAGATCACATCAATACTATCATAGTAATAGTTAACTTCATAATCTACAAGAGATCACAATCATAGCTTATACCAAGTACTACATGATGCACACACTGTCAACATTACATCATGGAGGAGGAATAGACTACTTTAATAACATCACTAGAGTAGCACATAGATGATATTCAACTAGATCACAAAGAGAGAGATGAACCACATAGCTACAGTAGATCCCTTAGCCTCGGAGGAGAACTACTCCCTCCTCATCATGGGAGACAGCAGCGGCGATGAAGATGACCGTGGTGTCGATGGAGATGCCTTCCGGGGGCACTTCCCCGTCCCTGAGGCGTGCCGGAACAGAGACTTCTGTCCCCTGAATCTTGGCTTCGCGATGGCGGCGGCTCTGGAAGGTTTTCCGTCTCGTGGCTTATTAGTCTAGGGTTTTCGCGACGGAGGCTTTAAGTAGGCGGAAGGGCGGAGTCGGAGGGGCCACGGGGGACCCACACAGTAGGGGGGCGCGCCCCCCCTTGGCCGTGCCGCCTTGTGGGGTGGGGCCCCCTGGCTCCCCTCTGGGCCCTCTTCGGTGCTCTGGAAGCTTCCGGGAAATACAAGATCGTGGGCCTTCATTTCATCCAATTCCGAGAATATTTCCTGTGTAAGATTTCTGAAACCAAAAACAACAGAAAACAGGAACTGGCACTTCGGCATCTCGTTAATAGGTTAGTTCCGGAAAATGCATCAAAACGATATAAAATGTGAACAAAACATGTAAGTATTGTCATAAAACTAGCATGGAACATCAGAAATTATAGATACGTTGGAGACGTATCAGTCGTCGCTGGCGAGAATAGGCTACTGGCATGGCGGCGCTAGGGGGTCGGAGAGCTCACCGTGGCTCCAGCGGCGGTGGGCAGTGTGCTCAACGAAGCGGTGGTCGACGGCGAAGCTCCAGGTACCGGCGGCTCGTCTTGGGGTGGCTCCAATCGGCGGCGATGTTCCGCGGCGGCGTACGGCAGTGAGGTGGTAATTGAGCGGCGGCGGTGGCTAATTGAGGCAGTGGAGTGGCTCAGGTGGTCGAGGGAGAAGAGGTGAGTGTGCTGGTGTGCTCAGATCGACGAATGGTGGCCTCCTTTTATAGGCGCGGAAGAGGCCGTGGGTACTGCGGCGAACTCGACCACGACGTGACTTCTCCGGCGGTCTATCGAGCTAGGCGAGGGCGCGGCGGTGTTCAGTGCGTCATGGCGGTTCTCTGGGTGGCGACAGGTAGACTAGGCGGTGCCTAACACGGTCGGGGTGCTTCGACGTCTGGCGCGCCCGAGGCGGGGTTTCTTCTTCGTCTCCGGCGGCGGCGGGCACGGGTCAGTGTCGCGTTCATGTCTGGCGGCGTCGTGTTGTCACGGTGAAGCTCAATGCGAAGAGGGAGGGGGCCGGGGGATGCTCGAGGTGGCCAGGCGGCGCGTGTCCAGTACGTGTCCATGGCGTGCACGCGCGACGCCATCGGCATGGTCTGGCCATCCTGGGCGCGCGTTGTCCGGCGACTGTCGGCCTCTTCTCCGGCAGTGGCGTGTGTAGGCGGTTGCAGTAGGGTGAGGTGGAGCTCCAGGGCATGGTGGCCAGGGCTGGTGAGGTAGGGAGAGAGGAGAGGGGCATGCATGTGCTCATGGCCGGCATGGCCATGCTATGCCATGTGTGCCCTCCATCTTAGGGTTGCTAGGGTTGGTGTTGGAGGAGAGGGGACCAGGGAACCAGTAGAGGCCAAGTGGTGAAGTTAGGGTTAGGCAAACACTATTTAGAATAGTGTTTGAGATTTGGGCATATTTGCTATTTCAAATTCTTGCCAAATTTGTTCTATGCAAGGTGGTTCTAAAATTTGAAATTGGTTGGTTTGGATTAGATGCAAATGACCAGAGCCACACAAAGGTGGTGGTGGAATTTTAAAAATAAAATAAATGCCAAATATGCAAAATGGAGAATGTTGAATCTGTTAAAAAGTCTCAACTTTGCATGAGCATAGTTTTTGATCCAGGGTGAATTTGATATGGTGATCTTTACAAAAGTTGTTCACCTTGATGTGTAATTGGATGAGGTGCAAAGAATTGGAATTGTTTGGTTTGAAAATCTTGAAATCCAGGGGCTCAAAGTAGTGACCAGATTGTAAATGGCAGGATTGACCATTATTCTATGTGATCACAAATTGAGTTTAAATTTGATTTGATTTGTGTTTCTTTGATTCCAAAAGTTGTAATAAGTGTTTACTAACATAATACAACTAATGGTGAAAGTCAATTTGGTCTAAGGTAAAGATTTTCAAAAATGGCATAAACCATATGTGAGGGTTTAGGGTTTTTCTTATTTGATTTCTTTTCTTTTTCTTTGATTTGAATTGTGATCTTTTCTTGATCCATTTAGGGTTTTAGGGTTTAGCACATAAGCATAAAAACAATCATCATGGCATATCACCCAAAAATGCACAAGTCCTATTGACATAGGCATCCCCAATGGGCCTGCCGAAGATAGTACCCGGGGTTTACTGAAGGCCCACTACCCGAAGAATAAGAAGATTCGGAAGCCCAAGATATTATTAAGGAAAGTAAGAGTTGTAATAGGAAGCATTATTTGTAATCTTGCGGGATGAGTTAGAAACCTTCCCGAACTCTGTAACTTGTACAATACGAATCCCTCGGCTCCGCCTCCTATATAAGGGGGAGTCGAGGGACAAAGAAAGCATCGAATCATTGTTTCTCAAACCCTAGTTTCATAATCGTCGAGTACTTTTCGGCTGAAACCTTCGAGATCTACTTGCCCTCTACTTCCAACTAAACCCTAGTCTACAACCCGTAGGCATTGACAAGTTGATACCTTGTCAATTGGCGCCGTCTGTGGGAACTAGAGGCGTCAAGGATCCGATCTCGATGGCACGTTCAAGATCGTCGACTTTATCAACCGCAAGCAACGCGATGGATCGAGGTAAACAGATCGCAACTGGTCTTGTCGATTTTGTTCCTCACCCGCCCTCCCGTTTGGATGCATATGCGTATCTGGAGGAGCCTATGGAGATGACGTTCGGAAGATTTCACTTTCGCGTCGAGAAAGAGGGATCGTATCGTGTCGAAATTCCGATTTCATCGGGATTGTCGGCGGTCGATTCCGATTTTTCAAGCTATACATCGTCAACCGAATCAGGAGAGTAAGAAACTTCGTCGTCACGCTTCATCAGCACCAGGGCAAGAGAAAAACTCGCCAAGATCTTCAGCGACATGTCGTTTGAGTCATCTGCGGACTCCTATATAAGCGATGGCTCAAGCAGTGTCGACAGCTACAACTTCATCGACAAATCTACTACAATGGGCAAGGTGTTCGCCAATCTTCATGATGGCGTCACCAAACCCAACATAGATCTGAATACAAAGTATCATCAGATTTATGTCATCGGAGAGCCAAGTCGTGATCAGGAGGAAACATCTGAGGCTTTCGACGATTTGGGAAATCCATACGTCGATCCCTCTGATTTGCGATGAGGCCTAGGCAATAAATATATCGGGCCACAGCCGCGAGACAGAGTCCAACTTCCGCAAACAACATGGGATAGAGCCGCAAGGGCCATGGATGGCTCAGAACCAATGGCCACTGATGCGTGTAGTTGACACGTCCGTTGGGAACCCCAAGAGGAAGGTGTGATGCGCACAGCGGCAAGTTTCCCTCAGTAAGAAACCAAGGTTTAATCGAACCAGTAGGAGTCAAGAAGCACGTTGAAGGTTGATGTCTACGTTCCCCCTCCTTTCCTGTAGACAGTGTTGGGCCTCCAAGAGCAGAGGTTTGTAGAACAGCAGCAAGTTTTCCCTTAAGTGGATTACCCAAGGTTTATCGAACTCAGGGAGGAAGAGGTCAAAGATATCCCTCTCATGCAACCCTGCAACCACAAAGCAAGAAGTCTCTTGTGTCCCCAACACACCTAATAGGTGCACTAGTTCGGCGAAGAGATAGTGAAATACAGGTGGTATGAATATATATGAGCAGTAGCAACGGTGCCAGGAAATAGCTTGATGGTGTGTAGTTGATGGTGGTAGTATTGCAGCAGTAGTAACACAAGAAACAAGAAACAAGCAGTAGTAACGCAGCAGTATTTAGGAACAAGGCCTAGGGATTACACTTTCACTAGTGGACACTCTCAACATTGATCACATAACAGAATAGATAAATGCATACTCTACACTTTTGTTGGATGATGAATGCATTGCGTAGGATTACACGAACCCTCAATGCCGGAGTTAACAAGCTCCACAATTTGTTCATATTTAAGTAACCTTATAGTGTAAGATAGATCAATAGACTAAACCAAGTACTAACATAGCATGCACACTGTCACCTTCATGCATATGTAGGAGGAATAGATCACATCAATATTATCATAGCAATAGTTAACTTCGCAATCTACAAGAGATCATGATCATAGCATAAACCAAGTACTAACACGGTGCACACACTGTCACCTTTACACACGTGCAGGAGGAATAGAACTACTTTAATAACTTTGCTAGAGTAGCACATAGATAGTAGTGATACAAAACTCATATGAATCTCAATCATGTAAAGCAGCTCATGAGATCATTGTATTGAAGTACATAGTAGAGAGATTAACCACATAGCTACCGGTACAGCCCCGAGCCTCGATGGAGAACTACTCCCTCCTCATGGGAGCAGCAGCGGTGATGAAGATGGCGGTGGAGATGGCAGCGGTGTCGATGGAGAAGCCTTCCGGGGGCACTTCCCCGTTCCGGCAGCGTGCCAGAACAGAGACTCCTGTCCCCCAGATCTTGGCCTCGCGATGGCGGCGGCTCTGGAAGGTTTCTGTGGTTTTCGTCAATCGTGATAGGGTTTTCGCGACGGAGGCTTTATACAGGCGAAGAGGCGGCGCAGGAGGGCTTCTGGGGGGCCCACACCATAGGGCGGCGCGGCCCCCCCTCTGGCCGCGCCAGGGTGTGGTGTGGGGCCCTGTGGCTCCGCCTCCGGCGGCTCTCGGGTGTTCTGGATGGTTCCGGGAAAATAGGAACTCGGGCGTTGATTTCGTCCGATTCCGAGAATATTTCATTACTAGGATTTCGAAACCAAAAACAGCAAGTAAAAAGAACTGGCACTTCGGCATCTTGTTAATAGGTTAGTTCCAGAAAATGCACGAATATGACATAAAGTGTGCATAAAACATGTAGATAACATCAATAATGTGGCATGGAACATAAGAAATTATCGATACGTCGGAGACGTATCAAAGGTTGATGGCGGCGGGATGTAGTGCGGCGCAACACCAGAGATTCCGGCGCCAAAATGGAACCTACACAACACAACCAAAGTACTTTGCCCCAACGAAACAGCGAGGTTGTCAATCTCACCGGCTTGCTGTAACAAAGGATTAACCGTATTGTGTGGAAGATGATTGTTTGCGTAAAACAAGAAACAAGATTGCAAGAGATAGTATTTCAAAGATAGAGAATTGGACCGGGTCCACAGTTCACTAGAGGTGTCTCTCCCATAAGATAAACAGCATGTTGGGTGAACAAATTACAGTTGGGCAATTGACAAATAAAGAGGGCATGACCATGCACATACATATCATGATGAGTACTGTGAGATTTAATTGGGCATTACGACAAAGTACATAGACCGCTATCCAGCATGCATCTATGCCTAAAACGTCCACCTTCAGGTTATCATCCGAACCCCCTCCAGTATTAAGTTGCTAACAACAGACAATTGCATTAAGTATTGCGCGTAATGTAATCAGTAACTACATCCTCGAATATAGCACCAATGTTTTATCCCTAGTGGCAACAGCACATCCATAATCTTAGAGATTTCTGTCACTTCCCTGCATTCACGGAGACATGAACCCACTATCGAGCATAAATACTCCCTCTTGGAGTTACAAGCATCTACTTGGCCAGAGCATCTACTAGTAACGGAGAGCATGCAAGATCATAAACAACACATAGATATAAATTGATAATCAACATAACATAGTATTCTCTATTCATCGGATCCCAACAAACGCAACATATAGAATTACAGATAGATGATCTTGATCATGTTCGGCAGCTCACAAGACCCGACAATTAAGCACAATGGGGAGAAGACAACCATCTAGCTACTGCTATGGACCCATAGTCCAGGGGTAGACTACTCACTCATCACTCCGGAGGTGACCATGGCGGCATAGAGTCCTCCGGGAGATGATTCCCCTCTCCGGCAGGGTGCCGGAGGCGATCTCCTGAATCCCACGAGATGGGATTGGCGGCGGCGGCGTCTCTGGAAGGTTTTCCGTATCGTGGCTCTCGGTACTGGGGGTTTCGCGACGGAGGCTTTAAGTAGGCGGAAGGGCAGGTCAGGGGGCCACACGAGGGCCCCACACCACAGGTCGGCGCGGCCAAGGGCCAGGCCGCGCCGCCCTAGGGTGTGGCCGCCTCGTGGCCCCACTTCATCTCCTCTTCGGTCTTCTGGAAGCTTCGTGGCAAAATAGGACCCTGGGCGTTGATTTCGTCCAATTCCGAGAATATTTCGTTACTAGGATTTCTGAAACCAAAAACAGCAGAAACAAAGAATCGGCACTTCGGCATCTTGTTAATAGGTTAGTTCTAGAAAATGCACGAATATGACATAAAGTGTGCATAAAACATGTAGATATCATCAATAATGTGGCATGGAACACAAGAAATTATCGATACGTCGGAGACGTATCAGCCACCACAGCCACGCCAGAAGAATTACAAGCATATCAATAAGGCTCGCACGAGCTGCAAGGGAATTGGAAAAACAGACAGCTGAGTTAAACATAAGAAAGGAGGCAGCCTCTGCATCAAGTAGGCGCAGGGCAGAGCTGAGTCGACAATCTAGAACTTCGGGTGATAGCCACAGGGAAGCTCGGAACAGAGCAAGATCAAGGTTACAAAACGTACCTGAAGGAGAAAGAGAGCACTTGGTTCAAAACCTCGACATGTCTTTTATGTCAATAGACACGAGAGGAAACATCATCCCCAAGACACCAGAAGCTGGGTATATGGCGACACAAGCTTTCATCCTTGCATCCAGACCACCCCCAGGAGATCCAAGGGAAGCACTGTACAACATGGTGATGGCAGGAGTTGGAGCCATGGGGACGGCGTTTGTATCAACACCTCCCGAAGGAACGGCAAGGCAAAATAGTCCACGACCTGCGGCAGCAACAGCAGCAGCTCCCGAAGGACCAAGTGGAGCAAGGGACACGGCAGCACAAGCAAGGGTCAACAGAGCGCGACAAAGCAGAAGGGAACATCGGCAGTCCCCAGAGTTAAACGACGAGGATATGTGTGGTTTGCCATGCTTCACAAGGAGAGTTCGAAAAACTCGAGTCCCTTCGTGATTCAAGTTACCTGATAACTTCAAGAAATTCGACGGCCTCCAAGATCCAGAGGATTGGCTAGTTGATTATCTCGAGACAGTGAAGCTCACAGGAGGAACCAGAGCAACAGCTATGCAAAGCATCCAGGTGCACTTGAGTGGAGCCGCACGATCTTGGATAAAGAAACTTCCTCCAGGATCTATCGACAGCTGGGATAGCTTCGAGGAAGTGTTCGTCAAGAACTTCCGGTCCACATGTAAAAAACCTGCGTCATTAGAGGAGCTGAGAGCGTGCCGACAAAAGCCAGACGAGCCAATGAGAAAATATATCCAAAGGTGGAATATCATCAAAAACTCGGCAGAAAATATATCTGACGAGAGAGCAATAGATGCGTTTGTCGCAGGGATCAGGCGTGGAGATTTTGTCGAGGATTTGGGGAGGACCAATCCAAAGACAGTATCCGCGTTAATGGAAATAGCAAACAGATGGGCAGATGGAGAAGATGCTGTTCACAACAAACGGCATAAGTCGCCAGAGGAAGACCGCGGTCGAAATTATCAACCAAGGCGACGATTTCCTCGGCAGTACTCGAGCTATGATGCCCCAGGACAAATCTCGGCTGGTTTCCGAGCAAGCGCAGGAGGAAACAACAGAGATGAGTACCAGAGAAGCAACGAGCAACGAGGCGACAATAGAGATGACTCTCGAAACAATAGGCAAAATAGCGGGCCAAGGTTCCAGAGACCCTTCGTGTCCCCCGAAGAGATGATGAACGGGCCGTGTCAGATGCACTTTTTCCTCGACAGTAACAGAAAAAGATAGTCAGGATATCTGCAAAAGGATTGTCGCAATTTTCAGGCAATGCTAAGGTATGCAGGGCATGCTAATGCTCAGGCAGCACAGAGAAATCCTCGAGAACCCAGGAGTGAGATTCACTTGCCACCTCCTCCCGCGATTACGGACGACAATCTACATCAGCTCAGAATAGCGGCAGCACCTCCACCGCCGCCTTACGTTGATCCTAACTCTAACGGAGCGGTCTCGATGATTCAGAAGGGAAGGCCATCCAATAGAGCTCAGAAAGTAATCTCGCGACAGGTGTTCATGGCAGAAAAAATGCCTCCACCAACAGTCGAGTATCTTAATTGGTCAGGGCAAGACATTGGCTTCACCATAGCAGATCATCCACAGCAAGTTCCTCGACCAGGGCAGTCAGCACTCATACTACCAGCGGTCATCGCAGGATTTGACGTATCTCGTGTGTTTATAGATGGCGGCAGCAGCTTAAACCTTATGTACGCAGATACATTAAGGAAGATGAACATATCCCTAGCAAACCTGAAGCCAACAGACACGAGATTCCACGGTATCACACCAGAGAAGCCAAGCTATCCGCTGGGGAAGATTAATCTCGACGTTCAGTTTGGGACCCGAGAAAATTACAGAATCGAGAAGTTGGAGTTTGAAGTCGTAGATTTCCCGTCACAGTACCACGCTCTGTTGGGACGACCAGCATATGCTAGATTTATGGCGGTACCACATTACACGTACCTGTTATGGAGGATGCCTAGACCTAAGGGACCAATCACAGTCAAAGGAAGCTTCGCCCTAGCCGATAAATGTGATAAGGATTTTCATCGAATATCAGAAACTTTCGGGATGCAAGCTGAGTATTTGGCGTCAAGGCTCATGACTGACTACGACGTGCTGCCAGACGTTGGAAGGCCAAATAAAGAATCAACTTTCAATACTGAGAAAAATTCTAAGGAGGTGCAGATTCACCCGACAGACCCGAAAAAGACGACGTCCATCGCAAACGACATGGACCTCGCATAGGAAAGCGCGCTCGTCGAGTTCCTCCGTGAGAACTGGAAAATCTTCTCATGGTGTCCAGCTGACATGCCAGGAGTACCCAGGGAACTTGCCGAGCACCACCTAAACTTGGATCCACTAGCGAGACCAATCAAACAACCTTTGCGACGTTTTTCGGAACCAAACCGCAAGGCTATGCTGTCAGAAATTGATCGACTAAGAGAAGCTGGTTTTATCAAGGAGCTGCACACAGAAGCCACATGGGTAGCAAATCCAGTGTTGGTGCCGAAGAAAAACACTAAAGTCCTTTGCATGTGCGTCGACTTTACGTGTCTCAATAAACATTGCCCAAAGGATCACTTTCCCCTCCCGAGGATCGACCAAATTATCGACTCCACGGCAGGATGTGAACGTCTTTCCTTTTTGGACGCATATTCTGGTTACAACCAGATCAGATTAAAAGAAGAAGATGAAGTAAAAACAGCGTTCATCACACCTTACGGCGTGTTTTGCTATAGAACAATGCCTTTTGGTTTGAAAAACGCGGGAGCACATATCAAAGGATGATGCAGAAGTGTTTGGCGACACAGATTGGAAAAAATGTGCAAGTGTACATCGACGATGTCGTCATAACGTCAAAAAAGGGGACGACGCTGATCGAGGATCTCAAGGAAACCTTTGACAACCTCGACAAATTCTGCCTCAAGCTGAACCCGATGAAGTGCTCCTTCGGCGTCCCAGCAGGAGAACTTCTTGGGTTCCTAGTTTCAGCAAAAGGGATTGAAGCAAATCCCGACAAAATACAAGCCATCGTAACAATGAGGAAGCCAACAAAGTTAAAAGAAATACAGCAACTAGCTGGGCGAGTCGCAGCTTTAAGCAGATTCGTCGCCAGGCTGGGAGAAAAAGCGTTACCGTTCTACGCTTTAATAAAGCAAGGGGAGAAATTCCAGTGGAACGAAGAAGCCGATAGAGCTTTCGAGGATCTGAAACGCACAATCTCGACACCACCAATCTTGGTGGCGCCAAAGGAAAAGGAACCTCTCCTGCTGTACATAGCAGCCACACCCCAGGTAGTTAGCACGGTGCTAGTCGTCGAAAGGGAAGAAGAAGGGAAACTCCATGGAGTGCAAAGGCCGGTATATTTCATCAGTGAAGTTTTATCGCCTTCCAAACAGCGGTACCCGCAGTACCAGAAACTAGCATATGGAGTGATTAAAACGGCAAGAAAGTTGCGCCACTATTTTTCGGCGCACCCGATAATAGTAGTCAATGAAGCACCTCTTTCAAATATACTGAACAATCCAGAAGCTACAGGGCGTGACTCCCTTTGGGGAATAGAACTTTCCCCTCGGGACATCACGTATGAAAAAAGAAAGGCAATCAAGTCGCAAGTTTTGCCAGATTTTATTGCAGAGTGGATGGAGTTGCAAAACACGGGACCCCCAGATTTGTCGAGAACCTGGACTATGAACTTTGATGGATCCAAGAGAGTAGAAGGAGCTGGCGCGGGAGTGATACTTATATCACCCGAAGGCGACAAGTTAAAGTACGTCCTACGGATGACGTTCCCAAACGCATCCAACAATGAAGCAGAATACGAAGCCCTCATACACGGGATGAAGATGGCGAAAGCTTGCGGTGCAACTCGACTAAAAATCTTTGGTGACTCACAATTGGTGGCTCAGCAAGTTATGAACCAATGTGATGCAGTCAATGATAGCATGATAGCATACAAGGAGGTGTACAATGAGCTTGAGAAGCTGTTTGATGGATGCAAGGTAAATCACATCAGTAGGTTGAGCAATGATGAAGCCGACGTTCTCGCAAACATCGGGTCGCAGTGCCTTCCAATCCCGCCAGGTGTATTTTGGGAAGAAATAGCGGAGAGATCCACAAAGCCGAAGAAGGCGCAGAAAAAAGCAAAGGAATAAAAAACTTCGGCGCCCCTCAAAGAAGCCATGGAGGACGAAGAGGACCAAGAGCTTGTGATGATGGTAGAAGTTCCTTGGATGCAAGCGTACATATCGTATATACTTAGGAAAGAAATACCCGACGATCCAGTTGTGGCAAGGCAAATTGTTCGACGATCCAAAGCTTTCACAGTGGTCAAGGGTGAGTTATACAAGCGAAGTATTTCAGGCGTCCTGCAAAGGTGTGTCACACCCGAAGAAGGAAGAATAATCCTAAAAGATGTGCATGAAGGAATATGTGGTCACCACGCGAGCAACCGAGCTATTACAGCCAAGGTTTTTCGGGCAGGATTTTACTGGTTGACAGCAATCGAGGATGCAAAAGAGATAGTAAGAACCTGCGATGCGTGCCAGAGATTCGCCGCAAAACCTCACTCTCCGGCGGCAGAGCTGATGCCAATACCATTGTCCTGGCCCTTTGCCCAATGGGGACTCGATATGGTGGGAAAGTTGCACAAAGCTTCGCCAGGAGGATATGAGTACCTGTTGGTTGCTGTCGACAAATTCACAAAGTGGGTAGAAGCGAAGCCAATAAATTCACCAGATGCAGCGTCGGCAATAAAGTTTGTGAAAGGCCTCGTTTTCCGGTTCAGAGTGCCTCATAGCATTGTCACAGACAACGGTACCAACTTTACAGCTAAGGAGTTCAAGGCATACTGCGCAGAAGTAGGCATTAAATTGCACTTTGCGTCAGTAGGACATCCACAAACCAATGGCCAAGTCGAAAAAGCCAATGGTATCATCTGCAACGGCATTAAAAAACGTCTGCTAGGACCGCTTGAAAAAGCTCGACATACCTGGCCAGAAGAATTGCCAAGTGTTTTATGGAGTATCCGAACAACACCAAATACGGCGACACAAGAAACTCCGTTTTTCCTCGTCCACGGAGCCGAAGCAGTACTACCAATTGAAATAGAGTATGATTCTCCAAGAGTAACAGAGTATGACGAGGAAACATCACGAAAAGCTCGGGAGGACGATATGGATGCACTCGATGAAGCTCGAGATGAAGTACTATCACGAGTTACCAAGTACCAGCAGGACCTGAAAAACTACCACAGTCGACGATTGCGGCCCAGATCTTTCCAGGTCGGCGATTTGGTCTTACGGCTTAACCACCAAAGTACTGAAAAGCTCGAGTCACCATGGTTGGGACGTTACGTCGTCACGGAAGTCAACGACGGAGGAGCATACAGGATCAAGGACAAGAAGACAGGGGTTCCCGAGAAAAACCCCTAGAACGTGGCGCAGCTCAGGCGTTTTTACGCTTAGAGTCGAAATATAGTCCTCCTATGTAAAAATACAATGTACTGAAACGCCCGCGAGTTTTCAGACGCACTCTTTTCCTTTTCGGGGCACCGAGTGGGGCCGGAAAGGTTTTTAATGAGGCGGGCTCGCGGTGCTGCAATATAATAAAGATAGTGGAGATATACTTCTTATTCTTCGACACGCTCGGGGGCTCAACGCCTTCAAATTACAAAATACACACAATTTAGAGAAATTAGACTTACCGAAATATTTCGCCTTGGTACAAGAATACCTCGCCAAATAGAACATCGGGAGCTAATAACTATAAATATAGTGTACTCATCAAAATTTTACTGCTTTGGTCTGAAAACCTCGCAACAAAAATATAGAACATCACCACCAAGACACTCGGGGGCTCATACCCATCGACAGCAAAATATATATATCTTCTTGCAACAAGAGGAAAATCTTCAGGATAACAAAACATTACAAACTCCAGCCAGAGGCTCGGGGGCTCAACGACCAAAATAGAAACAATACATATTTACAGAGTTGACAGCTTTACAATATAGATCATGTTTACAAATACACAAAGACGTATCAATGGTGAAACTACAGCAAGAAAAAGGAAAAAATCCTCAGCGGATACCTAGCACATGGTCTATGGTTATTCGCTCATTGGAAGAACGAGTACTATGCTCGGCATAGCTACCCTTCACAAAAAACTCGGCATCCATCCGAAGAAGTTCATCCATCATATCTTCACATGTGAGTCACAAGATCATCAATCTTGCCCATGTTTCTCTTTTTCTTTGACATCTTAGCCAGGCACGTGGGAACAATTTGATCCATGGGCAATTTTGGATAGCAAATCTTTATCATCATCATAGCAAATCTTGCGCCAGCTGAGAGTTGAGCCCGCACAAAGCCATGGATTCGAGGAGCATCTCGAAACTTTTGCATTAAGGCGGGAAGTGTTTCTGGCATCTTGTTGCGAGGGAACATGGTTCCATTAACTAAAAACAAAGTCTTCGTACAGAAGTCAAGGAAGTCACGGACCTGAGCCGCGCGATCTTGGAATCTAACAATTTGGCGGGTACGCTCAGGAGTAACCCAAAAGTTAGAACCATGTTGTGCAGCCAGTCTGAGCAGAACATTGGCTCGAGCTTCAACACGTTGATCTTCGGCAGCAGTATCCAAAAACGAGCCTGGTACAGCAAATAAATTGTCAAAAGAGGAAAAATAGCAAGAACAAACATCCAGCATGGTTCTGAACAGGAAACATACCTGTCATGTCCAGGCTGGCGTCAGTCATTAGCTGAAGCATATAATTTTCTCGAGAAGAAGCTTCGATAGCCTCAGCAACAGCAGCATCCTTTGCAGCAATGGCTTCTTTCGCCTGTTGAAGAGCAATTTTCTCTCTCTCGGATGATTGTCGCGATTGTTCCATCATTACCAGAGTCTGTTTTTTCATGGATTGAAGTTGTTGGTGCAGTTCTTGCAAATCTTGCGACAAATGTTGGCTTGAAGAACCTCCGATGAGGTTATCATCGACCAGTGTTTTCTTCGAGAAGGAGGAAGCAGGAGAAGTATCGGCAGAATGAGGATTGGCAGAGTAGTTATCAAATATCAACTGGAAAATAAAATTTCAATATCAAATGATTGCAAAAGACAGAATTCCATTGATCTTTGGGAAATTTACATGGATATTACAGAAGGAGTTCTTCAAAAGGACCACTAAGGTAATTGTCGCCAAAGCTAATATTGCGACAATGGCTAAAGAAACAGAAAAAATAAAAAAGAAGGGGCATTCAACTAGACCTCCGGCTTTGATGAGCTAGGAGTTGAAGATGGCTTGATTCCGAGATAGGCCAGGATTTTCTTCGTGTTGGGCTTTGCCGCCTTGATCAGCGATCGCCATTTTGTTTGCTCTATTTGCTCTGTGTCGCCTACTTTCGCCCAGTCGATAGTTTGTTGGCTATCAGCGACCAAGGCAACAGTGCTTTCGACAGCAATCTTCATGTTCTCTTGGCGCATCTTCAGTCCAAGATCCTCTGGTGGGTTGAAGTCCTTGGCAAGAGCAAGGAAAATCTTGGGTTCCGCTTTCTTCGGGAAGAAGTAGGGGAACAGCCGTGACAATCCTGCGTCAGCTTGTTCAATGCCTTCGCGAGCTTCGGTTCCATTAAGCTCAAGAACAGAGAGCGTGTCAAGAAGAGAATCGTTGTCGGGATCTTCAAGCTCAAATTCTTGGTTTGTTTTACCTATTGCAGAAAATATATGGTGGTCGACAGTAAGTAAAGAAAAGCAAGTCTAAGAAAAATAGAATGGATCTACAAAATTACCGACAAAGCGCCGAATCTGCGTGTTCAAACGCTTGATGATCGCCTTTTCACGAGTAGCCTGCGCGGCTTTGTGCTCGTTCAAAGCAGTTTCGGCATCATCAAGTCTTTTTTGCAGATCTTCGACACCAGCAGCTTCTTCCTTGGCCTTATCAGCCTCCGCTTTAGCTTTGCTAGCATCAAGTTCAGCCTTCTTGCGAGCCGCTTCACTTTGTTCTAATTTCTGAGCAAGCGTGTCGACAAGCTTGTTGGCTTCTGCAAGTTTTTCTGCCAAAATAGTTAAGAATCGTCAAAATTGCGACAAAACAGGAGCAAGAAGTTATAAACAAGGGCCAGCAAAGAATTATTACCTTCAGTCTTGCTGGCATACTCACGGTACCCAATAAATTGGGCACCGATGCGAATAAGCTCTTTGATCATAGGCTGTCAAAGAAGGACAAGGAAAGAAAATGTCGGTATGGGAAAAATATGATGGCATAAAGAAGCAAACAGAGGAAATATAGACAGTGACAAGAAAATTAAGAACTTACATCATCCAAGAGAGGGCTAGAGGAGCTACCCAATTGGGGGGTAGGCTCCGGGATTGTTTCAACCCTTGTCCTTTTTGGTGAAGGAACAAGAGGGCTTGAAGGAGGAGTAGGAGCGCCGACGTTTTGTTGAGGAGGAGAGGATTCCTCTCCTTCGACTGGCGTCTCCGAAACAACAAGAGTATGTGACGTACTCGTTCGAGCAGCCACATCAACAGCTGGTACTTCTTCCTCATCATCACTATGATTAAATGTCAGTAGCATAAAAAGCAAGATAGACAAAAATCTTCGAGTACAAAAATAAAGGGAAATAAAAGGTGACTTACGAGCTGATGAGGGCCTCACGGTATGGATCATAAGCTGCCTTCTGGCGTGAAGGACCAACTTCTTCGGCTTTGGAGGTGCCGGAATCTTCGACATCGTCCCTTTTCCTTTTGTTCCTTGGAGAAACAGCAGGAGGAGGAGATTGTGCCGATGCAGTACCTTCGGAGATAGCCTCCTTTTCAGAAGATCCCGCAGATTTTTGAGAATCTACGGGTTCATTCACAAAAGAGGAGGCATCTTGGTTGTCGTCGGTGACAACGACCCTTTCATCAACTTCTACACCTTCAGGAAGGGGAGGAAGCGAGACAAGATTTGGATGGTTCTATACAAAAAACAGGGGAAGATGTCAAAAAAGGAGTTACAAAAAGGATAGCAAGGCAATAACAAATCAATTGACAAAGGTTACCTTGGGAAGCGCATTGGTGGCGCTATATGGTTTTACACGGCAAGAAGAAGGGACAGGATCTTTTTTGCTGAGGGAAGAGATTTTTCGGACAAGTTTCTCTAAGTCCTTGACCTCTAAATCCGCCGACAACCGATTTGCGTCCTTGTCGCCAGCGTACTTCCAAAGAGGGAATTTGCGAGCCTGAAGAGGCTGCACTCTGGTTCTAAGAAAATACGATGTGATCTGAATACCTGACAGCTCTTTGCCGCGAGTATTCTGCAACTCATGGATGCGAGTCATCAGGGCTTCTGTCGATATTTTTTCTTCTTCGGTAGCCTCTGCATCCCAGGAGCGGCGGCGAAGGATTTTCTCGGCACCATCGAAAGGAGGGATGTTGTCTTCAGCACATCCATGGTTCTCCTCCTGAATGTACAACCACTTCTTGCGCCACCCTTGAACTGAGTCAGGGAGTTTGACGTCGAAGTAATCGACTGTGGGGCGAACGGAAATAACAACGCTGCCTATATTATAGGCGACATTGGGAGAGCCATTGCGGCGACAAAAGAAAATGCGCTTCCATAGCGCCCAGTTAGGCTGGATGCCAAGGAAGGCCTCGCAGAGGGTGATGAAAGTGGAGATATGGAGGATAGAATTGGGCGTGAGGTGGTGAAGTTGCAGACCATAAACAAAAAGCAGTCCGGGGAGGAAAGGATGAATGGGGGTGGAAAGACCGTGGATGAGATGGTCGACGAAACTTACCCGATACCCCATTGGAGGGGTTGGGTAGCTTTCTTCACTAGGGAAGCACAACGCCTTCGACTTCTTGCTGATCCCCAGCTTCTTCAAGAGGTTGATGTCCTGGGTGGAAATTTTGGACCTTTCCCACTCCGCGCTTCCCAGATCTACGGTAGCCATTGATGATTCAGGCGTGCTGTGCTTGATCAACCGACGCGGTGGCATCTACAATGGCGCAGGAATGCAGCTTGGAGAAGATGAGCTTAGGGAGTTGTGGGGCGCAGGAGGAAGTTTCGCAGAGGAAAGCAGGAGAACGGCGCGAGCGGAAGTGCTCGAGGAAGAAGAAGGAGATCTTATATAGAGGTGCGGCGAAGCGGCGGACCGTTGGATGGAAAGATTGTGTGGCAGATGATAACCACGTAGAATAGGGGTAAGAAAGTATTTTAACACTGAGAAGTTACGGTACGTGTGATGGCGTGTAACTCACACGTTCGTTGGGAACCCCAAGAGGAAGGTATGATGCGCACAGCAGCAAGTTTTCCCTCAGAAAGAAACCAAGGTTTATCGAACCAGGAGGAGCCAAGAAGCACGTTGAAGGTTGATGGCGGCGGGATGTAGTGCGGCGCAACACCAGGGATTCCGGCGCCAACGTGGAACCTGCACAACACAACCAAAGTACTTTGCCCCAACGAAACAGTGAGGTTGTCAATCTCACCGGCTTGCTGTAACAAAGGATTAACCGTATTGTGTGGAAGATGATTGTTTGCGAAAACAAGAGAACAAGTATTGCAAGAGATTGTATTTCAGTAAAGAGAATTGGACCGGGGTCCACAGTTCACTAGAGGTGTCTCTCCCATAAGACAAACAGCATGTTGGGTGAACAAATTACAGTTGGGCAATTGACAAATAAAGAGGGCATGACCATGCACATACATATCATGATGAGTATAGTGAGATTTAATTGGGCATTACGACAAAGTACATAGACCGCCATCCAACTGCATCTATGCCTAAAAAGTCCACCTTCAGGTTATCATCCGAACCCCCTCCAGTATTAAGTTGCAAAGCAACAGACAATTGCATTAAGTATGGTGCGTAATGTAGTCAACAACTACATCCTTAGACATAGCATCAATATTTTATCCCTAGTGGCAACATCACAACACAACCTTAGAACTTTCTCACTTTGTCCTGTGTCAATGCAGGCATGAACCCACTATCGAGCATAAGTACTCCCTCTTGGAGTTACAAGCATCTACTTGGCCAGAGCATCTACTAGTAACGGAAAGCATGCAAGATCATAAACAACACGTAGATATAACTTTGATAATCAACATAACAAGTATTCTCTATTCATCGGATCCCAACAAACGCAACATATAGAATTACAGATAGATGATCTTGATCATGTTAGGCAGCTCACAAGATCCGACAATGATAGCACAATGGGGAGAAGACAACCATCTAGCTACTGCTATGGACCCATAGTCCAGGGGTAGACTACTCACACATCACACCGGAGACGACCATGGCGGCGTAGAGTCCTCCGGGAGATGATTCCCCTCTCCGGCAGGGTGCCGGAGGCGATCTCCTGGATCCCCCGAGATGGGATCGGCGTTGGCGGCGTCTCTGGAAGGTTTCCGTATCGTGGCTCTCGTGACCGGGGTTTCGTCACGGAGGCTTTAAGTAGGCGGAAGGGTAGGTCAAGAGGCGGCGCGAGGTGCCTGCACCATAGGGCCGCGCGGCCAGGGCAAGGGCCGCGCCGCCCTATGCTCTGGCTGCCTCGTGGCCCCTCTTCGTTTCGTCTTCGGACTTCTGGAAGCTTCGTGGAAAAATAGGCCCCTGGGCTTTGATTTCGTCCAATTCCGAGAATATTTCCTTACTAGGATTTCTGAAACCAAAAACAGCAGAAAATAGCAACTGGCACTTCGGCATCTTGTTAATAGG
Source organism: Lolium perenne (assembly GCF_019359855.2). Taxonomy (NCBI): domain Eukaryota; kingdom Viridiplantae; phylum Streptophyta; class Magnoliopsida; order Poales; family Poaceae; genus Lolium; species Lolium perenne. The sequence continues at coordinate 305,733,052 of NC_067246.2, forward strand.
TTAGTTCCAGAAAATGCACGAATATGACATAAAGTGTGCATAAAACATGTAGATAACATCAATAATGTGGCATGGAACATAAGAAATTATCGATACGTCGGAGACGTATCAGCATCCCCAAGCTTAGTTCTGCTCGTCCCGAGCAGGTAAAATGATAACACAGATAATTTCTGGAGTGACATGCCATCATAATCTTGATCATACTATTTGTAAAGCATATGTAGTGAATGCAGCGATCAAAACAATGTATATGACATGAGTAAACAAGTGAATCATATAGCAAAGACTTTTCATGAATAGCACTTCAAGACAAGCATCAATTAAGTCTTGCATAAGAGTTAACTCATAAAGCAATAATTCAAAGTAAAGGTATTGAAGCAACACAAAAGAAGATTAAGTTTCAGCAGTTGCTTTCAACTTGTAACATGTATATCTCATGGATATTGTCAACATAGGGTAATATAATAAGTGCAATAAGCAAGTATGTAGGAATCAATGCACAGTTCACACAAGTGTTTGCTTCTTGAGGTGGAGAGAAATAGGTGAACTGACTCAACATTGAAAGTAAAAGAATGGTCCTCCATAGAGGAAAAGCATCGATTGCTATATTTGTGCTAGAGCTTTGATTTTGAAAACATGAAACAATTTTGTCAACGGTAGTAATAAAGCATATGCATCATGTAAATTATATCTTATAAGTTGCAAGCCTCATGCATAGTGTACTAATAGTGCCCGCACCTTGTCCTAATTAGCTTGGACTACCGGATCATCACAATGCACTGTTTTAACCAAGTGTCACAAAGGGGTACCTCTATGCCGCCTGTACAAAGGTCTAAGGAGAAAGCTCGCATTGGATTTCTCGCTATTGATTATTCTTCAACTTAGACATCCATACCGGGACAACATAGACAACAGATAATGGACTCCTCTTTTATGCATAAGCACGTAACAACAATTAATAATTTTCTCATTTGAGATTTGAGGATATATGTCCAAAACTGAAACTTCCACCATGGATCATGGCTTTAGTTAGCGGCCCAATGTTCTTCTCTAACAATATGCATGCTTAACCATAAGGTGGTAGATCTCTCTTACTTCAGACAAGACGGACATGCATAGCAACTCACATGAAATTCAACAATGAATAGTTGATGGCGTCCCCAGTGAACATGGTTATCGCACAACAAGCAACTTAATAAGAGATAAAGTGCATAATTACATATTCAATACCACAATAGTTTTTAAGCTATTTGTCCCATGAGCTATATATTGCAAAGGTGAATGATGGAATTTTAAAGGTAGCACTCAAGCAATTTACTTTGGAATGGCGGAAAATACCATGTAGTAGGTAGGTATGGTGGACAGAAATGGCATAGTGGTTGGCTCAAGTATTTTGGATGCATGAGAAGTATTCCCTCTCGATACAAGGTTTAGGCTAGCAAGGTTTATTTGAAACAAACACAAGGATGAACCGGTGCAGCAAAACTCACATAAAAGACATATTGAAAACATTATAAGACTCTACACCGTCTTCCTTGTTGTTCAAACTCAATACTAGAAATTATCTAGACCTTAGAGAAACCAAATATGCAAACCAAATTTTAGCATGCTCTATGTATTTCTTCATTAATGAGTGCAAAGCATATGATGCAAGAGCTTAAACATGAGCACAACAGTTGCCAAGTATCACATTACCCAAGACATTTATAGCAATTACTACATGTATCATTTTCCAATTCCAACCATATAACAATTTAACGAAGAAGAAACTTCGCCATGAATACTATGAGTAGAGCCTAAGGACATACTTGTCCATATGCTACAGCGGAGCGTGTCTCTCTCCCATAAAGTGAATGCTAGGATCCATTTTATTCAAACAAAACAAAAACAAAAACAAACCGACGCTCCAAGAAAAAGCACATAAGATGTGATGGAATAAAAATATAGTTTCAGGGGAGGAACCTGATAATGTTGTCGATGAAGAAGGGGATGCCTTGGGCATCCCCAAGCTTAGACGCTTGAGTCTTCTTAGAATATGCAGGGGTGAACCACCGGGGCATCCCCAAGCTTAGAGCTTTCACTCTCCTTGATCATGTTGCATCATACTCCTCTCTTGATCCTTGAAAACTTCCTCCACACCAAACTCGAAACAACTCATTAGAGGGTTAGTGCACAATATAAATTGACATATTCAGAGGTGACACAATCATTCTTAACACTTCTGGACATTGCATAATGCTACTGGACATTAGTGGATCAAAGAAATTCATCCAACATAGCAAAAGAGGCAATGCGAAATAAAAGGCAGAATCTGTCAAAACAGAACAGTTCGTATTGACGAATTTTAAAATGGCACCAGACTTGCTCAAATGAAAATGCTCAAATTGAATGAAAGTTGCGTACATATCTGAGGATCATGCACGTAAATTGGCTTAATTTTCTGAGCTACCTACAGGGAGGTGGACCCAGATTCGTGACAGTAAAGAAATCTGGAACTGCGCAGTAATCCAAATCTAGTACTTACTTTACTATCAAAGACTTTACTTGGCACAACAAAACACTAAACTAAGATAAGGAGAGGTTGCTACAGTAGTAAACAACTTCCAAGACACAAAATAAAAACAAAGTACTGTAGGTAAAAACATGGGTTGTCTCCCATAAGCGCTTTTCTTTAACGCCTTTCAGCTAGGCGCAGAAAGTGTGTATCAAGTATTATCAAGAGACGAAGTGTCAACATCATAATTTGTTCTCATAATGGAATAAAAAGGTACCTTCATTCTCTTCCTAGGGAAGTGTTCCATACCTTTCTTGAGAGGAAATTGATATTTTATATTACCTTCCTTCATATCAATGATAGCACCAACAGTTCGAAGAAAAGGTCTTCCCAATATAATGGGACAAGATGCATTGCATTCAATATCCAAGACAACAAAATCAACGGGGACAAGGTTATTGTTAACGGTAATATGAACATTATCAAATTTACCCAAAGGTTTCTTTGTAGAATGATCAGCAAGATTAACATCCAAATAACAATTTTTCAGCGGTGGCAAGTCAAGCATATCATAAATTTTCTTAGGCATAACAGAAATACTTGCACCAAGATCACAATAAGCATTACAATCAAAATCTTTAACCTTCATCTTAATGATGGGCTCCCAACCATCCTCTAGCTTTTTAGGAATAGAGGCTTCGCGCTCTAGTTTCTCTTCTCTAGCTTTTATGAGAGCATTTGTAATATGATGTGTGAAAGCCAAATTTATAGCACTAGCATTAGGACTTTTAGCAAGTTTTTGCAAGAACTTTATAACTTCAGAGATGTGGCAATCATCAAAATTCAAACCATTATAATCTAAAGCAATGGGATCATCATCCCCAATGTTGGAAAAAATTTCAGCAGCTTTATCACAGGCAGTTTCAGCAGTTTTAGCAGTTTCAGGCAGTTTCTCGCGCTTTGCATTAGAAGTGGAAACATTGCTAACACAAATTCTTTTATTAGTATTAGTAGGAGGTGCAGCAACATGTGTAGCATTAGCATTACTAGTGGTGGTAATAGTCCAAACTTTAGCTACATTCTTCTCTTTAGCTAGTTTTTCATTTTCTTCTCTATCCCACCTAGCACGCAGTTCAGCCATTAATCTTATATTCTCATTAATTCTTACTTGGATGGCATTTGCTGTAGTAACAATTTTATTATGATGATTCTCATTAGGCAAAACTTTCGATTTCAAAAGATCAACATCAGCAGCAAGACTATCGACTTTAGAAGCAAGTATATCAATTTTCCCAAGCTTTTCTTCAACAGATTTGTTAAAAGCAGTTTGTGTACTAATAAATTCTTTAAGCATGGCTTCAAGTCCAGGGGGTGAACTCCTATTATTGTTGTAAGAATTCCCATAAGAATTACCATAGCCGTTGCCATTATTATAAGGATATGGCCTATAGTTGTTACTAGAATTGTTCCGGTAAGCATTGTTGTTGAAATTATTATTTTTAATGAAGTTCACATCAAAATGTTCTTCTTGTGCAACCAATGAAGCTAATGGAACATTATTAGGATCAATATTAGTCCTATCATTCACAAGCATAGACATAATAACATCAATCTTATCACTCAAGGAAGAGGTTTCTTCGACAGAATTTACCTTCTTACCTTGTGGAGCTCTTTCCGTGTGCCATTCAGAGTAGTTGATCATCATATTATCAAGAAGCTTTGTTGCTTCACCAAGAGTGATGGACATAAAGGTACCTCCAGCAGCTGAATCCAATAAATTCCGTGAAGAAAAATTTAGTCCTGCATAGAAGGTTTGGAGGATCATCCAAGTAGTCAGTCCATGGGTTGGGCAATTTTTAACCAGAGATTTCATTCTTTCCCAAGCTTGAGCAACATGTTCAGTATCTAATTGTTTAAAATTCATTATGCTACTCCTCAAAGATATAATTTTAGCAGGGGGATAATATCTACCAATAAAAGCATCCTTGCATTTAGTCCATGAATCAATACTATTCTTAGGCAGAGATAGCAACCAATCTTTAGCTCTTCCTCTTAATGAGAAAGGGAACAATTTTAGTTTAATAATATCACCATCTACATCTTTATATTTTTGCATTTCACATAGTTCAACAAAATTATTAAGATGGGCAGCAGCATCATCAGAACTAACACCAGAAAATTGCTCTCGCATAACAAGATTCAGTAAAGCAGGTTTAATTTTAAAGAATTCTGCTGTAGTAGCAGGTGGAGCAATAGGTGTGCATAAGAAATCATTATTATTTGTGGTTGTGAAGTCACACAACTTAGTATTTTCAGCGTTGGCCATTTTAGCTACAGTAAATAAAGCAAACTAGATAAAGTAAATGCAAGTAAACTAATTTTTTTGTGTTTTCGATATAGCAAACAAGATAGCAAGTAAAGTAAAACTAGCAACTAATTTTTTTGTATTTTGATTTAGTGCAGCAAACAAAGTAGTAAATAAAACTAAGCAAGACAAAAACAAAGTAAAGAGATTGAGAAGTGGAGACTCCCCTTGCAGCGTGTCTTGATCTCCCCGGCAACGGCGCCAGAAAATATGCTTGATGGCGTGTAACTCACACGTTCGTTGGGAACCCCAAGAGGAAGGTATGATGCGCACAGTAGCAAGTTTTCCCTCAGAAAGAAACCAAGGTTTATCGAACCAGGAGGAGCCAAGAAGCACGTTGAAGGTTGATGGCGGCGGGATGTAGTGCGGCGCAACACCAGGGATTCCGGCGCCAACGTGGAACCTGCACAACACAACCAAAGTACTTTGCCCCAACGAAACAGTGAGGTTGTCAATCTCACCGGCTTGCTGTAACAAAGGATTAACCGTATTGTGTGGAAGATGATTGTTTGCAGAAAACAGTAGAACAAGTATTGCGAGATTGTATTTCAGTAAAGAGAATTGGACCGGGGTCCACAGTTCACTAGAGGTGTCTCTCCCATAAGACAAATAGCATGTTGGGTGAACAAATTACAGTTGGGCAATTGACAAATAAAGAGGGCATGACCATGCACATACATATCATGATGAGTATAGTGAGATTTAATTGGGCATTACGACAAAGTACATAGACCGCCATCCAACTGCATCTATGCCTAAAAAGTCCACCTTCAGGTTATCATCCGAACCCCCTCCAGTATTAAGTTGCAAAGCAACGGACAATTGCATTAAGTATGGTGCGTAATGTAATCAACAACTACATCCTTAGACATAGCATCAATGTTTTATCCCTAGTGGCAACAGCACAACACAACCTTAGAACTTTCTCATCCGTCCCGGTGTCAATGCAGGCATGAACCCACTATCGAGCATAAGTACTCCCTCTTGGAGTTACAAGCATCTACTTGGCCAGAGCATCTACTAGTAACGGAAAGCATGCAAGATCATAAACAACACGTAGATATAACTTTGATAATCAACATAACAAGTATTCTCTATTCATCGGATCCCAACAAACGCAACATATAGAATTACAGATAGATGATCTTGATCATGTTAGGCAGCTCACAAGATCCGACAATGATAGCACAATGGGGAGAAGACAACCATCTAGCTACTGCTATGGACCCATAGTCCAGGGGTAGACTACTCACACATCACACCGGAGGCGACCATGGCGGCGTAGAGTCCTCCGGGAGATGATTCCCCTCTCCGGCAGGGTGCCGGAGGCGATCTCCTGGATCCCCCGAGATGGGATCGGCGTTGGCGGCGTCTCTGGAAGGTTTTCCGTATCGTGGCTCTCGGTACTGGGGGTTTCGTCACGGAGGCTTTAAGTAGGCGGAAGGGTAGGTCAAGAGGCGGCGCGAGGTGCCCAGACCATAGGGCCGCGCGGCCAGGGCAGGGGCCGCGCCGCCCTATGCTCTGGCTGCCTTGTGGCCCCTCTTCGTTTTGTCATCGGACTTCTGGAAGCTTCGTGGAAAAATAGGCCCCTGGGCTTTGATTTCGTCCAATTCCGAGAATATTTCCTTACTAGGATTTCTGAAACCAAAAATAGCAGAAAACAGCAACTGGCACTTCGGCATCTTGTTAATAGGTTAGTTCCAGAAAATGCACGAATATGACATAAAGTGTGCATAAAACATGTAGATAACATCAATAATGTGGCATGGAACATAAGAAATTATCGATACGTCGGAGACATATCAACGTGCGCCAGGAAAAGCGGAGGACGTGTGTCCCCCACCTGCACGACGTGTCAGGATAATGGATAAATTGGGCCCGCAAGGCAGCGGGAGCAAACTTCTCGCGATTTTCGGACTCGCAATCGTGGTTATCGTCAGCAATAACGTCACCTTGGCAGAAGGAAAAATTCGCCTCAACAGCTTCATAAAAAGGCGATATGGAAAATATTGATGAGCCTTTGATCAAATACAAGTTTTTGATCAAATGCTCGGGGGCTACTTCGAAAAAATGAAAAGATCAAGAAAGACAAAATAGAAATGGCGAGAGCCTATGATCAAATACAAATATTTGCTCATAGCCTCGGGGGCTACTCCCATCGGGAGCGCTGTTCGCGCACCCGAGAAATTATAAAACTTCGGGAGAAAAAGAAAATATAGCAGCATAAGGCGTGGAGCCTACACCCAAGCACAAGTCCTTGGCTGTAGCCTCGGGGGCTACTCCCATCAGGAACGCTGTTCGCGTGTGATACGTCTCCGACGTATCGATAATTTCTTATGTTCCATGCCACATTATTGATGTTATCTACATGTTTTATGCACACTTTATGTCATATTCGTGCATTTTCTGGAACTAACCTATTAACAAGATGCCGAAGTGCCAGTTCCTGTTTTCTGCTGTTTTTGGTTTCAGAAATCCTAGTAACGAAATATTCTCGGAATCGGACGAAATCAACGCCCAGGTTCCTATTTTTCCCGGAACCATCCAGAACACCCGAGAGCCGCCAGAGGGGAGCCCTGGGGGCCCCACACCACACCCTGGCGCGGCCAGAGGGGGGGCCGCGCCGCCCTATGGTGTGGGCCCCCCAGAAGCCCTCCTGCGCCGCCTCTTCGCCTATATAAAGCCCCTGGATCGAAAACCCTGATGCGTTCGACGAAAACCACAGAAACCTTCCAGAGCCGCCGCCATCGCGAGGCCAAGATCTGGGGGACAGGAGTCTCTGTTCCGGCACGCCGCCGGAGCGGGGAAGTGCCCCCGGAAGGCTTCTCCATCGACACCGCTGCCATCTCCATCGCCATCTTCATCACCGCTGCTACTCCCATGAGGAGGGAGTAGTTCTCCATCGAGGCTCGGGGCTGTACCGGTAGCTATGTGGTTAATCTCTCTCCATGTACTTCAATACAATGATCTCATGAGCTGCTTTACATGATTGAGATTCATATGAGTTTTGTATCACAATTCATCTATGTGCTACTCTAGTGACGTTATTAAAGTAGTTCTATTCCTCCTGCACGTGTGTAAAGGTGACTAGTGTGTGCACCGTGTGGTTCTTGTCGTAGGCTATGATCATGATCTCTTGTAGATTGTGGAGTTAATTATCATTATGATGGTATTGATGTGATCTATCTGGTTATGTTGATCTATCTTACACTACAAGGTTACTTAAATATGAACAAATTGTGGAGCTTGTTAACTCCGGCATTGAGGGTTCGTGTAATCCTATGCAATGCGTTCATCATCCAACAAAAGTGTAGAGTATGCATTTATCTATTCTGTTATGTGATCAATGTTGAGAGTGTCCACTAGTGAAAGTCTAATCCCTAGGCCTTGTTCCTAAATACTGCTATCGCTGCTTGTTTACTGTTTTACTGCGTTACTACTGCTGCAATACTACCACCATCAACTACACGCCAGCAAGCTATCTTCTGGCACCGTTGCTACTGCTCATATATATTCATACCACCTGTATTTCACTATCTCTTCGCCGAACTAGTGCACCTATTAGGTGTGTTGGGGACACAAGAGACTTCTTGCTTTGTGGTTGCAGGGTTGCATGAGAGGGATATCTTTGACCTCTTCCTCCCTGAGTTCGATAAACCTTGGGTATCCACTTAAGGGAAAACTTGCTGCTGTTCTACAAACCTCTGCTCTTGGAGGCCCAACACTGTCTACAGGAAAGGAGGGGGAACGTAGACATCAAGCACTTTTCTGGCGCCGTTGCCGGGGAGGAAAGGTAAAAGGCACTCATACTTCGGTTCCAGGTAAAGTACTTTTCTGGCGCCATTGTGTTTGTGCTCGAAGCTATTTCCTTTAGATCCTGCAATTGCAACTTTTTGTTTCTTGTTTACACTAGTTAGGCATAATGGAAAACATCTGTGAGCTCTTTGTACTATTTCCTGAGTCAAGACATGAATGGTTTAATGCGAAAATTAAAAAACCCATGGAACATGTTAGCATGAATACTTTGAACACCATTGTTGCTAATGATATGGAAAATTCTAAGCTTGGGGAAGCTGGTTTTGATGAGCATGATCTTTTTAGTCCACCAAGCATTGAGGAGAAAATTTTCTTTGATGATACTTTGCCTCCTATTTATGATGATTATAATGATAGTAGTCTTTTGGTACCACCTACTATGGAGAGTAAATTTTGTTGTGATTATACTATGCCTCCTACACTTGATGAGAATAATAATGATAGCTACTTTGTTGAATTTGCTCCCACTATTACTAATAAAATTGATTATGCCTATGTGGAGAGTAATAATTTTATGCATGAGACTCATGATAAGAATGCTTTATGTGATGGTTATATTGTTGAGTTTGCTCATGTTGCTACTGAAAGTTATTATGAGAGAGGAAAATATGGTTGTAGAAATTTTCATGTTACTAAAATGCCTCTCTATGTGCTGAAATTTTTCAAGCTATACTTGTTTTATCTTCCTATGCTTGTTACTTTGCTCTTCATGAACTTGTTTATTTACAAGATTCTTATGCATAGGAAGCATGTTAGACTTAAATGTGTTTTGAATTTGCCTCTGGATGCTCTCTTTCGCTTCAACTACTATTTCTTATGAGTGCATCATTAAAACTGCTGAGCCCATCTTGATGGCTATAAAGAAAGAACTTCTTGGGAGATAACCCATGTGTTATTTTGCTACAGTACTTTGTTTTATATTTGTGTCTTGGAAGTTGTTTACTACTGTAGCAACCTCTCCTTATCTTAGTTTTGTGTTTTGTTGTGCCAAGTAAAGCCGTTGATAGAAAAGTAAGTACTAGATTTGGATTACTGCGCAGTTCCAGATTTCTTTGCTGTCACGAATCTGGGTCCACCTCCCTGTAGGTAGCTCAGAAAATTAAGCCAATTTACGTGCATGATCCTCAGATATGTACGCAACTTTCATTCAATTTGAGCATTTTCATTTGAGCAAGTCTGGTGCCATTTTAAAATTCGTCAATACGAACTGTTCTGTTTTGACAGATTCTGCCTTTTATTTCGCATTGCCTCTTTCGCTATGTTGGATGAATTTCTTTGATCCATTAATGTCCAGTAGCATTATGCAATGTCCAGAAGTGTTAAGAATGATTGTGTCACCTCTGAATATGTCAATTTATATTGTGCACTAACCCTCTAATGAGTTGTTTCGAGTTTGGTGTGGAGGAAGTTTTCAAGGATCAAGAGAGGAGTATGATGCAACATGATCAAGGAGAGTGAAAGCTCTAAGCTTGGGGATGCACCCGGTGGTTCACCCCTGCATATATCAAGAAGACTCAAGCGTCTAAGCTTGGGGATGCCCAAGGCATCCCCTTCTTCATCGACAAATTATCAGATTCCTTCTCTTGAAACTATATTTTTATTCGGTCACATCTTATGTACTTTACTTGGAGCGTCTGTTTGTTTTTGTTTTTGTTTGTGTTTGAATAAATTGGATTACATCATGCTTGTGTGGGAGAGAGACACGCTCCGCTGTAGCATATGGACAAGTATGTCCTTGGTTTCTACTCATAGTATTCATGGCGAAGTTTCTCCTTCGTTAAATTGTTATATGGTTGGAATTGGAAAATGATACATGTAGTAATTGCTATAATGTCTTGGGTAATGTGATACTTGGCAATTGTTGTGCTCATGTTTAAGCTCTTGCATCATATGCTTTGCACCCATTAATGAAGAAATACATAGAGCTTGCTAAAATTTGGTTTGCATAATTGGTCTCTCTAAGGTCTAGATAATTTCTAGTATTGAGTTTGAACAACAAGGAAGACGGTGTAGAGTCTTATAATGTTTACAATATGTCTTTTATGTGAGTTTTGCTGCACCGGTTCATCCTTGTGTTTGTTTCAAATAACCTTGCTAGCCTAAACCTTGTATCGAGAGGGAATACTTCTCATGCATCCAAAATCCTTGAGCCAACCACTATGCCATTTGTGTCCACCATACCTACCTACTACATGGTATTTTCCGCCATTCCAAAGTAAATTGCTTGAGTGCTACCTTTAAAATTCCATCATCACCTTTGCAATATATAGCTCATGGGACAAATAGCTTAAAAACTATTGTGGTATTGAATATGTAATTATGCACTTTATCTCTTATTAAGTTGCTTGTTGTGCGATAACCATGTTCACTGGGGACGCCATCAACTATTCATTGTTGAATTTCATGTGAGTTGCTATGCATGTCCGTCTTGTCTGAAGTAAGAGAGATCTACCACCCTATGGTTAAGCATGCATATTGTTAGAGAAGAACATTGGGCCGCTAACTAAAGCCATGATCCATGGTGGAAGTTTCAGTTTTGGACATATATCCTCAATCTCATATGAGAAAATTATTAATTGTTGTTACATGCTTATGCATAAAAGAGGAGTCCATTATCTATTGTCTATGTTGTCCCGGTATGGATGTCTAAGTTGAGAATAATCAATAGCGAGAAATCCAATGCGAGCTTTCTCCTTAGACCTTTGTACAGGCGGCATAGAGGTACCCCTTTGTGACACTTGGTTAAAACATGTGCATTGTGATGAACCGGTAGTCCAAGCTAATTAGGACAAGGTGCGGGCACTATTAGTATACTATGCATGAGGCTTGCAACTTATAAGATATAATTTACATGATGCATATGCTTTATTACTACCGTTGACAAAATTGTTTCATGTTTTCAAAATCAAAGCTCTAGCACAAATATAGCAATCGATGCTTTTCCTCTATGGAGGACCATTCTTTTACTTTCAATGTTGAGTCAGTTCACCTATTTCTCTCCACCTCAAGAAGCAAACACTTGTGTGAACTATGCATTGATTCCTACATACTTGCTTATTGCATTTGTTATATTGCTTTATATTGACAATATCCATGAGATATACATGTTACAAGTTGAAAGCAACCGCTGAAACTTAATCTTCTTTTGTGTTGCTTCAATGCCTTTACTTTGAATTATTGCTTTATGAGTTAACTCTTATGCAAGACTTATTGATGCTTGTCTTGAAGTGCTATTCATGAAAAGTCTTTGCTTTATGATTCAGTTGTTTACTCATGTCATTACCATTGTTTTGATCATTGCATTCATTACATGTGTTTACAATAGTATGATCAAGTTTATGATGGCATGTCACTCCAGAAATTATCTGTGTTATCGTTTTACCTGCTCGGGACGAGCAGAACTAAGCTTGGGGATGCTGATACGTCTCCGACGTATCGATAATTTCTTATGTTCCATGCCACATTATTGATGTTATCTACATGTTTTATGCACACTTTATGTCATATTCGTGCATTTTCTAGAACTAACCTATTAACAAGATGCCGAAGTGCCAGTTCCTGTTTTCTGCTGTTTTTGGTTTCAGAAATCCTAGTAACGAAATATTCTCGGAATCGGACGAAATCAACGCCCAGGTTCCTATTTTTCCCGGAACCATCCAGAACACCCGAGAGCCGCGGAGGGGAGCCCTGGGGCCCCACACCACACCCTGGCGCGGCCAGAGGGGGCCGCGCCGCCCTATGGTGTGGGCCCCGTAAGCCCTCCTGCGCCGCCTCTTCGCCTATATAAAGCCCCTGGATCGAAAACCCTGATGCGTTCGACGAAAACCACAGAAACCTTCCAGAGCCGCCGCCATCGCGAGGCCAAGATCTGGGGGACAGGAGTCTCTGTTCCGGCACGCCGCCGGAGCGGGGAAGTGCCCCCGGAAGGCTTCTCCATCGACACCGCTGCCATCTCCATCGCCATCTTCATCACCGCTGCTACTCCCGTGAGGAGGGAGTAGTTCTCCATCGAGGCTCGGGGCTGTACCGGTAGCTATGTGGTTAATCTCTCTCCATGTACTTCAATACAATGATCTCATGAGCTGCTTTACATGATTGAGATTCATATGAGTTTTGTATCACAATTCATCTATGTGCTACTCTAGTGACGTTATTAAAGTAGTTCTATTCCTCCTGCACGTGTGTAAAGGTGACTAGTGTGTGCACCGTGTGGTTCTTGTCGTAGGCTATGATCATGATCTCTTGTAGATTGTGGAGTTAATTATCATTATGATGGTATTGATGTGATCTATCTGGTTATGTTGATCTATCTTACACTACAAGGTTACTTAAATATGAACAAATTGTGGAGCTTGTTAACTCCGGCATTGAGGGTTCGTGTAATCCTACGCAATGCGTTCATCATCCAACAAAAGTGTAGAGTATGCATTTATCTATTCTGTTATGTGATCAATGTTGAGAGTGTCCACTAGTGAAAGTCTAATCCCTAGGCCTTGTTCCTAAATACTGCTATCGCTGCTTGTTTACTGTTTTACTGCGTTACTACTGCTGCAATACTACCACCATCAACTACACGCCAGCAAGCTATCTTCTGGCACCGTTGCTACTGCTCATATATATTCATACCACCTGTATTTCACTATCTCTTCGCCGAACTAGTGCACCTATTAGGTGTGTTGGGGACACAAGAGACTTCTTGCTTTGTGGTTGCAGGGTTGCATGAGAGGGATATCTTTGACCTCTTCCTCCCTGAGTTCGATAAACCTTGGGTGATCCACTTAAGGGAAAACTTGCTGCTGTTCTACAAACCTCTGCTCTTGGAGGCCCAACACTGTCTACAGGAAAGGAGGGGGAACGTAGACATCAGCGTGCCCGATGACATTATAAAAAAGAAAGAAAGAATGAAAGGAAGAAAGATAGAAGAGAAAAAGAGTATATTTCGAGTTATAAATAACTCTGCATATACTCCCATCGGGAGAGCAATATAAGTCATCTTTGACTCAATAAAATGTGCCATTCCAACAGCCGAATAAGCACTCGACAATATATTCTCAGAACGCTAAAGTTGCGATCAATTTCTGAATGCCGCAAAACTTTACGAACGTAAGACCCCAGATCCATTCTGTGAGGCGTGGCGCCGTCTCTGACGTCGGTTTGCTACTTTTATCCGTATCAACAGATACGAAGAAAAATCCTAACGGACGCGTTAGGTACCCGATAAATATGACTGGGACTCGACAGAATGGTAAGACCTTAAGCGGCACCTGTCGAAGTTTACACCATTATCCCGAGATCATGTCCAGGGACGTGATCTTGAAGTAGGTTTTTGCGGATTGCCACTAGAGCAGTTAACTAGTACCTGATCCGTCAGATGAACTAGCCCCAACTACCATTATCCCTGTACAATATAGAAATTTGTGTGAAGAAATATAGAAAAGTTTTAAGTTGTCGAGTAAAAATAAACAGTGGAGATTTTCCCTGACTCTAGGATTCAAGCAAAATCTCGGGGGCTATTGACATAGGCATCCCCAATGGGCCTGCCGAAGATAGTACCCGGGGTTTACTGAAGGCCCACTACCCGAAGAATAAGAAGATTCGGAAGCCCAAGATATTATTGAGGAAAGTTAGAGTTGTAATAGGAAGCATTATTTGTAATCTTGCGGGATGAGTTAGAAACCTTCCCGGACTCTGTAACTTGTACAATACGAATCCTTCGGCTCCGCCTCCTATATAAGGGGGAGTCGAGGGACAAAGAAAGCATCGAATCATTGTTTCTCAAACCCTAGTTTCATAATCGTCGAGTACTTTTCGGCTGAAACCTTCGAGATCTACTTGCCCTCTACTTCCAACTAAACCCTAGTCTACAACCCGTAGGCATTGACAAGTTGATACCTTGTCACCTATGCATAGCACTATATGCAAATAAAAGTTTTTGTGTTGGTTCTAAATTTTGGGATCTTTGAAAATCTTCTTCTTCCTTTATTTGAAATTTGGGATGTTATAGTGCCCATGAGTTGTCCGTGCAAGAACTTTCAAAAAAGTGTCCTCTTGGCACATAACAAGTTGTGTAGCCACTCACATGTGCCTGGGGAGGAAGGTTGATGGCGCGGATGCACAGCCGGACCACCGTCAACTCACATCCGAGCTCATTGCATACAAGCTTTCGGATGAGATATCATCACTTCCAACCATGAACATTAGGTCTGTGCAATATATGGTGAAATACCGCTTTGACTACACCGTCAAGTATGGGAAGGCATGGAAGGCCAAACAAGCCGCATTCAAGATGTTGTACGCTGATTGGGAGGAAGCATACAACCGAGTCTCTAGGTTGTTGTTAGCGATGGCCGCTACTAACCCGAGCGTGGTTCATGTGGTGGAGCCTTCTAGTACCAAAATGACATTGCATGACGGTAAAATAGTGAGGGTATTTCACCGTGTATTTTGGTTGTTCGAGCAATACACGAGGGCATTCGACATTGTGACATAAGGGAGAAGGAAGAACTGGATGAAGAAGTTAGGAAGAAGAAGGCGAAGGAGAAGGCGAAGGGGGAGGGAGCTTTCTCCACGCAGTTATGCATTATGTGTCGAACCTTCTTTCCGTTTGGCTAGCATTATTTTGTTGAACATTGATGTACTAAGAACCTTGATGTTGTCGAACCTTTTCTCCATTTGGGCTTGCAATGTTGTATTAAAAAATGTGGTAATGTGCTAGGATTTTCTGAAGTTTTAGCACAACTCACTGTGTGGTGCCCATGCGAGCGGCGCCACACTTCATTGTGTGGCGCCCATGCCAAGGGCGCCACACAATGGAACAATTTGCACCAAAACATCCAGGGGCCAAGGTCGCTTAGTCCTTAGCCATTTTCGCGAGGTTGTTTATGTGGCGCCCTTGACATGGGCGCCACACTTCACTGTGTGGCACCCATGCCAAGGGCACCACCGAAGCAGCCTCACGAAAACGGCTAAGGACTAAGCGACCTTTCCCCCTAGATGTTTTGGGTTATATTGTTCCATTGTGTGGCGCTGATACGTCTCAAACGTATCTATAATTTTTATGCTCCATGTTGGTTTTACACCAATTCATATGTGTTCTGTTTACACTTCATTGCCCTTTTACATGATTTCTGGCACTAACCTATTAACAAAATGCCACAGTGCAAGTTCCCTATTTTCTGTTGTTTTTGTATTTCAGAAAAGTTGTACATAAAATATTCTCGGAATTGGACGAAATAAAAGCCAAAATCAATATTTTACCGAAACAAAGACGAAGTCCGGAGGGGGGACGAAGAGGCGCACCATGGCGCCCAGACCACCCCTAGGCGGCCTGGTCCTGGCCCGCGCCTAGGGTAGGTGTGGGGCCACCAGGCGCCCCACGACCTGAATCATCCGCCTATTTATACATCTTCTCGGGAAAACCCTGGATACCCGAGCCTCCATCCACGAATAGTTCCGTCACGGCCGCCATCGCCGAACCCATCTCGGGGGGTTTTGAAGCTCTTCCCGGCACCCTGCCGAAGGGGGAAATCATCGCCGGAGGCATCTGCACCGCCATGCCCGCCTCCGAAGTGATGCGTGAGTATTTCATCCCTGGAATATGGGTCCATAGCAGTAGCTAGATGGTTGTCTTCGCCACTTTGTGCTTCATGTATCGATCTTGTGAGCTGCCCTACATGATCAAGATCATCTTTATGTAATCCTATATGTTTGGTTTGCTGGGATCCGATGAATGATGAATAGATTGATTATATATTCATGTCATATGTTATTTGTGATCTTGCATGCTCTTTGTTGCTAGTAGA
This sequence comes from Lolium perenne, assembly GCF_019359855.2. Taxonomy (NCBI): domain Eukaryota; kingdom Viridiplantae; phylum Streptophyta; class Magnoliopsida; order Poales; family Poaceae; genus Lolium; species Lolium perenne. The sequence goes on from NC_067246.2 coordinate 305,749,529, forward strand.
AACTCTGGCCAAGTGGACACTTGTGACTTCAAGAGGGGCTATTTATGCTCGATAGTAGGTTCATGCCTCTAGTTTCCTGGGAGAGTCACTTTATAACTTCTAAGGTTGTAGATGTGTTGTTGCTACTAGGGAGAAAACGACGCTGTTTTATCCAAGGGTATTTCTATTGTTTACTTTACACACATTGCTTAATGCGATAGTCTGTTGCTTTCAACTTTATAATGAAAGGGGAGCGGACGCTAACCTGAAAGTGGATTATTAGTAATAGACGCAGTTGAATTACGGTCTATATATTATGTTGTAATGCCCAATACCAAATATCATAGTAATCATCTTGTCATGTGTGGTTGATATTCTGTCAATTGCCCAGCTGTAATTTGTTCACCCAACATGCTATTTCTTTATGGAGATACACCTATAGTGACATGTGGATCTCGATCCTATTTCCTTTACTGATAAATTCAATTGCAATCATGTTTTGTTTACTCTCTGCAAACATCTCCTTCCATTCGATACGTCTAATCTTTGTGTTCAGCAAACCGGTGAGATTGGCAACCTCACTGCAAGTTGGGGCAAAGTAATTTGGTTGTGTTGTGTGTAGGTTCCATGTTTTTGCTGACGCCGGTAGTGCGCCCTGCCACTAGTCAGCCAGCAACACCTTCAGAAGTCACGTTTCGTACTGAGGGAAAACTTGCTGCTATGGTCATCACACCTTCCTCTTGAGGTTTCCCAACCGCTTCCATAACAAATGCCAACAAGATTGTCTGGCGCCATCACTCGAGCACCATCAAGAATTTCTGGCGCCTTTGCTTGGGAGAAAGAGGATTTCTGCAAGGGGAGTCTCTCATCTCCAATCTCTTTACTTTGTTATAGTTTGCTTAGTTTACTTTAATTTTTTGCTTGCTTCATTATATCAAAAACACTAAAAAATTAGTTTACTTTTATAATTGTCTTTATATCTAAAACATAAAAAATTAGTTTCTTACATAGTTGTTATTTCGTTTCTAGTTCATTATGTTGATTCCTAAGTACGATCCGAAGGACCTATCTGAAGGTAGTGGTTCTATAATTTGGAAAGATAACATTGAAAAATTATTCAATCATGTTAGTAAGCATAAAGATGTTGAGGATAAATCCATGGTAGAACTTGCTACTGACTATGAAACTGCTGCAGCTTGCTTAGTTCAAATGCTGGAGGCTAGATTTGTTAGCCTTAATCCACTTATGTCGAAAATGTTTCTTAAACTCCATGAAATTGAGGATGATTAAAAGAAAGATTTTATCCTAGAAACTTTGCTTCGAGAATTTAAAGATGTGGTTATAGAAGCTAGGAAAGTTTTTGATCGATTTGAGAAGCTAGGCTCATGTGTAGATATCTTTGGTACATTTGACCAAACTAAAAATATTAGAGAAGGTAAAATACCAATACCTCTTAAATTATTAGCAATGCATGAAGCCTGGGAAAAGAATTTTGATTGGATTTGCTAAAAATCCATTTGATGAAAGTAGTGAACCTAAAAGTGCAGAGAAAGGATCTTCTAAGACTCATATTGATAAAATACCAATCTTTGTTGAAAATACTTCTTGCATTGATCTTAATGCTCCTTCACTTGATTATACTTGATGCTCGCATTTTTACTGCACCTAGCTGAAAGGCTTTAAAGAAAAGCGCTTATGGGAGACAACCCATATCTTATTTACAGTAATTTTTCTTTTTGTTGAGTCCTGGAAGTTATTACTACTGTAATAACCTCTCCTTCTCATTTTTATTTCATTTTTGTGCCAAAAATAGTCGCTAATAGAAAGAAAGTAATGTTTGGGGAAGTTGCTATCCTAAACACAGATTCCGTGTTGTTACCGTAAATATTCGTAAAAATAGCCAGAGAGTAATTTTTAGCTGTAATTTTTTATGCATATGCCCCTGGTTATTATCTAACTTTCGTTAGTTGACCACTTTTCGAGATAAGAATAGAGGATTTTCAAAAATTTCGATCTTTACTTGTTGTTCTGTTTTGACAGATTTCTGCACCATTTGCATTTGCCTCTTAAATTTCTTTTTTTAGTTCTTTTGATCAAAGAGCTTTTTAAAAGATGCTGCAGTAGCTTATGCTTTGATAGATATTTGATATATGTTAGTACTGAACATAAGTGAATTTGTTTATTTTGATTGTACTAATGCTGATAATGAAGAATTGTGCGAAGTTTTTATATGAAGGAAGTTTTCAAGTGTAGGGAGAGAAGAATGATGTGATGGGATGAAGAATGGACAAAATATCAAGCTTGGGAATGCCCCTGCACCCCAAAGATATATTCAAGAGGTACAAGCGTTAAAGCTTGGGGATTCCCAAGGCATCCCATCTTCATCAACAAAGCAACATGTCATCTCTCTATGCGCTATACTTTTATTGCTTCATACGCTATGTGTTGTTCTTGGAACGTCTTTATTTTTGTTTTGTTTGTTGTAGCATATGTTGGATCCCGGCACATTTGTTTTGGAGAAAGACCCGCTCCTTTTTAATTACACATAACACTCTAGTTTTCACTGTTATTGTTCTACGAGTGTTCTAGTTTTCTGGTACTGCGTTTAGCTCTTGTTTTTTCACTTGAATTTTTTTCAGAGAATGTTAGTATTCTTTATTTGTGTATGATTAGCTCTCTGGTCCATAGTAAATTTCATCTCTGAGAGCTATTTCAAATAAGTTGATTGGTGTTGGATACGAGTAAAATATTTCATGACTATAGTGATGCAAATGGAAGCTTGTCTAGACTGTGGCGTAGACTTTGGCATGTCATGTTGGATGTTATTATTGTCATATGCTTAGTATTTATTGTTTTAGAATGACTTGTTTCAAATAGCTGAGAGTGCATAATGTGTCATTTAAATATCATGTGTTGGTTCTATCATAAAAGCATAGTATTGTGGTATTCTCCTTTGATGCTTTATTGGCTTTACTTGGTGCATGCTCATAACATGTTATGCTTTATTGGTTTGACTTGGTGCATCAACTAAAGCCTCTATGATCATTTAGTTTTTGATTTATAATATCGCTTTATGCTTTGATTGATAATGTTTTGTCGCTATGCATGATTATGGTCATTATTGCTCTCTTAGTTGGTCGCTTCCAGTATTTTTGCTAGCCTTCACATGTACTGAGTATGAGCTCTACTCGTGCATCAAACCACGAAAAACCAATGTTTCCAATTGTGTCCATCATATCTGCCTATATGTGGTATTTCATCGCCACTCCAAAGTAAATTGCTTGTGTGCTACCTTTAAACCTTCAAAAATTATCACATGTTTTGTGTAAATTATAGCTCATGAGAAAGTAGTCTAAAAACTATTGTGGTAGGTATTATGTCATATGCATTTTTAGTTCTTATAAATTGCTTGTTGTGTGATAACCATGCTGTCATGGGGAACACCATCAATATGATTTTGTTGAATATCATGTGAATTACTATGCATGCTCATCTTGCTTGAAGTAAGGGGGATTTACCATGAGTTGCAAAGATTGGAGTATGCATATTGTTAGAGAAGAACTGCCAACTAAAGCCATGTTCACATGGTGGAAGTTTCAGCTAGACAAAAGTCCAAATATCTGTTGTGCTTGTTTTCACGGTATGGATGTCCAAAAAGTTGAGATACATCAAAATTGAGAAATCAAATGAGATTCATCCCCTAGGACCTTTGTACAGGAGGCAAGGAGGTACCCCTTTGTGACGGTTGGTTAAAACATATGTATGCGATGGAAATCCATGGAAGTCGAAGCTAATTAGGATAAGGTGTGGGCACTATTGGTATTTATGCATGAGGCAAGCAAACTTATAGGAAGTAATTATGCATAAGCCATACTATTTATCACTACCGTTGACATAAGTAGCACCTCTCAAAATAAATATTTTCAACACTCTTATTGCTTTCAAAATAAAAAGCTCTAGCACATGGGTGATCCCCGCTTCCCTCTGTGAACGGCCTTTCTTTTACTTTCATGTTGAGTCTTCATGTTCTACCTTATGCACCGATTAAGAGAGCATAGTTGTCATTCTTAGTGAAATGTGCATAGTCCCAAAATATTATTGAGGGCTTTCTATTTTTGTGCCCTCGAGTCCTTAGTTGTGCTCAATTTTCCCCAGCTCCTTAGTTTTTCCTCAGTTTTCCCCAAGCCCTTGTCTGAAACCATCACAGGTGCTGTAACGGTCGGTTGCCCGACGGTTGACCATTATCTTCTGACTAGTGGGGCCATGTAGAGCCCGCATAGACACGTCAGACCATCCATCTTTGTTTGACAGTAAGCATCGCTGTATCCCTGACCAAAACGCGAAAGAGTGGGGCTTCGGTATATTGAATGACAAGTGGGGCCATGACGCTGATACAAGGGGAAATACACGGGTAGGATTAGATTTTTAAACGGAGCTCTACAGCGATGGCACGCAGTAGGTGGCCTGCGGGGTGCCGAGATGAGATCGACGTCCACAAAGAACTGCATGAGGTGAGAGCACAAACATTAGATAGATATGAACTGGACTCGTTTAACCATGAAAAGAAGAGAAGAAATGGTCGACGACATCGAGGACTACCTCAAAACTTTGACTGACCGTGTCGGACACGAACGCGAGCAATGTAGAGAAAACTAGCGTCTCTCCTTTCTGGCGTGCATAGATGGGTGCTAGGAGAGTGTGGTGGCGAAGGGAAAGACCTCGCGGTGGTCTGTGGCGTCCAACATAGCGGGGCGGCGTGGCTGTGCCCACAACGGCGTGCATGCATGTTCGGCATTGGCACCAGCATGTACGTTCGGCATTGGCCTCGGCGGTATCTCTGGTGTGTCAGTGATCGAATGAGGGGACGGGATTGAGGGTGCATCCCAACGGTGACCTGGCAGTGGCGGCGAGCATAGCCGTTCTGACCATGCCGATATCGGTATCGGCATAGTTTGGAGGCTGTGGTGCTCGAATCAAGGTGGGATTTGTTTCTTGTACGCCAAAATGAATTTGAAACAAGTTTCATGTTAAAGGTTAGGTAACGAAAGTTTGTAACTAAAAATTATACTAGCGACATGGTGAGGTTCTTTTTGATAGAGCTACACGGCTGGGCAAACTTTTTTGACACTTTTTAGATAGGGTTCCTGGTTGTTACACGTATGGCATCATGTATGGCAAATTTGGGGTCATTTGGAGATGTTCGAAAAAATTACTTTGCTTAAGCGCATGTTGATTCGTCTCACTGAAACCAGCTTGTCTAACAAGGTGATTTTTTCTACCTTCTCTAAATGACCTCAAATTTCGTACAGCTGATCTTCTATACATAGATAGATAGATTGTTTCATTTTTACATTTTTCGAACTTTTTATTTCCCTTTATAATACCCAATTGATTTTCAGGTCAAGACCTCGAAAAACAGCATCATGTATGGCATCATTTTCACCCTAAATTTAAAATTTTATGAAACTTCCCCTTTTTGATATTCCTTGTTGTTATAGGTATGGCATCATGTATGCCAAACTTGGTTAGGTCTCTCTGAAACCAGCTTTTGTAACAAGTTTGGTGTTTTTACCTTCTCAAAAGGGATTATTTTCTACCTTCTCTAAATGACCTAAAAAATCATACAGACGATCTTCTATACAAAGATAGGTAGATTGTCTCGTTTTTACATTTTTTTGAACTTTTATTTCCCTTTATAATACCCATTTGATTTTCAGGTCAAAACCTCGAAAGTTAACATAAGTAGATGGTGAACCCTCCCAAACTTCAAATACAGAAATAGATAGATTGTTTCATTTATCATTTTTACCGTGAATAGTAATGGCTACAAGAAATCGGTGATGGTTTATCATTTTTTGCGTGAAAAATAATGGCTACAACAAATCGGTGATGGTTTATCATTTTTTGCGTGAAAATTAATGTCTACAACAAATCGGTGATGGTTTATCATTTTTTGCGTGAAAAGTAATGGCTACAACAAATCGGTGATTGTTTATCATTTTTTGCGTGAAAATTAATGGCTACAACAAATCGGTGATGGTTTATCATTTTTTGCGTGAAAATTAATGGCTACAACAAATCGATGATGGTTTATCATTTTTTCGGTGAAAAGTAATGGCTACAACCAATCGGTGATGGTTTATCATTTTTTGCGTGAAAAGTAATGCCTAAAAGAGTTTATAATTTTTAGCGCATGAAAAATAATACAGAAAACCGCCCTTTAGCATACTTAGAGGGTGGAAGCTAACCGCCGACAGAGAGATAGAGGGGTTATCCTGCCCGTTAGATCATACGATCAACGGTCGGCGGGCACGATCCGCGTGACATCGGCTAGACCAATCAGGGCAATGTTGCACGTCTGCGAGAATTTGTGAAGGGAGAGGGCAAAACTGAGTAGTATCAAGAAACCAAGGGCAGCTGAGTAGTAAACAAACTAAGGGATTCAAAGATGAGATTTAAAAAATGTAAAATGCGTGTTTTGTACAATGAAACCCATCTTGGCCTACCTCAAACTATATTTGCAATAAAAATATACATGAGTGTGATAATTGTGGCCTCATTTAGACAAAGTCTGTTTTGGGGAAAGTTGTTTTGGGAAGGGCTTATTGTGGAAAAGCATGCACCTTCATAGCCACTAGGTGATTTGAGAAGTGGCAATTTGTGGTAAAACTTGATTTATCTACGACTTATCTATGATTTGAGAAGTGGCAATTTGTTGTAAAGACTCCATGAGTAAGTGCCACTCTTTTTCGGAATTTTTTGCACATTAAATGACTCATTTAACTAGTTAATCCCATTTGTTGACTCTCTATTGACTAGCCACTTGAGGGTAAAACTGAGTATATTGCACTAGCCAGTATTAACACTCAAGGGGAAAACTGAACACACAAAAAATGCTAGTATAAGACTCGAGGGTATACATGAGTATATCAAAATTTCTAGGGTTGGACTCGAGGACGCGTGTTGCGGTGCAGAAATGGAAGATGTGCAATTGTTGACGCGTAGACGCGGGTCGCGGTGCAGAAGTCGAAGACGTGCAATCGTGGACGCTTGTCGCATTGCAGAAGTCCAAGGCGTGCAGACGTGCAACGGTGGACGCGTAGGACGCGGGTCGCATTAACCACCCCTCGCCTTTATAGATGCCTCCTCGCACTATCTCTGTCACTCTCACTCGCTCACGCAACGCCGCCTCTCTCACATCCCATCATCTTCTCCAAAGCAAAAAAAAACCCCTCTCACTCTCCTCCGCCGGCGATATGGACAAGGAGAATGTCAATCCCATCGTCCACGACGCCGTCGGCTCCAAGCGCGACACCTCCCTCTTCGACACCGTCCCCTCAACGGTCGTCGCCGCCGTCGCCACCGGTGCATCGGAGGCTGCCGCCGGTGGCAGTCAGATCCCGGCGGGATGGGACCCCTATGAAGAGGTGCCGTACAAGTCATCCCCGAACCCCTACGACACCTTCATGGATGACCCATGGAACAAGGTAACTACGGTTTGCTCCCTTTTTTTGTTCCCTATTCCTTTTTGAACCCTATTTTTGCTGGTGTAGATGGATCTGTAGATGGATGAGTATTGGGTAAATATTTGCGCCGATTTTATTCCATTTTGTTTTGATCCCTTGTTGATTTTGTTTAAGATTTGGGGTTCGGCCGTTCGGTTAATTTATGCAAGTAATAATGGGATCTCAATCAGTTAATTTATGCAAGTAATCATGGGATCTCAATCAGTTATTTTATGCACGAACCACAAGATATCAACCATTTAATTTTGCAAATAATCTGGAATGTGTTCAAGTTCAGATCTAGAATCTGTTTCTTTGCCTATGATGAATCGTTGGGCACAAATTTTTACAGGGAGGGTTCAGCAAACCATTGCTGTGTACAAATCTGTTGTGCATGAGCTTTGGTTCGCTAACCCCTTCCCTGTAGATATATAATCGTGTCCACTCTAACTGAGGCTGCCTCTGTTTTTCCCAACTTTGTTATCATGCTCGTTAGTCATCGTTGCAACTCATTCACTCATAGTTTCCGTTTGATATGGAGCAGTTGTCTGGCAGCGACGTCGGCAGCGACATCGGCAGCGACTAGGAGCACCATGACACCAAGACTCGGCAGGTGCTGCGGAGGCTGTAGGTCGGCCAGTACATCCCCTACTTCGCCAAGGGTGTCTACAGGTGCCCCTTCTGCACTAGGAGACCCGGCGGCGCCGACTTCAACTGCCTCCTCACGCATGCCGAGGACACCGGCAAGACCTTTCCCAAGGTCAGCATGATGGTGAACACCTACTCCTTCCGCGCCAAGCACGAGGCGCTCGGCATGCACCTCTGCAACTTCCAGCGGGTGGAAATCGCCGCCGGGCGCATGCCTCCGCTCAAGCCCAAGGTGCCCAAGGGGAGCAACAAGTGGAGGCAGAGCCAGATGGGGTAGGCGGAGTCCTGGACGTGTGCTGCTGCTGCCTCCTCCATTTTGTTGTTAGCTAGGGATCCCTCGTTGTTATGTTGTTAGTATGATGGTGCTATGAAAAACCTCGAACCTGTTACTATGTTGGCTGATGTATGCAGCTTATTATCTAGGGAGGGATCCCTAGTATCTATCCCTATTCTACTATATGACTGTGTGAATTTATCGTACATTACCCTGGAAATTTCTTCTAGATTTAACTACATACATATGGACCAGAGAGAGTGCTAGATTTGCTGCCATATTGGGCAAACAACGAGGGCCAAAAGGCACAAATAATGGAAGAAAGACAGAAATACAAGCTTCTCTAGATTTGATACTAATTGGGTGAAAAAAGACAGAGAGAAAGAGGGGGAAAAAGTACTCTTAAAAATGCCAATTTGGGCCGAGAGAGACACAACCCAGCTCCTCCTCACGTGCAACCAAACGTTGTCTCGTCCTGTCCCACGCGGTCCCTTTCTACCAGCCCCACGCGATGCGGCCCCACACGACGCGGCCCCACACGTCAGCACGAAACGGTCAACTAAACGGGAATCCTGCCGTCTGAGCTCCTTCTGCGGGTTTCAAACAAGGGCTTGGGGAAAAAACTGAGGAAAAACTAAGGAGCTAGGGAAAGCTGAGTACAACTAAGGACCTGAGGGCACGAGAATAGAAATCCCTATTAGTGATTGAGTCATGATTTTGATATTGCTTGCTCTTAAATTACTTGTATCTAGTCACCCTTTGAACTTTGAAGGTGTCCTTATATTTATGTTTTGCTATTCCATAAGGACATGTTGAGTACCACTTTATTATGTTTACTCTATGATCATAAACACACAGTTGCTTTCAATGCACTATTATTCATGATCCTTTGTTTAAGTTATTCTTCATGTTATAACATAGTTGCTAAGTTCTATTGAATCATATCTATCATGCCTATGTTAGAGTACTTAGATCCCAACTCACAATGCTTACATGCTTGATCAAGATTGTGCTGGCTTCATGTCACCTCAAAAATTATTTTGTTATCACTTACCTACTCGAGGATGAGCAGGAGTTAAGCTTGGGGATGCTGATACGTCTCAAACGTATCTATAATTTTTGATGCTCAATGCTTGTTTTACACCAGTTCATATGTGTATTGTTTACACTTCGTTGCATTTTTACATGATTTCCGGCACTAACCTATTAAGAAGATGCCATAGTGCAAGTTCCCTGTTTTCTCCTATATTTGTATTTCATAAAATTTGTACAAGAAATATTCTCGAAATCGGACGAAACAAAAGCCGAAGTCAAAATTTTACCGAAACGAAGACGAAGTCCGGAGGGGGGACGAAGAGGCGCACCAGGGCACCCAGACCACCCCTAGGCGCAGCCTGGGCCTGGCCCGTGCCTAGGGTAGGTGTGGGGCCACCAGGCGTCCCACCGACCTGAATCCTCCGCCTATTTATAAATCTTCTTGGGAAAACCCTGGATACCCGAGCCTCCATCCATGAAAATTTCCGTCGCGGCCGCCATCGCCGAACCCATCTCGGGGGTTCTAAAGCTCTTCCCAGCACCCTGCCGGAGGGGGAAATCATCGCCGGAGGCATCTACATCGCCATGCCCGCCTCCGAAGTGATGCGTGAGTAGTTCATCCCTGGACTATGGGTCCATGGCAGTAGCTAGATGGTTGTCTTCTCCATATTGTGCTTCATGTATCGATCTTGTGAGCTGCCCAACATGATCAAGATCATCTTTATGTAATCCTATATGTTTGTTTTGCTGGGGTCCGAAGAATGTTGAATACTATGTTGAGATTGATTATATATTCATGTCATATGTTATTTGTGATCTTGCATGCTCTCCGTTGCTAGTAGAAACTCTGGCTAAGTGGACACTTGTGACTCCAAGAGGGGGTATTTATGCTCGATAGTAGTTTCATGCCTCTAGTTTCCTGGGAGAGTGACTCTATAACTTCTAAGGTTGTAGATGTGCTTTTGCCACTTGGGAGAAAACAACGATGTTTTATACAAGGGTAATTCTATTGTTTACTTTACACACATTGCTTAATGCGATAGTCTGTTGCTTGCAACTTTATACAGGAAGGTGTGCAGACGTTATCTGAAGGTGGATTATTAGTCATAGACGCAGTTGAATTACGGTCTATGTATTATGTTGTAATGCCTAATACCAAATATCATAGTAATCACCTTGTCATGTATGGTCGATATTCTGTCAATTGCCCAGCTGTAATTTGTTCACCCAACATGTTATTTCTTTATGGAGAGACACATCTAGTGACCTGTGGACCCCGGTCCTATTTCCTTTACTAATAAATTCAACTGCAATCCTGTTATGTTTACTTTCTGCAAACATCTCCTTCCATTCGATACGTCTAATCCTTTGTGTTCAGCAAACCGGTGAGATTGACAACCTCGCTGTAAGTTGGGGCAAAGTACTTTGGTTGTACTGTGTGCAGGTTCCACGTTGTTGCAGGCGCCGGTAGTGCGCCCTGCCACTAGTCAGTCAGCAACACCTTCAGAAGTTACGCCTTTCTCCTACTGGTCGATAAAACCTTGGTTTCGTACTGAGGGAAAACTTGCTTATGTGCTCATCACACCTTCCTCTTGGGGTTTTCCAACCACTTCCAGAACAACTGCCAACAAGATTGTTTGGCGCCATCACCGGAGCACCATCAGGCGCCCTTGGCATGGGCGCCACACAGTGAAGTGTGGCGCGCCACACAATGCTTGTGTTTAAAAATCGACAAATTGTCACGGCTTGGTTGGCAAGTGGAAGATTTTATACAACTAGTTTGTAACACACATAATATTACCACTTTCCAACACATCCAAATTGTTCATACATACTCATAGAACTAAGATAGATTCATACATTTAAGATAGAATTCTGACAACACATGCAACTGTCGACATGGTCCCAAATGACAAAGATTCATACATTTAAGATAGAGTTCACAGAACACATAGCAAGTTCATGAAACTAAGATCGGCGTCCCCTTGTCGTGGGCTGCTTCCGCACGCCTCTCCGTGGCGGTGGTGGCCGCGCTTCTTCCTCCTCCTCTGAAGAGGATGGATCATGGTTCCTCATCCTCCTCAAAGCTGACCTCCGTGGCGGCTCCTAGTCGGAGTCAAGCACAACCTTCTTTCCTCGGTTCACGTAGTCTTCCGGTGTGTAATGGTTTGGTCCCTTCCCCCTAGGCTTCAACATGTACGCAGACCGTGCGGCATGTGCTTGCTCCTTGGCTTGACTCAGAACAGTGTCGTCAGGAATCTTGCCAAACATGAACACATGGTCAGAAACAATTGAAAGTACTAACCGCGTGTCTTACGGTAACAAAAGAGTACATACCTCCAAATCATGAGGTTCGTCTTCAGGAGGCGAGGGCGATGGTGTAGCAATTTCGCCGTCGCGGCAACCTAGCAAGTTGCCTATGTGCCACAGCTTCTGTGCAATGTGTTGTGTCATGGCATTAAGGGTTAGAAAGTTGCCAAATGCGATAACTTACTGCAAAAGTTGGTGACCATATCTTCACGAAATTCCGCAGCGGTGAGCTAGCATTTTCATCTTTAAGGCTGTTATCCCAAACAATCTCGCACTCCTCAGCATGCTTTTTGATCTCGTACCGCTATGACAAACATAACGTAAACAATTTGAGTGAGCACATGCCAATATGGATGATGAACTAGGTAAAATGAGAAGGTATTTTTTTCGAGAAAACGCAAAGGACCTTTGCGCTTCATACTTAGGGAGGAAGCAATAGAAGTCGATCTCCCTCCTCGAACAAGCCTGTCATACTGGCTTTGGGAAACATCGTCGAACATGATGGGCTCTTCCAACATTTTTTTCTCGTATGTGTGGTTCACTAACTCGATACGCGTGCTATCCAGAAACCAACGGAGATAGTCGTTGAAAGCAAGATCGTTGAACTCCCTAACCTCGACATATCCACCATTCCGTACCACGTCTAGACAATGCATGAACGCTATCACATGTGTCCTGTGATGGTCAGCCTAGTTCAGGATCTTCCTCTGCTGCTTCCTATCAAGCCTGAAGATATTGGAGACCATGTTTGTACAGTGAATTGACTAGAACAATGGACAAAGTAAGCATCTCCAAATCAATTGACAAGTTTACCCATGGAGCGCACGTGGTCCGTGTCTTGCCAGTCATGTGGGCAATCCTGAAACAACCCGAACTGTCTCATCACTCGGTGCAGCATGTGGTATTCAATCGCCCACATGAATATGAGTGGTCACCGCATACGCCAGAAACCCGCCTCTTCCAAACACTTGGGGTTGAGGTCTCTCATCGCCGTGCCAAAATGGTACCTACTACCATATGGCTCCCAATCCACCTACAGTATACAAAGATTTCAAGCATTACAACATGGCACTAGAATTTGAGAAAAAAGGTAGCAAAAGAGTGATGGCTTCACAAAGGTTACCTGCTCAGCGGTAAGAGTGTCCAACTCCTCAGTGTACTGCTTGTACGTACATGACAGCTGGATCGTTCATCATCTCCGAGACAGTGTCCCACTGGTATGCCCAAGTGGGCTCCCAATTAAGGTTCTTGGAATGAGGCCATGGCCTCATATTGTAAACCCTGGACCGCCTGACATGTAGGCGTTCCTAGCTCCATACAGAAAGTAGGAGCTGGCATCCACCTATACCCATAGTACCAGTCCTGCGGCAAGCATCGTCCAAAAACGCAAATACGATATTTGGTTAATACTTTGTCTAGCATACTACTATACAAGAATAGTAAAGATAACAAATCATTACCTGACGGTACAGGTATGCAAGTGATGCTGTTCCCCAACTCCAGTTGTGCTTCAACACTGTCAGCGCATATCCACCTATACCCATAGTACCAGTCCCGCGGAAAGCATCGTCCAACTGCGCACATACGATATTTGGTTAGTACTTTGTCTAGCATACTACTATACAAGAATAGTAAAGATAGCAAATCATTACCTGACGGTATAGGTACGCAAGTGTCGTTGTTCCCCAACTCCACTTGTGCCCCAACACTGTCAGCGCCTTGAGCCAACACCAATGTGCCAACTTCCCACCACTGTCAGCAAAGATATTCCTGGAAATGACATACCACAAATACACTCGGGTGTATGTCCTGACAGTGTCCTGGTTGGCCCCAATGGGGCATCGAGAAAAGTTATTCTTGATCCACTTCTAATTTGCTCCCGCGGGGACTCTATCTTTGTTATTTTGTGGCTCCGGAGGAGCCATGCCAATAAGGTTCTCCATCTTCTCGCCCTGAATAGGAAGACCAAGAATCATGGAAACATCCTGAAGAGTAGGGATCATCTCGCCGGCCCTCAAGTGGAAGGTGTGCGTCTCACTAGTAGGAAAACCCTTATAGGCGGAGCTTAGTTCTGTGGCGCACCACTAAAAATGCGCCACAGAATATTATTTTGTGGCGCACCATTCTTAGTGCGCCACATAAATAGCTTAATTTTGTGGCGCATGCTTCAGCGGTGCGCCACAGAAACTATGTGGGGCCCACATCCTGCCACCACCAATTATTGCTGAAGGTATTTCTGTGGCGCACATGGCGTGCTGCGCCACAGAAATAACTCTTTCTGTGGCGCACGTGCTTCGGTGCGCCACAGAAGTAGTTGATTCTGTGGCGCACCTGCTCGGGTGCGCCACAGAATTAAGGGACTTATATCATCTCGCCCGTGCCCTCCCCCGCCTGTTCACCTCTCCCCTCTCCCCTCTCCCCTCTCCTCCGTGGTCGCCTGGATCCGCCGCGCGCCGCCATGGTCGTCGCCATCGCCGTCGCCGCCGCCTTCCTCCGCGAGGGGCGCATGCCGCCACGGTCCTCCCATCCCTGCCACCTGCAGCACAAGCTGCCCCTACGGCGAGGAGGAGCCGCCGCGAGGAGGGGCCGCCGTCGCGGCAAGGTGGAGGAGCCGCCGCCTCCTCCTCCTCCTCCACCCCTGCCGTCATCTTCAACCTCGTCCTCCACCCCTGTCATCGGTGATCTCTCTCCCCTCCCCTCCTCTCCCTCTTAATTCCTCCTCCGCTGCCCCTATGGCTTGTGTTTGCAAGCTCTGGTGATCATTTGATCACCAATTGGTTGATAATTACTTACTGCTTTCTCTATCTATGCATGTTGCTTGATATACTGTGTTGTTGCTTGATTTGTATAGCTTCTCACCATGTACTGGTGGTTGCTTATGCTTTGAAAAGCATATGAATGGATGCATGATGCTTGCCAAGCATCCCTGTTGCCTAGCAGTTGACTAATTCATTTATCTGTGAAACTTTATCTTGTTAATGTAGATAATTGAGATGAACTACTTTGCAGTAATGATTCTATTACCGTATTTACTTAAGCTAGATGGATGCCAACTGTTGTTGGGGACCCTAGCTTCATTTTGAATCCTGTTGGGTAATGATAAGTGTGTAGGCTTGGTGGTTTGGATGGTTTGGTGGTTGAATTGGCCTTTGCAGTCATGAACTGCTGGCTTAGGTAGCTCCCACTACTATTGGCTTGTTGGGAAAATGATACATGCTTGCTGGGTGATCATATTTGATTGACATTAGCTTTTGATGTAGAAAATACTCGCAGATATATATAATCCGCATTTATCTGATGGTTTTAAAAGGGCTAGTGTAGTCTATGTATTCTTGGTAAATCATCTGGGATGGTTTCCTTCCTAGTTCCATTTGGAAGATGCTACTATTCAATTGGTTGGTATAACCATGGTGACTTGAGTTGGTCAAATTCCTGGTCCTTGCCATTTGTACCAGGCTTCACTTGGTCTATGATTAAATGATGACCAAACATTGTTATTCCACCCTATGTGCTTGTGTTTGACATGGCTGTTGCTATGTCTCTGTACATATTTACTTGATGGATTCTTGTGAGCTTATGGTATGCTACTATGCTACTGGTGGGCTTGTATACATACATATTTGTAGTTGCTCTTGGTTGTCCTAAGAATGCTCCCTGGCCAGATGCTTGATGTCTTGGCTCAGCCAATGATGCAAAGGCTGAGGCAAAAACTTGGATAAGAACAGATACTAAAATGTGTGATTTAAATGGAATGCTTATGATGGTATACTAAAATAGAGATATCCACAGTAGGGGATCATGTAAATGAATGCCACTGTGGTATCCTTTGAAGAAAATGGGAAGTTTCTGATGGTTTAAAAGACTAGGTGATGCTAGGTTATTAAGTTGGCTGTCAAGGTTGGTTTTATCTGGTTAACTTGGATAGGCTATGTGTTCTTGCTTACTTATGCATATCCATCTCTACTGGATTGACTAGCTCAGGCTTGGCCTCTCTCTTGCCAGCATCACTTGGTTACTACCAAGTGATGAATAATCCCTTATGGTACCCCAGCTTTGTTTTGAACTCAACTGAGTAATGATAAATTTCTATTTCTTGTTGGCTTTGATGAAAATAGAGATATCCACAGTAGGGGATCATGTAAATGAATGCCACTGTGGTATCCTTTGAAGAAAAAGGACTGTTTCTGATGGTTTTAAAAGGCTAGGTGGTGCTAGGTGATTCAGCTTGGCTACGAAGACTTGTCTCATCTGGTTAGCTGGGATATGCTATGTGTTGTTGCTTGTTTAGGCATATCTATCACTTACTGGATTTACTGGTTCTTGATTGGCCTCTCTTTTGCCAGCATCACTTGGTCTATATACCAAGTGATGAATAATCCCTTTGGAGCATCTGCTCCATGCATGCTATGTGTGTTTGAGCATCTTGACTTATGTCACCATGGTTGCTGGTTTGTTGGTGTTTTTGTACTTGCTGATGATTAGATGGTTGGTCGATCACTCGTACACTCGGGGGTGGAGCAAGTGAGGCTTGGTGTGATGGCACAAATATCAACTTGTGCATCCTACCTGGCCTCACTTACTCCATCCCTGGATGTTAATATTTGTTTCGACCAACAAAGTATGAGGCATATGATATCTAGTGGAGATACCACTTGGCTCTTTCTTCCATTTTAGTGCCGATGATTAGAATGTTTGGTCACCTATACGCCGCAATATACTTTGTAGACGAGCCCCTTTCCCCTGGCCGCCGTTCCGTGAACGAGTCCTTGACGAGACAACAACGCCGACATGCCTCTCCGGCGCAGCACCACTTTTCTTCTCTCGCCGTTCAAAGACGTGAACGAGTCCTTAATGCCAAGACGGTGCCAGCCTCCCTAGCATCATGCCGACCCCTGTTGTCGCGCTTCAGGCCGTGTCGATCACGCGCCCTGCACTCTTCGCCTTTTTGCCCGGTGAACGAATAGACTAATCGTTGGAATAAGGAAGCCGATGACGGCCGATCGCAATTTAATCTTGCGACCGGCCGTCATCGGTTTCCTTATTCCAACGATCAGCCTATTGGTTCACCGGGCAAGAAGGCGAACAATGCAGGGCGTGGGACACACAACTTGAAGCGCGGCAACATGGCCCGGCATAATGCTGGGCAGGCCGGCACGGTCTTTGCATGAAGGACTCGTTCACTGGACAGCGAGGGACTGCCGTGGTTCTGCGCCGGAGATGCAGATCGGCGTTGTTGTGTCGTCAAGCACCCGTTGACGGAACGCCGACCGGGGAAAGGGGGCCCTTCTGCAAAGTATACGGCGGTGTATACTGCAACTATGGTTTCTGACCATAGTATTTGTGTTGACCAACAATGTATGAGGCACTTATTCCATTTTGTCATTCCATTTGCTTTGAGATTTTCAAAATGCCGATGATTAAAATGTTTGGTCAACGTACACTCGGGGGCGGCGTAAGTGAGCTGGTAAGATAGCACAAATATCAATCTCTTGTGCATCGGAATTGGTCTCACTTACACCGTCCCTGAATGTTAATATTTGTGTTGACCAACAATGTATGAGGCATTTATTCTATTTCTCTTGTGCATCGGACTTGTTGGTTTCACTTTCTTCCATTTTCATCATAGTAGGAACTGGATGAAGGACCCCGATGCAAGCGAGCCTGGTGGGTAGAGATGAGGGAGCAAAGGAGGAACCGGATGAAGACTACTTTGTAGGATGAAGACTACTTTGTATCTCGAAATTGTGAATTTTGTATGAATTAAGAGTTGTATGCAAAACATTTGACACTTGCCACTATATATATATCTCGATCGGGATCTAAGTAATGTGATGATGATGTCTATGTTATATCTGTGCAATGTACATGATATTTATATTATATCTGAATGTTGTTGTATATAACCTGTATATCTGTATATTGCTGTCTATAAACTGCATGTGTACAGCAGGCAGCACAAAATCGTGTATAATACAAGCAAATTCTGTGGCGCGCTGCAAACCAATTCTGTGGCGCACTCTTTTCTGTGGCGCACCTAAGAGCACGTGCGCCACAGAAACGTTAACTCTGTGGCGCATGGGCTGGTGCGCCACAGAAAGCTTATTTTTGTGGCGAAGTTTCTTTGGCGCACCTCCCATGCGCCATAGAATCCATTTTTTGTGCGCCACTGATGAGAATTTTCCTACTAGTGTCTCCCACCTCCACCGGTCGACAACCGCGGTGATTGCCGCAACGTTCATGTCCGGCGGCCCCCGGCTTACAAGCGAGATGAACGGGAGAAAATCGGTAGGCTCGATGTGCTCCGTGTACCGCTCGTCATACGACATGTCACGCATTCTACCGTGGTAACGAATCTTCAAGGGCTCAAGAACCTACAAGCACATACAGACACATAATATTATGCCATATCCAATGGAATAAAACAAGTGGTGCTAACAAAAAAAATAGTACCTTCCCTAGATCCTCGATATGATAGGCCCGGTGTTGCCTGTCATAGTAATCATCTAGGAGCGACGTCATCCTACATTTTTTCACAAATACAAACAATAAGAACTACCAGACTATCACCATAGATGTTCTAAATTTGGGTTTTACTAACAAATATGAGCCATACACACAGACATTACAATATGGACTTCAACACATACATGAGAATATATCTAGCATTTCTATCACCATATATATAAGCCATCACACATAATGCATCACACATACATGAGAATTCATATCCAAATCTAGAGTTCATGAGAAAGTGATTGAAAAAATAAACAATCACATGTAGGGTTTCATATGTAGTGTTCCATGTCTAAAGCAATTCCAAATCCACAAAAAATAAACAAGAACATCTAGGATTTCACATCTAGGGTTCATGTCCAAATCTAACAAAAATCTATGAAATTAGTGGATGAAAACAAGAGGATCAGAGGAGAATACTTCAAGGGATGGGTTGTGACCAAAATGCACGAACAGATCTACAAAAATACAAGAGATTTGGGTAGGGATTTGGAGGGGGAGAGAGAGGAACCGCCGGCCGTCCTTGTTCTTAAGAAAGAAACAGAGAGAAGAGTGTCTGGGTCGGGCTGGGGCGGGCTCAGACGCCACACATAATTAAGTGAATGTGTGGCACCCTTCCGAGCGGCGCCACACATTCAAAGTGTGGCGTCATGGGAACGGCGCCACATGCCCTACCATGTCAGCTGGTCAATGGCGCGCAGCGTCGACCGCGCCACGTCGACCTGGATGTGTGGCGTCGTACGCATGGATGCCACATAGATATGTGTGGCGCCGCTCCGAAGGACATCTGTTGACTGTCAAAACCCACCGGCGGGCAGCGACGATCAACACGGTAGAGCCGGGAACAACCTAGAGCTGCGGCTGGCTGAGGTCCCTCCGAGCGACGGCCCGCAAAGCCTTCTGGTCACACGTCCGATGCTGAGTGCAAGGGCGTGCCACCTGACCTATACCTGGTCAGGAAGGTGAAGGAGATGCCTCGCTTAGTTTCCTGCATGGCATACACGTAAACATTAAATACGAGCCTCGATCGGCTCTCAGGTTATCCTGTGAATCGGCTCAAGGAGCCGATCCACCCATGATTCGTACGGGGTGCACGAATATATGGTGGTCCTGCTTGATCAAGATAAAGCTAATGAGATCTACGACGATTTAGGGTTTTCACCGCATAATCGGATCATCCTACTCCAGGTTGGGCCTCGCGGCCACGCACGGTGATCGTAAGCCGATCCTAAACAAGGCCTAAAAACCAACACGAAGTTGATCCCCGGAACATCCTGTTTAGGACTAGCGAACGACACCCTACGTGCCGCTGGATCCTCCCCCCCTTTGTAAGGCCTAACTATTGCAGATATTAAACTAATCCTTGTAGAACAAAGAGCAATCGTAACGGATCAGATCTACTAAATAATGATCAAGCGGGGTGCCGCCCCCACACCTAAGATAGGTGTGAGGGCGGCTAGACATGCAAGGGTTGCACTACGATAGCATGTTACGCGAAGAACTATGCTAACCCGCACACAGCTATGATAACTACGTTGCTCGCCCTCAACAAGGCTGCAGGACGAGCCACGCATGAACACCGGGGAGCTTGTGCGGCCTAGATCGCAAGATGCGATCTAGGCAGCATGTCGCTTACCGGTAGAAACCCTCGAGACGAAGGAGTTGGCGATACGCCGAGATTGATTTGTTTGGTTGAACGTGTGTTGTTGTTTATTCCATAAACCCTAGATACATATTTATAGTCCAGGGGACTTTCTAGCGTGGGAATAATCCCCACCGTGCACGGTACAAACTCTAACTTTTAATCTAAGATACAATCTACCATAATTAAAGATACACGGGCAATCCAGCCCAAACCCCTCGTGCAAGGCCGCTTCAGAGATCTCCCACGTGTAATCTTCCACGCCCATCTCTCTTACGGCCCACCTCCTGATTTGACCAAAATCTGGTGATAACACATGCCCCCCTGGTTTTGGCAATGATAATTCCAAAACCACTCTGTTTTTCCTTTGAAGGGTCATGTCGTGGCAGAGCAGAGCCGTTGCAGTATCCGTTATCATTATGCCCTGTCTTCTCAGCTTCTCTGCAAAATTCGATAGCTCTGGCGTCATCTCCTCGGAAACTGTAATGGCATTAAATTTCCACCAGGCTTCTCATTATTTAACTGTGCCGATTGATTAGCTCTCTTCATCCCCTTCCTCTGTTCCAGCCATCGGCACCCACAAAACCCTCTCCTCCTGTAGCAATGTCTTCCTCTTCCTCTTCCCTCTCAGGCCTCCCCCTCCAATCCTCGCCGAAGAAGAAGAACGAGGACAACCTTCACTCCGAGGTGAACCCCCTCTCCTCCGACAATGAGAAGAAAGAAGGAGAAGTAGCGAAGGCCAAAGCCTCCCCCTCCGCCAAGCTCCCGCCGAAGAAGCGCTCCCGAATGTGGGCGGACAGCGAGGACGAAGATGATGACGAGGAGGAAGAGGAGGAGGATGAATCCTCCTCCTCCATCGGGTACCCGCCGACCAAGCGCTTCCGCTCCTGGGCGGACAGCGAGGATGATGATGATGACGAGGAGGACGAGGCTCCGGCCAAGGGCTGGGGCAGCAGCGACGAGGAGCTTCCTGGGAGCAGCGCCGACGACATCGACGGCGGTGATGGCGAGGACAGCGACGACTAGTAGAATAGGACTAGTAGTAGCAGTGCACTAGGCACCAGATCCCTCTTTTGAGAGCCATCGGCTCTTTCTTGTAAAGCCACTCCTTTGAATTAATGAAATTGTTCTTTTAATTCGTCCTTCAATTACTCCAATTTCATTCCTTCCGCATGTCATGCCAAGACCAATAGCAACGTATCGGCTTTCTTTTCTTTTGGACGCCCGTGAAGCCGGACTCACATGCCGATTAGCCCGTCGGTCAAGCACTTCTCAATCTCAGACTGCGATTTGATATCTGACCATAATTTTTCGCAATCCCTTAGCCGATGACTACTCATCGGCTATTTTGAGAATCCAGTCCCTTTTGCAGCGACAGGACGGTCCAAAACCTGTAAAAGCCGACGACCTCCTTTCCCGATTCCTCTCCATAGCTTCAGTAGTCTTCTTCTGCAACACCTTACTACTTCAGAGAAGATCCTAATACAGGGCCAGTCGATGTGACTCCAATCGGCTCTCAAATCAGAGCATCTACCAAGTTAACTGCCCCCCGAGCCTTAATCAAGGCGAGAATATAGGCGAGGATGCACAGGTCGCCGATCAGCTTTCTTTTACTGAACGTCGATGTTGATGCAAACTTTGAGCACATAGCCAGCAGGTCTTGGTCTTGTATAACTGTACTAGAGTCGATGGCTGCGCATCGGCTTCGCTTCTTGCGCAAAATGTTTTTTTTTTATTTGGCCGATTTTTCTTAATCGGCCCCCAATGTTTCACTGCACGCATGTTTACACATGTTTATCTGCACATGTTCATCTGACTATATGCCCCCCGAGCCGAATCTGCCAGATGACTGCAGATATCGGCTTTTATGGTTAGCCAGGGTACTGCGCTTGCACGTCGGCTCCGCGAGGATTCGTGCTGACTTTCATCCGCCGACGTGGCCGCTGCCCAGTGGATCGATGCTGAACACAAGCAGAACATGTGGTGAAGATAATTTTGGCCGATTGCTGGAATCGGCCTCCATATCAATTGGAGCCGATCGAAGGTTCTGTAATGCTCCTTCATAATTCATGGGGCCGATCACAAGGATCAGCCTCGCCCTGTTTGCTCACTGGTTTAATCTTGCTACTCGGTCAGGTTGGTGGATAAAACCAACCCAACCTCTGACTTGATGCGCCTGCTGTCGTCCGCCTTGAGTGCATCATAGAATCGTGGAGCACTAAGCTCCGTCGGAAGGACGAGCACCATGTTAAAGCCAGCCGATGTTTCATCATCGGCTTTCTTTTGCTTGGGACGCCACTCCATTTTCCGTGGACGACCTTCTTCATCCAGGGTTCGCTGAACTTTCGCAGCCAGATCAGGCCGTGCCTTCCTTAGCGTATGCAGGTATAACCTTTCGGCTTCCTCCAGGCCGCGCAATCGCTGAACCCTGCGCTTTTGTGAACGGCTGAGTCCGTCAGGGCACCACCTTGGACGGTGGTACCTGTCCTCTTCTTCTTCTTGTCCCTCGTCTTCGGAATCCTCGATATCTGCCCACCGAGGGGACTCAGCACGTTTGCTTTGTGGCGGGAGAGGTCCTAAGCGCCTGAACACAGACACGTTGGCTGCATCCTTCTTTTTCTGGTTGCATTCTGGGCAATTGCCGATTGTGGGCAATCGGCTCATTCCTGAATCCCAGCAGTGTCTGAAGAAGGGGCAGTCCCAGTGTCTGTCGCTGTCATCTTGCTCCCTTGATTTTCCCGTGGCACGGCGCTCGTGCTCTTCCTCCTCATGATCATGCCGACGATATCCTCTGGCTTCTCTAGCCAGACGATCTCCTTCATTATCATAGCTGGACCGTCGGCGTTGGTCATACTGACTTACATACTTGTTGAGGAGGTGATCAGAGAGGGGTCGCTGATATCTTATGTTCTTCACTTCTCCCTCTGTGACGTAGCGCTTGCCATCATGATGGAGCCGATCACGTGGAGCGGCCTCCTCTGTGTCCTTGCTACGAGAGCAGTTGCCCTCGTCTCCATCTTTGCCAGTGGTTCCCAGGTCCTACCATGTTGATGCTTTGAACGAGGATCTGGGCCGGGCAACCTTCAGGGTAAGTGCACTCCACCATGTTAACGGCGGGAAAGGGCTGGGTGTCGACCTTCATGGCGTATTGGTTGAAAATTAGACGCCCTTTTTCTATCGCCGCTTGGATGTGCTGACGCCATACCCTGCAGTCGTTGGTGGCATGGGAGAGCGAGTTGTGCCATTTGCAGTATGGCTTTCCGTTCAGCTCTTGCACCGTGGGGAATTTGAGACCTTCAGGAATCGTCAACTGCTTCTCCTTGAGCAGGAGGTCGAAGATTTGCTCAGTCTTGGTCACGTCAAAATCAAATCCCCTGGGTGGGCCTGGTGGCTTTACCCATTTGCAGGACACGGGGGTTCCTCCCCGAGTCCATTCAGCCACTGCTACCTCTTGGTCTCCCACAGGAACTTCGTCTTCCTCTGCATCGACCAGGACTACTGCACGCTTGAACTTGTCTTGGTACAGGTCCGGGTGGCGCTGTTCATATGCCGACAGTTTACGAACCATGTGCGCCGCTGAGGGATAATCTGCTTGGGAGGCCATGTCCTTGAGCTGTGTTGCAAGGCCTGCTACTGCCAACTCGACTGCTTCTTTTTCAGTTATACGAACCGAATAACATCGGTTCCTAAGATTCCTGAAGCGTTGGATGTACTCTGTCACAGTTTCTCCGCGCTTCTGACGTAGTTGTGCTAGATCGGCAATGCCAGACTCGGAAGCCTCTGTATGGTACTGCATATGGAATCGCTTCTTCCAACTGCTTCCAAGTCCGGATGGAGTCTGGTGGCAAAGAGGTATACCATCCGAAAGCCGATCCCGTGAGGGACTGTGAGAAGAGCCTCACGCGTAGTTGATCCGACACTGAAGCCGGTCCTAGTTGCGCCAAATATCGGCCGACGTGCTCGATGGAGCTGGAACCATCTGATCCACTGAATTTGGAGAAATCAGGGAGCCGATATTTAGGTGGTAGCGGGATCATCTCGTAGTCGTCGGGGTACGGCTTGGAATAGCCGATTGCCCTCCTTTTCGGCACCATGCCGAACTGGTCTCTCAGGATGGTACTGATTTGATCCGCTGTGCTGGCTGCAGGAGTTGAACTCTGAAGATTCGTCGGGGTGGCGTACTTAGCCAGCCATGTTTGCTTTTCCAGCTCTGAGCCAACTGCAGGAGCTGAGCTCTGGAGGTTCGTCGGGGTGGCGTACTTAGTTAGCCACGTCTGCTTCTCAAGCTCTGTCGCTGACGTTCCTCCTGTTTTCCCAGAAGTCCCTGATGTTGTGGCCTGGTTTGTGAGTGCCCAGTTGCCACAATCCGGCACATACGTGCACGTGTACCCGTGAGGGATCCCCTTAGGCGCCTCGGGCAAGAACTGGTAGTCACTAGGGTCACCACCAATCTTGTAGACGACGAATGCCGGTGTAGCCGGCACTTCTGGTGCTGCCAACGCATATGGCAGCGGTGGACGGGACTGGAGTGGCAACTCTCCTTGATGCGTCCCGAGGGCTGGTCCTGACGGCGAGTACTGGTGCCTCATGATCTCCTGGATCACGCGAAGAGCGACACGCTCCAACGTGTTGACCAGGTTCTCAGAGTGACGGTGTAGCGAGTGAGCCACCAAGTAGTTGATCTCCTGCCGCAGGGACCTGGTGCGTTCCTCCGACGGGGCAGAGATGTCTATCCCATCGAGTGCACCTTGCGGTGAGAACCCCTTCCATCTGATGCCATGGGAACGGGTTCTCTGAAAAGAGCCGATGAGGTCGGCTTCGAGGGTGACTTTGATCTCGTCATACCTCTTCTTGAGCTCGTTGGGCAGCTCCTCGTAGGTGACTGGCGTGCCGTCCGCCATCTCAGATGTAGATGGCGATGTGGTTGATGTAGAAGCTTGTCCCACCGGGCGTGCCAGAATGTGTTGACTGTCAAAACCCACCGGCGGGCAGCGACGATCAACACGGTAGAGCCGGGAACAACCTAGAGCTGCGGCTGGCTGAGGTCCCTCCGAGCGACGGCCCGCAAAGCCTTCTGGTCACACGTCCGATGCTGCGTGCAAGGGCGTGCCACCTGACCTATACCTGGTCAGGAAGGTGATGGAGATGCCTCGCTTAGTTTCCTGCATGGCATACACGTAAACATTAAATACGAGCCTCGATCGGCTCTCAGGTTATCCTGTGAATCGGCTCAAGGAGCCGATCCACCCATGATTCGTACGGGGTGCACGAATATATGGTGGTCCTGCTTGATCAAGATAAAGCTAATGAGATCTACGACGATTTAGGGTTTTCACCGCATAATCGGATCATCCTACTCCAGGTTGGGCCTCGCGGCCACGCACGGTGATCGTAAGCCGATCCTAAACAAGGCCTAAAAACCAACACGAAGTTGATCCCCGGAACATCCTGTTTAGGACTAGCGAACGACACCCTACGTGCCGCTGGATCCTCCCCCCCTTTGTAAGGCCTAACTATTGCAGATATTAAACTAATCCTTGTAGAACAAGGAGCAATCGTAACGGATCAGATCTACTAAATAATGATCAAGCGGGGTGCCGCCCCCACACCTAAGATAGGTGTGAGGGCGGCTAGACATGCAAGGGTTGCACTACGATAGCATGTTACGCGAAGAACTATGCTAACCCTAACACATCTATGATAACTACGTTGCTCGCCATCAACAAGGCTTCAGTACGAGCAACGCATGAACAACGTGGAGCTTGTGCTGCCTAGATCGCAAGATGCGATCTAGGCAGCATGTCGCTTACCGGTAGAAACCCTCGAGACGAAGGAGTTGGCGATGCGCCGAGATTGATTTGTTTGGTTGAACGTGTGTTGTTGTTTATTCCATAAACCCTAGATACATATTTATAGTCCAGGGGACTTTCTAACGTGGGAATAATCCCCACCGTGCACGGTACAAACTCTAACTTTTAATCTAAGATACAATCTACCATAATTAAAGATACACGGGCAATCCAGCCCAAACCCCTCGTGCAAGGCCGCTTCAGAGATCTCCCACGTGTAATCTTCCACGCCCATCTCTCTTACGGCCCACCTCCTGATTTGACCAAAATCTGGTGATAACAACATCATAGAAAACGTTTAGTCGAGTGAAATAGTTTGACCTGGATCATTCCGTGCTTTTCTTTACCAAACTGGTTATTTACCGTTCAGTTCAGTTGAGTGGCCTGTTATTTCTTCCTCGTTGCAGGAATCTCTTGTCCCGAATCCAGACTCCGTGTCCCCGTACAGACACCGCCTGATAGAGCACAGTCGCCGGGGCACGAGCGTGTACACACACGGACACGCCACCGTCGGCGTGGAACTCTGGCATCGATAGAGCACAGTCGCCGGCCGGGGCACGGGAGAGGGAGGGAACGGCATGTTTTGTCCGTCGTCTCAAGTGACGGGACGACGACGACGACGGCGACGACCGATGACGCGCGTGCGATGCTCCCTAGATTCTCTAGATCTCGCCGCGATTTTCTCTCGGAAAGCATGCCTACGTACGTACGTCCGTCGTCCGTCCGACGGGTCACATCGCTCCTTGCGCTTTGACTCGCCACCATTCCCATGCCCGCCTCTAGTTCAATCGTGTGAAACACAAAGCAAGAACGTACGCGGGCAAGCAGCAGGTGATGCTTTCCAGCCAACGTACAATGGATATACATGACCGACAAGTCCGCCGTCAATATATTTGCCCCCTTCGTCAGCTTTGCTAATGCAATGCGCGGTGCTTCATCCATAGCCTTGCTCATATACCGGCTTGGGCTTCCATCTTCTCTCTCGCTTGCCCAAACTTCACAACTTGATTCTCCAACATGGCCTTTCAGAATGTTAACAAACTTTAACATTAACAAACACATTCTACGTTTAGAATTCAAAATTGAGGTTTAACTCTGGTCAAACTTGAATTCAAATTATTTGAATCGAAAACCTAAGTCTTTGATTCAAATATTCCCAATTAACTATCTCAAAGAATATTACACAATCTCAACCTTGAACTCAATCGTATTCAAAATTTCAAATAATAAATATATAACAATAATTAGGGCCAGATTCTAATAATGATAAGTAAGTAAATAAAAATCATAAAAAATACAAAATTTGAATCGAAATGATCACAAACACATTCTTTATTAATCTATAAAATCATTAGAAAGTCATTTAGATACTGGATTGACCAGAAATTAAAGGAAAAAATAGCCTAATACAAACTAGAAAATAGATAAACCCTAAGACATATCTAGCGTATATCTATTACTACTTCTTGATCACAATAATTACCACACCACTACTAGCATCATCTGCACATCATCGATCCTACGAAGTTTTAGGTAAATGGTTCTGCCACTAGGCAAGAGAGTACAGAGGATGATTGTTTATCGCAGCCATACCGGACGACAGAGAGGAGCTTGAGTCGGAGAAGAAAGAGATCAGCTTTTGCCTTACTGCGCACGCCAACACCGGTCTGTTGCCGGAGACCAAGAAAAAGAGGTCCTCCTCCTGAGGACGGCGAGGGTAAGAGCATCTCCAGCAGCGTCCCCCAAAGCGTCCCTAAAGGGATTTGGGGCGCGCCGGACAGAAAATGCGTTCCAGCCGCGTCCCCCAAAGCCCATTTTTGTCCGGCGCGCCCCGATACGGTGTCCGGCGCCCCGAGCCCGTCCCCGTCCCACAGGGGACGCACTGGGGACGCCGGACACAACGAAAAGCGAGACGGGGAGTGGCGGGGCCGACCCGTCAGCGGCACAGGGAAAATTCGTCTCACACTCCGAGATGCACAGCACCAAGAACCTCGTCGGCGGCCCCAACAGCTGGAACAAGGACGGCCGTGCCCTGTTCTGGGGCGTTCCGGGGCGCACCCTCGACAACGTCATCCGCGGCATCCGCAACGGCGCTCCAAGGCTGGAGATGCCATCGTCGCCGCCGCCGTCTCCTCAATGGCAGCCGAGGAGGACGACGTACTCCTCCTCCTCGCACTCTTCTTCCTCGGGACCGACGCGATCGACGCCGTCCTCGTCGTACCGGTCGGCGCCCTACACCGTCCCCAAACGGGAGGTCAAGGAGGAGCCGGTGACGCCCGTCAACACAAGGCGTGGCGGCAGCGGCAGCGGCAGCCGACGGCAGCAAGGGAGGCGCGGCGGCGCCCTCCTCATCCCGAAGCCGGAGGTGAAGGAGGAGCCGGAGGAAGCGTCGCAGGCGGCGCTGATGGCGGAGTACGAGCGGCAGCAGCGGCTCATCGCCAGCAGCGACGACCCCGAGGACTGCCCAGGGCTGCGGGGGGCGTTATTGGCATCCATGAACGACAAGGACGCCTGGAGGGGCGACCTGGACGCGGCGATCGCCATGTCCATCCGCGACTCTGGCAAGCCGCTGGTGGACCTCACCGACGATGGCGAGGCAGGACCAAGCGGCTTGGTGAAGGACGAGCCCGTCGACGAGCCCGTCGAGGAGCGCGTCAAGCAGGAGGTCGTCACCGAGGAGATGTACAACTTCCAGCAGTACTACGACGCCTCCGGCCGCCGCAAGTGGTTCTAGATTAGGTTTAGTTTAAATTTAGTCAAATTTCGTTCGAATCTATGTAATATATGGCAAGTTTGAATGAATCTCGCTTAAGTTTAAAATTTGCGAAATTTGGTTTGGGGGACGCGACTGGGGAGCGACGTCCCCCAAACGCAGCACGAACGAAACACGTCCCCCAAACGCTCAATCCGGCGCGGTTTGGAGATGATTTGGGGGACGTGACTGGAGATGCTCTAAGATGCAGCAGTACCGATCTGGTCGACTTAGTCGTTGTCGGCGTTACCGATTCGGCCTACGAGCTACCAAATGCACCTTTGCCTAACTTTTGTCTGTTGAGCGTCCGCGTCCTGATCAATCAGGCTTGTGAACTTGCACGAGTCTCGGACGATTTGCGCCCTGGTCACCTGCAGGTCGTCGTCAGGTTTGTATATACACAAGCTGGCGCTGTAGGCCGGTGAGATGTCACTGGCCATTGCGCTTGGCTACAGCCTACAAGCGTGCGTGTGCGTGTCGCTGCAGTTGCTCCGGAGCAAACAGCGTCACACCGTAGTCCGTGGATCACGCGAAAGCTACAGCGTCGACTTGTGTTCCGTACAATACACTTGTTCCTGGAATCACTGCTTCAAGGACCAGTCCGCATTGTGGCATGGGTTCAGAGCATAGTGTGTCGACGGCAGATGTTCACATGAAAAATCGAATGGGTTCAGAGAACCGTCGTCACGCCGCGCAAATTTATTCCTGTGCGCCCATGACAAACCGCATTGGTTCAGACTTCAGGGACGAGCTCTGGCGCGCACTGTGATCTGAGGCACCTGGGCTGGGGCTGATACATGCGTGAGAGCTGAAAAGCTCGTGCTTATTGATGATCCTGCCTGCCAGACCACCGTTATATCCAGCATGGGATGACATGAACATACTCCAAGTGGTGAGGTCCAGAAGATTTGCCGGGACATGTAGGAATGTAGTAAACCGGTGTTCCCTCGTGATTCTCTCGGCTGACCATTGCATCTTTGAATTATAGGCAACAAGGTGATCCTTTGTGGGACGTGGCGTTTAGGGTGACTTCTTTTGGGCTTCTGGACAGGCTTATAGGTTCCCCACAGCAGAAGCCCAAAAGAAGTCTCAAGCTTCTCCCCACCGAGAATCTCCCTGGAAGCCCAGTTACATGTAGTGGAGAGAAACTGGTATCGACCAGTTTCCCGAGCTTCTCCGCTCTGGCCCAAGTCGTTTTCTTCAGATGGTCATGTTGTTTGCAGTATTTACACGAAAATGCCACCGCTGAGGCGAGCCAGGAGAGAAAACGAAACGAACGCCCAGCTCGCCCTCGAGCCCCGCTCGTGCTCCAGCTCGCCCTCGAGCTCGCCGCCGCCCGTGGCCGAGGCCCCCCTCCCACCGCCGCCGACGCCAGATCCCGGCGGGGGACGGCCGGATCCC
Organism: Lolium perenne; assembly: GCF_019359855.2. Lineage (NCBI taxonomy): Eukaryota > Viridiplantae > Streptophyta > Magnoliopsida > Poales > Poaceae > Lolium > Lolium perenne. The sequence continues at coordinate 305,779,437 of NC_067246.2, forward strand.
GCCCTCTCCGCCGCTGCTCACCTACTGCTCGTGCTCTGTCCCCGGCTCGTGCTCGAGCTCGTGCTCCAGCTCGCCCTCGAGCTCGCCGCCGCCCGCGGCCGAGCCCCCTCCCGCCGCCGCCGACGCCAGATCCCGGCGGGGACGGCCGGATCCCGCCCTCCCTGCCGCTGCTCACCTACTGCTCGTGCTGTCCCCGGCTCGTGCTCGTGCTCGAGCTCGCCCTCGAGATCGCCACCGCCGCCCGCGGCCGAGCCCCCTGCCGCCAACGCCGAACCCTGCGCCGCCGAGTCCCCCACCGCCGCTGATGACCCACAAGTATAGGGGATCGCAACAGTCTTCGAGGGAAGTAAAACCCAATTTATTGATTCGACACAAGGGGAGGTAAAGAATACTTATAAGCCTTAACAACTGAGTTGTCAATTCAGCTGCACCTGGAAAAGCACTAGCAACAGGGGTGATGTGAAAGTAGCAGTAATATGAGAGCAATAGTAACAAGAATACAAAGAAGCAGTAATAGCAATATGAGAGCGATGGCACAAGAAGATAGTTGATACTACTTCCAATGACATGTAGAACAAGTATATTATGATGAGAGATGGACCGAGGTTCCCAGCGATCTACACTAGTGGTAACTCTCCAATAAGTGACAAGTGTTGGGTGAACAAATTACAGTTGGGCAATTGATAGGAATCAAAGCATTAAGCTAGAACATCCAGATTATTAATTATGTAGGCATGTTTTCCGTATATAGTCGTACGTGCTCGCAATGAGAAACTTGCACAACATCTTTTGTCCTACCAGCCGGTGGCAGCCGGGCCTCAAGGGAAACTACTGGATATTAAGGTACTCCTTTTAATAGAGTACCGGAGCAAAGCATTAACACACCGTGAAAACATGTGATCCTCACATCACCGCCATCCCCTCCGGTTGTCCCGATTTCTGTCACTTCGGGGCCATTGGTTCCGGACAGTGACATGTGCATACAACTTGTAGATACAATCTAAGCAATAAGTATAGAGCTCAAATCTAAGATCATGCCACTCGGGCCCTAGTGACAAGCATTAAGCATAACAAGATTGCATCAACAATAACTTCACAAACTTTATAGATAGACTAATCATAATGTATCATCCATCGGATCCCAACAAACACAACACCGATTACATCAGATGAATCTCAATCATGTAAGGCAGCTCATGAGACCATTGTATTGAAGTACACGGGGGAGAGAATACCGACATAGCTACTGCTAGAACACGTAGTCCATGCGGAGGCGGTGGCGTTGATGGAGATGGCTTCCGGGGGCACTTCCCCGTCCCGGCAGGGTGCCGGGACAGAGACTTCTGTCCCCCGAATTGGAGTTTCGCGATGGCGGCGGCGCCCCTGGAGTCTTTCTGGAGTTTCGTCAATTGGTACGGTGTTTTTAGGTCGAAAGGGATTTTATAGGCGAAGAGGCGGCACAGGGGGGCACACAGGGCGCCACACCCTAGGCCGGCGCCGCCAGGCCTCGGCCCGCGCCGCCATGTGGTGTGGTGGCCCCCTGGCCCCTCTCCGACTCTTCTTCGGTGTTCTGGAGCCTTCCGGGAAAAATAGGAGGTTTGGCGTTGATTTCGTCCAATTCCGAGAATATTGCCCGAACAGCCTTTCTGGAACCAAAAACAGCAGAAAACAGGAACTGGCACTGTGGCATCTCGTTAATAGGTTAGTTCCGAAAAATGCATGAAATCATCATAAAGTGCAAGCAAAACATGTAAGTATTGTCATAAAACAAGCATGGAACGACAGAAATTATGGATACGTCGGGGACGTATCAGCATCCCCAAGCTTAGTTCCTGCTCGTCCCGAGCAGGTAAACGATAAAAAGAATAATTTCTGTAGTGACATGCTACTTACATAACCTTGATCATACTATTACAAAGCATATGAAATGAATGAAGTGACTCAAGGCAATGATCTATAGTTGCTAACAAATAGATAACATATAACAAAACTTTTCATGAATAGTACTTTCAAGACAAGCATCAAAAAGTCTTGCACAAGAGTTAACTCATAAAGCAATAAATTCAAAGTAAAGGCATCGAAGCAACACAAAGGAAGATATAAGTTTCAGCAGTTGCTTTCAACTTTCAACATGCATATCTCATGGATAATTGTCAACATAAAGTAATATGATGAATGCAAATAAGCAAGTATGTAAGAATCAATGCACAGTTAACACAAGTGTTTGCTTCTAAGGTGGAAGGAGATAGGTGAACTGACTCAACATAAAAGTAAAAGAATGGTCCTTCAAAGAGGAAAGCATCGATTGCTATATTTGTGCTAGAGCTTTGGTTTTAAAAACATATAGAGAGCATAAAAGTAAAGTTTTGAGAGGTGTTTGTTGTTGTCAACGAATGGTAATGGGTACACTAACTACCTCGCCAACCGGATTCTCAAGAGCGGCTCCCATGAATTATTTGCATATTTATGTGGCACTCCTTCCAACCTTTCTTACACAAACCATGGCTAACCGAATCCTCGGGTGCCTGCCAACAATCTCATACCATGAAGGAGTGCCTTTTTATTTTAGTTTTATTATGATGACACTCCTCCCAACCTTTGCTTACACAAGCCATGGCTAACCGAATCCTTCGGGTGCCGTCCAACAATCACAAACCATGGAGGAGTGTCTATTTAAGTTAATTAATTTGGGACTGGGAATCCCATTGCCAGCTCTTTTTGCAAAATTATTGGATAAGCGGATGTGCCACTAGTCCATGTGAGAGTCCGTCAAAAGTAAATGACAAGGTTGAAAGATAAACACCACATACTTCCTCATGAGCTATAAAACATTAACACAAATTGAGAAGCATTTTGAATTGTTTAAAGGTAGCACTCAAGCAATTTACTTTGGAATGGCAGGAAATACCACATAGTAGTTAGGTATGGTGGACACAATTGGCATAGTGGTTGGCTCAAGGATTTTGGATGCATGAGAAGTATTCCCTCTCGATACAAGGCTTAGGCTAGCAAGGTTGTTTGAAGCAAACACAAGTATGAACCGGTACAGCAAAACTTACATAAAAACATATTGCAAGCATTATAATACTCTACACTGTCTTCCTTGTTGCTCAAACACTTTTACCAGAAAATATCTAGACCTTAAGAGAGATCAATTATGCAAACCAATTTTAACAAGCTCTACAGTAGTTCTCCACTAATAGGTTTAAACTACATGCAAAAACTTATGATCTACTTGAGAGCTCAAAACAATTGCCAAGTGTCAAATTATCCAAGACATATGAGGCATTTTCCTTTTCCAACCAAATAAAGATAAGTATTGTAGCTTCCAACTTTTATCATTGAACATTAAAAGTAAAACGAAGAACAAGTGTTCATATGAAAAAGCGGAGCGTGTCTCTCTCCCAAACAAGGATTGCTAGGATCCGAATTTATTCAAACACAAACAAAAATAAAAGCACACAGACGCTCCAAGTAAAGCACATATGATGTGACCGAATAAAAATATAGTTTCAGGGGAGGAACCTGATAAGTTGATGAAGAAGGGGATGCCTTGGGCATCCCCAAGCTTAGACGCTTGAGTCTTCTTGAAATATGCAGGGATGAACCACAGGGGCATCCCCAAGCTTAGACTTTTCACTCTTCTTGATCATATATCATCCTCCTCTCTTGACCCTTGAAAACTTCCTTCACAATAAACTTTTCATAAACTTCATTAGAGGGGTTAGTACTCAAAAAATTTGAATCCACCTTGGTCCTGTAGTGGCACATTGCAAGAACTCAATAAAACATTAGCTACAGCTCTCTATGTCTAGAAAAGCTCGCTTAAAGTCCACAAGAGACAATGCAAAAAACAGAGACAGAATCTGCCAAAATAGAACAGCCAGTAAAGACGAATTTTAATAAAATACTTCCGTTGCTCAAATCAGAAAACTCAAAACTAATGAAAGTTGCGTACATATCTGAGGAACACGCACGTAAATTGGCATATTTTTCTGATTTTTCTACAGAGAAAACAGCCCAGATTCGTGACAGATAGCGCAGAAATCCAAATCTAGTATTAACCTTCGATTAGAGGCTTCACTTGGCACAACAAAACACAAAACTAAGATAAGGAGAGGTTGCTACAGTAGTAAACAACTTCCAAGACACAAATATAAAATAAAGTACTGTGGCAAAATAACACATGGGTTATCTCCCAAGAAGTTGCTTTCTTTATAGCCATTAAGATGGGCTCAGCAGTTTTGATGATGCACTCGCAAGAAATAGTATTGGAAGCAAAAGAGAGCATCAAGAAGCAAATTCAAAACACATTTAAGTCTAACATGCTTCCTATGCATAGGAATCTTGTACACAAATAAATTTATGAAGAACAAAGTGACAAGCATAAAAGATAAAACAGGAATAACTTTGAGATTTTAAGCATATAGAGAGGTGTTTTAGTACCATGCAAATTTCTACAACCATATTTTCCTCTCTCATAATAATTTTCAGTAGCTTCATGAACAAACTCAACAATATAACTATCACATGCAGCATACTTTTCATGATCCACAAACATATAATTTTTATCAAGTTCAAGAATAGTGGAATTAAAACTTTCAAACTTTCTTTTATTAATAATATAACAAGGTAGTTGATCAATCTCAAAAGATATGGGACTCATAGAATAAGTCAAGAACTCTCCAATCCCATTTTCATTAGTAGTACAATTAATAGTATCAAGTAACATAGGACCATCATCTAGAGCTTTATCGTAAACATTTGCTAAGCAAAATTCTTTAGTACCATGCATTTCGACATCAGGCACAAACAAAGCATTATCATAAGATTTATCAAAGTAGCATGGATTATCATATATAACAGTAGCATAATTATTCTCACAAGTTTTACTCATAGGTAGTATTTCAAGAGAATCCACAGGAACATAACATTCAACCTCTTTCGGTAAGCATGGAGGACAATCAAATAGTGTAAGAGATAAAGAGTTACTCTCATTAGAAGGTTGGCATGGGTAGCTAATCCATTCTTCCTCCTTTTGTTCGTCGCTCCCCTCTTCTTTTTTATCCAATGAGCTTTCAGGTTCATCAATTTCCTCCTCTTTTTCATCCAATGAGCTTTCAGGTTCATCAGTTTCTTCTTCCACAGGTTCCTGCAAATTGTGAGTGCATTCTTGTGCATTAATGAGTCTCTCTTTATAATCAATGATATAAGGATTATCACCGAAGCATTCTATGCAACAATTAAGGATAGAAGAGACATAATCTTTAAGGTCCTTACAAACAACACAAGTTTCATAATTCTCAACCATGAAGGATTCGATCTCAGAAGCTCCCATAAATACGACAAATTGTTCTACCTCTTCGAACCCATAATGAATATAGCAATTCCGATTATAGTTCTTAATTAAAAATTCCTCACTAAAGCCACATTGAAATTTAAGATGTTTAGTATCCTGTTGAGAGCAACAGTTTATATCATGGCGTTTAAGCAAGATTTTAGCAATTGTATTCACTTTTTCTATCATAGCACTCATTACTTCACCAGCTCTTGATTTCCTATAATTATTATAACATTCTATGAGCTCCAAGTAGGTTGTAGGTTCTCCCATAACAGCAGTTTTTAATTTTTAGATTTTTCAAATTTTTATGGATTTTTGGGTATATGAGACAAATAAAACAAGACAAAAATAAACTAAGCAAAAGTAAACTACGCGAACTAATACTAGACAGAAATAAACTAAGCACAAATAAACTAGGCAAAAGTAAACTAAGCAAAACAAAATAAAACAAATTAAAAAACAGAGAGAGCGGTAGAGTTTACTCCCCAGGTGAACTTATGAGTAGAGCTATGCCTCCCCGGCAACGGCGCCAGAAAACAGTCTTGATGACCCACAAGTATAGGGGATCGCAACAGTCTTCGAGGGAAGTAAAACCCAATTTATTGATTCGACACAAGGGGGGGTAAAGAATACTTATAAGCCTTAACAACTGAGTTGTCAATTCAGCTGCACCTGGAAAAGCACTAGCAACAGGGGTGATGTGAAAGTAGCAGTAATATGAGAGCAATAGTAACAAGAATACGCAGAGCAGTAATAGCAATATGAGAGCGATGGCACAAGAAGATAGTTGATACTACTTCCAATGACATGTAGAACAAGTATATTATGATGAGAGATGGACCGGGGTTCCCAGCGATCTACACTAGTGGTAACTCTCCAATAAGTGACAAGTGTTGGGTGAACAAATTACAGTTGGGCAATTGATAGGAATCAAAGCATTAAGCTAGAACATCCAGATTATTAATTATGTAGGCATGTTTTCCGTATATAGTCGTACGCGCTCGCAATGAGAAACTTGCACAACATCTTTTGTCCTACCAGCCGGTGGCAGCCGGGCCTCAAGGGAAACTACTGGATATTAAGGTACTCCTTTTAATAGAGTACCGGAGCAAAGCATTAACACACCGTGAAAACATGTGATCCTCACATCACCGCCATCCCCTCCGGTTGTCCCGATTTCTGTCACTTCGGGGCCATTGGTTCCGGACAGTGACATGTGCATACAACTTGTAGATACAATCTAAGCAATAAGTATAGAGCTCAAATCTAAGATCATGCCACTCGGGCCCTAGTGACAAGCATTAATCATAACAAGATTGCAGCAACAATAACTTCACAAACTTTATAGATAGACTAATCATAATGTATCATCCATCGGATCCCAACAAACACAACACCGATTACATCAGATGAATCTCAATCATGTAAGGCAGCTCATGAGACCATTATATTGAAGTACATGGGGGAGAGAATACCGACATAGCTACTGCTAGAACCCGTAGTCCATGGGGGAACTACTCACGGAGCATGGCGGAGGCGGTGGCGTTGATGGAGATGGCTTCCGGGGGCACTTCCCCGTCCCGGCAGGGTGCCGGGACAGAGACTTCTGTCCCCCGAATTGGAGTTTCGCGATGGCGGCGGTGCCCCTGGAGTCTTTCTGGAGTTTCGTCAATTGGTACGGTGTTTTTAGGTCGAAAGGGATTTTATAGGCGAAGAGGCGGCGCAGGGGGGGCACCTGGGGGCGCCACACCCTAGGCCGGCGCGGCCAGGGTCTGGCCCGCGCCGCCATGTGGTGTGGTGGCCCCCTGGCCCCTCTCCGACTCTTCTTCGGTGTTCTGGAGCCTTCCGGGAAAAATAGGAGGTTTGGCGTTGATTTCGTCCAATTCCGAGAATATTGCCCGAACAGCCTTTCTGGAACCAAAAACAACAGAAAACAGGAACTGGCACTGTGGCATCTCGTTAATAGGTTAGTTCCGGAAAATGCATGAAATCATCATAAAGTGCAAGCAAAACATGTAAGTATTGTCATAAAACAAGCATGGAACGACAGAAATTATGGATACGTCGGGGACGTATCAGCCGCCACCCCTGCACCGCGCATCCTCCAGCTCGTCCTCGAGCTCCTCTGCCCTGCCCCAGATCTAAGGGCATAACAGACATTTAACAATTTAGGGTAGCAAATAAGCTAGATAGCACAAGCCCAAAAGAAGTCTCCTAATAGTTTCTGTCCACAGCAGTTTCCCCCCACCAAAATCTAGAAGCAGGCTTATGCAGAATCACAAGCCCAAAAGAAGTCACCCTTAGACTCTCGGGTGCATGGACCTCTTTTATTTGAAATGCAAGTCTTTAAATGATTTGAAATGCACTTTAAATATATTTAAAAATGTCAAGAAAAAGTCCAATAAAAAAATTTGCCAGTTTATCTCCACGTCATAAATGATAAGAGTTGTTTTTTTATCGAGAAACGACTGCATCTTATGAAAAAGAAGACCAAACTCAGTCCTAAACTAAACCATATCTCAAGATATTTATTCCTTTTTTACAATAGCCACAAAATATATCGGTTCTTCGGGAAATATTATATAAAATGTGGAGATATGCGGGTTTTTTTTCCAAGATTTTTAACCTTTTGAAATTTGTATTATTGGGTAAAGAGAGCATATGAATCCTGAATCATGACTGAAGTTATGTTCATGATGTTCATGAACAGCTGCATGGCCGAAGAACCAAACTAACAGAAGGTTTCGTTCATGTTTTTTCACAATATATGTGTCCTGAAAAGCTTGCATGACTTATCTGAAGTCAGAAAGATTCTTTGTTCCCTTATCTTGATTTGGTGGTGCCTCTAGCAGCATGGGAGGGCATGCCAAGGTGTGTGTCCACATATTTCTTGATATATCATGGGTTTCGTTCTTATTACTATGGTTGTAGGTACATCTTTTCGATTCATAGTTCTCATCATGGATATTGGTCGTTGCTCTAATGTGCCGGCCCTTTGTTTAGGGCACGTTTGGTAGCCTGCGAAGGCCCTTTTTGCATGGGTGGAGAAACAAAATGGCTCGTTTGGTTGCCTGGACCGACTCGCGTTGTTGCATCGCACGGTTCTCAAAGCAGTGTTTTGTCTGCATCTGGAGGAACATTCAATTCGGGCGTTTCTAGCGGCCCTATCCCGTTCTCGGGCCTCCTTGGCTCCAGCGATGCAACTGCTGCACATGCTCGTGGTTAGCCTCACTCTGCCTTACACTACTCTACACACCCTCTTCTCAAATCAACACAAACATAGTCCGAATCAAAATAAGCCGTACACGAAAAAGATGTGTCTCAATGAGAGGAACCAATTCCAACAATCGGTTTCGAATATCGTCAGTCGTAAATTGCCAATTTCGTGTATGAACTTTTAAGCGAATTTTGCCAAATTCGTCGCATATACTTAACCGTTTGAAATTTCCTTTGAGTAGTAGGTTTACCTCACCATTTCGCATGACTTTCATGTTGCTAGGTTTTTGTTTCAGTATACATACACTGATAGATAAATGTCTCACAAGTATAGTGTAATGTGTTCGTATGTGTGAGTAAGGTTTGGAGTACTCTTGCTCAACTTCTCGCTTGCCATCTTCATGGACTGCGACGTGGTGATGATAGGTCAAGTGAGAGGTGATAATTCATGGTGGTGGCGGCATGGTGATGTTCGTCTTCGTGGTTGACGACGTGGTGATGCTTATGACGGGCGTGACCGGCGATGTTATGGTGGTATTCAGCTTCGTGCTCGGCGACATGGTGATGCTTGTGACGGGCATGAACGGCGGTGTCATGGCCGTCTCCGTCTTTGTGTTCGGTGACATGGTGATGCCTGTGACCGGCGTGACCGGCGGTGTCATGGTGGTGTTTGGCGACGTCGTCGGTGACATTGTAATGCTTCTGGCGGACGTGAATGGCGGTGTCATGATGTTGTTCGTCGACGTGGTGATGCCTATGGCGGGCGTGACCAGCGGTGTCATGGTGGTGATGGTTATGGTATGTGATAGGCAGTAATCCATTGGGGTAACCGTGTAGGTCTAGGCAGTGGCGGTGTCATGGTGTCGACGTTCTTTTTGAGCTACACTGAAAACTTCGGCCTATCATATTCAGCCTAGTCTTGCGCACGCCACCTTGGCCATTTTCGGCGAGAGTGGCATGGTGGTCTTTCCGCGCACCGACGTGGTGCCAGGCTTCATGACAACGGCTTCAAGCTTTGTGATAGGTGAGGAGGTGAGGGGTAAGGTCACCATGTGGATAAGTGGTGTGGCTAAAGCTAGGCGTGTATGAAACCAAACAGGTTGAGCCCTTCATTTCTGCTGGGCCAATTTTTTTGTTTGCACAGGCTGCCAAACGAGTGACGTTTTGTAGCCCATGGTCCGTTCTCAACGCGCAGAGGCTCCCATCTCTTTGGGGCAATGATGCAAGAAATTAGCCTAGCCTACCAAATAGATCCTTAAACATTTCACATTTATCTACTACTACAACAAGCTATACAACGACTAATTTTCCTGCGAGAACAAAAGAGCACCTTCAACTCAGCTCCAAAGCTTGTAATCATCGCTAGGTTGTCTAAATAAATAAATATAAATATATAAATATATATTATTGGTTTTGTGATTATATGTAATGTTTATTAGTAGAGCCTTTCGAAAAAAACAAGAAACCAGCATGGCAAGAGTTTTATTTCATGAAAAGAAGATTTTGTAACAACTGTACATTAACGGTAAGAAATGTCAACAGGATCACTAGGTACGGTCTAACTGGTTGCTGCAACACTTGAAACATGATGAAAATGGTATGAAACATCATTTTTAGTTGACGAGCTCACAGGACGGAGGCCAAATTCCTTCCATGTACCCAAGCTCGCTGTTGCTTTCGGTGGTATCAGCACCAGATGTCTTTACATTGACAGCGATGAGCTCCGTGTCAAAACCCAGAGTTGCACCACCTATTGAGTACGAAATTCTAGTCAGCGTTGCAGGTCAATCAGAGAGTACACGCCACATCACATGCGGTCTTTCCTATCGAAATATTCAGATAAGGAACACGCTAAATTGGCAGGATCAAAGTTGACAATCCACACAGGACGCAGATATGATTTCATCGCTAGGACCATAACAAGCCATACCTGGAATCTTTGGTGGGGAGCCTTGCTTCTCATAACCCATCTTTGAAGGTATTCTTAGTTTTCGCTTTTCGCCGACACACATACCTAGTAACCCTTGGTCCTAACCTAAAGATGGAAACAATAGCATAGGTTGGTGCCTTTTGCAGAGGGTTTGAATAATAACAATTCAAGGCATTTATCTCCACTTGTTTTTATAGCATATCATTGTTATTCGTTCAAGCCAGCACGGTATGGACCAGAGATGAAACAATAACCATATGCTGTTCCAAGAAAAGAGAACAATATAAGGCATATCATCACTTTTTTTTTATAACATATTGTTGTTATTCGTTCAAGCCAGGACGGTATGGACCAAAGATGAAACAATCTATACCTAATAATAAAGGAGCTAACGTTTCCTTGGTTTGGTCCGTCCTAATACGCTTTGGTCCAACACGAAGTGCGCCTTCCGTTGTACAGTTCTACTCCAGGTTGTCTCTTGGGTCGTGAAGAAAACAAACTCTTCGTGCGTTATCGAGGAACAGCCAAAAAACCGGAGAGTATACAAGGAAAATGAATGTTCCCCAACGCCGGCTCGGAGTACAACTCTAACACGACCGATCATGTCCTCAAATAACTAGCCACGCAATGGCCCAAAATCTCGGACGCCGCCTGGCCAATCCATCTAGACTCCGTCGCTTCGCCGCTTCTCGCCATGGACATCGGGAGGGATCGGAGCTGCACGAGTACAATGCCGGGCTTCTCAAGTTACACTCCGCGAGGAGGACACACAACCGGTGGCTCGCTATGGGCTGCTACAATTACGACAAAGACGATGAGGAGGATGGATTGGAGATTTGGAACCGGATTAGGACGACGTCCTGCTCCTCGAATCAAATATTGGTCTCTACTGCTCCCGGTAACGGCGCCCCTGACCATGGGCTCACGGGCAGGGCAGGCGCCGTCGAACCTCCGCTCCGCCACTGCCGGACTCCGGCCAGCGCCGGCCATGATTTCACCCGCCCGACCCGTGGGTTCCTCCTGGCTGCTCGCGCGCCCTGTCGTCACCAGTATTTGAGGATGGTTCTTCTGGGGACTTGGGTGCTGTTTTCTCCGCTGCCGCCAAGGTTTCCGACGATTCTGCGATTGTGCGCAATAATGAAGATGTTGGGCATCCACTGCTTGAGTTTTGCCGAAGAGAGAGCCGGGGATTGTCTGTAACGCAGCGAATTGTCTTCAGTCCGGTGCTTGCCTTGGCTACCCTGCTTACCGTCGTTCGTGTGTCGGCGGTGATGCTGCCCTGCCCAGCATCTGCAGTTACTGTTACCGTGCATAATGATCTCTCTTGAAACTTGACGCATCCTACTCATCCGACGCGTCGACGGACACGCTCTGCAGCAGGACATATGCTCTGTTTTCTCTCTCCGGCTTGTCCCTGCGCGCGCGCGTCGTATTAAGGATCTGGTACTGCTTGCTGCTATGCTGGTAGCTTCCGATGTGAGATTTTGGAATAGCACATGCAACACTTCAAAGAAGTGAAAGCAATAGTTTGGATTATAATCCCGATTCACCGATTACTGGCATAAAGTATACTCATGCTATAGTACACATGTCCAAGGCAATATCTTGGAGTAGTGCCTCTCCTCTGTAGTCTGTACGATGCCACGGTATGATTTCCCAAGACCTTTCACCCTGTTCTCTACTTCTTGATGATCTGAATATACTGAGCAGATCTGATCTATCATCACATTCACATTAATCTTAGTTTGTTTTGTTTCTGTCCGTATTAAATCTCCTGATCACAATTGTTAGTACTATTGTGCTGACTTCAGTGCCGATTGTTGGTCCAACGACTTGCTTATGTATTTCAGCCTTGGGACAGAAAGCTTTCGGTTGGTATGTGCCACGGTAATAGATCTGCATCGATTCTCTTTTCACCTGGATCCTTTTAGAAACAAATTGCGTCTTCTGGAGGTCAAACAAGATTATTTAAAACTTAGGATGGTTTAATAAGAATGCTATTTTTTGGAAGTAGTAGATTATTTAAAACTTAGTTTGTTAGAACCATATATTTTTAATGGTCAGTGCTATATTTTCTATCGATCAATCAGGGAAAGGAAAATCGATTCAGGTGATTCGGGAGGAATCGAGTTTGTACACGACTCTTCTGGTTACCAATCGCAAGACATACAAACCGCAAGACATACGAAACCGCGACATACCGAACCAAAAGCAAAGGACCACGGAAAGACGCCGCGGAAACACTTTTGCTTTTATTATTGGGTATAGCGGAAACACTTTTGCTTTTATTATTGGGTATAGATATATAATCTTAAATTTAAAATACTTAATTTTGATTTTAATTTGATGGAAAAAATACGTAAAGTACCACACGTCTTAATCTAAATTCTCCATAAACAATTTATCTCTCTTCTCTGCTTGCTCTACTCCTAACTAGGTGAAGGGCTTGTTGCAGTAGGGTGAGGTAGCAACACATATCAGATGGCAAAGGAGGCAGTGGCAGCTTGCATGAATGCAAAGCAAACGTGGCAGTGTTAGCTTGCATGAATGTAAATCTCGTAGCAAGCGCACGAGCATATTTCCTATCTTAATAAAATGTTAAGGATGGTGCCAACCATTCTTACAAGTTTACGGTATTACAAATTGAGATGCAGCAAGGGGCTTGCAATCTACCATGGACCGGCGATGGTGAGAAAGAGGATAAGTGAACATATTGGGTATTTGGTTACCCGGTGCAACGCACGGGCATTTTTGCTAGTAACTATATTATGTCCCAAGAAAAGAGAGAACAACATTTTATCACCTGGCCACTTCCAAGAGTAAATTCAAACTTTAAAAGGGGTCACTTCCGTCATAGCTAGAATAAATACCAATCGATCAGTGAGTGAACCCTATAGCATAATCAATCTTTCAGCTGAATGACAAAATTATGGAAACACACAGATACAGGAAAAGCATCAAAGAGTTCTTGAGCCAAACATAACAACAAATCTGGTAAATAACACAACAAAGGTCATAAGGGCATCTCCAACGCGGCGACCCAAACGGACGCGCTGGGCCGTCCGTTTTGGGCCGTTTAGATGGGCGCGCGGACACCCGAACAACGGCCCGCGTCAGCGTGTCCGTTTAGGTCGCATGCTGCGCCCAATGCGGTGACCAAAAAGCCGCACGTGGTTCGTCTTCCCTGGGCGGCGCTGCGCCATTGCTGGCCTCGACGGGACAGCAATGGCAGGCGGGAGAACGCGCGAGAAAGTTCCCGCGCGCGCGAAAAGGCCATGGGCGCGCGCTCGCGCCCAAGTTTCCCGCCAAGGCCGCCGGCTATAAAAGACGGCAAGGCCTCGCAGATCTCACACCCGCTCCTCCATCCTCTCCCCCTCTACCTTCTCCGGCGCCCTCTCCACCTCCATCGCCATGCCGCGCACCCTGCAGGCCACGTGTGCCAAGCTCTCCCTCGCCGCTCGAGCCAGGTTCCCGCGGACGGAGGAAGAGGAGTGGCAGGACGTGCGTTGGGTCGCAAACGACGAGGCGTTCCGCGTCGCGGCCCAGGGGGCGGCGAAGAACGAAGAGGACGCGGAGCTGGTGGAGGCGGCCGCGGACGGTTGGCACGAGGCCGCGGACAGCTGGTACGAGGCCGCAGAGGAGGAGGCGGAGCCCGCGTTGGAGGAGGAGCCCGTCGACGCGGAGGACTACTTCGACGACCTCGCGATGGCGAACATCAACGCCGCCATTGAGGAGCGTCTCGCCGACCTCATACCTGACGGGCCGGCCGCCGCCGTTTAGGCGACCTCCTCGGCCAGAAGAACCAGCTCCTCGCAATGCGAGCAACCCGCCACCTCATCCATCTACCCTCGCCCGAGCGGCGCGCCCGGCAGGATGCTGCGCCGGCGGAGCGCGGCCGCCAAGAGCGCATGCGTCGTCGGGAGGAGAACCACGAGGCCCAGGCCGCCGACCGCGTCCGCCTGGAGCTGGAGGCATGGACCGCTGTGGACGCGCCGCCGCACAGAAGCTCGAGTTGTGCGGGAAGCGGATGGTGCCGCCGAAGGAGGCGGAGCGCGAGCGCGCCCAAGCTGCGCGGACGGAAAGGAGGAGAGTGGCCGCGGAGGAACGCCGCAAGAGGGCCGCCGCAGAGCCACCCAGCTGGTAAGCTGGAGTGGAATCCTCACGCGTACAAGCCGCTCGCGTCGAGTGAAATCCACTGCCTCAGCGGCGAGTCGGCGGCGAGTCCGCCGGTCCCGTACGTAGCTAGATTAGTAGTAGGTAGATTTAGGAAAAATGTAATATCTAATTTTAATGAAAAAAATGCTATCTTCCTATGACATGTGGGCCAGGGGCGGACGCGAGCGGCCAACGATCGGCGTCCGTGGCCACGCAAACGCGGCCCAGATTTGGGCCGGTTTTTTGGGTCGTCTCGAACGCCGCGGCCATTCGCTTTTGGGATGGATCCGCATGCTGAGCCGCGTTTTATACGGTTCGATCCATCCGGACGCGGGATGCGTCGTCGCCTTAGAGATACCCTAAGTTACTAGGGTCATTCTGCCAAGCTGTTTCTCACTTTCTCTTGATGCCATCTCAACTTTATCATGTTAAGAGACATCGTGTTAAATAGCTATCACAACCGATTCATGATAAAGCTGCAGAATGCGAGTATGTATGGTACATAAGGACAATGTCCTTCACAGCATCATCATTTCATCATTATAAAAAAAGTGAATGAAACTGTAAGGAAAACTCAATGGCAATTATTTCCGGCACTTGGAACTGCAGGCTTTGTGTAACTAGCTACAGTCGTTCTTATTTTCGCAAACAATTTTAAGTACAGGATTGCGTATTGTAAATACAAGGCATGATAATGCACTTTAATTTTGTTGCATTTGTGAGCTTGTACGGTACATGACTCTGGCTTGTACTGAAAGGAGGATGAACCAAAATAACACACGCTACTGGAAAAATAGCTAGCCACAATATCGCTAGCATTGGCGCACGGTGATAATGGTACGCTGCTGCTATATAGAAGTGGCGCACGTAGCCTATTAGCAATGGTGCAATTGGGTTCAAGGTGCGCCACTGCTATTCATAGGCAGGGTGAACCCTCTCCCATAGACATATCAGTGGCGCACCACACCTACGTGCGCCACTGCTAGCACATAGCAATTGCGCACCTAGCTGTGGTATGCCACTGGTATGTCTAGGTGTGGGGGGCTGGGGATTGTTGGCACCCTTAGCAGCGGCGCACAGTGGTGTTCAAAAGTTTTTTATATAAAAATGTATCTACGCAAAAACTTACATCTGAATGCAACGACCTATGGTCGTTTACTAGTTTTTTTTACATTTCTCAAAATAGAAGTAAGGTTTTTTCCAGTTTTCGATTTTTATGAAATAAATTTTAAAAAATGATCAGAGGTGCAGCATGTCTTAGTGTGCCACTGCTAGTCTTCCTGGCTTCGAATTTCCAACAGGCCGACACCTACACTCACTATCCTCTTATCCACCTCCCTCCTACACACATTTCTCCCCCCTCCTCCTCTCCTCCACCCTCTTCTCCTCATTCTCCCTCCATTCTCTCCTCTCCTCCTTCCTCTCATCCAACCACTCTGGCGCCTCTCCCTCCTCTCCTCCAAGTACGCTGGCGCCCCTCCCTCCCCTCCGGGGATCCTCTCCTCCATTCTCTGCTCTCCTCCCTCTCTTCTCCATCCAACCTTTCCCACGGCCCATCTAATTCAGAAAACAAAACGAGCAAAAAAAAATGGTGCTAGATGAACGGGAGAAATAACTCGGAGAACAAAAACAAGTAAAAAAGACGAGAAAAAAATCTCGAAAAATAGTGCTAGATCGAGATCTCGATCCAGGTCCAGATTACAAAATTTTACAAGTGGCGCACACTAAAAGCTAGTAGTGGCGCACCGAGGGGGGTTAAAGGTGGCACACCGAAGTATTAGTAGTGGCGCACCATGTGGTGTGCCACTGACAAGTGGATTACCAGTGACGTACCACATGGTGGTGCGCCACTACTAAGAACTGCCATTGGCGTGATGGTAGTGGCCCACCATGGTGCGCCACCGCTAACCACAAGTGGTGCGCCAGTGCTAGACTTTTTTCTATTAGTTTAAGTTGCAACTTTTATTAATGTACCAATATTGAGAACAAAACCAGCATATGATTTTCTTACACATGAACAAAGGCTGTGGAATCAAAACTTAAGAATTAATGCGTGGCTGAAAGAGAGACGCGAGCTCTTCTTTCAGTTTGAGCTTGGCACGACACCCGTTTGTTGATTTTTCTTCCTATAACTAGCATAGTGGTCCTTGAAAATGTGAGCGATGTTCTTTATCGTTTCATAAGATGTTAAGTGATTATTTGTTATATTTATATGTATTTCTCTTGTTTTTTCAACTCATTAAAATTACACATAGTTTAGATATGGATTAATTCTTGAAGGTGTAGTTTTAACCCTTTTTATGTATATATTATGGTATTAAATAAAATAGAAAAGTTTTGCATCTTTATTTTACGCAAATTTAATTGTATAAAATGTTTCTTGATATCCTATTGTAGTCTTACGGAGTTCTGAGTTCTGATGACACCAAGTCACCAGATAGACTAAGGCCCGCCTGCTATATCAATTATCGTGTGAATCTACATCTCTATTCATATTTATCACTTTGACCATCGAATATGAAAAATCTTGGCAGAAACCTTATAAATTGCGATTTAAAAAAGGAAGGAATTAGATATTTTCGCATTTCAATCATATATAAATGAAGATCACATATATATATATGCAATAAAAATGTAGGGATTCGTTGCATAGAAAACAAAAAAATTCCTACCGCGAGAACGCAATCCAAGCCAAGATGCAATCTAGAAGATGGGAGCAACGAGGGGATGAACGAGACTAACCCTTGAAGATTTCCAAAGCCTATAAGAGTAGGCTCTTATTGCTGCGGTAGACGATCACTTGCCGCTTGCAAAAGCGCGTAGAAGATCTTGATCACGGTGCCACGATCGGGCAGCACCTGAAAGGATCGTATGCCGCACCTAGAGGGGGGGGGGGGGTGAATAGGTGCTAACCAATTTTTAGTTCTTTTTCAATTTAGGCTTGACACAAAAGGTAAATTCTCTAGATATGCAACTAAGTGAATTTACCTATATGACAAGGCTAACAACTAAGCAAGATATATCTAAGCAATATAGAGATAGAATAGGATAGAGGTAACCGAGAGTGGAGCACGCGATGACACGGAGATGATTCCCGTAGTTCCCTTCCTTTGCAAGAAGGTACGTCTACGTTTGGAGTAGTGTGGTTGCTACGAAAGCCAAACCAACAGCCACGAAGGCTTCACTCAGATCTCCGGTGAGCAACGCCACGAAGGCGTAGCTCACTTCCACTAAGGGATTTCCTCGAGGCGGAAACCGGGCCTTTACAAGGTTCTTGGGGCACACATCCACAACCAAATTGGAGGCTCTCAAATCTGTTACAACACAACAATCAACAACAATACATCAACACAAATCAACTAGGGAACCAAATAGGAACACTAGCATGAGATCCCTCAAACAAGAGAGGGGGAAATGAAGAACGCTTCGGTGAGGATGTAGATCGGTGTCTTCTCCTTCGAATCTCCAAAGATTAAGAGCTTTGGTTGGGGGAGGAAGGAGATCTTGCAAATCTTGAGTTTCTTGAGGTGGCTCTAATGGAGGTGGCTTGGCAGATTTCTTGTGTAATGATTGAGCAAGCAACCAAGGTAGAAGAAGGGGGGTATTTATACCCTCCCTCAAAATTGAGCCGTTGCAGCTTCCGGGGGCCGGGCCGGATATTCCGGCCTAAGTAAGGGCCGGATAATCCGCCCCCCCCCCTCCGGATAATCCGGCCTTCGGGACAAAACCATGACATTATCCGGACAAATGTCCGGCCCTATGCCAGACTTGCTTTTCTTCCAGTCCTTAGCCAAAATCGAGGGGGCCGGATATTTCCAAAATATCCGGCCCGGATATTCCGGCCCTGGTACAATACCGGGACAATATCCGGGCAAAAATCCGGCCCCTATACTGGGCTGCTTTTCCTCATTTGACTTAGCCGAAATCAGGGGGCCGGATATTTCAACAATATCCGGCCCGGATTATCCGGCCTGACCAACTTTGCTGTTTTTCTTTCGACAAACTGACCATATCCAACACACAAGTATATGTATCTATGTAATCTCTGTACCACTTAAACAAACATTAGTGTATCACATATACTGACATCAAACACACAAAACATAATGTGAGAGATGTTCTTTCAATCTCCCCCCTTTTTGGTGTTTGATGATAATATACGGATTTGCAAGAGAATCACTATAGAGACAAGCATGATGGCAAAACATAGAGGCACTCCCCCTACATGTGTGCATATAAGTAATTTGCATTTGAATACAAATACACAACACATAGGAGTAAGGTGCCTCAACACAAGAGATATCCAACATGAGCTCTAACAATAGACATTGACAAATATGAAGTTGAGATAGGATGCAAGAAATCATACCCATGTGTAGATATATAAAACGGAGATATAGCATCACACATAATGTAATATCCTTGATCTCAACAAATAGAAATCCGAAAACTATAACAATGTCTCACACCACATGGCACATAGTTTTGAACGGCACACAAACAAACCAAATAGTTCAAATAAGAGGGAACACAAGCAATATATGAATGATAAACGCATATGCTTGTGCCCAAACCATGCAAATCCCCGAGAATCCTAATAGAACACTTCTCCCCCTTTGGCATCGAGACGCCAAAAAGGGGACAAGCGCGATGCTACACGTCCCATTGGAATCACTCGGAGGCTTCTTCATCATCGGACTGGTATGCCGCTTCCTCTTCTTCATCCTCAGTGTCAGGTGCATCCGGAGAGCGGCGAGAGGTGTTGGACCTTTGAAGGCAATCATCGAGATCACTCCATGGAACCTGTGCAGAATGCCATCCACTGTAACCCTGGTGAGCTGGAGGCTGAGGCGGGGGTCCTTGATCACCACTGAGCTTGTGTAGAATAACCGCCTGAGTATGCTTAATCTCAGAACGCTCTTGGCTAGCCGCATAGTTCTCCTTATGGATCTCAATGTTCATGCAAAGGATGTGACGCTGAAACCAACTAAGCCGGCTCACTTGCTTCCTCATAGCCGGGACATCAGGATGACGAGCAGGAGCAAAACCACTAGAACGAGCATCACCCATGAAAGTGTCAGGTGCAGGTACAACAGAAGAGACTGGCTTAAGCTTGTAAGCCTTCTTGAAACTGTGCTTCATCAAAGGGTACCCGCTCAAGTCTTCACCACCCAAAGCCACAGAGTTGTTGATGAGAAGCTGAATGTAGGGTGCATAGGGTATGGTGGTCCGGGAGACCATGGCATCATGGATCTCATGGAAGATAAAGTCCATGACATCAAGAGTGTAGTTCCGTTCCTCATTAACATCACGAGCACACTTAAAGCTGAGGTGCATAAGGTCCACAAGGGCTCCCCGGAGAGCATCATTGTGACCACCACTTGGGCAAATGGTTGCCCGAAAGAACCGGAGCAACTGACTGTAGATGGGAAGCAGCCCCTTAGCATAACCAACTTTTCCCGCTGAGGTATAGAGATCCACCAGAGCATTCTTATCTGTCTGTTGTGGTCCATGAAGGCGACGACCCCCTTCAGCAGGAACTCCAAGAATACCAGCAAAACGGCGCAGAGTGGCACTACAGTGAGTGGAGCCAGTCATCCATTCCATAGTGCGTTCCTCATCTTTCTTGATTGCCAAAGTGGCAAAGAATTGCTTCACCAAATCTGGGCTATAGTCACATTGAATCTTCATGATATCAAGCAAGCCCATCCTTCCAGCTACCCAGATTGCATCTTCAAAGTGATTGTTGACAGCCAGAATGTCCACATCGATAGCTTGCATGGGTCTCAGATTCTTCATGGGCTCATAGATGTCCCTGTAGATGAAATCCTGCTCCATGCACCAGTATCTCCTGCCCTCAATCTCTTCATCCCTTGGGAGGTCTTCATACCAGTTCTTCATGCGGATAGCGGAATAAGAGATAGGGTCCATGGCCTTGTAGTTCTCCCTCACTTCCTTGTTCTTCCGCCTTGAAGCGACGGACTTGCGAGGTGCATTGGGTGCAAACTCGTCACTAGATCGATCATGCCTTGAGCGTCTCCGACCACCCCGAGAAGCACCACCTGTGAGAAGCAAAGGCGGGTAGCAAAGAGAAGGTAATGCTCATAAGTCATGTAAGATACAGTAATATACTCGAGAAACATGCTATAAGTCGGTACAAATCTAGACATGATAGATTGAAGCAAAAACTGCAGCGGCGATGAAGCTCCAGGCCGGATAATCCGGTGTCCCCTGGGGGCGGATAATCCGGCCTGCGCGGGGGGCGGATAATCCGGCCCTGCGAAACTTGCAGTTTTCCAATCAAAAGCTTGTCTAAGACTAGATCGGCCTCATAGCATGCAAGAGGAGTACACTACACTTGATTTGGAACAACTAGACACCAATTCCACCAAGAAAATAGCACATATAAAACACAACATCTAGGGTTAGAGATTGTGAATCATACCCACATCCATTGTGGAAACCGCTTGGAGGAGAAGGTAGCTAGGGAGGAGATGCACCCGATCCACCCAAGAACTCCGAGAGGGGGCGGACGGAGCGTCTCCGGCGAGGAGGAGGAGGTCCGGCGAACTTGAGAGGAGAAAGAGGAGAGAGAGGCGCGTGGGGGTGGTGTGAGCCGTTTGCCCCCCCCCCCCCCCGCGGCCTCGTCCTCAACCCTTTCAAGATCTGCCCAGGCCGGATAATCCGGCCCTAGCTTAGGGCGGATAATCCGGCCGGGCTGGATTTTCCGGGGTCTCCTGGGGCCAGATTATCCGGGGTTCTGGAAAATTCCAGAATCACCGGGAATCCGGCCCATCTTTCGTTGGTTATTTGCATGACCCATATGCGATGCAATAATGTATCACGTCACATATAAGGTGCAAATTTACCAATAAGATGGAGCAACCTAGATCATCCGACCGAAAAACTCAAACTCCAAGTTTTTTACCAAACATGACAAATGAGCAAGATGGAAATGGCTTATAGGAGAGAGTAGGCTTAGGTTTTAGAAGATACAAACTGTTAATGGTACATGGTCACTCAAGTTTGCAAGATATGAGCAAATAAGGCCAAACTAGAGTGATTTACCATAAGAACATGGAGTTGTCAAATAAAAGGCGATAAGATCCAAATAACTCCAACTCTTCACAAAGAAGAGTGTGGTGGCCTAGGCCACCATATATGAGTGTTGTGGCATGGCACCGCGAAGATATATCTTGGGTCCAAGCCACTACTCATCATTGAAGCTCACATATCAACATATGATATAACGAGAATGAAATCTTTAATGTTGGCATTATGGGGGGATGGATAGCTCAATAATTTAAACCGCACTCCCCCTATCTCCATGCCCACATCTAAACCAAATAAAGTTTTGAGACGAAGGTGTGTTTGCAAGATGGTCAAGCTATACTCCTTGAATCAATGATATTTAGCTCATTCCCCAAATAAGTGAACCTTGCTTCATCAAGAGGCTTCGTGAATATATCGGCAAGTTGATCCTTGGTAGGAACATAGATAAGCTCAATATCACCACGGACAACATGATCCCTAATGAAATGATTCCGGATCTCAATATGCTTCGTTCTTGAATGTTGCACCGGATTATAGGCAATCTTGATGGCACTTTCATTGTCACATAAAAGAGGCACTTTGTCACAAATGACACCGTATTCCTTTAAAGTTTGCCTCATCCATAACAATTGAGTGCATCCACTTGCGGCGGCAACATATTCGGCTTCGGCGGTGGAGAGAGATATACAATTTTGCTTCTTAGATGACCAACACACCAAGGACCTACCAAGAAATTGGCAAGCCCCGGAGGTTGATTTCCTATCATCCTTGTCTCCCGCCCAATGCGCATCGGTGTACCCATTGAGAATAAAACTTGAGCCTTTGGGGTACCAAATACCATATCTTGGGGTATCAACCAAATATCGAAAGATTCTTTTGAGAGCTATCATGTGGCTCTCCTTAGGAGAAGCTTGATACCTTGCACACACACCAACACTCAACACTATGTCCGGTCTAGATGCACAAAGGTAAAGCAAGGATCCAATCATGGAGCGATATACCTTTTGATCCACCTCTTTACCATTGGGATCAAGTGCAAGATGACATTTGGTAACCATAGGAGTGGCAACACCTTTCATCTCGGTCATCTTGAACCTCTTGAGCATGTCTTGGAGATATTTTGCTTGGTTGATGAAGGTTCCTCCTCTCAATTGCTTGATCTCAAAACCAAGGAAGAACTTCATCTCTCCCATCATAGACATCTCAAACCTATCGGTCATAAGCTTTGAGAATTCATCATTGAAAGCTTTGTTAGTAGAGCCAAAGATAATATCATCAACATATAATTGGCAAACGAAAAGCTCCCCATTGACCCTCTTAGTAAAAAGAGTGGGATCGATTAGCCCAACATCAAACCCACGGTCTACCAATAATTCCTTAAGGTGCTCATACCAAGCTCTTGGAGCTTGTTTGAGACCATAAAGAGCTTTATCGAGCTTGTAGACATGGTTAGGGAAGTTGAGATCCTCGAACCCCGGGGGTTGCTTAACATAAACCTCTTCATGCAAAGGACCATTAAGAAATGCACTTTTCACATCCATTTGTTGTAACTTAAAGTTATGATGCGATGCATAAGCAAGAAGGATACGGATGGACTCAAGGCGAGCCACGGGAGCATAGGTTTCTCCAAAGTCAATTCCCTCAACTTGAGAGAACCCTTGAGCCACCAATCTTGCCTTGTTCCTCACAACATTGCCAAACTCATCTTGCCTGTTCTTGAATATCCATTTAGTGCCAATAACATTGCGGCACTCCTTTGGCTTCTCTACTAAGGTCCACACTTTGTTGCGCTTGAAGTTGTTGAGTTCTTCGTGCATAGCTTCCATCCAATCCGAATATTCAAGGGCTTCAAATACTTTCTTGGGTTCCACTAAGGAGATATAAGCATGATGGTTGCTAAAATTAGCCAATTGCCTTCTTGTGGAAACCTTTGCCCTTATATCACCAAGAACCTTATCATGAGTGTGATCACGAAGCTCAAGGTTCCTATCTCTTCTTGCTAGACGATGGGCCTCGATCTCCTCCTTGGTTCTTCTTGGCGTTGGAGGTATAACTTGATCAACTTGATCTTTTGGGTCCCCGTCTTGACCTTCAACTTGAGCAACTAAAATTTCTTGTGAGAGCTCAACATCATGTGCTTGATCTTGGACATCATTTGGTGCGGAGCAAATATCAAATGGATACTCGTCGGAACCATCATGAATTCTTGGTTGATCTTGACCTTGATCTTGTCCTTGATCTTGACCTTGAACTTGTCCTTGATCTTGCACACTAGAGGGAGGGTTTTGTTCTTGTTCTTGGGTTGGTGCATCATTTGCTTCACTTGATGGGGTTTGTTGATGTTGAGAAGATGAGGGCTCCACCGTGGTAGAGCATAGTCCTTCCTGAGACGCCACACCGTGTCCCTCAACGGGGCGGAAAAATCCCACACCCATTCTTACTATGGCATCTTGAGGTATTTCATCACCTGCACAAACATCAACTTGCCCCACTTGGGAGCCATCATTTTCTTCGAACCTCACACTACAAGATTCAATGATAATCCCGGAGGCTATATCAAAGATTCTATAAGTGTGAGACTCGGCACCGTAACCAACAAATATACCCTCCAAAGCTTTAGGAGTGAATTTAGATAAACGAACTCCTTTGATTTAGTAGAAACACTTACACCCGAACACCTTGAAGTATGAGATATTAGGCTTGTTCCCGGTGAGTATTTCATATGGAGTCTTGTTCAAGCCCTTGCGGAGATAGAGCCGGTTGGAGGAGTGACAAGCGGTGGAGATGGCTTCGGCCCAAAAGTTATAGCGGGATTTATACTCCGCCATCATAGACCTTGCCATATCCATAAGAGTCCGGTTCTTCCTCTCCGCAACACCATTTTGTTGAGGGGTGTAAGCAGCGGAATATTGATGACGAATCCCCTCATCACTAAGAAAATCATTGAGTGTGTAGTTCTTGAACTCGGAGCCGTTGTCACTTCTTATTGCCATAATGAGGAGGTTGTGTTGGCGTTGCACCTCGGTAGCAAAGTCAATGAATATTTGTTGAGTCTCATCTTTCGTCTTGAGAAAGTAGACCCAAGTGTATCTTGAGTAGTTATCGACAATCACCAAGCAATGTTTCTTCGCACCAAGACTTGCATGAGTAACGGGACCAAAGAGATCCACATGAAGGAGCTCCAAGATCCTCTTGGAAGAGATGATGGTCTTGCTTGGGTGCGGAGAGTCATGCATTTTGCCTTCAACACAAGCCCTACAAACACGATCTTTGGCAAAAGACACATTTTCCATTAGTCCCACAATATGGTTCCCCTTGTGAAAACTTTGCAAAGTTCTCATGTTGACATGGGCTAGGCGGCGATGCCACAACCAACCCACGTCCGCCTTTCTGAATAGGCACATCGCACTTGTCGTGGTGGTCCCCGAAAAGTCCACCACATACAAGTTGTGTTCGCGATACCCAACGAATGCGACTTTTAGAGTCTTGCTCCACAAGAGGACTGATGGCGTGTATTTCACACGTTCGTTGGGCAACCCCAAGAGGAAGGTATGATGCGCACAGCAGCAAGTTTTCCCTCAGAAAGAAACCAAGGTTTATCGAACCAGGAGGAGCCAAGAAGCACGTTGAAGGTTGATGGCGGCGGGATGTAGTGCGGCGCAACACCAGGGATTCCGGCGCCAACGTGGAACCTGCACAACACAACCAAAGTACTTTGCCCCAACGAAACAGTGAGGTTGTCAATCTCACCGGCTTGCTGTAACAAAGAGTTAACCGTATTGTGTGGAAGATGATTGTTTGCAGAAAACAGTAGAACAAGTATTGCAGTAGATTGTATTTCAGTAAAGAGAATTGGACCGGGGTCCACAGTTCACTAGAGGTGTCTCTCCCATAAGACGAACAGCATGTTGGGTGAACAAATTACAGTTGGGCAATTGACAAATAAAGAGAGCATGACCATGCACATACATATCATGATGAGTATAGTGAGATTTAATTGGGCATTATGACAAAGTACATAGACCGTCATCCAACTGCATCTATGCCTAAAAAGTCCACCTTCAGGTTATCATCCGAACCCCCTCCAGTATTAAGTTGCTAACAACAGACAATTGCATTAAGTATGGTGCGTAATGTAACTAGTGACTACATCCTTGAACATAGCACTAATGTTTTATCCCTAGTGGCAACAGCACATCCGTAACCTTAGTGGTTCTTGTCACTCCTCCGCAGTTCACGGAGACATGAACCCACTATCGAGCATAAATACTCCCTCTTGGAGTTACTAGCATCAACTTGGCCAGAGCATCTACTAATAACGGAGAGCATGCAAGATCATAAACAACACATAGCATAACTTTGATAATCAACATAACAAGTATTCTCTATTCATCGGATCCCAACAAACGCAACATATAGAATTACAGATAGATGATCTTGATCATGTTAGGCAGCTCACAAGATCCGACAATGATAGCACAATGGGGAGAAGACAACCATCTAGCTACTGCTATGGACCCATAGTCCAGGGGTAGACTACTCACACATCACACCGGAGGCGACCATGGCGGCGTAGAGTCCTCCGGGAGATGATTCCCCTCTCCGGCAGGGTGCCGGAGGCAATCTCCTGGATCCCCCGAGATGGGATCGGCGGCGGCGGCGTCTGCGGAAGGTTTTCCGTATCGTGGCTCTCGATGCTGAGGGGTTTCGTCACGGAGACTTTTTATAGGCGGAAGGGCAGGTCAAGAGGCGGCACGGGGGCCCCACACCACAGGGCCGCGCGGCCAAGGGGGGGGCCGCGCCGCCCTATGGTGTGGCCCCTCCGTGGCCCCTCTTCGTCTCTCCTTCGGACTTCTGGAAGCTTCGTGAGAAAATAGGCCCCTGGGCTTTGATTTCGTCCAATTCCGAGAATATTTCCTTACTAGGATTTCTGAAACCAAAAACAGCAGAAACAAAGAATGGCACTTCGGCATCTTGTTAATAGGTTAGTTCCAGAAAATGCACGAATATGACATAAAGTGTGCATAAAACATGTAGATAACATCAATAATGTGGCATGGAACATAAGAAATTATCGATACGTCGGAGACGTATCAGCATCCCCAAGCTTAGTTCTGCTCGTCCCGAGCAGGTAAAACGATAACACAGATAATTTCTGGAGTGACATGCCATCATAATCTTGATCATACTATTTGTAAAGCATATGTAGTGAATGCAGCGATCAAAACAATGTTTATGACATGAGTAAACAAGTGAATCATATAGCAAAGACTTTTCATGAATAGCACTTCAAGACAAGCATCAATAAGTCTTGCATAAGGGTTAACTCATAAAGCAACAATTCAAAGTAAAGATATTGAAGCAACACAAAAGAAGATTAAGTTTCAGCGGTTGCTTTCAACTTGTAACATGTATATCTCATGGATATTGTCAACATAGAGTAATATAATAAGTGCAATAAGCAAGTATGTAGGAATCAATGCACAGTTCACACAAGTGTTTGCTTCTTGAGGTGGAGAGAAATAGGTGAACTGACTCAACATTGAAAGTAAAAGAATGGTCCTCCATAGAGGAAAAGCATCGATTGCTATATTTGTGCTAGAGCTTTGATTTTGAAAACATGAAACAATTTTGTCAACGGTAGTAATAAAGCATATGCATCATGTAAATTATATCTTATAAGTTGCAAGCCTCATGCATAGCGTACTAATAGTGCCCGCACCTTGTCCTAATTAGCTTGGACTACCGGGTCATCACAATGCACTGTTTTTACCAAGTGTCACAAAGGGGTACCTCTATGCCGCCTGTACAAAGGTCTAAGGAGAAAGCTCGCATTGGATTTCTCGCTATTGATTATTCTTCAACTTAGACATCCATACCGGGACAACATAGACAACAGATAATGGACTCCTCTTTTATGCATAAGCATATAACAACAATTAATAATTTTCTCATTTGAGATTTGAGGATTGATACATCCCCGACGTATCCATAATTTCTGATGTTCCATGCTTGTTTTATGACAATACTTACATGTTTTGCTTGCACTTTATGATGATTTCATGCGTTTTCCGGAACTAACCTATTAACAAGATGCCACAGTGCCAGTTCCTGTTTTCTGCTGTTTTTGGTTCCAGAAAGGCTGTTCGGGCAATATTCTCGAATTTGACGAAATCAACGCCAAACCTCCTATTTTTCCCGGAAGGCTCCAGAACACCGAAGAAGAGTCGGAGAGGGGCCAGAGGGCCACCAGACCATAGGGCGGCGCGGCCTGGCCTGGGCCCGCGCCACCCTATGGTGTGGCGCCCCCAGGTGCCCCCCTGCGCCGCCTCTTCGCCTATAAAATCCCTTTCGACCTAAAAACACCGTACCAATTGACGAAACTCCAGAAAGACTCCAGGGGCGCCGCCGCCATCGCGAAACTCCAATTCGGGGGACAGAACTCTGTTCCGGCACCCTGCCGGAACGGGGAAGTGCCCCCGGAAGCCATCTCCATCAACGCCACCGCCTCCGCCATGCTCCGTGAGTAGTTCCCCCATGGACTACGGGTTCTAGCAGTAGCTATGTCGGTATACTCTCCCCCATGTACTTCAATACAATGGTCTCATGAGCTGCCTTACATGATTGAGATTCATCTGATGTAATCGGTGTTGTGTTTGTTGGGATCCGATGGATGATACATTATGATTAGTCTATCTATAAAGTTTGTGAAGTTATTGTTGCTGCAATCTTGTTATTCTTAATGCTTGTCACTAGGGCCCGAGTGGCATGATCTTAGATTTGAGCTCTATATTGTTGCTTAGATTGTATCTACAAGTTGTATGCACATGTCACTGTCCGGAACCAATGGCCCCGAAGTGACAGAAATCGGGACAACCGGAGGGGATGGTAGTGATGTGAGGATCACATGTTTTCACGGTGTGTTAATGCTTTGCTCCGGTACTCTATTAAAAGGAGTACCTTAATATCCAGTAGTTTCCCTTGAGGCCCGGCTGCCACCGGCTGGTAGGACAAAAGATGTTGTGCAAGTTTCTCATTGCGAGCACGTACGACTATATACGGAAAACATGCCTACATAATTAATAAGCCTGATGTTCTATCTTAATGCCTTTGATTCCTATCAATTGCCCAACTGTAATTTGTTCACCCAACACTTGTTATTGGAGAGTTACCACTAGTGTAGATCGCTGGGAACCCCGGTCCATATTTCATCATCAAATACTTGTTCTACATGTCATCATATTACCTCTCGTGTTACTATTATTACTGCTTTGTGTTACTATTACTACGCTCTCATATTCTCGCTACTTTCACATCACCCCTGTTACTAGTGCTTTTCCAGGTGCAGCTGAATTGACAACTCAGTTGTTAAGGCTTATAAGTATTCTTTACCTCCCCTTGTGTCGAATCAATAAATTTGGGTTATACTACCCTCGAAGACTATCGCGATCCCCTATACTTGTGGGTCATCAAGACTGTTTTTACGGCGCCGTTGCCGGGGAGGCATAGCTCTACTCATAAGTTCACACGGGAGTACACTCTACCTCTCTCTCTGTTTTATTTTATTTTGTTTTGCTTAGTTTACTTTTGTCTAGTTTATTTGTGCTTAGTTTATTTCAGTCTAGTATTATTTTGCGTAGTTTACTTTTGCTTAGTTTATTTTTGTCTTGTTTTATTTGTCTCATATAGCCAAAAATCCATAAAAATTTGAAAAACCAAAAAATTAAAAACTACTGTTATGGGAGAACCAACAACCTACTTGGAGCTCATAGAATGTTATAATAATTATAGGAAATCAAGAGCTGGTGAAATAATGAGTGCTATGATAGAAAAAGTGGATACAATTGCTAAAATCTTGCTTAAACGCCATGATATAAACTGTTGCTCTCAACAGGATACTAAACATCTTAAATTTCAATGTGGCTTTAGTGAGGAATTTTTAATTAAGAACTATAATCGGAATTGCTATATTCATTATGGGTTCGAAGAGGTAGAACAATTTGTCGTGTTTATGGGAGCCTCTGAGATCGAATCCTTCATGGTTGAGAATTATGAAACTTGTGTTGTTTGTAAGGACCTTAAAGATTATGTCTCTTCTATCCTTAATTGTTGCATAGAATGCTTCGGTAATAATCCTTATATCATTGATTATAAAGAGAGACTCATTAATGCACAAGAATGCACTCACAATTTGCAGGAACCCGTGGAAGAAGAAACTGATGAACCTGAAAGCTCATTGGATGAAAAAGAGGAGGAAATTAATGAACCTGAAAGCTCATTGGATGAAAAAGAAGAGGAGAGCGACGAACAAAAGGAGGAAGAATGGATTAGCTACCCATGCCAACCTCCTAATGAGAGTAACTCTTCATCCCTTACACTATTTGATTGTCCTCCATGCTTACTGGAAGAGGTTGAATGTTATGTTCCTGTGGATTCTCTTGAAATAGTACCTATGAGTAATACTTGTGAGAATAATTATGCTACTGTTATTTATGATAATCCATGCTACTTTGATAAATCTTATGATAATGCTTTGTTTGTGCCTGATGTCGAAATGCATGGTACTAAAGAATTTTGCTTGGCAAATGTTTATGATAAATCTCTAGATGATGGTCCTATGTTACTTGATAATATTAATTGTGCTACTAATGAAAATGGGATTGGAGAGTTCTTGACTTTATCTATGTGTCCCATATCTCTTGAGATTGATCAACTACCTTGTTATATTATTAATAAAAGTAAGTTTGAAAGTTTTAATTCCACTATTCTTGAACTTGATAAAAATTATGTGTTTGGAAATCATGGAAAGTATGCTGCATGTGATAGTTATATTGTTGAGTTTGTTCATGAAGCTACTGAAAATTATTATGAGAGAGGAAAATATGGTTGTAGAAATTTGCATGGTACTAAAACACCTCTCTATGTGCTTAAAATCTTGAAGTTACTCTTGTTTTATCTTCGTATGCTTGTCACGTTGTTCTTCATGAATTTATTTGTGTACAAGATTCCTATTCATAGGAAGCATGTTAGGCTTAAATGTGTTATGGATTTGCCTCTTGATGCTCTCTTTTGCTTCAAATACTATTTCTTGCGAGTGCATCATTAAAACTGCTGAGCCCATCTTAATGGCTATAAAGAAAGAACTTCTTGGGAGATAACCCATGTGTTATTTTGCTACAGTACTTTGTTTTATATTTGTGTCTTGGAAGTTGTTTACTACTGTAGCAACCTCTCCTTATCTTAGTTTTGTGTTTTGTTGTGCCAAGTAAAGCCGTTGATAGAAAAGTAAGTACTAGATTTGGATTACTGCACAGTTCCAGATTTCTTTGCTGTCACGAATCTGGGTCCACCTCCCTGTAGGTAGCTCAGAAAATTAAGCCAATTTACATGCATGATCCTCAGATATGTACGCAACTTTCATTCAATTGGAGCATTTTCATTTGAGCAAGTCTGCTGCCATTTTAAAATTCGTCAATACGAACTGTTCTGTTTTGACAGATTCTGCCTTTTATTTCGCATTGCCTCTTTTGCTATGTTAGGATGAATTTCTTTGATCCACTAATGTCCAGTAGCATTATGCAATGTCCAGAAGTGTTAAGAATGATTGTGTCACCTCTGAACATGTGAGTTTTTGATTATGCACTAACCCTCTAATGAGTTTGTTTCGAGTTTGGTGTGAAGGAAGTTTTCAAGGGTCAAGAGAGGAGGATGATATATGATCAAGAAGAGTGAAAAATCTAAGCTTGGGGATGCCCCCGTAGTTCATCCCTGCATATTTCAAGAAGACTCAAGCGTCTAAGCTTGGGGATGCCCAAGGCATCCCCTTCTTCATCAACTTATCAGGTTCCTCCCCTGAAACTATATTTTTATTCAGTCACATCATATGTGTTTTACTTGGAGCGTCTGTGTGCTTTTATTTTTGTTTTTTGTTTGAATAAGATCGGATCCTAGCAATCCTTGATTGGGAGAGATACACGCTCCGCTTTTTCATATGAACACTTGTTCTTCGTTTTACTTTTAATGTTCAATGATAAAAGTTGGAAGCTACATCACTTATTGGTTATTTGGTTGGGAAAAGAAAATGCCTCATATGTTGTGGATAATTTGACACTTGGCAATTGTTTTGAGCTCTCAACTAGATCATAAGTTTTTGCATGTAGTTTAAACCTATTAATGGAGAACTACCGTAAAGCTTGTTAAAATTGGTTTGCATAATTGATCTCTCTTAAGGTCTAGATATTTTCTGGTAAAAGTGTTTGAGCAACAAGGAAGACAGTGTAGAGTATTATAATGCTTGCGATATGTTCTTATGTAAGTTTTGCTGTACCGGTTCATACTTGTGTTTGCTTCAAACGACCTTGCTAGCCTAAGCCTTGTATCGAGAGGGAATACTTCTCATGCATCCAAAATCCTTGAGCCAACCACTATGCCAATTGTGTCCACCATACCTACCTACTATGTGGTATTTCCTGCCATTCCAAAGTAAATTGCTTGAGTGCTACCTTTAAACAATTCAAAATTTATTACCTCTGATTTGTGTTAATGTTTTATAGCTCATGAGGAAGTATGTGGTGTTTAGCTTTCAACCTTGTCATTTACTTTTGACGGACTCTCATATGGACTAGTGGCACATCCGCTTATCCAATAATTTTGCAAAAAGAGTTGGCAATGGGATTCCCAGTCCCAAATTAATTAACCAAAATAGACACTCCTCCATGGTATGTGATTGTTGGACGGCACCCGAAGGATTCGGTTAGCCATGGCTTGTGTAAGCAAAGGATGGGAGGAGTGTCATCATAATAAAACTAAAATAAAAAGGCACTCCTTCATGGTATGAGATTGTTGGCAGGCACCCGAGGATTCGGTTAGCCATGGTTTGAGAAAGAAAGGTTGGAAGGAGTGCCACCCAAAAATAAAATAAAATGGGAGCCGCTCTTAAAAGTCCGGTTGGCGAGGTAGTTAGTGTACCCATTACCATTCGTTGACAACAACAAACACCTCTCAAAATTTTACTTTTTATGCTCTCTGTATGTTTTCAAAACCAAAGCTCTAGCACAAATATAGCAATAGATGCTTTCCTCTTTGAAGGACCATTCTTTTACTTTATGTTGAGTCGGTATACCTACTTCCTTCCATCTTAGAAGCAAACACTTGTGTCAACTGTGCATTGATTCTTACATACTTGCATATTTGCATTCATCATATTACTCTATGTTGACAATATCCATGAGATATACATGTTGAAAGTTGAAAGCAACCGCTGAAACTTATATCCTCCTTTGTGTTGCTTCGATGCCTTTACTTTGAATTTATTGCTTTATGAGTTAACTCTTATGCAAGAATTTTGATGCTTGCCTTGAAAGTACTCTTTATGAAAAGTTTTGCTATATGTTATCTATTTGTTAGCAACTATAGATCATTGCCTTGAGTCACTTCATTCATTTCATATGCTTTGTAATAGTATGATCAAGGTTATGTAAGTAGCATGTCACTACAGAAATTATTCTTTTTATCGTTTACCTGCTCGGGACGAGCAGGAACTAAGCTTGGGGATGCTGATACGTCCCCGACGTATCCATAATTTCTGATGTTCCATGCTTGTTTTATGACAATACTTACATGTTTTGCTTGCACTTTATGATGATTTCATGCGTTTTCCGGAACTAACCTATTAACAAGATGCCACAGTGCCAGTTCCTGTTTTCTGCTGTTTTTGGTTCCAGAAAGGCTGTTCGGGCAATATTCTCGGAATTGGACGAAATCAACGCCAAACCTCCTATTTTTCCCGGAAGGCTCCAGAACACCGAAGAAGAGTCGGAGAGGGGCCAGAGGGCCACCAGACCATAGGGCGGCGCGGCCTGGCCTGGGCCCGCGTGTCGTGGTATCGTCACGGCATATGCCATAGGGTGGCTAATCGAAGTGGTTCCTGAGAGATCTCACGGCGGTATCCGGATGCGGGTATGGGCACGAGCGACACGGCGACGTACCCAAGTTCGAGGCCCTCCGATGGAGGTAAAACCTCTACTCCTGCTATGAGTGTATATGATGATCACACAGTACAATGGTGCTCCTAGAGCTGTGTCCGGCTGCTCCTGAGAGGCTAAGGAAGACTATGGTCTCTCTCACAGGGCAGCTCTGTAGGTGGGTGAAAGTAATAAATGATCGATCCCCTGCACGAGAGGGGGTAGTGCGGCTTATATAGGCACCGGCACTTTACATATAAGACCCTATAGTTTTACTGGCCGGCTGGGCCGGCTCCAGCTTCCGCTCCTTCCCGAGGCGGTGACGTCGGGAGTGGTTGAGGCATCGTGGCCTGTCCCATCCGGCTGCCACGGTCGGCGGTATGGAGGAGGTGTCCCTATCGCCGTCGGCCCATCGTAGCCGGTACGGATCGTCGTAAGCCACGACGGCCTGTCCGGCGCGAGGCACTATTGCTCCACAGTGCCCCGCGTTTCACGGAAGATGGAGTCAGCGTGGACTTTGGGAACCCGGATCACCTACCCGGTTCCTTCCAGTGCAAGACTCGCCAGCCTCGAGTCGGTCTGAGGTACAAACCCCAGTCGGATATGGCTTGTAGAAGCCGGCCCAACCATAGCATTGGTGGCCGTAGCCAGGCCGACTAGGACCTAGAGCCAGCCGGCTTCCAGACCAGCCGGCCACGGCGCCAGCCGGCTGCTCCTCAGCCGGCCTTTGCCGCGAGCCGGCCAGTGGCCAGCCGGCTGCTCCGCGTCCATTGCCCTATCCGGGGTCTTCCCCCCGACATTAGCCCCCGAAGCTGGCAAGGTCCTGCGTTTAGAAGGACCTAGGCAGGTTTTCCTGGCTTCTCGAATATATTAGACGGCACTTGGAGGGGCCGACTGAGGATTTCCATTCAGCCGGCTGCGCCCTCATCCGGCTCGTTCCTGCCGGCTGCTTCTAGCCGGCCGCTTTTTATACTTGTGCAGTTTTTGTTTTCTCGCCAGATCTGATGGCGCCTCCGCCTTGCTGATGAATTTTTGGCTCGAGTGGACTTCTTGTCCGGCTCCGGCTCGCTGCGCGCCGGAGTCTCCGCCGCCTCGGGTTCTGCGCCCGACTTGACCGGCCTGACGCTAGGGCTCTGCCGCCGGTTCGTCTGGTCACATCAATGTCCTTCCGGATCCGGTGCGGTAGTGGGCGACGTGGTGTGGCCGTTTACAGTAACGGTAGCGGTCGTGGGAGGAGTTATGGCGCAGTAAATCCGGAGACGTGGCCCACGTCGGCCACTTGGAGGCCAACCGCCGCGGTCGGCTATAAATGCCGTGGGGGCGGTACCGAGGCGGCACTTGCCCCTTTCTTCTTCCTCGCGCTCCTGCCTTGCTCCTTCGCTTCGCTCGAGCTCTTCGCTGCTCCGACGCCGTTCTTCTTCCGCTCTTCTGGCGAATCTCAGCGAGCGGTCGCCCCGACGAGCTTCCGCCGAGCTACCGCCGCAAGCCCGCCAATCCGGCGCCACGGGGCCACGCGCATCGACGGCGCGATCTTCTCCACCGCGATCTCCTCCGGCGAGGAGCGGCTCTTCTTCGCCCTTCCGCCTCTCTTGGACCTCCTCTTCTTCGTCCTCGATGGCCCAGCCGAGCGGCTCCTGGAAGGGCTCCTACATGCAGGACGACGACATTGCCCGGTTCGTGCGCCTCCGCCGCATCCCGGCGGGGGTGATTACCAGGGCGCCGGGCGAGGAGCAGGAGCCTCGGCCGGAGCCCGGCGAACGCGTGGTCTTCGGCGCGCATCTCGACCGCGGATTGGGTCTGCCGGCTTCCAACTTCTTCCGCCGGTTCCTCGATCACTTCGGCCTGCAGCCGCACCACCTGCCGGCCAACGCCATGATCCTCCTCAGCTGCTACGTGGCCTTCATGGAAGGCTACGCCGGCTTGTGGCCGGACGTGGAGTTTTGGAGCCGGCTCTTCTACATCAAGGCGCAGACGACCGAAGGCCGCCTGAGGACCTGCGGCGCCGCCTCCATCTATCCCCGTACGGGTACGTCCTTCCCGCGGGATTCCGACCGTCGATTCTGTAAAGGGTGGCAGATGTCTTTCTTTATGTGCGGAACGAGAACCCGGCCTTCGACCGGCTCAATCTGCCGGAATTCAACCCGGCCCCGCCGATCGGCCGGATCAGCTGGGCTTCAACGCCAAGTCCTCGAACCCGGACGCGGAGGTGAACCTCCGTGGGACTTCCTGGGCCAGTGCGTCTCGGAGGGCCGGCTGAGTGCCGAGGACCTCCTCTGCACCTACATCTCGCGCCGGGTCGTACCGCTCCAGTGGCGCGTCCACAAGATCGGCCACATGTCCGGCTTGCTCGACCCGACACGGACGTCGAAGTTGGAGCTCTCCAAGGCCCAGGTGGCTCACCGGGTGAACAACATCACCAAGGCCAACATGCCGGACAAGCGGACTGGGGGCTGGCGCCCTACGATCGGGAGCAGCCGCCTGAACTGGTAAGTTGATGTTTTTCCGTCTTCCGACTTGCGGCAGCGTGGCCGACTCGATATTTATCTTGTCTTGTCTTGTTTTCAGCTTTTCGTCCGCCAAGGCATTGAGGATGGCGACTTGGCGACGAAGGTCTGGACGCCGGATCTCGTTGACCCGGCTGACTTAGCCGGCGACCAAGCTGGCGACGACGATCTGCTGGTGGCGCAGGATCAGGGCGGCCAGGGGGAGCATAACCCGCCTCCTTCGCCTGAGCATGAGCAGGAGCAGGAGCAGGAGCAGCTGCAGGCGGAGCCGGCCCAATCCGCCACGGGGGCCATCCCGGCGGTGCCTCTGCGCGCGGCGCCGCCTACGAGCACGGCGACTTCTGCGCCGAAGGGGAGGAAGCGGGCCGGCGTCGGGTCCACGGCCGCCGGAGGCGAGGGCCAGAAGCAGCGCCGGCTGGCGCCCAAGAAGGTCCCGGAGAAAGCCGGGTGAGTTCTTTTTTTTCCTCTATTGTTTGATTCCTTTTCTTTCCTTCCTCTGTACTTATCTTTTCTTGCTTGTTCGACTAGGGCCGCGATTAAGTTTACCCAGGGAGGCGGCTCTCGGCAGGCTCCTCCCGTCACGTCGCCGCTTCAGCGGCAAAGGAGGGAGCCAACCCCGCAACCTTCGACACGCGCGCACGCCGCCGGCTGCTAACGTGCCGCTGCGGCCACGCCACCTTCTGCGGGGCGTCTTCTTCTGCGGCGCCCGGCGGCGGAGACCAGGGTCGATCGGCGCGCCGGCCGACCTTAGACGACATGTTTCCGCGCCGCGCCCCGTTCGTGGAGCGGGCAGCCGGAGCCGGCGAGGGCATGCCGCTGCGGCAGGAGCTGGAGCTGGTGGGGTGGCGCCGCCTTCGACCGGAGTCGGCGGGCCCGCGCCCAACGTCGTGGTGCCGGGGAGTTCTCCGAAGGGAGCGCCTCGGGCGCCGGATGCGACGGCTCCCACCGGGCCGACTGCTTCGACCGCGCCGCCTCCAGCTTCGGAGCCGACGAGGAGGGAGCCGACCGGGAAGGAGCCGGCGAGGGGGCAGCCAGCGCGCTCAAAGGACGCCGATTCCCGGGCTCTGGTGAGGACGAGGGGCCCGTCGGGCCCAACTGAGGGCCTTCACGTGGCCAAGGGGGCCCGGCTGCTGCAGGTGCCGTCTGCCTCTGACTCCAGCCTTGGCTCGGCTGGCACCATGGAGGCTGCGTGGCACTCGGCGGATTCCTGCGAGGTGTTCAACCGGGAGGGGCAG
The DNA here is from genome assembly GCF_019359855.2 of Lolium perenne. NCBI lineage: Eukaryota > Viridiplantae > Streptophyta > Magnoliopsida > Poales > Poaceae > Lolium > Lolium perenne. The sequence goes on from NC_067246.2 coordinate 305,816,834, forward strand.
CCTGGTACGGCGCCCATGAAGATGGTCTTCTCCGGCTACCGGGCCGCCCTTAAGAACAAGGCCGCCGAGGCCCTGGCCCAGCTAGCAACGCTGGAGGATGCTGACAAGGTAGGTGTCTTTCTGTTTTTGCAATTTTGTTATTATCCTGGTAGCCCTCCGAGGCATGGTCCGGCTGCTTGGAGCCGGTCCGGGTTTCGTCTAAGCAACTGATTCTTTCAGACGGTTACGGAGCGACGCACCGTCTTGTACAACAAGGTGGTGACCAGCTACCACAAGGCCAAGATCGAGCGAGCCGGCTTGGCTCGCGAGCTGGAGGCTGTCAAGGGTGAGGCTTTCTCTCTTTGCCTTTACTCTTTTTTATGCTTCTGTTTTACTGACGGCTTGTTTTTGCCGGCTTGCAGCTGAGGCCGCCCGGGTCCCGCAGCTTGAGTCGGACCTCCGGGTTGCCCGCGCTCAATGCGCCACAAGTGAGGAGGCGAACCAGGCTGCTGCCGCCAAGCTGAAGGTGGCTGACGGGGAGCTGAAACGGCTGCGCCTTCTTGAGGCTAACCATCTCAAGGAACTTGCCGCCCTCAAGAAGGAACAGGAGGAAAAGCTGGAGGGTCTGAGCAAGCGGTTGGAGGAGGTGGAACGGCAGCGGCTTTCGCTCCAGCAGGAGGTGACCACCAAGTCCAACGAGCTGTCGGCCACCGCCAAGCGGGGGTTGGGGGAACTTAGCGCGCTCGACCGCGGCTTGGCTGGTGAGTCTTTTGTCTTATGCCTTCCCCTTTGCCGGCTTTCGGCCGTCGGCTGCCGGCTTAGGTTGGCAGCCGGCGGCAGAACCTTGATTTTTTCGATATCTCCTTCGGGCTGGGGGCAGTCGGTTCTTGCCGGCTACCGCCAGGTTTTCTTCAAAGCTTTGGGATCTCCATCTTCAGGCTGGGGGCAGTCGGATCTTGCCGGCTGCCGCCAGGCTTACTTTAGGACTTCGAAAATTTGCATTTTTCAGCTTATTTCGGCTTTGATGGCTTCTGACCAGCTTTCTTCTTTGCAGCGGCCTTCCCTGAGGCGCAGGAGGAGGCGTTAGCGGCTGTTGGCAGGGCGCGGGAGGATCGCCGGCAGGCCACTGGGGAGCAGAGCTCCGACTGCTTCACCATGGACGACTATCTGGCGTCCATCGCCGCCCGCGTGGAGCCGGTCACCAAGCTCGGCTGGGAGCTGCGGAAGGCGGCGGAGGAGCTGATGCGACTGCTGTGGCCGACGGAGACGCTGCCAGAAGATCTCTCCAATCTCATCGCTTGGCTGGACAGGGCTCCCGACCGCTTCTTGGACTGGAAGGAGTCAGCCACGCACGCCGGAGCTGATATGGCTCTATCTTTTGTGCTCTCCTGGTATAACGAGGTTAGCCTCGACCAGTTGGAGTTCCGGCGCGCCGGCGTGGAGGACAAGCTCCCGGCGGAGAACAAGACTGCTCGGCTTGCCCGTGCCTGCGCCATTGCCGACTTCGTCGACAAGTCCCTCTTCATCGAGGACCCGAATCCGCCGTCTGACGACGAGGAGGAGGCGGCTGAGGACGAGGAGGCGGACGATGTGCCCGGGGATGACCCGGCGGCCGGCTCTGCTGATGCAGCCGGCGCTTAGCTTTTACCTGTTTCCTTATGTTTTTGCCAAGACAATTCGTTAAATCCCCGGGATGCCGGGTGCATATGTAAGACAATGTTATTATCCTTTTATTAAGGCACGCTTTAGTGTGTTTGTTAATCATCTGTGTGCCGAGTTGCTTTCTTTCGACTCGTTCGCTTTTCCCGTCCGCCCCACTCTTTGGCTGTGCCCTTGCCGGTCGTACGTCCGACTTGCGATCCGTCGCCGGGTCAAGAGCGGGCCGCTGGGTGAGGCCGACAGTATTTCAGTCGAACGAGCTGAATTCGGCACTCCGGCACTTTTATGAAAAGTTGCAAGTCAACTCGCTTTTACTCTTTCCCTTAGTCGTTTTTCGCGTGCCGGCTCCCTAGGCCTTACTCCCGCCAGCCGGACAGCCGGGTTGCGGTCTGTAGCTGGGTCGGAAGCCGGCTGTCGGAAACCGGATCACGGTACTGAGCCGACCGCGTGAGAGGGTTCAAGCCAATTGGCGAAACAAGGTAAAGTACACGAAAAACTTGTCGGAAACAGCGCTCTTGGCGCAAGCTTTTTCATAACTCACAAAAGGGATACAAGGGATACATACATTCCTGCTCTCATGTGTAAAATGGGCGGAGTAACCTGACATTCCAGGGACGTTTAGTCTCCTCGTCAGCCTTGTCCGGCTTGTTTTTCTTAGCCTCTTGGGCATCTATGAGATAGTAGGAATCATTGCCTACTGCCTTGCTCACGATGAAGGGACCCTCCCATGGGGATGATAGTTTATGCTGTCCGGCTGTCCTCTGGATCAGCCGGAGCACTAGGTCTCCCTCTCGGAATGCTAAGGGCTGGACCCTCTGGCTGTGATAGCGTCGGAGGCTTTGCTGGTAGATAGTAGATCTAGACTCAGCCAGCAGCCGGGCCTCTTCGACCAGGTCAACTCCATCTTCGCGAGCTTCTTTGGCTTCGGCTTCTGTGTAGAGCTTGATCCTTGGCGCGTCATGCTCGATATCAGTCGGCAAGACGGCTTCGGCCCCGTATACGAGGAAAAAAGGTGTGAAGCCGGCGAGCGGTTTGTCGTTGTGCGCAGGCTCCACAGCACATTGGGCAGTTCTTCAATCCAGCAGCCGGCTGCTCGCTCGAGCGGCTCCACCAGCCGGGGCCGGATGCCGGCTAGGACTAAGCCGTTAGCCTTTTCCACTTGTCCATTGGACTCTGGGTGTGCCACAGAAGATAGGGCCATCCGGATCCCCATTTCCCCGCAATAGCGAGAGAAGATGCCTTGGGAGAAGTTGGTGCCGTTGTCGGTGATGATGGTGTGGGGGTAGCCGAATCTCACAATGATTTCCTTGAGGAATGTGACGGCTGTGGACCCGTCCAGTTTCTTGATTGGCTTGGCTTCGATCCATTTGGTGAATTTGTCAATCATCACCAAGAGGTGTGTCATGCCGCCTCGCGCTGCTCTGAATGGGCCTACCATATCCAAGCCCCATACGGCAAATGGCCATGTGATGGGGATGGTTTTCAAGGCGGAAGCCGGCTGGTGTCTTTGCTTTGCGAAGCGCTGACAGCCGTTGCACTTCTTCACCAAATCTTCTGCGTCTACGAGCGCGATCGGCGATAAAAACCGTGCCGGAAGGCTTTGGCCACTATGGCTCTGGATGAGGCGTGATGTCCGCACTCTCCTTGATGGATTTCCCGTAGGAGTTCAATCCCTTCAGCCGGCTCGACGCACCGCTGGAACACCCCACTTACGCTGCGTTTGTACAGCTGGTGGTTGATGATGGTATAGGCCTTGGCCCTTCTCTCAATCTGCCTGGCCTGGACTCTATCATCAGGCAAAGACACCGTCGGTGAGGTAGGAGAGGAATTCTTGTGCCCATGAAGGTACGCATCTTATCTCGAATACGCTGACCAACAGGGCCTCCTGCGTGGGAGCTTCCGGATTCGACTGCATGGTCGCCGGGTTCGGCTTGCTAGCCGGCGGGTTCGGCTTGCTAGCCCCCGAGTTTGGCGATGAAGCCCCCGGGTTGGACTGAAAAGTCCCCGGGTTCGGCTTGCTAGCCGGCGGGTTTGGCTTGTTAGCCCCCGACTTGGGCGATGAAGCCCCCGGGTTCGGCTGAGCAGCCCCCGGGTCAGCCGGCACGAATATTGAATCCGAGTCCGGTGACGGTATGATGGACGGCTTCTTGAGAACCGCCAAGGCGACACCCGGCGGAATGGCTTGCCGGGTTGAGCCAATCTTGGATAAGGCATCAGCCGCTTCGTTATTTGCTCGTGGCACATGGTGGAATTCGCAGCCGTCGAAGAAGCCGGATAGCTGCTGGACATGGAAGCGGTACGAGGCCATGTTGGCGTCCTTCGCGTCCCAGTCGCCAGATGCTTGCTGTATGACCAAGTCGGAGTCGCCGAAGCAGAGTATGCGACGCACGCCAATCTCCTTGGCCAGCTTCAACCCATGAATGAGCGCTTCGTACTCCGCCACATTGTTGGAGGCGGCGAAGTGGATCTGCAGGACGTAGTCCAGCCGGTCCCCCTTGGGAGAAGTGATGACGATGCCGGCTCCCAAACCGTTGCGCATCTTCGAGCCGTCGAAGTGCATCTTCCAGTGTGTGGAATCCGGCACAGGCGGCAGGTACTGCATCTCAGCCCAGTCGACGAAGAAGTCCGCGAGGATCTGCGACTTGATGGCTGTGCGTGGCTCGTAGAGGATGGTGTGGGCGGCTAGCTCCAGGGCCCACTTGGCAACCCGGCCGTTGGCGTCCTTGCTGCCTATGATTTCTGCCAAGGGCGCTGTGGCAACCACCCTGATGGGGTGCTCTTGGAAGTAGTGCTTGAGCTTCTTGGCCGCCATGTAGACGCCGTAGGTGACCTTCTGGTAGTGGGGGTAATTTTGCTTCGGCGGGAGAGCACCTCGCTAAGGTAATAGACTGGGCGCTGAACCAGCTGCTCCCTGTTGCCGGCTTCTCTGCGCTCCACCACCAGGACAACGCTAACCACTCGATTGGTGGCTGCGATGTACAACAGCATCGGCTCCATTGAACCCGGCGTTGCAAGGATTGGCGCGGTTGAGAGCATGCGCTTCAAGTCACGGAAGGCCTCATCCGCCTGCGGTGACCAGACGAACTTGTCCGCCTTCCTCATTAGTTGATACAGGGGCAGTGCCTTCTCCCCAGCCGGGCGACGAAGCGGCTCAAGGAGGCCAGGCAGCCAGCAAACTTCTGGACGTCCTTGAGGCACTGCGGCAGTTCCATCTTCTCTATGGCGCTGATCTTGTCCGGGTTGGCTTCGATCCCTCGCTGAGAGACGAGGTAGCCAAGGAGCTGGCCAGACGGCACGCCGAATGTGCACTTGGCCGGGTTGAGCTTCATCCGGAATCTTCTCAGATTGGTGAAGGTTTCTCTCAGGTCATCAAGGAGGGTAGTCGTCTCCTTGGTCTTTACAACGACATCATCCACATATGCGTGAACGTTTACGCGATTTGATCCTGCAAGCATTTTTGCATGCACCTTTGGTAGGTGGCGCTGCATTTTTCAAGCGAACGGCATAGTCGTGTAGCAATAAGCCCCGTACGGGGTAATGAACGAAGTCTTTATTTGATCAGCCGGATTCAAAGGAATCTGGTGGTAGCCTGAATAGGCGTCTAAGAAAGACAACGATTCACAGCCGGCGATCGAGTCTATGACTTGATCTATGCGCGGCGGGGGAAGGGATCCTTTGGGCACGCCTTGTTCAGGCTGGTGTAGTCGATACACATGCGCCAGGAGCCGTTCTTCTTCAAAACCAGGACCGGGTTCGCCAACCAGTCCGGGTGCAGCACTTCCATGATGAAGCCGGCAGCTAGGAGCCGGGCGGTTTCTTCACCGATGGCCTTCCTTCGTTCTTCGGCGAAGCGCCTGAGAGGCTGCTTCACCGGCTTGGCCTCAGGCCGGACGTGGAGGTGGTGCTCAGCCAACTCCCTCGGCACACCCGGCATGTCTCTTGGAGTCCACGCGAAGATGTCCCGATTCTCACGGAGGAAGCTGGTGAGCTCGCTTTCCTATTTCTTGTTCAAGCCGGCACCGATGGTGACGAACTTGTCCGGCTGCGCCGGGTCCAGCAGGATCTTCTTGGTGTTGTCGGCCGGCTGGAAGTGAGTCGTCCCAGCCGGGTTGCCCGCAGCCGGCATGTCTGTCTGCGCGGCTTTGGCGAGGGCGACGGCGTCGTGGATGAGCTGCTTCTCGGTGGCGATGACCAGCGTCTGGGCCATCTTGGAGCTCTGCGTGGCGCAGTCCATGGAGCGGCGATAGTCGCCGGCTACGGTGATGACCCCCTTGGGGCCAGGCAGCTTCATCTTCAGGTACCCGTAGTGGGGCACCGCCATGAACTTGGTCAGGGCCGGCCTGCCCAGGAGCGCGTGGTAGGGACTCACGAGGTCCACCACCTCGAACTCGATTCTCTCAGTGCGGAAGTGGTCCGGCTTCCCGAACATCACCTCCAGCGTGATCCGGCCGATCGGCTGGCAGCAATGGCCTGGCACGATGCCATGGAAGACGGTGGGGGTGGGGCGCAACTCGGCCTCCTGGATGCCCAGCTTACGGGCGGTGTCGCGGTAGAGGATGTTGATGCTGCTGCCGCCGTCGATGAGGACGCGCGAGAAACGCACGCTGCGCCGGGTTGTGCCGATGGTGGGGTCGAGGACCATGGCGTAGCTGCCCGGCTTCGGCAGGACAGCCGGTGTGTCGCGGCGATCGAAAGTGATGGCCTGCTCTGACCAGTTTAGGTACTGGGGGACCGGCGGTATGACCGCGTTGACCTCGAGGGAACGGCGCTCTTGGCTCGTCCTGTCCTCGGGCTCGGAGGTGAAGATGATGTAGGTGGCGTCTTCGGCCAGATACCGGCCGGCATGGTGCACTTGGTTAGCCTCGTGGTGCTCGAGGTTGACGTTCTCTGCGCCGGCTTGGCCACCCGGCCCGCCGGCTGGTGGAGGCGGGGGGGGGAGGCGGGAGGGGTTCGCCGCTTGTCAGCCGCTTCATGAAGTGGCGATCGCGGGTGGTGTGGTTGGAGGGGTTCTTGCCGCTGTGGTACTTGCACGGCGAGTCGAGCATCTGCTCGAAGGTGTACTTCGGCTTCCACTGCCGGTCTTGCTTCTGGCGGCGGCTGCCGCCTGCCGCGTTGTCTGCCACGGCGGCCACATGGGCGGAGCCGTACCGGCGGTCCGGCTGGTCGTTGTGACGCTTGCCGCGGTAGTTGTCCCGCCGGCTGCCGTGCGAGGCGCCCTCGGCCGGCTTGTTGTTGTCCCGTCTTGCTGGGGCCGGTGTAACATCAGCCGGCGCCTTGCCGGCTTCCTACGCCGGCGCGTGCCCATGTCTGCGATGACCATCAAGGCGGCCATCGTCTTGGGCTCGCTGCGGCGCAGCTTGTGCCACAGCATGGTGTTGGGTCGGCAGCCGCCCATGAAGAAGCTGATGGCTTGCATCTCGTGCACGCCCTCGCAAGAGTTGCGCATCTCGCACCAGCGCGTCGGTGTGCGCGATCCGTCTCGTCGGGGCCCTGCTTGCACATCTCAAGCTGTTGAGGGCGACCCGGCCGGCGATAAGTGCCGTGAAGTTGCTGATGAAGGCGGCTCGAAGTCCAGCCAGCCGTTTATGCTGCCGGGCTGGCAGGTTGTTGAGCCACGTGCGGGCGGAGCCGAGTAGCATGAGGGGGGAGTAGCGCACGGCCCAGCGCTTGTTGCCCTTGGCGATGCCGACTGCCGTGGAGTAGTCCAGCAGCCAGTCCTCCGGCTTGGTGGTGCCGTCGTACTTGGGGGTGTCGCGCGGGAGCTGGAAACCCTCGACCATGGGCTCGTTGAGGATCCGCGGCCCGAAGCACTTTGGGCCGGCTGGCCCCTCTTCTTCCGCGATGCGGGATTGAACCAACCGGTCGAGGCGGTCTCGGGCGTCAGCGGGCTCGATGCGCGGGCCCAGCCGGGAATGTGCCGGCTGGCGCGCGCCGCTTGCTTCTGGAGCCGGCCGGTGATGACGGCGGGGCCCGGAGTCTTGCTCCTGGTTCTGGCTCGGAGGGGGCCGGCTGCGGCCGCTCGGCTGGTGGCTTGGCCGGCCCGAGCTGTGCGTGGCCCGGGAGTCATGGCGCCGGCTTGGTGCTGGGGAGGAGGACTCGGCCGTGTCCCTGGCGCCTTCCACTGTCGTTGCCTGCAGCTCCACGAGCGTGAGAAGCTCGGGGGCATCGACATACAGGGTCGGCGATCTGCTGTTGGCTGCGTTGAGCAGCTCGATCACCCGCCTGGTCCGGCGGCGTAACTCTTCGCCACGAAGGCGGTTCAGCTCTTCTGCGGCGGCGGCACGCCGCGCGCATGTTCTTGTCGGGGTGTTGTAGACGGGGAGCTCCGCGGACGGAGCCGGCGAAGGAGCGCCGTCGCGGGCGATCTCAGCGCCGAGGTCGCGGCCCTGCGGCGGATGTGGCCGGCTCGGCTTGGCTCGTCGCCGCACAGGTGAGGCCGTGGGCGCGGTTGTACTCGCGGCTGGGTGATCTCCATCGGCGCTTAGCAGCAGCCAGTTCTTCGGTTTGCTTGAGGAGGAGCTGGCGGTGCGCCTCCAAGTCCGCCTCGATGGCGGTGGGGTCTCCGCCGGGCGTGAGCGGGGTGCTCGGCTTTGCCGGACTGCATCCAGCCGGGACGGCGGTGGTGGCGCTTTTGGGCCCGAGCCGGAGGCGTTGGGGTCGATGTTGCGCTCCAGGTCGGGGCCGCGCATGCGCGGGTTCTTGGTGGGGAGCTCGTCGCCAGCCATCATGACTTGCACGACGGCGGGGCTGGCGAGAGCGCTGCTGCCGGCTCGCGGAGGAGGGCTGGCGCAGCGCAGCACCTGCCGCGGGTAGCGCGGCGGTGCGACGGTGGCGACGTAGACGTCGAAGCCGCCGAAGGAGATGATGCTGCCGCCGGCTGGGAAGGGCCGGTCAGCGAAGCAGCCAGCGTTGTCGGCGCGCGATCGAGGGAGCCGAATCTCCGGATCAAGCTGAAGCGACTCGCTCGCCGGTGGTGGTGGTGAGGCCCGTCCGGATGAAGACACCGGCCGAGGATGCGAAGGCCCCACGGTGGGCGCCAAATGTCGTGGTATCGTCACGGCATATGCCATAGGGTGGCTAATCGAAGTGGTTCCTGAGAGATCTCACGGCGGTATCCGGATGCGGGTATGGGCACGAGCGACACGGCGACGTACCCAGGTTCGAGGCCCTCCGATGGAGGTAAAACCTCTTCTCCTGCTATGAGTGTATATGATGATCACACAGTACAATGGTGCTCCTAGAGCTGTGTCCGGCTGCTCCTGAGAGGCTAAGGAAGACTATGGTCTCTCTCACAGGGCAGCTCTGTAGGTGGGTGAAAGTAATAAATGATCGATCCCCTGCACGAGAGGGGGTAGTGCGGCTTATATAGGCACCGGCACTTTACATATAAGACCCTATAGTTTTACTGGCCGGCTGGGCCGGCTCCAGCTTCCGCTCCTTCCCGAGGCGGTGACGTCAGGAGTGGTTGAGGCATCGTGGCCTGTCCCATCCGGCTGCCACGGTCAGCGGTATGGAGGAGGTGTCCCTGTCGCCGTCAGCCACTGTAGCCAGTACGGATCGTCGTAAGCCCTGACGGCCTGTCCGGCGCGAGGCACTATTGCTCCACAGTGCCCCGCGTTTCACGGAAGATGGAGTCAGCGTGGACTTTGGGAACCCGGATCACCTACCCGGTTCCTTCCAGTGCAAGACTCGCCAGCCTCGAGTCGGTCTGAGGTACAAACCCCAGTCGGATATGGCTTGTAGAAGCCGGCCCAACCACAGCATTGGTGGCCGTAGCCAGGCCGACTAGGACCTAGAGCCAGCCGGCTTCCAGACCAGCCGGCCACGGCGCCAGCCGGCTGCTCCTCAGCCGGCCTTTGCCGCGAGCCGGCCAGTGGCCAGCCGGCTGCTCCGCGTCCATTGCCCTATCCGGGGTCTTCCCCCCGACACCGCGCCACCCTATGGTGTGGCGCCCCCAGGTGCCCCCCTGCGCCGCCTCTTCGCCTATAAAATCCCTTTCGACCTAAAAACACCGTACCAATTGACGAAACTCCAGAAAGACTCCAGGGGCGCCGCCGCCATCGCGAAACTCCAATTCGGGGGAAAGAACTCTGTTCCGGCACCCTGCCGGAACGGGGAAGTGCCCCCGGAAGCCATCTCCATCAACGCCACCGCCTCCGCCATGCTCCGTGAGTAGTTCCCCCATGGACTACGGGTTCTAGCAGTAGCTATGTCGGTATACTCTCCCCCATGTACTTCAATACAATGGTCTCATGAGCTGCCTTACATGATTGAGATTCATCTGATGTAATCGGTGTTGTGTTTGTTGGGATCCGATGGATGATACATTATGATTAGTCTATCTATAAAGTTTGTGAAGTTATTGTTGCTGCAATCTTGTTATTCTTAATGCTTGTCACTAGGACCTGAGTGGCATGATCTTAGATTTGAGCTCTATATTGTTGCTTAGATTGTATCTACAAGTTGTATGCACATGTCACTGTCCGGAACCAATGGCCCCGAAGTGACAGAAATCGGGACAACCGGAGGGGATGGTAGTGATGTGAGGATCACATGTTTTCACGGTGTGTTAATGCTTTGCTCCGGTACTCTATTAAAAGGAGTACCTTAATATCCAGTAGTTTCCCTTGAGGCCCGGCTGCCACCGGCTGGTAGGACAAAAGATGTTGTGCAAGTTTCTCATTGCGAGCACGTACGACTATATACGGAAAACATGCCTACATAATTAATAAGCCTGATGTTCTATCTTAATGCCTTTGATTCCTATCAATTGCCCAACTGTAATTTGTTCACCCAACACTTGTTATTGGAGAGTTACCACTAGTGTAGATCGCTGGGAACCCCGGTCCATATTTCATCATCAAATACTTGTTCTACATGTCATCATATTACCTCTGTGTTACTATTACTGCTGCTGTGTTACTATTACTACTGCTCTCATATTACTGCTACTTTCACATCACCCCTGTTACTAGTGCTTTTCCAGGTGCAGCTGAATTGACAACTCAGTTGTTAAGGCTTATAAGTATTCTTTACCTCCCCTTGTGTCGAATCAATAAATTTGGGTTATACTACCCTCGAAGACTATCGCGATCCCCTATACTTGTGGGTCATCAAGGATTGTTGTCCAAAACTGAAACTTCCACCATGGATCATGGCTTTAGTTAGCGGCCCAATGTTCTTCTCTAACATATGCATGCTTAACCATATGGTGGTAGATCTCTCTTACTTCAGACAAGACGAACATGCATAGCAACTCACATGAAATTCAACAATGAAAAGTTGATGGCGTCCCCAGTGAACATGGTTATCGCACAACAAGCAACTTAATAAGAGATAGAGTGCATAATTACATATTCAGTACCACAATAGTTTTTAAGCTATTTGTCCCATGAGCTATATATTGCAAAGGTGAATGATGGAATTTTAAAGGTAGCACTCAAGCAATTTACTTTGGAATGGCGGAAAAATACCATGTAGTATAGGTAGGTATGGTGGACACAAATGGCATAGTGGTTGGCTCAAGTATTTTGGATGCATGAGAAGTATTCCCTCTCGATACAAGGTTTAGGCTAGCAAGGCTTATTTGAAACAAACACAAGGATGAACCGGTGCAGCAAAACTCACATAAAAGACATATTGAAAACATTATAAGACTCTACACCGTCTTCCTTGTTGTTCAAACTCAATACTAGAAATTATCTAGACCTTAGAGAGACCAAATATGCAAACCAAATTTTAGCATGCTCTATGTATTTCTTCATTAATGGGTGCAAAGCATATGATGCAAGAGCTTAAACATGAGCACAACAATTGCCAAGTATCACATTACCCAAGACATTTATAGCAATTACTACATGTATCATTTTCCAATTCCAACCATATAACAATTTAACGAAGGAGAAACTTCGCCATGAATACTATGAGTAGAAACCAAGGACATACTTGTCCATATGCTACAGCGGAGCATGTCTCTCTCCCATAAAGTGAATGCTAGGATCCATTTTATTCAAACAAAACAAAAAACAAAAACAAACCGACGCTCCAAGAAAAAGCACATAAGATGTGATGGAATAAAAATATAGTTTCAGGGGAGGAACCTGATAATGTTGTCGATGAAGAAGGGGATGCCTTGGGCATCCCCAAGCTTAGACGCTTGAGTCTTCTTGATATATGCAGGGGTGAACCACCGGGTGCATCCCCAAGCTTAGAGCTTTCACTCTCCTTGATCATGTTGCATCATACTCCTCTCTTGATCCTTGAAAACTTCCTCCACACCAAACTCGAAACAACTCATTAGAGGGTTAGTGCACAATATAAATTGACATATTCAGAGGTGACACAATCATTCTTAACACTTCTGAACATTGCATAATGCTACTGGACATTAATGGATCAAAGAAATTCATCCAACATAGCGAAAGAGGCAATGCGAAATAAAAGGCAGAATCTGTCAAAACAGAACAGTTCGTATTGATGAATTTTAAAATGGCACCAGACTTGCTCAAATGAAAATGCTCAAATTGAATGAAAGTTGCGTACATATCTGAGGATCATGCACGTAAATTGGCTTAATTTTCTGAGCTACCTACAGGGAGGTGGACCCAGATTCGTGACAGCAAAGAAATCTGGAACTGTGCAGTAATCCAAATCTAGTACTTACTTTTCTATCAACGGCTTAACTTGGCACAACAAAACACAAAACTAAGATAAGGAGAGGTTGCTACAGTAGTAAACAACTTCCAAGACACAAAATAAAAACAAAGTACTGTAGGTAAAAACATGGGTTGTCTCCCATAAGCGCTTTTCTTTAACGCCTTTCAGCTAGGCGCAGAAAGTGTGTATCAAGTATTATCAAGAGATGGTGCATTGTTATCATGAGCTCCCCCATCCATAGTGGTACTAAGGGCTTTGTCAATTTTAGGCCTATAATAATACTTCTTTGGTCTAGGCACTTTAGAGACATACATAAACTTTTGCTCCTTACCCACATAAGCTCTCTCCTTATATTTAAGAGAAGAAAATGTTGAACCCAAGGTTCCCATAGCTTTTTCAAGTTCGTCAATCCTATTGATTTGATCATCATGGACAGCATTAGTTCCTAGGACACTAATTCTTTCATCAATTCCTCCTAAGGATTTATCAAGTTCATCAGTTTTATCAAGTAATATTTCCAATTTAGCTTCAATACTTGGAAATTTTTTCTCTATGGTTTCCAATTTTTTCATAACATCTTCAAGGGAGATTTCAGTTTTAACTTTATCAACAGGGGGTATTCCAAATAAGCTCTCAATAATGCAACTAGCTTCTAATGCAGGAGTACTTAGGAAGTCACCTTTTGCGAGACTATCAAGAACATATCTATTCCAGCTAGAGATACCAACATAAAAATTCCTGAGTAAAATAATGGTGGAGTGCTTCTTAGTGCATCTATTATGAGCATCGCTAATTCTATACCAAGCATCTCTCAAACATTCTCCCCCTCGTTGCTTAAACGTGCGAACTTCAACTTCAGGATTACTCATTTTAGTAGTAGTAAATAAAGCAAACTAGATAAAGTAAATGCAAGTAAACTAATTTTTTTGTGTTTTTGATATAGCAAACAAGATAGCAAATAAAGTAAAACTAGCAACTAATTTTTTTGTATTTTGATTTAGTGCAGCAAACAAAGTAGTAAATAAAACTAAGCAAGACAAAAACAAAGTAAAGAGATTGAGAAGTGGAGACTCCCCTTGCAGCGTGTCTTGATCTCCCCGGCAACGGCGCCAGAAATTTAGCTTGATGGCGTGTATTTCACACGTTCGTTGGGCAACCCCAAGAGGAAGGTATGATGCGCACAGCAGCAAGTTTTCCCTCAGAAAGAAACCAAGGTTTATCGAACCAGGAGGAGCCAAGAAGCACGTTGAAGGTTGATGGCGGCGGGATGTAGTGCGGCGCAACACCAGGGATTCCGGCGCCAACGTGGAACCTGCACAACACAACCAAAGTACTTTGCCCCAACGAAACAGTGAGGTTGTCAATCTCACCGGCTTGCTGTAACAAAGAGTTAACCGTATTGTGTGGAAGATGATTGTTTGCAGAAAACAGTAGAACAAGTATTGCAGTAGATTGTATTTCAGTAAAGAGAATTGGACCGGGGTCCACAGTTCACTAGAGGTGTCTCTCCCATAAGACGAACAGCATGTTGGGTGAACAAATTACAGTTGGGCAATTGACAAATAAAGAGAGCATGACCATGCACATACATATCATGATGAGTATAGTGAGATTTAATTGGGCATTACGACAAAGTACATAGACCGTCATCCAACCGCATCTATGCCTAAAAAGTCCACCTTCAGGTTATCATCCGAACCCCCTCCAGTATTAAGTTGCTAACAACAGACAATTGCATTAAGTATGGTGCGTAATGTAACTAGTGACTACATCCTTGAACATAGCACTAATGTTTTATCCCTAGTGGCAACAACACATCCGTAACCTTAGTGGTTCTTGTCACTCCTCCAGATTCACGGAGACATGAACCCACTATCGAGCATAAATACTCCCTCTTGGAGTTACTAGCATCAACTTGGCCAGAGCATCTACTAATAACGGAGAGCATGCAAGATCATAAACAACACATAGCATAACTTTGATAATCAACATAACAAGTATTCTCTATTCATCGGATCCCAACAAACGCAACATATAGAATTACAGATAGATGATCTTGATCATGTTAGGCAGCTCACAAGATCCGACAATGATAGCACAATGGGGAGAAGACAACCATCTAGCTACTGCTATGGACCCATAGTCCAGGGGTAGACTACTCACACATCACACCGGAGGCGACCATGGCGGCGTAGAGTCCTCCGGGAGATGATTCCCCTCTCCGGCAGGGTGCCGGAGGCGATCTCTGGATCCCGAGATGGGATCGGCGGCAGCGGCGTCTACGGAAGGTTTTCCGTATCGTGGCTCTCGGTGCGGGGTTTCGTCACGGAGACTTTTTATCGGCGGAAGGGCAGGTCAAGCGGCGGCACGGGGCCCCACACCACAGGGCCGCGCGGCCAAGGGGGGGCCGCGCCGCCCTATGGTGTGGCCCCTCCGTGGCCCCTCTTCGTCTCTCCTTCGGACTTCTGGAAGCTTCGTGAGAAAATAGGCCCCTGGGCTTTGATTTCGTCCAATTCCGAGAATATTTCCTTACTAGGATTTCTGAAACCAAAAACAGCAGAAAATAGCAACTGGCACTTCGGCATCTTGTTAATAGGTTAGTTCCAGAAAATGCACGAATATGACATAAAGTGTGCATAAAACATGTAGATAACATCAATAATGTGGCATGGAACATAAGAAATTATCGATACGTCGGAGACGTATCAAGGACCACAATATCATTATCAATAAAGACGGCGAAACCCATCTTGCCAAGGGCGGAAACGGAAAGCAAATTGTAACCAAGGGTTTTGACAAGCATGACATCCACAAGAGTAATGTTGTGTGCAACCACAACCTTGCCAAAACCCAATACCTCGGATGTAGAATTATCGCCAAAGGAGACGGTGATATGATTTATGTTGGGCCTCAACTCCTTGACGAGGTTCTTGCCGCCGGTCATATGACTTGTACATCCACTATCAAGTACCCATTTTGAACCTCCGGCGGCATAGTCCTACATGAGATCAATTCTTGGATTTAGGTACCCATTTTTCAATGGGTCCTCTTTTGTTAGCAACAAGGGTCTTTGGAACCCAAATAGACCAAGCAACATAACCATCATATGGACCAACATATTTAGCATAGACATCACCATAATAATCTTTAAAGAGAACATAGTGAGGGTTATCTATTCCCGCACCATCATCATTAATGGTATTGCCCTTTCGGGTTTCACCATTAGTTTTTTCATGTGCGGGCTTGGTCTTTTTCTTGTTTGCCTTTTTAGCCTTGGTATTATAACCAAGTCCCTCCTTCCCATTGTTTGACCTTTGCTTACTCAAAAGATCATCCAAGGAAAGTTTACTTTGGGGAGAGGAGGTCCTAGCAAGTTCATCTTTCAACCTAGCATTTTCCTCAATTATATTTGCATGATCACATGAAGGAGTAGAGGTACTAGGTATGTCATATGAAGCAAGCCTAATTTGAAGTTGCTCATAAGACTCGGAGAGGAGAGAGTATTCACTCTTCAAAGCTTTGTGAGCCTTGTCTAGTTCATCTAGATCCTTCACAAGTTTCTCATGATCAACACCAAATTTGGCCTTTTCCTTTATAAGCACTTTAGTCTTAGCTCTAGCAAGATCTCTAGCTTTAGTGAGCTTGTTAAGTTTATCTTGAGGTTCTTCAAGACTTTCTAGCTTCTCTTCAAGAGATGCTATAGTTTCTTGACATTCCTCAAGATCATTTTTAAGAGCATGTATTTCTAGAGAGTCTTCTCTCTCTATTTGGCACTTTTTCTCAAGAGTAGCATTTAGTTGAGCCATACGAACCATGAGACTTGAAACATGCTTCTTAGTGTTACCTTGTAGGCTACTAATGAAATCATCAAACTCTAGCATTTCTTGTTTCACTTTTAGACTAGCGGGATCAACCCCTGGATCATTAGCAATGTTAGGCATAGAGGGGTTTGGAGATGATACCTCGGAAGATTTAGCCATGAGGCAACTTTCTTCCTCCACATGAATGACCTCATTGGGAGATTCACTTGTTGATGAAGAGTTAGTAGCGAGGGAGGCAAGGGCAACCAATCCATTTGAGGTTGCATCTTCTTCATCATCAACATCTTCATCTCCGGAGGTATACTCTTCTTGAGTTGATAGCACAATAGATGTGTCCAAGGTGGACCTTGCCATGAAGCAATGTGCATTCTTGCGTTGAGGGTTCTCATTGGGTGAATCGAAGAGAGATGAAGAGGGAATGTTGGTGGTGACAATGGCGGCCACTTCTCTTGAGCTTTCCTCTTCATCATCACTAGCACTTGCAATCTCATCGGAAGAGTATTCTTCATTAGCTACTAGCACAATCCTTGAGGGCCTCTTGCCCTTCTTGTTCTTGTTATAGAATTTCTTGTTAGGGGGCTTTGAACATTTGCCCTTTGAGTCTTTGCTCTTGTCCTTGAGGATGAGCCTTCCACCATTAGTCTCCCTATTCTCATAGGGACATTCGGCAATGAAATGGCGCTTGTCATTGCAATTGTAGCAAGATCTTGTTCTTGGGCCCGAGCTTGAGGGACCCCTTGAGTTGTTTCTCTTGATGCTGTCCTCCTTGGCCTTGGACGGATCAATCCAAAAGGTGTTTGCATGGAATGCCATGTGGTCATGGTAGTGGTGTTCCAAGTCTTCCGGGTAGGTCATGCTCCAAGATGCCCTATAAGATTCTTGAGGAATCACTTCTTGCACGGGGTTGACCACCAAGGCAAGGTTGGACCCTTTTGTCATCCCAATGGCACGATTGCGGGAATCATGAGAGTTTTGCTCAAGGACCTTGAGAGCTTGCATCTCGTGCATGGCTTGTTGAGAGGTGAGAGAGGCATAGCATTCTCTTCCGACAAGAGTCTTGACATCAATAGGCTCGAACAGCATCATGCACTCAATGTACTTCTCCTTGATCCAAGAGTCATTAATGTGAGAGGCACCAACAATCTGGAAGGCGTCGGTGATGTCTACGTTCCCCCTCCTTTCCTGTAGACAGTGTTGGGCCTCCAAGAGCAGAGGTTTGTAGAACAGCAGCAAGTTTTCCCTTAAGTGGATCACCCAAGGTTTATCGAACTCAGGGAGGAAGAGGTCAAAGATATCCCTCTCATGCAACCCTGCAACCACAAAGCAAGAAGTCTCTTGTGTCCCCAACACACCTAATAGGTGCACTAGTTCGGCGAAGAGATAGTGAAATACAGGTGGTATGAATAAGTATGAGCAGTAGCAACGGTGCCAGAAAATAGCTTGCTGGCGTGTAGTTGATGGTGGTAGTATTGCAGCAGTAGTAACATAGTAAAACAGTAAACAAGCAGTGATAGCAGTACTTAGGAACAAGGCCTAGGGATTACACTTTCACTAGTGGACACTCTCAACATTGATCACATAACAGAATAGATAAATGCATACTCTACACTTTTGTTGGATGATGAACACATTGCGTAGGATTACACGAACCCTCAATGCCGGAGTTAACAAGCTCCACAATAATGCTCATATTTTAGTAACCTTTAGTGTAAGATAGATCAATAGACTAAACCAAGTACTAACATAGCATGCACACTGTCACCTTCATGCATATGTAGGAGGAATAGATCACATCAATATTATCATAGCAATAGTTAACTTCGCAATCTACAAGAGATCATGATCATAGCATAAACCAAGTACTAACACGGTGCACACACTGTCACCTTTACACACGTGCAGGAGGAATATAACTACTTTAATAACTTTGCTAGAGTAGCACATAGATAGTAGTGATACAAAACTCATATGAATCTCAATCATGTAAAGCAGCTCATGAGATTATTGTATTGAGGTACATGGGAGAGAGATGAACCACATAGCTACAGCGAAGCCCTCAGCCTCGGGGGTGGATTACTCCCTCCTCATCATGGAGGCAGCGATGGCGGTGAAGATGGCGGTGAAGACGGCGGTGGAGATGGCTCCGGGGGCAATTCCCCGTCCGGCAGGGTGCCGGAACAGAGAGTTCTGTCCCCCGAATTGGAGTTTCGCGACGGTGGCGGCGCCCCTGGAGTCTTTCTGGAGTTTCGTCAATTGGTATCGAAGTTTTAGGTCACGACGGCTTAAATAGGCGAAGAATCGGAGTCGGAGGGTCTGCGGGGGCCCACACTATAGGGGGCGCGGCCCCCTGGCCGCGCCGGGGTGTGGTGTGGGGCCCCTGTGGCTCCCCTCTGGTCCTTCCGGGTGTTCTGGATGCTTCCGATGAAAATAGGAACTTGGGCGTTGATTTCGTCCGATTCCGAGAATATTTTGTTACTAGGATTTCTGAAACCAAAAACAGCAGAAAACAGCAACTGGCCTCTCGGCATCTCGTCAATAGGTTAGTTCCGGAAAACGCATAAAAATGATATAAAGTGTGAACAAAACATGTTGGTATTGTCATAAAACAAGCATGGAACATCGGAAATTATAGATACGTTGGAGACGTATCAGCATCCCCAAGCTTAGTTCCTACTCGTCCTCGAGTAGGTAAACGATAAAAGATAATTTCTGAGGTGACATGCTACCAACATAATCTTAATCATACCATTGTAAAGCATATGAGATGAATGCAGCGATTCGAAACAATGTAAATGCAATGAGTAAACAATTGAATCATATAGCAAAGACTTTTCATGAATAGTACTTTCGAGACAAGCATCAATAAGTCTTGCATAAGAGTTACTCATAAAGCAATAAATTCATAGTAGAGACATTGAAGCAACACAATGGAAGATTAAGTTTCAGCGGTTGCTTTCAACTTGTAACATGTATATCTCATGGATAGTTGTCAATGCAAAGCAATATAACAAATGCAATAAGCAAGTATATAAGAATCAATGCACAGTTCACACAAATGTTTGCTTCTTGAGGTGGAGAAAGATAGGTGAACTGACTCAACAATAAAAGTAAAAGAATGGTCCTACAAAGAGGAAAGCATCGATTGCTATATTTGTGCTAGAGCTTTGATTTTGAAAACATGAAACAATTTTGTCAACGGTAGTAATAAAGCATATGTATCATGTAAATTATATCTTATAAGTTGCAAGCCTCATGCATAGTGTACTAATAGTGCCCGCACCTTGTCCTAATTAGCTTGGACTACCGGATCATCACAATGCACATGTTTTAACCAAGTGTCACAAAGGGGTACCTCTTTGCCGCCTGTACAAAGGTCTAAGGAGAAAGCTCGCATTGGATTTCTCGCTATTGATTATTCTCAACTTAGACATCCATACCGGGACAACATAGACAACAGATAATGGACTCCTCTTTTATGCATAAGCATGTAACAACAATTAATAATTTTCTCATATGAGATTGAGGATATATGTCCAAAACTGAAACTTCCACCATGGATCATGGCTTTAGTTAGCGGCCCAATGTTCTTCTCTAACAATATGCATGCTTAACCATAGGGTGGTAGATCTCTCTTACTTCAGACAAGACGGACATGCATAGCAACTCACATGAAATTCAACAATGAATAGTTGATGGCGTCCCCAGTGAACATGGTTATCGCACAACAAGCAACTTAATAAGAGATAAAGTGCATAATTACATATTCAATACCACAATAGTTTTTAAGCTATTTGTCCCATGAGCTATATATTGCAAAGGTGAATGATGGAATTTTAAAGGTAGCACTCAAGCAATTTACTTTGGAATGGCGGAAAATACCATGTAGTAGGTAGGTATGGTGGACACAAATGGCATAGTGTTGTTTGGCTCAAGGATTTGGATGCATGAGAAGTATTCCCTCTCGATACAAGGTTTAGGCTAGCAAGGTTGTTTGAAGCAAACACAAGCACGAACTAGTACAGCAAAACTCACATAAAAGACATATTACAAGCATTATAAAACTATACATCGTCTTCCTTGTTGTTCAAACATCTTACTAGAAAATATCTAGACTCTAGAGAAACCACTCATGCAAACCAAATTTTAACAAGCTCTATGTATTTCTTCACTAATGGGTGCAAAGTATATGATGCAAGAGCTTAAACAAGAGCACAACAATTGCCAAGTATCAAGTTATTCAAGACATCATACCAATTACTACATGTAGCATTTTCCAATTTCAACCATATAATAATTAACGAAGAAGTTTCAACCTTCGCCATGAATATTATGAGCTAAGAACACATGTGTTCATACGAACCAGCGGAGCGTGTCTCTCCCCCACACAAGCATTTATTCAAACAAAAACAAAAACAAGAAACATACAGACGCTCCAAGTAAAGTGCATAAGATGTGACCGAATAAAAATATAGTTTCAAGAGAAGGAACCTGATAATTTGTCGATGAAGAAGGGGATGCCTTGGGCATCCCCAAGCTTAGACGCTTGAGTCTTCTTGAAATATGCAGGGATGAACCACCGGGCATCCCCAAGCTTAGAGCTTTCACTCTTCTTGATCATAGTATATCATCCTCCTTTCTTGACCCTTGAAAACTTCCTCCACACCAAACTCGAAACAACTCATTAGAGGGTTAGTGCACAATAAAAATTAACATATTCGGAGGTGACACAATCATTCTTAACACTTCTAGACATTGCATAATGCTACTGGACATTAGTGGATCAAAGAAATTCATCCAACATAGCAAAAGAGGCAATGCGAAATAAAAGGCAGAATCTGTCAAAACAGAACAGTTCGTATTGACGAATTTTAAAATGGCACCAGACTTGCTCAAATGAAAATGCTCAAATTGAATGAAAGTTGCGTACATATCTGAGGATCATGCACGTAAATTGGCTTAATTTTCTGAGCTACCTACAGGGAGGTGGACCCAGATTCGTGACAGCAAAGAAATCTGGAACTGTGCAGTAATCCAAATCTAGTACTTACTTTTCTATCAACGGCTTTACTTGGCACAACAAAACACAAAACTAAGATAAGGAGAGGTTGCTACAGTAGTAAACAACTTCCAAGACACAAATATAAAACAAAGTACTGTAGCAAAATAACACATGGGTTATCTCCCAAGAAGTTCTTTTCTTTATAGCCATTAAGATGGGCTCAGCAGTTTTAATAATCCATTCGCGGGAAATAGTATTTGAAGCAAAAGAGAGCTTCAAGAGGCAAATTCAAAACAAATTTAAGTCTAACATGCTTCCTATGAAGAGGAATCTTGTACACAAATGAATTCATGAAGAACAAAGTGACAAGCATAAGAGGATAAAACACGAGTAACTTCAAGATTCTCAACATAAAGAGGGGAAACTTAATATTATTAAGATGCATATAACCATATTTCACTCTCTCATAATAACTTTCAGTAGCATCATTGATGAAATCCACAATATACCCATCACTTAAAACATTCTTATCATGGTTCATATGCATAGAAGTATCATTAATTTTGGCATAAGAAGAGTTATTCTCATTAATAGTAATTGGAGCAAGATTATTATCAAGAATTTGAACATGGTAAACACGTTGCATATTAAAAGAATTGTTTTTGGTAATCCAATCATGACTATGACAAGTTTCATAAGGATAATTATAACCTATATCATAGCATTCTTTATAATAATCATCAAAGATCGGAGGCACAGTGTCATCATAAGAAATAGAATAGTTATCTTTCACAGTCGATTTATCTATGACCATACCATCATTGTTATTAGAAGGAGATGTATCAAACACATAATGATCAGTAGCAAAAGGATTTTCAAACACCTCTTCCCCAAGCTTACATCTTTCTATATTATTATGGGAGGAAGCATGGATAGCACTGACACTATGGCAATTATTATCATCATTTTCAGAATTAGTTTCCCAGAGATTTGCAATATCAAAAGTAGTGTGTTCATTCAAATCATGATTGCTAATGTATGTAAAGGGCATAGGAAGATCATCGTATTCAGATTCATTATCACAATAATCATTAGGAGCAACATACTTACGGTTACCTAGCGTTATCTCATTCACGCGGGGATACGCCGTTACCTCTTTCTTTTTATTCTCCTTCTTCTTCTTCTTCTTCTTCTTCTTCTTCGTTCCCTTCTTCTTCTTCTTCTCTTCCTTCTCCTCGTTCCCTTCTTCAGGAGGGAGAGGCTTGAAGGGTGGCTCGTCCGCATAACCTGATTTACTTTCAGAAACAATAGAAGAAACTTGGGAGGATCCCTCCTTTTCATTAATTAGTTGAAAACACACAGCGGTCCTATCATATTTTGGCAAGGTGTCATCTTCTAAAATATTTTGTATGTAAGTATTTGTATGGCTATTATCAATGCAATAAGAAAAACACCCATGCAGGACATCATCAATATCAAGATCACTCATACGTAACAAAGAGATTTTTCTCGACAGTTCTTCACACCCCAAAAATAAAGTAAGTTCATCATGCTGATTAGGAGTAATTTCATCATCACAATACAAATTTGCAGCACTCATTGGGTTCAAATTATCATTGGAGGAGCATTGAAAATTAAAATGACCCACTTCATGGCAAACTTCACAAATAAAAGGATAGAGGGCGCAAACTTTTTTACCAAGATCATCTAGAGCCCTAAACCACTTTCTAGTTTTTTCATTAGCATGATGGATACAATATTCATCTTTGATTTGATTAATTCCACAAGGTCTATGTATTCCACAAAAATTAACATGCTTATAGGAAATGGCATTCTTAGGAGTTTGAGCATGCTTATTGCAATAATTAACAACAATTTCATTCTTCATGCAAGCCTCTTTAAAAGGTTCATGATACTTATCAAAATTATTTTTAGGCAATTCAAAATGAGAAGCAAAGGCTTTATAAAGATTTGCAGCATCTTGAGGGTCAAGACCATAAGTAGCACTCATATTTCGAAATTTATCGGTATCCATAAAAGCTTCAATGCATTCATAATCATAATTTATACCTGACTCTTTACCTTTGTCGTCCTCCCATCCTTCAGCGTTGTCCTCAATCCGATCAAGAAGATCCCACCTAGCTTCAACCTCCTTGCTTGTGAAAGATCCCTCCGAACACGCGTCCAGATAGTCCTTGTGTTGTCCTGAAAGCCTCGCATAAAAATTGTTAACAATAACATTACGGGGGAGCTCATGAATGGGACATTTGAGCATTAGTGACTTCAGTCTCCCCCACGCTTGAGAAATACTCTCTCCATCACGAGGATAAAAGTTATAAATATAATTCCTATCAATATGCACTTCATGAGGAGGATAAAATTTAGAATAAAAGAGAGATGCAATTTCCTCCCAACCAAGAGAATGTCTATTCTCCAACAATTTATACCAATGCGCCGCTTTACCAGACAGCGAAACAGAGAATATCTTCTTCCTCACTTCATCCATAGAGATACCTGCACACTTGAATAACCCGCATAATTCGTGCAAAAACAGTAAATGATCTCTAGGATGGACAGTTCCATCCCCTGTATAACGGTTATCCATAACGCGTTCAATAATTTGCATAGGTATTTTATACGGAATACTTTCGGTAGGTGGATTTAAAATATCAGAAGCATCATTAGAGTTATCGCATATGGGAGATAAAGCATTATCAGAGCAAAATATTTCTTCCAAAGCTGAGGAGCAAAAAAGATTATTTTTATATAAACTAGCTTCCCCAAGCTTAGACTTATCCATAGTATTAGTAGTAATTGCATTCATACTAATAACATCGCTACTAGCATGCAAATAAGGTTCCATAGGTTTTTTAATTTTCGCATCAAACAATTCTAAATCAGGAAAAAGATTAAAAAGCTCACCAATTTTTTTGTTGTTTTCCATTATGCCTAACTAGTGTAAACAAGAAACAAAAAGATGCAATTGCAGGATCTAAAGGAAATAGCTTCGAGCACAAACACAATGGCGCCAGAAAAGTACTTTACCTGGAACCGAAGTATGAGTGCCTTTTACCTTTCCTCCCCGGCAACGGCGCCAGAAAAGTGCTTGATGTCTACGTTCCCCCTCCTTTCCTGTAGACAGTGTTGGGCCTCCAAGAGCAGAGGTTTGTAGAACAGCAGCAAGTTTTCCCTTAAGTGGATCACCCAAGGTTTATCGAACTCAGGGAGGAAGAGGTCAAAGATATCCCTCTCATGCAACCCTGCAACCACAAAGCAAGAAGTCTCTTGTGTCCCCAACACACCTAATAGGTGCACTAGTTCGGCGAAGAGATAGTGAAATACAGGTGGTATGAATAAGTATGAGCAGTAGCAACGGTGCCAGAAAATAGCTTGCTGGCGTGTAGTTGATGGTGGTAGTATTGCAGCAGTAGTAACACAGTAAAACAGTAAACAAGCAGTGATAGCAGTACTTAGGAACAAGGCCTAGGGATTACACTTTCACTAGTGGACACTCTCAACATTGATCACATAACAGAATAGATAAATGCATACTCTACACTTTTGTTGGATGATGAACACATTGCGTAGGATTACACGAACCCTCAATGCCGGAGTTAACAAGCTCCACAATAATGCTCATATTTTAGTAACCTTTAGTGTAAGATAGATCAATAGACTAAACCAAGTACTAACATAGCATGCACACTGTCACCTTCATGCATATGTAGGAGGAATAGATCACATCAATATTATCATAGCAATAGTTAACTTCGCAATCTACAAGAGATCATGATCATAGCATAAACCAAGTACTAACACGGTGCACACACTGTCACCTTTACACACGTGCAGGAGGAATAGAACTACTTTAATAACTTTGCTAGAGTAGCACATAGATAGTAGTGATACAAAACTCATATGAATCTCAATCATGTAAAGCAGCTCATGAGATTATTGTATTGAGGTACATGGGAGAGAGATGAACCACATAGCTACAGCGAAGCCCTCAGCCTCGGGGGTGGATTACTCCCTCCTCATCATGGAGGCAGCGATGGCGGTGAAGATGGCGGTGAAGACGGCGGTGGAGATGGCTCCGGGGGCAATTCCCGTCCGGGCAGTGCCGGAACAGAGAGTTCTGTCCCCCGAATTGGAGTTTCGCGACGGTGGCGGCGCCCCTGGAGTCTTTCTGGAGTTTCGTCAATTGGTATCGAAGTTTTAGGTCACGACGGCTTAAATAGGCGAAGAATCGGAGTCGGAGGGTCTCTGGGGGGCCCACACTATAGGGGGGCGCGGCCCCCCCTGGCCGCGCCGGGGTGTGGTGTGGGGCCCCCAGGGCTCCCCTCTGGTCCTTCCCGGGTGTTCTGGATGCTTCCGATGAAAATAGGAACTTGGGCGTTGATTTCGTCCGATTCCGAGAATATTTCGTTACTAGGATTTCTGAAACCAAAAACAGCAGAAAACAGCAACTGGCCTCTCGGCATCTCGTCAATAGGTTAGTTCCGGAAAACGCATAAAAATGATATAAAGTGTGAACAAAACATGTTGGTATTGTCATAAAACAAGCATGGAACATCGGAAATTATAGATACGTTGGAGACGTATCAGTCGGCAACGGTGAGAAGTCTTCCATACATGTCTTCATGATCTTCATCCGGAAGCCTCATGAATCCTTCGGCTTTATTCCGAAGAGCATTATACTTGTTCCTTCTTGTGCTCTCGCTTCCAATGCAACCCGCGGCCAAAGCATCCCAAGCACCCTTGGCGGTCGTGAAATGCCGAACACGAGTCAACTCCTTTGTCCCCACGGCGGTTTGAATCATGTGCAAGGCGGTGTTGTTGAGTTGACTATCAACCGCTTCTCTTCTAGTCAACTTCTTGGGGTTGTAAGGATTGAAGCCTTCCTCGATGATTCTCCAAAGTTCATTGGAGGCACTGCGAACATGAGAGCTAAACTCAAATTGCCAAGTATCGTAATCATTAACGGAAAACTTAGGTGGGTCACCCCGGATGTTTATATGAGGATGGGGAACCGGTATATCGGGTGATTGGAAAGGTGGAGCTACTCGATTGTAGCTCTCACTTCCACTAGTTCCCTTGGGAGATGCAATGGGGGGTTTGATAGTGTTTAAGTTATCACCATTCATGGGTGCGGTAGTGGATGGTAATACCGAAGTATCACCCTCTACAACCGCATCCGTGATATTAACCTCTATGGTGGGAGCCACGAGACGGGTGATACGTCTCCGACGTATCGATAATTTCTTATGTTCCATGCCACATTATTGATGATATCTACATGTTTTATGCACACTTTATGTCATATTCGTGCATTTTCTGGAACTAACCTATTAACAAGATGCTGAAGTGCCAGTTGCTGTTTTTGGTTTGAGAAATCCTAGTAAAGAAATATTCTCAGAATTGGACGAAATCAACGCCCAGGGTCCTATTTTGTCACGAAGCTTCCAGAAGACCGAAGAGGAGACGAAGTGGGGCCACGAGGTGGCCAAACCACAGGGCGGCGCGGCCCAAGCCCTGGCCGCGCCGACCTGTAGTGTGGGCCCCTCGTGACGCCCCTTGACCTGCCCTTCCGCCTACAAATAGCCTTCGTCGCGAAACCCCGACCGAGAGCCACGATACGGAAAACCTTCCCGGAGACGCCGCCGCCGCCAATCCCATCTCGGGGGATTCAGGAGATCGCCTCCGGCACCCTGCCGGAGAGGGGAATCATCTCCCGGAGGACTCTACGCCGCCATGGTCGCCTCCGGAGTGATGTGTGAGTAGTCTACCCCTGGACTATGGGTCCATAGCAGTAGCTAGATGGTTGTCTTCTCCCCATTGTACTTAATTGTCGGGTCTTGTGAGCTGCCGAACATGATCAAGATCATCTATCTGTAATTCTATATGTTGCGTTTGTTGGGATCCGATGAATAGAGAATACTTGTTATGTTGATTATCAAAGTTATGTCTATGTTTTGTTTATGATCTTGCATGCTCTCCGTTACTAGTAGATGCTCTGGCCAAGTAGATGCTTGTAACTCCAAGAGGGAGTATTTATGCTCGATAGTGGGTTCATGTCTCCGTGAATCTGGGGAAGTGACAGAAATCTCTAAGATTATGGATGTGCTGTTGCCACTAGGGATAAAACATTGGTGCTATGTTCGAGGATGTAGTTACTGATTACATTACGCGCAATACTTAATGCAATTGTCTGTAGTTAACAACTTAATACTGGAGGGGGTTCGGATGATAACCTGAAGGTGGACTTTTTAGGCATAGATGCATGCTGGATAGCGGTCTATGTACTTTGTCGTAATGCCCAATTAAATCTCACTATACTCATCATAATATGTATGTGCATGGTCATGCCCTCTTTATTTGTCAATTGCCCAACTGTAATTTGTTCACCCAACATGCTGTTTATCTTATGGGAGAGACACCTCTAGTGAACTGTGGACCCGGTCCAATTCTCTATCTTGAAATACAATCTACTGCAATCTTTGTTCTACTGTTTTCTGCAAACAATCATCATCCACACTATACATCTAATCCTTTGTTACAGCAAGCCGGTGAGATTGACAACCTCGCTGTTTCGTTGGGGCAAAGTACTTGGTTTGTGTTGTGCAGGTTCCACGTTGGCGCCGGAATCCCTGGTGTTGCGCCGCACTACATCTCGCCGCCATCAACCTTCAACGTGCTTCTTGACTCCTACTGGTTCGATAAACCTTGGTTTCTAACTGAGGGAAACTTACTGCTGTACGCATCACACCTTCCACTTGGGGTTCCCAACGGTCGCGTGCTGTACGCGTGTCAACGGGGAGGGGCCAAAAGCTCGGAAATCATTTTTTCATGCTTTCCATTTGAGCATCCATGGATGATTTCAACGAGTTGATATCCTCCATGGTGACCGGCCTAGTCTCCCCTTCCGACGGTCCATCGTCCGGCATACTCTTAGGCGGTTAAGCCCGAAATAAGAGCCGAGGCTCTGATACCAATTGAAAGGATCGTATGCCGCACCTAGAGGGGGGGGGTGACACAAAAGGTAAATTCTCTAGATATGCAACTAAGTGAATTTACCTATATGACAAGGCTAACAACTAAGCAAGATATATCTAAGCAATATAGAGATAGAATAGGATAGAGGTAACCGAGAGTGGAGCACGCGATGACACGGAGATGATTCCCGTAGTTCCCTTCCTTTGCAAGAAGGTACGTCTACGTTTGGAGGAGTGTGGTTGCTACGAAAGCCAAACCAACAGCCACGAAGGCTTCACTCAGATCTCCGGTGAGCAACGCCACGAAGGCCTAGCTCACTTCCACTAAGGGATTTCCTCGAGGCGGAAACCGGCCCTTTACAAGGTTCTTGGGGCACACATCCACAACCAAATTGGAGGCTCCCAAATCTGTTACAACACAACAATCAACAACAATACATCAACACAAATCAACTAGGGAACCAAATAGGAACACTAGCATGAGATCCCTCAAACAAGAGAGGGGGAAATGAAGAATGCTTCGGTGAGGATGTAGATCGGTGTCTTCTCCTTTGAATCTCCAAAGATCAAGAGCTTTGGTTGGGGGAGGAAGGAGATCTTGCAAATCTTGAGTTTCTTGAGGTGGCTCTAATGGAGGTGGCTTGGCAGATTTCTTGTGTAATGATTGAGCAAGCAACCAAGGTAGAAGAAGGGGGGTATTTATACCCTCCCTCAAAATTGAGCCGTTGCAGCTTCCGGGGGGCCGGATATTCCGGCCTAAGTAAGGGCCGGATAATCCGCCCCCCCGGATAATCCGGCCTTCGGGACAAAACCATGACATTATCCGGCCAAATGTCCGGCCCTATGCTAGACTTGCTTTTCTTCCAGTCCTTAGCCAAAATCGAGGGGGCCGGATATTTCCAAAATATCCGGCCCGAATATTCCGGCCCTGGTACAATACTGGGACAAAATCCGGGCAAAAATCCGGCCCCTATACTGCGCTGCTTTTCCTCATTTGATTTAGCCGAAATCAGGGGGCCGGATATTTCAACAATATCCGGCCCGGATTATCCGGCCTGACCAACTTTGCTGTTTTTCTTTCGACAAACCGACCATATCCAACACACAAGTATATGTATCTATGTAATCCCTGTACCACTTAAACAAACATTAGTGTATCACATATATTGACATCAAACACACAAAACATAATGTGAGAGATGTTCTTTCAGCACCTCCGTACTCGGTCACACGTTCGGTGTTGATGACGACGTCCTTCTCCCCGTTCCAGCGGGCAGCGGAAGTAGTAGATCCTCCTCGGAATCCCGGCAGCACGACGGCGTGGTGGTGGTGGTGGTGGAGAACTCCGGCAGGGCTTCGCCTATGCGCTGCAGGAGTTTGTATGTGGAGGAGGGGAGGCTAGGGTTTGGGGAGAGGGGGCTATGGGCGCCGGCCTCAAGGGGGGCAGGGGTGGTGCGGCCAAGCTATGAGCTGCCCCCTCCCTCTCCTCCTCATTATATAGGTGGAACCCCAAGGGTTTGCCCAAAGTCTTCGAATAAGACCCCAACAGAAAAATTGCCTTATGGACGAAACCTAGAGGGACAGGGACTCTCTCCCTTCCCCCTTTTCTTGGCCGGCCAAGGAGGTGGAGTCCACCATGGACTCCACCCTCCCACTTGGTTGGCTGGTTAGGGTTTGTAGAGTCCCTCCGGGACTCCTCCTTCCATAGTGATTTATTTCCGGATAATTCTAGAAACCACCTTCCATAAATTCACCGGATCATTTCCAAACTTGGAAAGTGACTTCCTATATATGAATCTTATTCTCCGGACCATTCCGGAACTCCTCGTGATGTCCTGGATCCCATCCGAGACTCCGAACAAAACTTCGAACTCCATTCCATATTCCATATCTACTTAAACGACATCAAACCTTAAGTGTGTCACCCTATGGTTCGCGAACTATGTAGACATGGTTGAGACTTCTCTCCGACCAATAACCAATAGCGGGATCTGGAGATCCATAATGGCTCCCACATATTCAACGATGACTTTAGTGATCGAATGAACCATTCACATACGATACCAATTCCCTTTGTCGCGCGATATTTTACTTGTCCGAGGTTTGATCATCGGTATCTCTATACCTCGTTCAACCTCGTCTCATGACAAGTACTCTTTACTCGTACCGTGGTATGTGGTCTCTTATGAACCATTCATATGCTTGCAAGCTATTAGACGACATTCCACCGAGAGGGCCTAGAGTATATCTATCCGTCATCAGGATGGACAAATCCCACTGTTGATCCATATGCCTCAACTCATACTTTCCGGATACTTAATCCCACCTTTATAACCACCCATTTACGCAGTGGCGTTTGATGTAATCAAAGTACCTTTCCGGTATAAGTGATTTACATGATCTCATGGTCATAAGGACTAGGTAACTATGTATCGAAAGCTTATAGCAAATAACTTAATGACGTGATCTTATGCTACGCTTAATTGGGTGTGTCCATTATATCATTCACATAATGACATAACCTTGTTATTAATAACATCCAATGTTCATGATCATGAAACGATGATCATCTATTAATCAACAAGCTAGTTATAAAAGAGGCTTACTAGGGACTCCTTGTTGTTCACATAACACACATGTATCAATGTTTCGGTTAATAGAATTATATCATGGTATGTAAACATTATCATAACTCAAAGATATTATAATAACCATTTTATTATTGCCTCTTGGGCATATCTCCAACAGTCTCCCACTTGCACTAGAGTCAATAATCTAGTTTACATTTGTAAAGATATAACACCTTGGCCTTCTGGTGCTTTATCATGTTTTGCTCACGGGAGAGGTTTTAGTCAACGGATCTGACACGCTCAGAAACGTATGTATTTTGCAATTCATTTGCGTCTCAACGCATCACTCATTTCCAAATGAGTCGGCATTAAATATGTTTGGTCTTCTGGTGGAACCTTAATTCCTTGGTCAGAAATAAGTCACTAATATAGCTTCAAAGTTCGGACACTATTGGAACTACACCAAGTTCTCAAAGAACCTCTTGATTTTAACATCCTTTGTCATTGTCAAAACAATGACATACTCTGCCTTCTTTTGTAGAATCCGTCATATTTAGAACTCTTCTAAATCTAGCATAGACAACTTCTAGCTCATTGTGCTACCTTTTAAACAACACTTAGTCTAATTTGAGATTAAATTTAATTTTCATATGTGACAAAAACAAATATCGGTGCAACACCTTACAGCGATTTGTTTGTCATTTCTCCATACAAAACTATATATATATATATATCCTTGGTTCTTCTTAAGTACTCAAGAATATTCTTACTGTTTTTCAATGATCATCACATGAATCATTCTGGTACATGCTCATAACATTTTTTTAGAGTACGTGATATCTGATTGTGTACATATTATTTGTGATCTATAATCACTCATGTGTTTTTACTCATTGAGTGTCAGATACACTCAAGTCTTGTAAAAACTTCACATGATAAGAACATTTTCTTAATATTTCTATATTGAACTACTTCAATATCCATTCTATGTACTTTGACTTAAACTTATTATGTGTTTCAATCTATCTTCATAGATCTTGACACTAAATATGTTTCAGTCCATATCTTTTCATTGAAGTTAATTTCTCAATGAAACCTTTTTAATCAAGTATATAATTACATCATTTATAACCAACTATATGTCATCTACATAAAGTATTATAAATATGTCTCAGCACTCCCACTTAATTTCTTGCAAATGCAAGCCTCTTCATCGTTTCTGATGAAATCAAAAACTCTTTGACTATTTCATCTGGTGAAGATTCCAACTCCGTGATACTCACTTCATCCATTTGAAGTTCGTATACCTATCTAGTATTCTACGGACGAGCAAAACAATTGGTTGTATCTTGTATACACCTTTAATACACACTTCTGTTAAGTAGTGTATTTTGCCATCCTACTAGCATATCTCATAAAAGAAATATGTAGTGATTACTAGAATAATCCACATAGACTATAAGCATTGCTACGGAAGATCTAATCTTATCGTAGTCAACTCTTTGAACTTTGTCGTAAACAAATTTTCGACAAGTTGAGCTTCTTCAAGGATATTTCATCCAAGTCCATCAATTTCATAGATCCATTTACTTTCAAAAAGTATTCATCTATCTTGGATTTCATGGCGTATAGCCATTTTAACGGAGTTAGGGCCCATCATAATTTCTTTGTTTGTAGTTGGTTTATCATTGTTCAAAATCAATCCTTTGTCCACAAATCATTTATTTGATCACAAAGTAAACCATACCTACAAGGTTCAATATGTACTTCGATCTCCATGGCTAAAACACTTTGTAGTCATGGGAGCCATGATCGCCGTGGCCGCTTCCGAAACCAATTCCGATGCTGCGCTACTCTGATCATTATGCTCAGGTTCATAAACCTTATCAAATTATATTGTCCTCCCACTCAAATACTTCATTAGAAACAATTTCTCGGAAATAAGAAACATTGACAAAAACTTTTGTCTTTGTCTCGTGGGAAGAATTCTCAATTAAATCTCTGGGATAACCAACAAAGACGTTCATCCGATTTTGGTTGTAAACTCTTAGACCAAAATATAAAGAAAAGACTATTAGGGTTTATACCCATACCATAACTTGTATGGTGTCATTTCAACGGATCATGATGATGCTCTATTCAGTGTAAAAGTGGTAGTCTCTAAAGCATAATCCACAAAAATATAATGGCATTAATATTTTATCTCATCATTGACCCAACAAGGTTTGGATACATCTCTCGGATACTTCATCATCACTATGATACTCCAAGAAATGTGAGTTGTAGAACAATTTCATAACTCTCTTAGATGTTCGCTAAAACTAGTAATTCAAATATTTCCACTATGATCCAATCATAGATATTTGACTTTTCTATTACGATGATTTCCACTTCATGCTGAAATTTATTTGAATCTATTCAAATATTTCAAACTTCTTCCTTATCGAATATATCCACATATATATACTCAATTCATTGTTTGAAGTTTTCATGAAGTAGAAGAATCTCCCGCACACAACTATGCCTAGTGAACCACATATATCATTATGTATGTTTTCACTAAGTTAGTTGCCCGTTCAACTCTTGGCCTATGAACGGTATTTTAGTCATTACTTTTAGAAAAGATTTTGCAAGCGCCAAACGATTCAAAAATCAAATGACTCCAAAAATCCATTTGCATGGAGTTCCTTCATGCGTTCCTTTCTAACATGACCTAAATGGCGGTTCCACAAATAAGTGGAATTCAAATCATTTGCCTTATGGCATTTTAGCGTCAGTGTTATGTATGTGTGTTTCACCATTAAGATTTATAATAACTTATCCATCGTACATGGAGTAATGTCATAATTTGAACAACTCATTGTTTACATTTGACCAGAGCAAAATAACAATTATTAAGTTCTTTATTATAAATTCTAAGGGCTAGATAGAATGCTAACGACGAACATAATAACACTTTATTTTGTTCCAGACGTGCATTCCTATCATATTCCTTGTCAGTCACTTGGCCATTGTATTCTTGTATTGCGTTGTTTTGTATGACACTTCATACCAACCAATATAGTACTAATACCCAAGGGTTTCATAGTGTGACTTAACTAGGAATACAACCATAACATGTATATCATTTATATACACCTGAGCTAGACTTTCTAGTCTTTTCTTTTCTTTTTGCCAAAATATCTTTTGCAGTTTCTCTTTTAGCTTTCCTCATTATTCAGAGAAACACTTCAACATCAATAACTTCTAGGTTTGTTGGTCAAATACCAATAACCTTGAGGTTCTTACTTTGAAGTTGATCATCATATGACAAGTGTTCCGGATTTCACTATTAGTAACTTTGTAATATGATGAACAATTTCACTCATAATTTTATCCATCATATCATGACGACTTTCCGAGATCATGTCTGTACATGCTAGGCTCATAAAGTTTTAACCTTAGTATTCGCATGTGCAAATCTGTCTTGCACCCGTTGTATGCACACGTAGAATCTATCACACCCGATCATCACGTGATGCTTCGAAACGACGAGTCTTAGCAACGGTGCATACTAAGGACGATCACTTCATGGATATGCGAATATCGTTAGTGCCCCAATAGTTGGAGGATTGTGACGCCTGGCGTCTTCAACCTTCATACATTCCCATAAAACTTATGAGTTTATGTAGTCTCACTAGACTATATTCTATCATCTTGCAATAAGGTCTTAGATATCACATATATCTCATACCTTGCTTATTTCTGAAAACTAAATTTTCAGCTCCTTACTTTTTCAAACAGATTTGAACTTCAAGTTTCATGGAGACAAGATAACTTTAGGTACTAATTGAAACCATAGCTCATTGAATCAACAATATGAGGTTTACTAAAGTTTGCAATAGGACTTAATCAATTCTTGATTCTTTAACAATACGGTACCAATCCGTAAAGTTTCTTGTCAGATTTTAACAGTATTTCTATCTCAATTACGAGACTAGCGCATGGTAGAAAATGGATGCCAATACTACAAAATTAATTCAAAATACTACTCAGACTATGTTTATGATAATTAGTTCATGTTTTAATTTAATTACTAATGAACTACCACTTAATACAACATCCCTCATAGTTGTTAAGTGGTACACGATCCAAATCCACTACACCAAAACCGATCATCACGTGAGATGATGTAGCTTCAATGGTGAACATCAACATGTTGATCATATCATCCATATGACTCGTGTTCAACCTTTCGGTTTCCGTTGTCCCGAGGCCATGTCTGTACATGCTAGGCTCGTCAAGCAAACCCAAGTATTCCGCGTGTGCAACATGGCTTACACCCGTTGTATATGAACGTTGAATCTATCACATCCGATCATCACGAGATGCTTTGAAACGACGAACTTTGGCAACGGTGCATACGAGGGGAGAACAATTTATTATCTTGATATTAATGTGAGGGATCATCTTATAATGCTACCGTCGCGTTCTAAGCAAAATAAGATGCATAAAGGATTAACATCACATGCAATTCATATGTGATATGATATGGCCCTTTTGTCTTTGCGCCTTCGATCTTCATCTCCAAAGCACGGACATGATCTCCATCATCAACGGGCATGATCTCCATCATCGTCGGTGTAGCGTCAAGGTTCATTGCGCCGTCTTCATGGTTGTTCACCTCATGTAGCAACTATTACAACTACTTTGAAATACTACTCAACATGAAATTTAAAGACAACCATAAGGCTCCTGCCGGTTGCCACAATACAATAATGATCATCTCATACATATTCATCATCACATTATGGCCATATCACATCACCAAACCCTGCAAAAACAAGTTAGACGTCTCTAATTTGGTTTGCATATTTTACGTGGTTTAGGGATTTCGGGAGAGATCTAATCTACCTACGAACATGAACCACAACGGTGATACTAATGTTATCAATAGAAGAGTAAATTGAATCTTCACTATAGTAGGAGAGACAGACACCCGCAAAGCCTCTTATGCAATACAAGTTACATGTCGAACGAGGAACAAGTCTCATGAACGCGGTCATGTAAAGTTAGTCCGAGCCGCTTCATCCCACTATGCCACAAAGATGCAAAGTACTCAAACTAAAGACAACAAGAGCATCAACGCCCACAAAACCATTGTGTTCTACTCGTGCAACCATCTATGCATAGACACGGCTCTGATACCACTGTAGGGATTCGTTGCATAGAAAAAAAAAATTCCTACCGCGAGAACGCAATCCAAGCCAAGATGCAATCTAGAAGATGGGAGTAACGAGGGGATGAACGAGACTAACCCTTGAAGATTTCCAAAGCCTATAAGAGTAGGCTTTTATTGCTGCGGTAGACGATCACTTGCCGCTTGCAAAAGCGCGTAGAAGATCTTGATCACGGTGCCACGATCGGGCAGCACCTCCGTACTCGGTCACACGTTCGGTGTTGATGACGACGTCCTTCTCCCCGTTCCAGCGGGCAGCGGAAGTAGTAGATCCTCATCGAAATCCCGGCAGCACGATGGTGTGGTGGCGGTGGTGGTGGAGAACTCCGGTAGGGCTTCGCCTATGCGCTGCAGGAGTTTGTATGTAGAGGAGGGGAGGCTAGGGTTTGGGGAGAGGGGGCTATGGGCGCCGGCCTCAAGGGGGGCAGGGGTGGTGCGGCCAAGCTATGAGCTGCCCCCTCCCTCTCCTCCTCATTATATAGGTGGAACCCCAAGGGTTTGCCCAAAGTCTTCGAATAAGACCCCAACAGAAAAACTGCCTTATGGACAAAACCTAGAGGGACAGGGACTCTCTCCCTTCCCCCTTTTCTTGGCCAGCCAAGGAGGTGGAGTCCACCATGGACTCCACCCTCCCACTTGGTTGGTTGGTTAGGGTTTGTGGAGTCCCTCCGGGACTCCTCCTTCCATAGTGATTTATTTCCGGATAATTCTAGAAACCACCTTCCATAAATTCACCGGATCATTTCCAAACTTGCAAAGTGACTTCCTATATATGAATCTTATTCTCCGGACCATTCCGGAACTCCTCGTGATGTCCTGGATCCCATCCGAGACTCCGAACAAAACTTCGAACTCCATTCCATATTCCATATCTACTTAAACGACATCAAACCTTAAGTGTGTCACCCTACGGTTCGCGAACTATGTAGACATGGTTGAGACTTCTCTCCGACCAATAACCAATAGAGGGATCTGGAGATCCATAATGGCTCCCACATATTCAACGATGACTTTAGTGATCGAATGAACCATTCACATACGATACCAATTCCCTTTGTCGCGCGATATTTTACTTGTCCGAGGTTTGATCATCGGTATATCTATACCTCGTTCAACCTCGTCTCATGACAAGTACTCTTTACTCGTACCGTGGTATGTGGTCTCTTATGAACCATTCATATGCTTGCAAGCTATTAGACGACATTCCACCGAGAAGGCCCAGAGTATATCTATCCGTCATCAGGATGGACAAATCCCACTGTTGATCCATATGCCTCAACTCATACTTTCCTGATACTTAATCCCACCTTTATAACCACCCATTTACGCAGTGGCGTTTGATGTAATCAAAGTACCTTTCCGGTATAAGTGATTTACATGATCTCATGGTCATAAGGACTAGGTAACTATGTATCGAAAGCTTATAGAAAATAACTTAATGACGTGATCTTATGCTACGCTTAATTGGGTGTGTCCATTATATCATTCACATAATGACATAACCTTGTTATTAATAACATCCAATGTTCATGATCATGAAACGATGATCATCTATTAATCAACAAGCTAGTTATAAAAGAGGCTTACTAGAGACTCCTTGTTGTTCACATAACACACATGTATCAATGTTTCGGTTAATACAATTATAGCATGGTATGTAAACATTATCATAAACTTAAAGATATTATAATAACCATTTTATTATTGCCTCTTGGGCATATCTCCAACAAAAAATTGTTTGGACCACGATGAATTAAATTACCCTTGGAAGATCTGCCTCAAGAGTCAAGATGGTGAATGGAACATCGCAATTGGCGCTCTAATTCATATGATAAAATGTAATTTAATAAAACATAAATCATTGAAAAATGCAGGACTGTTTCATGAAAAATTAAGGCGTTGATATAGTTTTCATGGACATAAAGGAAAAAATATGATGTCTAACTAGCATATATAATAATTCTTCGGAAAATATCCATGAGTTTTAATGCTCCGAGATCAAAACATGTAGGAGGGGAAACTCATAAAAAATATAATGCAAAAAATCTATATATTTTCCTTAGAACTAAAGGGGTTCTATAATTCTTCATAGTGGAATTTATGGAAGTATAATCAAGACAAAATCTAACCGAAAAATAGCTACGAGAACATGGGGCTTGCTTCGGTGCCCCCCCCCCCCCCCACCCTCACCAAAACTAAAGGGGTAAGTTTTTCCGGTGCCTTCTATTTTGAGCCCGCAAAAACTCATATCAAGCCCTATATACTAGGTGTACTCAATGTTCTTACCAGCCGATGTGGCCGACGAAATATTTACCCACGGATGTTTCGGTTTTCAGCGTACGTCGGTGTCTGCGCGTCTGGCTACTGAACAATATAGAGTTAAATGAACTATACGGGCTACTCCAGGGCTTGTTTGCACGTCTTCTTATTCACTTTTAAGTTACAAAGAGGTATGAAGAGATCTTAGCTATTCATGTGTTTTAGTTCACCAAAGTTTGAACCAAGGGGGGAACACCGAAGCAAAAGTGGGAGAACATGGGTCTAGGTAGACCCGATTTTTAGAAAATTCCAATAGCGGTATTTTAAAGATTGAGAAAATTTGGAAAGAAATCAGGCGCACACATATTACCTTAATACTAGTGCAATTTTCCAAGAAAAAAGACGATCCTATCTGACCTACGCATAAGAGAAAATGGAACTTTTTTTTGCATAATAAAAACCTGACTCTTGTACTATTACTTGGACACTTTGTCTTTTGACATAACTAGCACAGTGGCCCTCGCAAATGCGAGGACATCATCTTTAACTTATACAAAATAACTACTATATCTGATCCAACTAAAACCACGACCTCGAAGGAAGTAGTATTTATTAATTATCTTATAAAAATTAAATGTTCTCTTACCCTCTTTGTAAAAATTAAAAGATGGTTTAGAAATTGAGATATCATTTACTTATTTAAATATTTATTTGTGAACAAAATATATAAAATTATATGGAAAATTATGTGGAGAGTTATATGTGCTATTATCTTTATTATGGCTCTAGTGATGACAAATTCATGGTCAATAAAAACATGGAAAACTTAATTTAACCAACTTTAATTGGCAAATAATTACTACAACATCGCGCCAATCATTTCAATACTAATTGTGAAATGGACATATCCAACAGTAAATACTAACATGCATTACCACCCTATAGTTCTCTAAATCAAACTTAAAATCTTGAAAGATAATACTAAATTTAAAAATAGTATGTTTTTTATTTTTGTTTCGAAGCTGTACATGGTAGATATACACCATTTAGAAATAATTGGACTCAACTGTAATATATGTAGTGAAATTTATGAATACAATAATGATTTCAGGAATTTGTTGACTTTCACGAAGCTTGATGCAGTGTTTTTATAGGGATTTTTTTGCTCCAAAATATATTATTCCTTTCCTGAATGATTTATGCTTGATAACATCTTCCCTAAAACACTTCCTAAATTACTCTTATCAATTCTTGTTCTGTCCGATGAAGTTTTTTTTTATACTTTTCTTTTGTTCTTAAATTTATTTCCATATTTTTCCTAATAAAATATTGTAGTTACTGACTTTTGTTGATTAGAAAATTTAGAAGTGCCCATTTTCATGCACAATTGCCACAAATTGTACATTTTAACCGAGTTATGCTTGGAAAATCTGAAACAACATAAATTGCAAATTTTTGATGATTTTTTTTTCGAGCACATATTTTAACTTTTTTACGTACACATATGATTGAACTCATATCTCAGTGTTATAGAAGAGACTACTCTTTTTACCTAACTGTCACTTATGTTTTGTATTGGGTTTTCCAACATGCAAATATATCATTTGTATCCAACGTGCTAAAATTTTCTCTTATTTTCTTTCACATTGGCAGAAATTCTTGTTTTTCTCTGATTCAGAAGTCCTTTTATTCTACCAAACCCACTTGATCCACACACACACAACGTTTTTGTTTTTGTTCTAGCTTGAGAATAGGTGGTTTTTGTCCCTTCGGGGACATCCGATAGAGAATAGGTGGTTTCCTTTTTTTTAATGATCGCTGGCTAAGTTCTTTTGGAGATAAGTTTTGCATTTTTATTTAAAATATGTGTTTTATCTTGTGATGCTACTATGATTTGAACACAAACAATACGATCAACATTTTTTTAATCTTCAAACTGTAACTTCTGCTTTGCTTTGCTTGTCCCATGAAATACTGGGTCCAGATTTTGGCTACAGGATCCCCGATCGTATTTCTTCCAATCTTTACTTTGCACGTTCACGTCCCATGAAATACAGGAGTAGTCCGGTCAGTTTTTCTCTTGTAGGTTTCGGTCAGATTTATTTCAATCTTTTTTTTACATGCCTAATTTTTTTTATGCCTAATTGTTTTTATGCCTACGTGTCACATACTCATGTGTGTACATATTTATTGCTGTACGTACCATTTATTATCTTTTAATCTCAGCCGTTAAACTTGTTTTAATTTTATTAATTTTAGAATATATTCAAAATATACATACATATTAATTTTAGAATATATTCAAAATATACATATATATAATTAATTATGTATATAGTGAAAATAATTTGGTAGAAAATTCACATATGTGATTGGCATATTCGATACAGACGACATGCACATAAATTGTGAGATCATCTTATTCTTTTTTATACGCACATAATACACGTAGATCGAAAACGTGGATTACAATGTACATGCATATCATTGCCATCACGTGTAATATAAACGGATGTTTTTCCTTTGTCCGCTTAAACAACACATACCTGATATATTGTTTTTTTCCAAAACCAATACGTACGTGAGAGGGTCTCTATCTCTATGTTTTTTTAAACTTCACGCATGTGAGATATTTTTTTGTGTGTACCTCCTAGTGCACCACTTGCCAATCGTAGGTCTAGTTTTCTTTCACGTTTATCTAATATACCTGATATATTGTTTTTTTCCAAAACCAATACGTACGTGAGAGGGTCTCTATCTCTATGTTTTTTTAAACTTCACGCATGTGAGACATTTTTTTGTGTGTACCTCCTAGTGCACGAATCCCCTCCCTGGCAATCGAGCGCTTGAGCAATCACTTTCTGTGGCGCGGAAGCGCTCACGCAGCGAGTCAATTCCCTTTTTATCACCTAGTGTTTAATTGCGTTCACATGTGTTCACACTAACAGCTTGTATTACTACTTTGCAAGTTGCATGCAGTAAAGAGCGTTCACACTGCATGCATGCACATGCACAGATCATCTCATTGATTTGCATTTAATGAGCTAACTTTTCAGCATGCTTTCGTAAGTTGTTGCATGCATACACATAGCATCTCACTTTTTTTCTTCAGCACGAGGCAGATTCTCAATTCTCTTTTTGCAATTCCCTTTTGGTTTTTTTTCGTACGGTAATTCATGTTTAAGGGGATCCTTTTGCAATTCCCTTTTTCGGGCCAGTGGTTTTTAAGGGGGGAAAAATAACGGGTGGGAAGATCCACTTGCAACTCAAATGAACTACCACTTGCTACTCAAATTAAGTATTATTTTTAAGCTGTAAGCTAACAAAAGTTGCTAAAATATTCTAAATGAAATTTACTTTTTTAGGGTTGCTGGGTATTTATATTTACCGTTGATAAATAACGGGGCACCGGGTTGATAACTTGTAAACAAAAAAAGTGTCGCTACATATTTTAAATTAAATAAAAAAATTAGGGTTGATATTTATTTATATTTACCATTGATAAATAGCGGATCATCGGGTTGATAGCTTGTAAACTAAAAAAGAGTCG
The DNA here is from genome assembly GCF_019359855.2 of Lolium perenne. Classification (NCBI taxonomy): domain Eukaryota; kingdom Viridiplantae; phylum Streptophyta; class Magnoliopsida; order Poales; family Poaceae; genus Lolium; species Lolium perenne. Next base: position 305,858,537 of record NC_067246.2, read on the forward strand.
CTAAAATATTCTAAATGAAATACTTTTTAGCGTTATTATTTATTTATATTTATAGTTGATAAATAACGAGGCACAAGGTTGATAGCTTGTAAAATAAAAAAATGTTCGCTAAAATATTTCTAAATGAAATACTTTTTAGGGTTGGTAGTTATTTATAATTACCATTGATAAATAACTAGGCTCCGGGTTGATAACTTGTAAACTAAAAAGAGTCGCCAAAATATTTGAAATAAATTTAGATTTTTAGGGTTGGTAGTTATTCATATTTACTATTGATAAATATCAGAACACCGGGTTGATAGCTTCTAAACTAAAAAAGATTCGCTAAAATGTTTAAAATAAAATTAACTTTGGGGTTGATAATTTTATACATTTACCGTTGATCACTCAAGTACGGAGGGGTTGATTATTCCAAACATAGAGGGTTGATAACTTTTAGTCCGAAAAAAAGTTGCTCGAAACATATCAACATGGGTGCTAGTTTTGAAGATCTCGTCGAGACGGATTTATTGGTGAAAGCGAATCTTAATTTGGAGTTGTCGTTTGAAAGTTAAAACGTTTTGAATTTTCAAATTTGGAAAAGATTCCGCTGACATCAGCAGATTCGTCTATTTGTGCATGTATGCAGAACTTTCCCTCAATACCCTGCACCAGGTTGATAATTTTATACATTTACCGTTGATCACTCAAGTACGGAGGGGTTGTTTATTCAAATAGAGAGGGTTGATAACTTTTAGTCCGAAAAAAAGTTGCTCGAAACATATCAACATGGGTGCTAGTTTTGAAGATCTCGTCGAGACGGATTTATTGGTGAAAGCGAATCTTAATTTGGAGTTGTCGTTTGAAAGTTAAAACGTTTTGAATTTTCAAATTTGGAAAAGATTCCGCTGACATCAAAGATATTCGTCTATTTGTGCATGCATGCAGAACTTTCCCTCAATACCCTGCACCAGGTTGATAATTTTATACATTTACCGTTGATCACTCAAGTACGGAGGGGTTGGTTATTCAAATAGAGAGGCTTGATAACTTTTAGTCAGAAAAAAAGTTTGTCGAAACATATTAACATGGGTGCTAGTTTTGAAGATCTCGTCGAGACGGATTTATTGGTGAAAGCGGATCTTAATTTGGAGTTGTCGTTTGAAAGTTAAAACATTTTGAATTTTGAAATTTGGAAAAGATTCCGCTGACATCAGCAGATTCGTCTATTTGTGCATGCATGCAGAAATTTCCCTCAATACCCTGCACCAGGTTGATAATTTTATACCTTTGCCGTTGATCACTCAAGTACGGAGGGGTTGATTATTCAAATAGAGAGGGTTGATAACTTTTAGCCCGAAAAAAAAGTCGTCGAAACATATTAACATGGGTGCTAGTTTTGAAGATCTCGTCGAGACGGATTTATTGGTGAAAGCGGATCTTAATTTGGAGTTGTCGTTTGAAAGTTAAAACGTTTTAAACTTTTAAATTTTTCCTTTTTGCATGCATGCAAATGTACGGCAAGGTAAAACACGTTTGCTCCTAATCATGTCTGAAACCGATCGCTCGCTAATCTCCTAGCGATCGAGCGCCAGCTAGGGCAGCCCCCTAGTGCACCACTTGCCAATCGTAGGTCTAGTTTTCTTTCACGTTTATCTAATATATATGGCAGTTTCCTTTCGTAATTGATCGTGTCAGACTGAATAAATTGGACTGCTTTTTAGTTATGTAACTATTAATACTCCGTTAAATCCTAGCCATAAATTTCAGATCTAACTATTAAAATAATTTAAGTGATGTGGATTAACGTGGTGTCTCTATTTTAGTTCCATATTTTGCTTTTAGTATATAATAGATAGATAGATTTGCTTTTAGTATATAATAGATTCACATATTGTTTACTTTAGTTTCAAACTTGACAAACACGTAACTCCAAAACATGCATCATTTATGCCCTATTTTTGTGGTTTTATTTATCTTTTTTGATTTTGTCATTCATAAAGGTCCACGCGCACCAATTTTGTGTCTAACTCGATAACATAATTAACTCCATTCAATCAACTCAAGTACAGTTTTTTCTCGATCTCTCTAAAAAGGTACAACTTTATCTTCTCAAAAATATAGTACTAGTACGTGTTTTCCTGTCATGTATGGTCAAAATGTCCCAAAAGAGCCATGCAAAGCATGAATGCTCGTACCAAATGCAAATCCCATATACTCCAAAACCGTAAGACATAATCTGCAGATAGAGGAGCTTATTCACATTTCAATAAACGTGAACAGTGAAAGCACGCTGGTAAAGGCAAAGCACTCCCCAGACAAACCTCCGGTGGCTTGCGATTTTTCTCATCGGTCAGGTGCGATGCTAGTCACTAGACACTAATCAGCGACCTCCATCTTCGATGAAATGGTACCATTAGCCGGATTTGTCCCAGCAGTTACCCAACGACGACAGTGTCACCGTTATCAGCTAACGCTGCCTCTGATTAGCTCCAGTATAGAGACAGATGTCAAACGTGTTGCCACGCGTAGGCGGGCCAGTCCACTGTTGTGTCTGCGAGCGTAGTTATGGGGAAAATGATAGTGGAATCACGTACTTACGTGCGTACATGGTGATGGTGGTGTGGTATAGGGTAAACTGAGAACAGAGTACCCCTCTTACCTGAATGATAAAACCTTTGCGGACAAGTCACCCGATCGAGAAGGAAAAGGCGAGGCCGTTCATGCTCCATCGCTTCCTCTGCACTCAACTTTGCTTTTGCTTTCAACGATTAGCAGCCCTACTATGCTGGTAAACATCCACTCACTCACACGTACGGTTTGTTGGGTAAAAAGTGGTGGCCTTCGGAAAAAGGAACTAATGCATACACTGACGGATCGACGAAAATAAGGACGGTCTGCAACCGATGCATCCTCGCTCCTAGCACACCGAAACCCCGCATACCAAGTAGCACCTTCAACAAAGAAGCAACGACGCCGCCGCTGTCCAGACTAGTCCTAGGGTTTCCCCCGGTACGCGGAGGGGAGTGGGTAGGGGTAGGAGTACACCCGACGCCCTTCAGGAAGGAAAGGCGGCACCTGCAGGCGCCACCGCGTTGGTGTCGAACGAACCGACAAGGATTTCTCCCGACCCCCACAACCACCACCCTGGATGATTCGGAGTGCTCCACCCAACCTGCCATCCACCAGCATGCACCACCACGGTCTTGAAGCCATCATCGTCACCTCGCGAGGCCTAGCAGGAGAGAAGGGCACAACAAGGTTGGAGGTAATAGCACCGTAGCCGTGCGGGAGGGAACAACCTCCACCGCTTTCGCGGTAGCCAACCGGGCATGCTAGCAGAGACACACCGAACCCCTTCTGGCCCAGCCACCAAAAACTGGCCCGCAAAGTCCTCGCTGACATGCTGCATCAGGACGGCCACCAGAACCGCCACTACCCATCCCTGCTAACCAACCTCTGCCCCTCCAGGAAGCGTCATCATCGTGCTGAGGTGGCCCACCCAGACCTAGATGGGGCCCAAAGGGACCAGATCTGGGCCGGGAGGGCGATGCCGGCCATGCACCGTCGATCAACTCGCCGCCCTCAAGCCGCCCCGCCGCCAAGAAGAACCGCCGCCAACACAAATACCATCTGGCCGTGCCGGACTCGTACCAGGCCGAAGAGCAGCGCCACGGGTGTTGTGTGCCGCGCCACCGCACCCCGCGCGCAGGGAAAGTTCAGCCGCGGTGGCCGGCCCCGCACAGGAAACGCCTGGCAAACCTCACCGGCAACGACGGAGAGCAGGATAGGAGGGTACGATGGGCGCCGCTAGCTAGGGTTGCTCCTGCTTGCTCGCGCGAGGGCAAGGAGCAAGCCGAGGCGGGAGGAGGGAGGAGAGGGGCGCGGATGCTGACGAGGGGTGTCGGCGCGGGTTTGGAACCCTAGTTGTGGGGCGGGGGAACGGATCAAAATTTGGTGTTAAGAATTTCAAACAGGAAACTCAATCTTTAAATATCTACGATGGACTGCAATTTCCTACTAGTTTAAGCACATTTTTAGGGACGGCTCCAGGAAAAGATAAACTTTTAGTATCGCAAACAAACGCAAAACTCTTATGTTGGTCCATCGACTTGACCCCGACCTTTTTGATTTATCAAGTGTCAAAAAAAATGTAGATGTGCTTTCTTAGCCCCTATCAAATTGAATTTCATAATAGTGGTATCCTAGTGATTTCAATGTCCTAAAGGTCATCTTTGAGGTAATATAACAAGCGGTTGAGATCCGAGATGCCCCCAGCCATTCTAAAAAAAACAAAAGGTTCCTCAAAATTGTGCATGATGGCATTTTATTACTGTTTTCTTCCATGTAAATATTGTTGAAGGTAAGCATGCCAAGTATAATTATACTAAAGAAGTGTGACATGTAAGGCCCAAGAACTGGTTTTGTTGGCTTCTTGATAATCTAATGTATTTTCTATGCCGATGCTTACTGTTTTTTTTAATGAAGAAAAGAGAACATTTTGGACTTCTTTACATTAAATCCTTGAGTATTATGCCTATTTATATATCTATAGCAACCTCCATAAAATATCTAAAATTTTAGCGTTCTCTCGTGCAAGTAGTCATTTACTTTCTAGTTATAAAGTTTCTTATATACGTTGTAAAAACGACGATATCTGAAAATACATATTCCATTTGATAATAGATATGATTTAGCCTTGTTTTTCTGTTCTTCCACAATTCATTAACAAACTTGCTAATTTTCATTTATATTTTAAACTCCATCGATACTGTAAATACCTTAAGCATATGGAAAATTTTCTGAAATAATCTTATTTTTCATTTTGGTTTCTCTATTTTTTTGCTAGTTTGTCGAGTGTGAGATATTATTTCTACATTATCTTTAAGACTGCTTCAATGGAAAGATGGACTAAAGATATGTGTTCGTGATACTTGGTACAGCAACAGGACGTGGTGTTATTGTTGAGATACTAAAGTTAGATTTTGTATTAGTTGATGAACATACCAATGTCTTCAAATATATAGAGGGTATAAGGCATAATGGCAGATACAAGCCTAGGATATTTTATAAAGTTTCACCATGGTTCCATACAATGCTAGAATGATAACATAAAACATTGCAATTTCATGTGCAATTGCTCGAGCCCTCTAAAATAGTGGCTGCAACTTGGGTACGATCTTCCTAATTTAGATAGGATATATTAGGTTTTTTTAACAAATTGAAAACACAAATCAATGTTAGATTGGTTTTGCTAATTCTAAGTCGACCAAGAATTAACTAAGGGGGTGTTCGTTTCCAGTCATATTTTGCCAAGCCAAAATTTGGTGATTTGGCATATGTTTGGTTCTCGACACACTTTGAAGTTACCGCACTTTATTATCCATATGGCCCACCTGTCATGGAGTAATTTTTTTACAGCTAGTGCCACACTTTGTGGCTTTCAAATTCTAAACCACAATTTTGTGGCTGCCACGCTTTCCAAACTTTTGCTTGGTAAATGTGGCCGAGAACTAAACAACATCAAAATCTTAGTCGACCCTTAGACCATTGGATTGTGTCGTGAATCCTGTTGTCGTGGTTTTGATCACAACAGATGCTATGGGGTAGCTTATGAGAGCAGCGCAAGTCGACGTAGAAGAATTCGGGATCGAGATTGACACACGATATACCCAGGTTCACATCCCCTCGTTGGAGGATCGCTACGTCCTGCTATCAATCCAGTATATGATAATAGATCGGTTCTACAAGCAATTCGCCGTAGACGGAGGGAGATATTGTATCTAATGAGAGATGGTCCCCTCAAGGAGTGCCCCTGGTGGCTTTATATTGACAGCCGCCGTGGGTTTACATGAGTAGAGTTCGAGTTGTCTAGGACTTGAACTCTCCTATTTAGGCCGATTGAGCTGCTAAGCTAATCCCTTGGGCCCTCTGCAGGTCAGTCGCCATCTTCGCCATCTTCTGTGAGCCCCAGCGAGTTGGGCTGGTGTGAAGTCTCCTTAGTCTAACATGTGACTCCCCTTCATGGTATTATCCCGTAAGGCATATCCCCATCACCTGCTATCTATGAGTTTTCATAGAGATTGCAACTAAGATTTCACTTGTTACGTATATGTTGCAACTAAGAAAGAAAAACCTAGCCCTATGTGTGTTCAAATTTGACTTTTCTATTTATAAAAGATGGACGTCAGATTTTGAACTATTGTTTTTATTAGACGTAAATATGTTGCAAAAAAAATTCAGATTCTCAATTTCCATATTTGACTCTCTTTTTTTCTCAGTTGATCCCTCTATTTGATTGGAGGCCCGAATGGTCCAATGTACTTCATGTTGGTCTCACGTTCTTTCAGCCTCTAATTTGTTGAATCTTTTTGTTCTTCTACGCGTCCCATGCAGTACTGCTCCTTTGATTTTTTATTTAAACTATCCTTAATTTATATATCTTGATGAAATGGGCAGGGGAGGCTGGTCTGAAGTTGGTCCTGGAGATACAGGAATTGGACATGGACACACCTCTTTTTCAGCATCAAAGAAAAACCGAAGCCGGCTTGACTGGTCGTCCTCCTAAAATTCTGATGCATGAAGGCAGTCGAAGCATTTTATAAAGATATCTTCTCTAGGTCTCGTGGCAATTAACTCCAGCAACTGATGAACTGGTGGAGAAGGCTGATTTCTTCTCTGGCCTATACACTACTGAAAAAGCCCTTGAAACAGAAATGAATTCCACCGTCTGGAACCAGTGGGACAGATTGGAGGAAACCGTGGACGACCAGACGGACGTGCTCGCCGGCCTTTTCTGGCCGTGACGGGACGGCTCAGAGCGTGCGTGCATTTTAAATTTATTGGTGCCAGCAGGCAAGGTTTGTCCCGTGCGAAAACAAGCGAGCGGACGGAAAGATTGAGCTGTTTCGTCCCTGCCCGCTCCCGCGAGCCAGAGGGCAAAACCCTAGCGTGTGCCTTCCCCAGCCTCCTCTCATTCCTTCCCCTCCCTCGCCGTTGCCGGTGGGCATCGCCGGGCAAAGCCCTGGGGCGCGGGCAGCGGCGGGGCCCCTCCTTCTCCCTCGTGCGGCGGTGGTAGCGCGGGCCGCTGCGGTCGGGGGGGGCTGCGTTGGTCGGGGGGGCGCGGCGGTGCGGCCGCTCGGCCGTGGTGCGGTGGCTCTGTGGTGGTACCTCCGTGAGCTCAGTTGGCTGGTGGAGGCAGGGCTCCGCCCCGACGTGGGTTGACACCGGCGCGACCTCCTGGCAGCGGCGCGCACTGCGCGTCGGCTCTGGCCACCGGCACTTCGCTCCTCTCTCGTCGGTGGGGACTCCGGGCTGCGGCCTGGTCGGCCACCTCGTCGGTCCGGGGGAGGGGCCCTGGCGAGCCCTAATGTTCCCCACCTCCAGATCTGCCTCTGCCAGCAGCCATGGGGGCTGCAGGCCGTCGATTTGGCGGGATGTGTCCTGCCTATCCCCCTCCCGCCGGATCTGACCCGTACTACAGCCATGGGGGTTGCAGCACGTCGATCTCGGGTTGGTGTGCGGGGTGGCATGGTCGTAGTGGCTGGAGTGGTCGTTTGCCTGTTGGTCGGGGTTCGGTAGGCCGACGATGGTGGTGGCGCTTGGTCTTCGGCTCGGTCCAGCGGTGCGTGGAGCTTGGATTTCGGTGCGGCGGACCTTTCTGGTGTGCGGCGAGCCAGTAGCTCAGGGGCTGGCCGGTGCCATGGTCATGAGGGCGGCATGGTACTTGGCGAGCGGTGTGTTGTGGCAGTGGCGCGGGTGCCATCTTGGCGGTGGCCCGCTCCCTGTGTTGGAGGTTTTGAGGCTTGCTAAGGGGAAACCCTCGCCCACCCTTGGGCCGCGGTGTCGGTGTCTGCGGACGCCGTTCCCTTCTTGAAGGCGTCGTTGTGGTAACCTTGGCTCTCCTTCGTGCTTCAGGCGAAAGCCTAACATCCTCAGATCGGGCGATGGTGCTCCTGTGTCGTGTTCTTCTTGAAGACACCGCCTTGGAGCTCACAGCGTGCGGCTCTCCGTTGGTGGCGTGGCGGAGGTGCGGTATTCGACGAGCTAGGCGCTTCGGGTGAAAACCTAAGATCCTCAGATTGGACGGCGACGGCGCTCTTGTGTCGTGATCTTCTTGAAGACACCGTCTTGAAGCTGGTTGTTATTCGGATGACGTTGGCTCTTCGCGTGGCGACCTCCATCAAGGCTTCCGTTGTGCCCTGCCTCCTCGCCGAGTTTCCATGGTGCTGCTTGTTGGGGTTCGAATGGCGGTGGTCGATGCACTGTGGTGGTCGGCTGCTGGTGGCGCTGCCTGCGGCGGGGAGTTCTGTTGACGGCGTGCGTGTTCGTTGGCTCTCTCTAGGGTGAGCTTCGGCCCGACACTGTTGATGTCCGGTGTCTTCTCCGGTTCCTCGTAGGCTTCGTAAGGGTCGTGATCGTCGTTCGGGTTTCGGTTGTAGCCGTGTTGGTTTTTCGTGTGGGTGTGTGGGTGTGTTGTAAGCTGGTTCAGCTCCTTTTATCTTGTCGCCGTTGAGGGCATTATTAATTTAACGTCGGCTCTTTTGACCTTTGATCTAAAAAGAGGTTTGTCCCGTGCAGACATTGGTACAGAATGACCATCGTTCTCCGTAGAATGACTTGGTCAATTTTTTTTTTTTTTTTTGAAGCATGACTTGGTCCATCTTAGTTGCAACCTATATAGCTAGCGAGTTAACATTAGATTTAATTTGCATTGTGATTCATGCAATTGAGTTATAAGTTAGATTGCAATACACTTTCTTTTCAATTGCGAGTGCGATTAGTGTGGTCGCAACCATGGAAAATGACTTGAACTTTCAGATTTGGGACTTGCCCCACAGCGACAGGTGTGAACGGAGATCAATTAGAAACTGACGCGTAACTGGTTTATGCTCTGAACTGAATCTCTCTGTGCGGTGCGACGAAAGATAGAGTGGCGGGAGGCAAGGTATAATTAAGTAATTAGGGCAAAGACAGAGTCACCTACTTAACAGTTTGGCGCCAAAATGTTTCTTCACAGATGGATCGGCTTACTCTAATCTAATTAGGGCAAAGGACAGTCACCGCATGCTTGCTATGCTGGTGACGGCGACCACGAAAAATTCACGGAGAGAATGGTTAATAATTAGAGATGTGACATCTCCCTGTGCCGAAAGAAGCGAGTGCAGTTTATACTGCAGCCAATGAACGGAACCGATCCATCCATCATCCCCTAGCGTCCTTCGTTATCTTTTTACTCTCTCTCTCTCTCTGATAGATGTCTAGTGGACTTTTTAGTTTTTAAGTGATTCGATTAGGTTAGGATGATCGAGGCCACTTACGTTGAGAAATACTCTCGTGCGTACCCACGATACACGACGCGGTTCAACGTAAAGCTTAGCAGGGCCTGGCATGGAGGACCAGCGTCGTGTTCCGGCATGCATGGCTCTGCTCTGCAAAGTCTCGTTCCCTAAAGCCGACGTACATACACAACGCTTTACTGCACCAAACCAAACAAACACAAGGCCAAGGGCTTATTCCGTCTTGTCAAAAGGTCTGAGGGCATCTCCAGCGGCGCGACGCAAATGGTCGCTGAGCGACCGTTTTCGTCCGCCGTGACCGGAAATGCGTCTGGGCCCTGCTCCGTGGGCGACGCATAAAGTGAGCCCGTCCGCGGAGACGCAAACCTGGCCAAAATATGCGGCAGGTTTGCGTCTCCGCGGACGCTCGGCGGACGCGCCGAGTGACCGCCGAAAAAGACGTAGGACCCGCGCGTCAGTGGCAGCGAGGCCGATATAATTCCCGCCACTGGCCATTCCCCGCGCGAAAAAGCAAACTAGACCGGCGCGAAACATTCCAGTAGCGAAACATTCCAGAAGCGATGGACGTCCTCGCCGCCGCAGCCACCGCCATGGATGCGGATCAAACCCTCGCCGCCGCACCCGCCGCCGCCCCACACTCCCCCGTAGCCACGACCGTAGCCACAATGGAGGGTCCGCCGGAAGCAAAGCGGGCCGGCACCGGCGGCGGACGGGAGACGAAGGCGAAGGCTGCAAAGAAGGTGCTCTCCCCGGAGGAGAAAGCGATCGAGGCCGCGAAACGTCGCTGCCGGCGCAGGAACCAGAAGATGAAGATTTCCGCGGCCGCCAACCAGCAGGCGTGGCAGATGCGAATCAAAAACGGCGTCGCGCAAGTAGCCCTCCATCCGACCTTGGCGGAGGGCTACATGCTCGTCAAGAGAGAGGGGATCGCCGGCGTCGCTCCTCCGTCCTCGTCGGTCAGCTCGGTAAGTTCCCAGCTGCGTCCTGGAACTCCCGCTCCCTTGCAGGGCCACCCGGCGTCGCGGTTCGCGTCCGGCCTGCCGCCGGTGGAGTTGACCGGGGCGGCGGAGCAGTTCAACGGGGCGGCTGTTCCCGACCTCAACCGGACTCCTAGAAGCGGTGACTCCAGCTCGGGCGCGACACAGAAGACGCGCCAGCTGCCGGAGGAGAGCATGCCACAGCCCCGCACCCTGTTCGACGAAATGGCGCCGGCTGCCCCGACGATGGACGACCCGGTACGTGAGCTCTCTCAATGTGTGTGTTCGCCGTGTTTCATGCGTCTGACGTCCGGTGATTCGTAGGAGTATTGGAAGGACCGCCGTGACGCTGACATCCAGGAAATTATCTACGGCGGCGGCTTCGTTCGCGGTGATCCGGCCGGGACACCACTGGATGACTGGGAGCCAACGGCAGATGAACGCGTGGAGGACATCGAAACCGCACGCCTGTTCGCCACCCAGCAGACGCAGCCAACACCCGTGTCGGTGGACGACTTCGACGACGCGCCAACGAAGCCTGCGAAGAAGAAGGGGGAGAGCCACAGGACACAAGGCTTCGTCGACGAGGAGGACAAGTGCTTGTGCGAAGCATGGCTTGCATCGAGCAATGATTGCATTAATGGCGCGCAGCAAAAGGGCAAGGTCTATTGGGCCAAGGTCTCGCAGCAGTACAACGAGACCAGGCGGCACCCGCCCTACAATATCACAAGCCCTCGGACGTTAGAGTCCCTCCGAAAAAGATGGAACTACATCAAGCAAGAGACAGCCAAGTTTACATCAAGCAAGAGACAGCCAAGTTTTGCTCGGCGGTCGAACATGCTATTAACAACCCCGTAAGCGGCGATGGCGTCATGACAGTGGTAAACACGATAGAACCATCATCATTCAACACTATGTGCATCATTGTATGTACATCATTGGTGGCTATGAATGCAGGTATCCCGCGCCTTGGAGAAGTTCAGGGCGACGCACAAGAAGGGCTTCCATATGGTCCATTGCTGGGACGTGCTCAAGAACGCCAACAAGTGGATGACAAGCTATGCGGCCTACCTAGAAGCTGTGAGGAATGGGACAGCGATCAACCTCGACGCCGAGGACGACGATCAAGGCCGTCCAGCCCTTCCACCTCGTCCACGAGGACACAAGGCTACCAAGGCCGATCTACAGCGGGAGGCGCAGGCCCTTGCGTTCACGCAGAGCATGGAGAAGATGATGGCCGACAATCATGCCGCCATGGCTGCTAGGGACGAGAAGAGGCGTCTGGAAAAAGAGGCCGCAGCTGCCATCTACCACAACCTCGCCAAAGAGGTAATTGAGGTCCAAAAGGCAGACGCCGAGGCCAAATTGCTTGACGCCGAGGCTAGGAGGGTGGACGCCAAGGCCAAGATCCTTGCGGAGGACACTAGGATCATGCTAGCCGACTTGAGCAGCGTCGACGACGACACCACGGCTTGGTTCATGAAGAGGCGCGCCGAAATCCGCGCGCGAGACGCCTGATCGCCGGCGCCATGCGCCCAGCACCTTGGCCTCCTTTTGGACATTTTTATTGCTGCACAGGCCTTGTTGTGCCCCTTTTGGTCTCCACTTTGCGTAGTCCGATATGCAAAGTGGGGTGAACTTTTCAGCCCTCAAAATGCGGCTGTAAATTTGGTGCAAAAGTTTATGCGTGCTTCTATTTTTTGAATTCTGGCCTGCGCCCAAAATGTGTCGCCCCGCTGGAGCCAACCCCAGACGCAAACGGACACGCGACCATTTCCGCGTCCGCCTCGCGACGCAAACGGACGCCCGTGGACATTTTGGGTGTCCGAAATCCGTCGCGCCGCTGGAGATGCCCTGATATCCCACATTTTATCGCCCCTGTCTACACGAGATGGATCAGTCGATCGATCGCACTGTCCGTGCGATTGCCCGTAGGTGAAGCAGGGAGACGGAAGGACCACTTGTTACAGCTGCCGCCGGGACCATCTGGCAGATGGAACGAGGTCTGCCTCTGTGTCTCCTGTAGTTGCTGATCCTAGATTGCACCTTTGGTTGCAAGCAACAAGATCTCGATCCAACGAAGCAGGAAATATTAGATGGATCGAGCCACGGAACTATCTAGAGGCGAACGCGTGCTCGATCGGCCGCCAGAGTGATCCACAAGCAAAACGATGCTACATCGATCGAGAACAGTGGATGTACGAGCGACTTTCAGTACTCTCGGTTAGGTATAAAATGGGGCTCCCTTGATATTCTGCAGATGGTAGTTTTCTCTGGATCGATGCCAGCTTAGCGTGACAAGTTAATTACTACGCACTACTAACCTTATGCGATTAGTTTAACGGCTAGACGTCTTATAAAACTGCATGCATCTGTGGTTTAAACTTTGGGAGGCGAGATCTGACCTCCCTGGTTCGTGCATCCGTCGCACCGGCGTAACCGCCGCCATTACTTTTATCCAACTATTAGCTCATGATTCCATCTCTCTTTGCTCAAAACTTGGCTTCGGTCTGCGTCCCTCGGTTGGTCCAAGCCTGGTTTCTCTCCCCTGTGCCGGCAAATAGTATCGCCTGAGCCGTAATCTTCTGCGACACAGCTGTTATGCTGACGCTTACATCCAGATTCAGAATGAGTTCAGTGGACTTTCCTCTTCTATCCCATTCAGAGTATGTACTTACGTGATTAATTAGCGGAGGCTCTATCGATCGAATCTGGGTTTTACTTGCAACGGAATGGCGACAATACCGTGCAAATCATCATCCCTGTGCTATGGGCGCGTTTGGTAGCATGCATCCCCGTGCAAATCATCATCGAGGAATTTTTGGCCCGTTTGGATGCATGGGCCGAGCCACGTTCTTGCATTAACCGGTTCTCAAAGCACCCCTGGGACAGGCCCTGGAGGAACACCCGGAATGGTAGTTTCTCCGGGGCCAGGCCCGTTGCGGCCGAAGGCTGCACGCGTTGGGAAGGGAGGCGGAGACGCCGCGTCCCTTCGGGAACACGCGCCACAATTAACCTCACCGCTCCCCTCTCCTTCCTCTCACTCGCGACCGAACTCTCACCTCCCCCAAATTGTCACATCACCCGGCGGTTCCCCTCCCGCCGACCAATCCGCCGCACCGACGCAGGGAGGAGCACCGCTACCGGAGGAGGAGACATCGACGACCAGGACGGCCGCAATCTGCTCCGCAGTCATCGTCGGCATCTCGTCTTTGCCCGCGACCTCGAGCTCGTCCTCGGCCGGAAGAATGGCGGTAACAGCCTCTCCTTCTCACCTTCGTACTCGTTCTGTTCAAACATGCCATTCTCGGGCATTTCCGACGACATGCACAATAGATCTGCTAGGGTTTCCGTTAGGATAGCGGTCGGATTGACGTTTTGCAAGGTGTTCGTCCCCATTTCTTGCAGTTCTTGTCCAGTTATTGCATTTCACGGTCTCGATTTTCTTAGATCTGTTACTATAGTGTCGGATTGCAGCAGATCCTTCCTAGACTGGCCTTTGGATTGCTGAAACTGGCAGATCTTACTGTGCATGCATAGAGGCGAAGGTTTTTTTTTGTGTCCGGGTTTACCATGTTGTCATTGTTGTGCGAAAAGTTGAGCTGAGTCGCGCTAGTTTGTTCAGACGCAAGAGGAGTGGGAGGACTTGAAGAAGGAAGTTGCAATACTCAAGAATATGCAGCGAACACAAGCACAAGTGATGAGGGATAAGAAACAGGAATGGGAGGCAGAAAAACAACCTTTGGAGGCCGAGAAGAGAAATCTAGAGTATGACATATACGATCTGCTTCAAGTGAACTTTGCAATCAAGGACAAGCTCAAAAGGATCAGGGCTACTTGTGACCAGTGATGAATGTGATGTAGATGTATTGTATGAGAATTTGTAATGTGGCCTAAGTACAATTTGTAATGTAACCTAAGTACCACTCGTAATGTACTCAATTTGAAGTGTCAGTTGTGTTGTTTCTTGATTGAACTAGGCCAATGATTATAACCTGGGATCATAGTATAAGGAGATGATTGATCAGAACCTATGGCATGACTTAACATGACCAAGCCATTGGTTCTGTTCAAACATCTCCTACATATGTCCTCATTGTATGAGGTCTGTGATACCCTGCTTTGCATGTTTCTGCTTCTTCAGTTCTGCATTGGCCAATGATTCAACTATGGCACAACGACAGGCATGGTGCTGCCCTCAAACTTAGTCATGTGTGCCGTATTACTGGCACACTAGACTTAGTTTGGGGACGATTCCTCTGCCTGCTGTGTGATCCTACATATGAGGCCTCGTTTTGGTATGTCTGGTGCATTGGCAAATGATTCAACAAAGGAACAATGGAAGGCTAGGTGGTGGCCTCAAACTTAGTCATGTGTGCCACTGTCGTAGGACACTACACTTAGTTTGTGGACACTCCCTATGCCTGCCGTGTGAGAAACTGTATGAGGCCTTACTAATGTTATCAATGTCCGTTTTCATCTACAGTACTTGTGAGCACACACACCTCTAATTTCTTGTGTTCTTCTGCCAGACTGAGAAGATCATGTTTGGGTCACCTGCTGAGGTTCCCGACGAGGGACCGGCAAAGAAGCGTCGTGGAAAGCCGGCTAAGGTCGGCCACTTCCACGACGAGCCAGGGCCGGACCACTTCCTCAAAATAATCTTCAAGCCCACCTTCGGCCGCCTCATGATCCCTAAAGCTTTCGTCAAGTGGTTCGGAGAAATCCCTTCCAACATCATCGTCACCATCAACACCGGATGCAACTGGAGGATGACTACGAGGAGAGAAGGCGATGACGCATTCATCGACCAGGGATGGTCGGCCTTCGCCGTCGCCCATCAGCTCAAGGTAGGCCAGTTCGTAACCTTCAGAAGGGTGTCCTCCTTGGAGTACAGTGTGGTCATCTTCGACCACACCTGCACTGAGGTGGTGAGCAGGTGCCCGTACCATGGCGATGACACCAGGTAGGTCGTCTCCGAGCACCTTGTCTGAAGCTAACCTGGTCTCATGTCGTGTCTAGTTGCTGCTCGTGTCTAGTGTGTTGAACTATGATCATATCTGCCGTCTCCAGAAATATGATAGTGTCTGCAAAATGTTGTGTCGTGAACTTGTGTCGTCTATGATCACTGCTAAGTTATATGTCGTCTGTGATTGTGTTCTTACTTGTTCTTGTTGGAGATATGCCCAAGAGGCAATAATAAAATGGTTATTATAATGTATCTTTGTGTTTATGATAATGTTTGCATACCATGCTATAATTGTATTAACCGAAACATTGATATATGTGTGTTATGTAAACAACAAGGAGTCCCTAGTAAGCCTCTTGTATAACTAGCTTGTTGATTAATAGATGATCATGGTTTCGTGATCATGAACATTGGATGTTATTAATAACAAGGTTATGTCATTGATGAATGATGTAATGGACACACCCAATTAAGCGTAGCATAAGATCACGTCATTAAGTTCATTTTCTATAAGCTTTCGATACATAGTTACCTAGTCCTTTCGACCATGAGATCATGTAAATCACTTATGCCGGAAGGGTACTTTGATTATATCAAACGCCACCGCGTAAATGGGTGGTTATAAAGGTGGGATTAGGTATTCGGAAAGTATGAGTTGAGGCATATGGATCAACAGTGGGATTTGTCCATCCCAATGACGGATAGATATACTCTGGGCCCTCTCGGTGGAATGTCGTCTAATTAGCTTGCAAGCATATGAATGGTTCATAAGAGATGACATATCACGGTACGAGTAAAGAGTACTTGTCAGGAGACGAGGTTGAACGAGGTATAGAGATACCGATGATCAAACCTCGGACAAGTAAAATATCGCGTCACAAAGGGAATCGGTATCGTATGTAAATGGTTCATTCGATCACTAAGTCATCGTTGAATATGTGGGAGCCATTATGGATCTCCAGATCCCGCTATTGGTTATTGGTCAGAGAGAAGTCTCAACATGCATGTCTGCATAGTTCACGAACCGTAGGGTGACACACTTAAGGTTTGATGTCGTTTAAGTAGATATGGAATATGGAATGGAGTTAGAAGTTTTGTTCGGAGTCTCGGATGGGATCCAGGACATCACGAGGAGTTCCGGAATGGTCCGGAGAATAAGATTCATATATAGGAAGTCACTTTCCAAGTTTGGAAATGATCTGGTGCATTTATGGAAGGTTCTAGAAGGTTCTAGAAAAGTCCGGAAGAAATCATCATGGAAAGTGGAGTCCCGGAGGGACTCCACCTTGCATGGCCGGCCAAACCCTAAGGTGGAGGAGTCCCAGGTGGGCTCCACCTAGGATGGCCGGCCACCCCACCTCAAGGAAAGGTGGGAGTCCCACCTTGAGTAGGACTCCCCCCTTGAGTAGGTTTCCCACTTTTGGGAGTTTTTGTTGTTGGGGTCTTATTCGAAGACTTGGACTACAACTCTTGGGGCTTCCACCTATATAATGAGGGACAAGGGGAGGGTGGCCGGCCACTCTTGCCTACCACCTTGGCCGCCCCCCTTTGTGGCCGGCGCCCAAGCCCCTCTCCCCAAACCCTAGCTACCTCTCCTCCACATACAACTCCCGCAGCGCATATGCGAAGCCCTGCCGGAGTACTCCACCACCACCGCCACCACGCCGTCGTGCTGCCGAGATTCCGAGGAGGATCTACTACTTCC
Source organism: Lolium perenne (assembly GCF_019359855.2). Classification (NCBI taxonomy): domain Eukaryota; kingdom Viridiplantae; phylum Streptophyta; class Magnoliopsida; order Poales; family Poaceae; genus Lolium; species Lolium perenne. The sequence goes on from NC_067246.2 coordinate 305,875,466, forward strand.
GCTGCCCGCTGGAACGGGGAGGAGGACGTCGTCTTCATCAACACCGTACGTGTGACCGAGTACGGAGGTGCTGCCCGATTGTGGCACCGTCAAGTTCTTCTACGCGCTTTTGCAAGCGGTCAAGATCTTCTACGCGCTTTTGCAAGCGGCAAGTGATCGACTACATCCACCACGAGATCTAATCTCGTTAGGCTTTGGAAATCTTCGAGGGTTAGTCTCATGATCTTCTCGTTGCTACCGTCTACTAGATTAGCTCTTGGCTTGTGTTTTCGTTCTTGCGGTAGGAAATTTTTTGTTTTCTATGCTACGAATCACATTAGTGGTATCAGAGCCGTGTCTATGCATAGATTGATTGCACGACTAGAACACAATTGTTTTGTGGGCGTTGATGCTTTGTTGTCTTTAGTTCGTGTACTTTGCATCTTGAGGCATGGTGGGATAAAGCGGCTCGGGCTAACTTTACATGACCGCGTTCATGAGACTTGCCCCACGTTCGACATGCAACTTGTATTGCACAAGTGGCTTTGCGGGTGTCTGTCTCTCTCACCATAGTGAAGATTCAATTTACTCTTTCTATTGACAACACTTGTATCACCGTTGTGGTTCATGTTCGTAGGTAGATTGGATCTTATGCGAAAACCCTAAACCACGTAAAATACGCAAACCAAATTAGAACCGTCTAACTTGTTTTTGCAGGGTTTGGTGATGTGATATGGCCATAATGTGATGATGAATATGTATGAGATGATCATTATTGTATTGTGGCAACCGGCAGGAGCCTTATGGTTGTCTTTAAATTTCATGTTGAGTAGTATTTCAAAGAAGTTGTAATAGTTGCTACACATGGTGAACAACCATGAAGACGGCGCCATGGACCTTGACGCTACGCCGACGATGATGGAGATCATGCCCGTTGATGATGGAGATCATGTCCGTGCTTTGGAGATGAAGATAAAAGGCGCAAAGACTAAAGGGCCATATCATATAACATTATGAATTGCATGTGATGTTAATCCTTTATGCATCTTATTTTGCTTAGATCGCGACGGTAGCATTATAAGATGATCCCTCACATTAATATCAAGATAATAAAGTGTTCTCCCCTCGTATGCACCGTTGCTACAGTTCGTCATTTCGAAGCATCTCGTGATGATCGGATGTGATAGACTCTACGTTCACATACAACGGGTGTAAGCCATGTTTGCACACGCGGAATACTTGGGTTTGCTTGACGAGCCTAGCATGTACAGACATGGCCTCGGGACAACGGAAACCGAAAGGTTGAACACGAGTCATATGGATGATATGATCAACATGTTGATGTTCACCACTGAAGCTACATCATCTCACGTGATGATCGGTTTTGGTGTAGTGGATGTGGATCGTGTACCACTTAACAACTATGAGGGATGTTGTATTAAGTGGGAGTTCATTAGTAATTAGATTAAAACATGAACTTATTATCATAAACATAGTCTGAGTAGTATTTTGAATTAATTTTGTAGTATTGGCATCCGTTTTCTACCATGCGCTAGTCTTGTAATTGAGATAGAAATACTTTTAAAATCTGACAAGAAACTTGATACGTTATAACCCACAAGTATAGGGGGTCGCAACAATCTTTGAGGGAAGTAAAACCCAAATTTATTGATTCGACACAAGGGGAGGTAAAGAATACTTATAAGCCTTAACAACTGAGTTGTCAATTCAGCTGCACCTGGAAAAGCACTAGTAACAGGGGTGATGTGAAAGCAGCAGTAATATGAGAGCAGTAGTAACAGTAATACAGCAGCAGTAGCAGTAATATGAGAGCAATGGCACAAGAAAATAGTTGATACTACTTCCAATGACATGTAGGAACAAGTATATGATGATGAAAGATGGACCGGGGTTCCCAACTATCTACACTAGTGTTGGGTGAACAAATTACAGTTGGGCAATTGATAGGATTGAAATATCATTAAGACAGAACATCAAGATTATTAATCATGTAGGCATGTTTTCCATATATAGTCATACGTGCTCGCAATGAGAAACTTGTATAACATCTTTTGTCCTACCAGCCGGTGGCAGCCGAGCCTCTAGGGAATCTACTGGAAATTAAGGTACTCCTTTTAATAGAGCACCGGAGCAAACACTCCGTGAAAACATGTGATCCTCATATCTAAGTCTTCCCCTCCGGTTATCCCAGTTGCTGTCACTCTGGGGCCTCGGGTTCCGGACATAGACATGTGCAAACAACTTGTAGATACAATCTAAGCAATAAGTATAGAGCTTAAATCTAAGATCATGCCACTCGGGCCCTAGTGACAAGCATTAAACACAACAAGATTGCAGCAATAATAACTTCATAAACTTTATAGATAGACTAATCATAATGTAACAATCCATCGGATCCCAACAAACACAACACCGATTACATCAGATGTATCTCAATCATGTAAGGCAGCTCATGAGATCATTGTATTGAAGTACATGGGGGAGAGAGTACCAACTAGCTACAACTAGAACCCGTAGTCCATGGGGGAACTACTCACGGAGCATGATGGAGGCGGTGGCGTTGATGGAGATGGCTTCCGGGGGCACTTCCCCGTCCCGGCTGCGTGCCGGAACAGAGATTCTGTCCCCCGAATTGGAGTTTCGCGATGGCGGCGGCGCCCCTGGAGTCTTTCTGGAGTTTCGTCAATTGGTATCACGTTTTTAGGTCGAAAGGGGTCTTATAGGCGAAGAGGCGGCGCAGGGAAGTGCCTGGGGCCTCCTCACCATAGGCTGGCGCGGCCAGGCCTGGGGCCGCGCCCCCTTATGGTCTGGTGGCCCTCTGGCCCGCCTCCGACTCTCCTTCGGTGTTCTGGGGTCTTCCGGGAAAAATAAGATACTTGGTCTTTGTTTCGTCGAATTCCGAGAATATTGCCGAAACAGCCTTTCTGGAACCAAAAACAACAGAAAACAGGAACTGGCACTTCGGCATCTTGTTAATAGGTTAGTTCCGGAAAATGCATAAAATCATTATAAAGTGTGAGCAAAACATGTAGGTATTGTCAATAAACAAGCATGGAACATCAGAAATTATAGATACGTTGGAGACGTATCAATACGTCTCAAACGTATCTATAATTTCTTATGTTCCATGCTAGTTTTATGACAATACCTACATGTTTTATTCATACTTTATATCGTTTTGATGCATTTTCCGGAACTAACCTATTAACGAGATGCCGAAGTGCCAGTTCCTGTTTTCTGCTGTTTTTGGTTTTAGAAATCCTACAAAGGAAATATTCTCGGAATTGGACGAAATCAATGCCCAGGGTCTTATATTTCACGGAAGCTTCCAGAGAGCCAGAGAGGGACCAGAGGGGAGCCCTGAGGGCCCCACCCCACAAGGCGGCGCGGCCAAGGGGGGGGGGGCGCGCCCCCCTATGGTGTGGGACCCTCAGGACCCCTCCGAGGCTGCCCTTCCGCCTATATATTCTCTCCGCCTCGAAAACCCTAAAGGAATAAGCCACGGGACGAGAAAAGTTATGCAGCCGCCGCCATCGCGAAGCCAAGTTCGGGGGACAGAAGTCTCTGTTTCGGCACGCCGCCGGGACGGGGAAGTGGCCCCGGAAGGCATCTCCATCGACATCACCGCCATCTTCATCGCCGCTGCTGTCTCCTATGATGAGGAGGGAGTAGTTCTCCCTCGAGGCTAAGGGCTCTACCGGTAGCTATGTGGTTAATCTCTCTCTCATGTACCTCAATATAATGATCTCATGAGCTGCCTTGCACGATTGAGATCCATATGATGAGCTTTGTATCACTATTAATCTATGTGCTACTCTAGTGATGTTATTAAAGTAGTCTATTCCTCCTTCATGATGTAAAGGTGACGGTGTGTGCACCATGTAGTTCTTGGCGTAGGTTATGATTGTAATCTCTTGTAGATTATGGAGTTAACTATTACTATGATAGTATTGATGTGATCTATTCCCCCTTTCATAGCTTAAAGGTGACAGTGTGTATGCTATGTTAGTACTCGGTCTAAATTGCAACGGTCTATTATGCTCTAGAGGTTACTTAAATATGAACACCGAATGTTGTGGCGCTTGTTAACTCCGGCTTGAGGGAGCTCTTGTAGCCCTACACAATGAATGGTGTTTGTTATCCAACAAGAGAGTGTATGTAGCACAAGTGAGGAGAAGTTATTTATTTGTTATGTGATCAATGTTGAGAGTGTCCACTAGTGAAAGTATGATCCCTAGGCCTTGTTTCCAATACTGCAAACACCGCTTACTTACTGTTCTACTGCATGTTTACTTGCCGCTATATTTATTTCAGATTTTTATTACCACTCATATTCATCTATACCACGTGCGTTTTAATATCTCTTCGCCGAACTAGTTCACCTATACATCTGACAAGTGTATTAGGTGTGTTGGGGACACAAGAGACTTTTTGTATCGTAATTGCAGGGTTGCTTGAGAGGGATATCTCTGACCTCTACCTCCCTGAGTTCGATAAACCTAGGGTGATTCACTTAAGGGAAACTTGCTGCTGTTCTACAAACCTCTGCTCTTGGAGGCCCAACACTGTCTACAGGAATAGAAGTGTGCGTAGACATCAAGCTATTTTCGGGCGCCGTTGCCGGGGAGGTAAGGTAAAAGGTATTCACGTCCTCCGACTACTAAGCTATTTCCTAGCACTGTTGCCGGTGTGTGAGTGCTCGAAGGTATTTCCTTTAGATCCTGCAATTATATCTTTTTGTTTCTTGTTTTCACTAGTAAGGCTTAATGGAAAACAACAACAAAATGAGAGATCTTTATGAACTTTATCTTGAATTAGGACATGATGTGTTTGAAGAGAGAATTAAAAAACCCATGGAACTTTATATGCATGCTAATGGGAATGTTATTAGTATGAATGCTTTGAACACTATTGTTGCTAATGCTATGGAAAATTCTAAGCTTGGGGAAGCTGGTTTTGATGAGCATGATATTTTTAGTCCCCCAAGTTTTGAGGAGAAAATTTTCTTTGATGATACTTTACCTCCTATTTATGATGATTATAATGATAGTGGTATTTTGGTGCCACCTACTATGGAGGATAAAGGTTATTATGATTGTACCATGCCTGCAATTTATGATGATTACAATGATGGTTATGGTAGTTTTACTCCCACTATTACTAATAAAATTGATTATGCTTATGTGGAGAGTAATGATTTTATGCATGTAGCTCATGATAAGAATGTTTCATGTGATAGTTATATTGTTGAGTTTGTTCATGATGCTACTGAAAGCTATTATGGTAGTTTTACTCCCACTATTACTAATAAAATTGATTATGCTTATGTGGAGAGTAATGATTTTATGCATGTAGCTCATGATAAGAATGTTTCATGTGATAGTTATATTGTTGAGTTTGTTCATGATGCTACTGAAAGCTATTATGAGAGAGGGAAACATGGTTATATGCATCTTAATAATATTAAGTTTTCCCTCTTTATGTTGAGAATCTTGAAGTTGAACTTGTGTTGCCTTTTTATGCTTGTTGCATTATGCTTACATGACTTGTTTATTTACAAGATTCCTTTTCATAGAAAGTGGGTTAGACTTAAAAGTGTTTCTTATTTGCTTTTGATGCTCTCTTTTGCTTCAACTCTTATTTCTTGCGAGATCATCATTAAAATTACTGAGCCCATCTTAATGGCTATAAAGAAAGCACTTCTTGGGAGATAACCCATGTTTTTATTTTGCTACTGTTTTGTTGTGTCTTGGAAGTTGTTACTACTGTAGCAACCTCTCCTTATCTTTATTTTATTGCATTGTTGTGCCAAGTAAAGTCTTTGATAGTAGGGTTGATACTAGATTTGGATTACTGCGCAGAAACAGATTTCTTACTGTCACGAAATTGAGCAGCCCCGTCTGTAGGTAACTCAGAAAATTCTGCCAATTTACGTGCGTGATCATCAGATATGTACGCAACTTTCATTCAATTTGAGCTTTTTCATCTGAGCAAGTTAAGTGCCCCAGAAAAATTCGTCTTTACGGACTGTTCTGTTTTGACAGATTCTGCCTTTTATTTCGCATTACCTCTTTTGCTATGTTTGATGGATTTCTTTGTTCCATTAACTTTCAGTAGCTTTGGGTAATGTCCAGAAGTGTTAAGAATGATTGTGTCCTTGCTGAACATGTGAATTTTTGATTATGCACTAACCCTGTAATGAGTGTGTTTTGAGTTTGGTGTGGAGGAAGTTTTCAAGGGTCAAGAGAGGAGGATGATATAATGTGATCAAGAAGAGTGAAGAGTCTAAGCTTGGGGATGCCCCCGTGGTTCATCCCTGCATATTTTAATAAGACTCAAGCATCTAAGCTTGGGGATGCCCAAGGCATCCCCTTCTTCATCGACAACTTATCAGGTCACCTCTAGTGAAACTATATTTTTATTCAGTCACATCTTATGTGCTTTACTTGGAGCGTATGTTTGTTTTTATTTTTGTTTTTGTTTGAATAAAATCGGATCCTAGCATTCTTTGTATGGGAGAGAGACACGCTCCATTGTTGCATATGAACACATGTGTTCTTAGTGTTACTTTTAATGTTCATGGCGAAGGTTGAAACTGCTTCGTTGATTGTTATATGGTTGGAAACAGAAAATGCTTCATGTGGTAATTGGTATAATGTCTTGAATAATTTGATACTTGGAAATTGTTGTGCTCATATAGATCATGTTTAAGCTCTTGCATCATGTACTTTGCACCTATTAATGAAGAACTACATAGAGCTTGTTAAAATTTGGTTTGCATGATTGGTCTCTCTAAGTCTAGATATTTTCTGGTTAAGGTGTTTGAACAACAAGGAAGACAGTGTAGAGTCTTATAATGCTTGCAATATGTTCTTATGTAAGTTTTGCTGTACCGGTTTATACTTGAGTTTGCTTCAAACAACCTTGCTAGCCTAAGCCTTGTATTGAGAGGAATTCTTCTCGTGCATCCAAATCCTTGAGCCAAAAACTATGCCATTTGTGTCCACCATACCTACCTACTACATGGTATTTCTCTACCATTCCAAAGTAAATTACTTGAGTGCTACCTTTAAAATTTCATTCCTTGTCTTTGCAATACATAGCTCATGGGAAAATAGCCTTAAAAACTATTGTGGTATTGAATATGTTGCTATGTATCTTATTTCTTATAAGTTGCTTGTTGAGCGGTAACCATGTTTCTGGGGACGCCATCAACTATTACACTTTATTGGATATCATGTGAGTTGCTATGCATGTTCGTCTTGTCTGAAGTAAGGGCGATTTTCATGATCAAATGGTTTGAGTATGCATATTGTTAGAGAAGAACATTGGGCCGCTAACTAAATCCATGAATCATGGTGGAAGTTTCAGTTTGGACACTAATCCTCAATCTCTTATGAGAATATTATCTGTTGTTGAATGCCTATGCATTAAAGAGGAGTCCATTATCTGTTTTCTATGTTGTCCCGGTATGGATGCCCATGGTTGAGATCTATTAAAAAAGAGAAATCAAATGCGATTTATCTCCTTGGTCCTTTGTACAGGCGGCATAGAGGTACCCCTTTGTGACACTTGGTTGAAACATATGTTATGCAATGATAATCCGTGTTAATCCAAGCTAATTAGGACAAGGTGCGGGCACTATTGGTATTCTATGCATGAGACTTGCAACTTATAAGATGTATTATGCATAACACATATGAATTATTACTACCGTTGACAAAATTGTTTCTATGTTTTCAAAATAAAAGCTCTAGCACAAAAATAGTAATCCATGCTTCCCTCTGCGAAGGGCCATTCTTTTACTTTATGTTGAGTCAGTTTACCTACTTCTTTCTATCTTAGAAGCAAACACTTGTGTCAACTGTGTGCATTGATTCTTACATACTTACTTATTTGCATTCATCATATTACTTTCTGTTGACAATTATCCATGAGATATACATGTTGAAGTTGAAAGCAACCCCTGAAACTTATATCTTCTATTGATGCTTGTCTTGAAAGTACTATTCATGAAAAGTCTTTGCTATATGATTCAGTTGTTTAATCATCATCTTTACCATTGCTTTGAATCACTCCATTCATCTCATATGCTTTACAATAGTATTGATTAAGATTATGTTGGTAGCATGTCTCTCCAGAAATTATCCTTGTTATCGTTTACCTACTCGAGGGGGAGTAGGAACTAAGCTTGGGGATGCTTGATACGTCTCAAACGTATCTATAATTTCTTATGTTCCATGCTAGTTTTATGACAATACCTACATGTTTTATTCATACTTTATATCATTTTGATGCATTTTCCGGAACTAACCTATTAACGAGATGCCGAAGTGCCGGTTCCTGTTTTCTGCTGTTTTTGGTTTTAGAAATCCTAAGGAAATATTCTCGGAATTGGACGAAATCAACGCCCAGGGTCTTATATTTCACGGAAGCTTCCAGAGAGCCAGAGAGGGACCAGAGGGGAGCCCTGGGGGCCCCACCCCACAAGGCGGCGCGGCCAATGGGGGGGAGCGCCCCCCTATGGTGTGGGACCCTCAGGACCCCTCCGAGGCTGCCCTTCCGCCTATATATTCTCTCCGCCTCGAAAACCCTAAAGGAATAAGCCACGGGACGAGAAAAGTTACGCAGCCTCCGCCATCGCGAAGCCAAGTTCGGGGGACAGAAGTCTCTGTTCCGGCACGCCGCCGGGACGGGGAAGTACCCCCGGAAGGCATCTCCATCGACATCACCGTCATCTTCATCGCCGCTGCTGTCTCCTATGATGAGGAGGGAGTAGTTCTCCCTCGAGGCTAAGGGCTCTACCGGTAGCTATGTGGTTAATCTCTCTCTCATGTACCTCAATACAATGATCTCACGAGCTGCCTTGTACGATTGAGATCCATATGATGAGCTTTGTATCACTATTAATCTATGTGCTACTCTAGTGATGTTATTAAAGTAGTCTATTCCTCCTTCATGATGTAAAGGTGACGGTGTGTGCATCATGTAGTTCTTGGCGTAGGTTATGATTGTGATCTCTTGTAGATTATGGAGTTAACTATTACTATGATAGTATTGATGTGATCTATTCCCCCTTTCATAGCTTAAAGGTGACAGTGTGTATGCTATGTTAGTACTCGGTCTAAATTGCAACGGTCTATTATGCTCTAGAGGTTACTTAAATATGAACACCGAATGTTGTGGCGCTTGTTAACTCCGGCTTGAGGGAGCTCTTGTAGCCCTACACAATGAATGGTGTTTGTTATCCAACAAGAGAGTGTATGTAGCACAAGTGAGGAGAAGTTATTTATTTGTTATGTGATCAATGTTGAGAGTGTCCACTAGTGAACGTATGATCCCTAGGCCTTGTTTCCAATACTGCAAACACCGCTTACTTACTGTTATACTGCATGTTTACTTGCTGCCATATTTATTTCAGATTGTTATTACCACTCATATTTATCTATACCACTTGCGTTTTAATATCTCTTCGCCGAACTAGTGCACCTATACATCTGACAAGTGTATTAGGTGTGTTGGGGACACAAGAGACTTCTTGTATCGTAATTGCAGGGTTGCTTGTGAGGGATATCTCTGACCTCTACCTCCCTGAGTTCGATAAACCTTGGGTGATTCACTTAAGGGAAACTTGCTGCTGTTCTACAAACCTCTGCTCTTGGAGGCCCAACACTGTCTACAGGAATAGAAGCGTGCGTAGACATCAAAACTTTACGGACTGGTACCGTATTGTTAAAGAATCAAGAAATGATTAAGTTCTATTGCAAACTTTTAGTAAACCTCACATTGTTGATTCAAAGAGCTATGTTTCAATTAGTACCTAAAGATTATCTTGTCTCCGTGAAACTTGAAGTTCAAATTTGTTTGAAAAAGTAAGGAGCTGAAAATTTAGTTTTCAGAAATAATCAAGGTATGAGATATATGTGATATCTAAGACCTTATTACAAGATGATAGAATATAATTTGGTGAGACTACATAAACTCATAAGTTTTATGGGAATGTACGAAGGTTGAAGACGCCAGGCGTCCCAATCCTCCAACTATTGGGGCACTAACGATATTCGCATATCCATGAAGTGATCGTCCTTAGTATGCACCATTGCTAAGACTCGACGTTTCGAAGCATCTCGTGATGATCGGGTGTGATAGATTCTACGTGTGCATACAACGGGTGCAAGCCAGATTTGCACATGCGAATACTGAGGTTAAACTTTACGGGCCTAGCATGTACAGACATGGTCTCGGAAAGTCGTCATGAATTGATGGATAAAATTATGAGTGAAATTGTTCATCATATTACAAAGTTACTAATAGTGAAATCTGCAACACTTGTCATATGATGATCAACTTCAGAACCTCAAGGTTATTGGTATTTGACCCAAAAAAAAACCTAGAAGTTATTGATGTTGAAGTGTTTTTCTGAATAATGAGGAAAGCTAAAAGAGAAACTACAAAAGATATTTTGGCAGAAAGAAAAGAAAAGACTAGAAAGTCTAGCTCGGGTGTATATAAATGATATACATGTTATGATTGTATTCCTAGTTTGATCACACAATGAAATTCTTGGGTATTAGTACCATATTGGTTGGTATGAAGTGTCATACAAAACAACGCAATACAAGAATACAATGGCCTAAGTGACTGACAAGAAATATGATAGGAATGCACTTCTGGAACAAAAATAAAATGTTATTATGTTCGTCGTTGGCATTCTATCTAGCCCTTAGAATTTATAATAAAAAACTTAATAATTGTTATTTTCCTCTGGTCAAATGAAAACAATGAGTTGTTCAAATTATGACATTACTCCATGTACGATGGATAAGTTATTATAAATCTTAATGGTGAAACACACATACATAATACTGACGCTAAAATGCCATAAGGCAAATGATTTGAATTCCACTTATTTGTGGGACCGCCATTTAGGTCATGTTAGAAAGGAACGCATGAAGGAACTCCATGCAAATGGATTTTTGGAGTCATTTGATTTTTGAATCGTTTGGCGCTTGCAAATCTTTTCTAAAGAGAATGACTAAAATACCGTTCATAGGCCAAGAGTTGAAACGGGCAACTACCTTAGTGGAAACATACATGATGATGTATGTGGTTCACTGGGCATAGTTGTGTGCGGGAGATTCTTCTACTTCATGAAAACTTCCAACAATGAATTGAGTATATATGTGGATATATTCGATAAGGAAGAAATTTGAAACATTTGAATGGATTCAAATAAATTTCAACATGAAGTGGAAATCATCGTAATAGAAAAGTCAAATATCTATGATTGGCTCATGGTGGAAATATTTGAATTACAAATTTTAGCGAACATCTAAGAGAGTTATGAAGTTGTTCTACAACTCACGTTTCTTGGAGTATCATAATGATGATGGAGTATCCGAGAGATGTATCCAAACCTTATTGGATCAATGATGAGATAAAATAAAATGATGCCATTATATTTTTGTGGATTATGCTTTAGTGACTACCGCTTTTACACTGAATAGAGCATCATCATGATCCGTTGAAATGACACCATACGAGTTATGGCATGGGTATGAACCCTAATAGTCCTTTCTTTAAATTTTGGTCTAAGAGTTTACAACCAAAATCGGATGAATGTCTTTGTTGGTTATCCCAAAGAATTGATTGGAAATCCTTTCCACTATGAAGTAAAAGACAAAAGTGTTTGTTAATGTTACTTGCTTATTTCCAAGAAATTGTTTTCTAGCGAAGTATTTGAGTGGGAGGACAATAGAACTTGATAAGGTTTATGAACCTGAGCATAATGATCAGAGTAGCCCAGCATCGGAATTGGTTCCGGAAGCGGCCACGACGATCATGGCTCCCATGACTACAAAGTGTTTTAGCCATGGAGATCGAAGTACATATTGAACCTTGTAGGTATGGTTTACTTTGTGATCAAATAAATGATTTGTGGACAAAGGATTGTTTTTGAACAATGATAAACCAACTACAAACAAAGAAGTTATGATGGGCCCTGACTTCGTTAGAATGGCTATGCGCCATGAAATTCCAGATAGATGAATACTTTTTAAAAGTAAATGGATCTATGAAATTGATGGACTTGGATGTAATATCCTTGAATAAGCTCGACTTGTTGAAAAGTTGTTTACGACAAAGTTCAAAGAGTTGATTACGATAAGATTAGATCTTCCGTAGAAATGCTTATAGTCTATGTGGATTATTCTAGTAATCGCTACATATTTCTTTTATGAGAAATGCTAGTAGGATGGCAAAATACATTACTTAACAGAAGTGTGTATTAAAGGTGTATACAAGATACAAACCAAGAGTTTTGCTAGTCCATGAAATACTAGATAGGTATACAAACTTCAATTTGATGAAGTGACTATTGCGGAGTTGGAATCTTCACCGGATGAAATAGTCAAAGAGTTTTTGATTTCATCAGAAACGATGAAGATGCTTGCATTTGCAAGAAATTAAGTGGGAGCTCTGAGACATATTTATAATACTTTATGTAGATAACATATAGTTGGTTATAAATGATGTAATTATATACTTGATTAAAAGGTTTCATTGAGAATTAACTTCAATGAAAGGATATGGACTGAAACATATTTAGTGTCAAGATCTATGAAGATAGATTGAAACACATAATAAGTTTAAATCAAAGTACATAGAATGGATATTGAAGTAGTTCAATATAGAAATTTTAAGAAAATGTTCTTTTCATGTGAAGGTTTAACAAGACTTGAGTGTATTTGACACTCGATGAGTAAAAACACATGAGTGATTTTAGATCACGAATAATATGTACAAAATCAGATGTCCCGTGTTCTAAAAAGTTAGGAGCATATACCAGAATGATTCATGAGATGATCATTGGACAAACAGTAAGAATATCGCTGTGTGCTTTAGAAGAACCAATGATATATAAATATAGTTTTATTTGGAGTAATGACAAACAAAATCGCTGTAAAGTGTTACACCGATATTAGTTTGGTCACATATAAAAATAAATTTCAATCTCAATTAGGCTAAGTGTTATTAAAAAGGTAGCACAATGCTAGATTTAGAAGAGTTCTAAATATTGTGACGGATTCTACAAAAGAAGGCAGAGTGTGTCATTGTTTTGACAATGATTGAGGATGTTAAGTCGAAAAGTTCTTTGAGAACTTGGTGTAGTTCCGATAGTGTCAGAACTTTGAAGCTATATTGTGTGTGACAATATTAGTGACATATTTCAGACCGCGGAATTAAGGTTCCACCAGAAGACCGAACATATACGATAAATGCCAACTCATTTGGAAAATGAGTGATGCGTTGAGACGCAAATGAATTGCAAAATACATACGTTTCTGAGCGTGTCAGATCCGTTGACTAAAACCTCTCCTGTGAGCAAAACATGATAAAGCACCAGAAGACCAGGGTGTTATATCTTTACAAATGTAAACTAGATTATTGACTCTACTGCAAATGGGAGACTGTTGGAGATATGGCCAAGCGGCAATAATAAAATGGTTATTATAATGTATCTTTGTGTTTATGATAATGTTTGCATACCATGCTATAATTGTATTAACCGAAACATTGATACATGTGTGTTATGTAAACAACAAGGAGTCCCTAGTAAGCCTCTTGTATAACTAGCTTGTTGATTAATAGATGATCATGGTTTCGTGATCATGAACATTGGATGTTATTAATAACAAGGTTATGTCATTGATGAATGATGTAATGGACACACCCAATTAAGCGTAGCATAAGATCACGTCATTAAGTTCATTTTCTATAAGCTTTCGATACATAGTTACCTAGTCCTTTCGACCATGAGATCATGTAAATCACTTATGCCGGAAGGGTACTTTGATTACATCAAACGCCACTGCGTAAATGGGTGGTTATAAAGGTGGGATTAAGTATTCGGAAAGTATGAGTTGAGGCATATGGATCAACAGTGGGATTTGTCTATCCCAATGACGGATAGATATACTCTGGGCCCTCTCAGTGGAATGTCGTCTAATTAGCTTGCAAGCATATGAATGGTTCATAAGAGATGACATATCACGGTACGAGTAAAGAGTACTTGTCAGGAGACGAGGTTGAACGAGGTATAGAGATATCGATGATCAAACCTCGGACAAGTAAAATATCGCGTGACAAAGGGAATCGGTATCGTATGTAAATGGTGCATTCGATCACAAAGTCATCGTTGAATATGTGGGAGCCATTATGGATCTCCAGATCCCGCTATTGGTTATTGGTCAGAGAGAAGTCTCAACCATGTCTGCATAGTTCACGAACCGTAGGGTGACACACTTAAGGTTTGATGTCGTTTAAGTAGATATGGAATATGGAATGGAGTTCGAAGTTTTGTTCGGAGTCTCGGATGGGATCCAAGACATCACGAGGAGTTCCGGAATGGTCCGGAGAATAAGATTCATATATAGGAAGTCACTTTCCATGTTTGGAAATGATCCGGTGCATTTATGGAAGGTTCTAGAAGGTTCTAAAAAAGTCCGGAAGAAATCATCATGGAAAGTGGAGTCCCGAAGGGACTCCACCTTGCATGGCCGGCCAAACCCTAAGGGGGAGGAGTCCCAGGTGGGCTCCACCTAGGGTGGCCGGCCACCCCACCTCAAAGAAAGGTGGGAGTCCCACCTTGAGTAGGACTCCCCCCCTTGAGTAGGTTTCCCACTTTTGGGAGTTTTTGTTGTTGGGGTCTTATTCGAAGACTTGGACTACAACTCTTGGGGCTTCCACCTATATAATGAGGGACAAGGGGAGGGTGGCCGGCCACTCTTGCCTCCCACCTTGGCCGCCCCCCTTTGTGGCCGGCTGTTGATCGCCAAAACCCACCGACGGGCAGCGGCCTGTCAACACGGTAGAGCCGGGAAGAGCCTAGAGCTGCGGCTGGCTGAGACCCCTCCGAGCGACGGCCCGCAATGCTCTTCTGGTCACACGCGGCGATGCGAAGTGCAAGGGCGTGCCACCTGACCTATACCTGGTCAGGAAGGTGATGGGGATGCCTCGCTTAGTTCCTGCATGGCATACACGTAAACATTAAATCAGAGCCTCGATCGGCTCTCAGGCTATCCTGTGAATCGGCTCAAAGAGCCGATCCACCCATGATCCGTACGGGGTGCACGAATACTTGGTGATCCTGCTTGATCAAGATAAAGCTAATGAGATCTACGACGATTTAGGGTTTTCACCGCATAATCGGATCATCCTACTCCAGGTTGGGCCTCGCGGCCACGCACGGTGCTCGTAGTTTCCATCCTAAACAAGGCCACACAACCAACGTGACGTTGATCATCGGAACATCCTGTTTAGGACTTGCGAACGCCACCCTACGTGCCGCTGGATCCTCCCCCCCTTCGTAAGGCCTAACTATTGCAGATATTAAACTAATCCTTGCAGAGCAAGGAGCAATCGTAACGGATCAGATCTACTAGATGATGAACAAGCAGGGTGCCGCCCCCACGCCTGAGATAGGCGTGAGGGCGGCTAGACATGCGAGGGTTGCACTACGTAAACATGTTTATACGAAGAGCTATGCTAACCCTAACACATCTATGATAACTACGTTGCCCGCCATCAAAGACGCTTCAATGCACGGGCAACGCATGAACAACGTGGGGCTTGTGCTGCCTAGATCGCAAGATGCGATCTAGGCAGCATGTCGCTTACCTGATTGAAACCCTCGAGACGAAGGAGTTGGCGATGCGCCGAGATTGGTTTGTTTTGGGGTGAACGTTGTGTTGTTGTTTATTCCATAAACCCTAGATACATATTTATAGTCCGGCGGACTTTCTAATTCGGACGTGCACCTAACCGTGCACGAGTAAAACTCTAACTTTTAATCTAGAGATACGATTCACTAAATTACAGATACAATGGGCAATTCAGCCCAACTTCGTGTATAAGGCCAATTCTTGTTTTTTCCTTCCATGTATATCTTCAAGTCTTTCTCAATCGTGGCCCACCTCTGACTCGGTCAAATTCTGGTGATAACACATGCCCCCCTGGTTTTGGAATTGGTAATTCCAAAATCACTCTGTTTTCCTTCGTCGGGTCATGTCGTGGCAGAACCGTCGCAGTATCTTTCATCATGATGCCCTGCCTCCTCAACTTCTCCGCGTGATTTGGCAGTTTTTTTTTTTTCTTAGGCACCTCTTCCTCGGAAACTGCTGTGGCATTGAATTTCCACTATATCCCCTTTTATTTAACCGCTACGCACAGTTCTCCTCCGTATCTCCATCGCACTAGCACTCCAAAAGCCCTCCTGCCACCATGTCCTCTTCCTCCTCTGCTCCATCGGGTCCTTCCAGCCAGTCCTCCGCATCCCGTGAGCCGACGCCGGAGTACAATCCGGCAGAGGTCCATGCAGCGAACATCCGCCGCGCCATTGCGGCCGGGGAGGAGCCAGACCACGACTTCTCCATCTGGTCCGAGGACGACCAGTCCTCGACGGACGGGGAGAGCGACCTCCGCTTCCTCACCGTTGGGGCAACGGAGGAGGAGAGCGACGACAGCTTCTCCTGCGACTTCACCTCTTCCGGTGAGGAGGAGGAGCAGGAAGAGGAGGAGGAGGACGACAACGAGAGCTCCTCCGACGAGCCGCCGGCCAAGCGGTTCTGCCCTTGGCCGGGCAATCTTAGCGACTTCGACAGCGACGAGGACGACGCTGACGAAGAGGATGAAGACAACGAGGACCCGGTCGGCGGCCATTGGAGCGACGACGAGCCCGCCGGGAGCAGCGCCGACAGCGGCGGCGACGGCGACGACGAGGGCAGTGATGGCCCGTAGATAGGACTTCTAGAATAGGGCCAGTAGTAGTAGATGGGGCAATGTATCCCCTAGTACTTCCTTTTGAGAGCAATCAGCTCTTTTATGTAAGAAATCTAATCACTGAAGAACTTTCCCCAATTTGATCTTGCCGATTTCCTTTGAGTTTAATTTAGCCGATTCCTCCTTCTACTGACCTTGCCGATTCGTCCCCTTTGCCAATGCGTAATGAGCCGATAGTACCACATCGGTCCTTTGAATTTCACCCTTCCCTTCCTCAACTGATGCAGGATCTTTCAGGAAAGCCTTTGAACTTTCTAACCAAACCCAATAATCCTCTTCAGTACTCATCATCGTGAAGAAGGTTGCAATGAAGGATCAGCCGATAGTATCCCCAATCGGCTCTTTAAACAGAGCAAAAGAGAGCATCCACCAGGCCTACTGCCCCCCGAGCCTTACTCGAGGCGAGAATGTCAGAGAGAATGCGCCAAAGCCGATCCTTTTTCTTCCTCCGTCAGCCGATAATCTTTCGTCTCAGCTGAACTAGCCCCAAAGATTGGAAATCCTTGACAACGGGGTTCAGGAACCCGGATCGGCTCGAAGTAGCTGAAGAAGTTTCCATTGTTTTACTCACTCGAGGCAACAGAAGGTACCACCGTTGGCCTGGATCTGGTGGAGACTCGATAGACATTGCATAATTTCTACTAAAGTCGATGGTTGTGCATCGGCTGTCTTTCAATTCTAAAGTCGATGCCCTTGCATCGCTGTAAATTTTGTTTTTTTTTTTTTTTTTTTTTTTTTTTTTTTTTGGCCGATTTTCTCCTATCAGCCCCCAGTATTCATTGCACACATGTACCCCTGCATCTGTTCCAGTATTCAGGTGCCCCCCGAGCCGAATCTGTTAAAGAATGGCGGATATCGGCTCTGTAACTCGCACGTCGGCTCCTGATAGGGTCAAAGGTGAACACAAGCAGAACATGTGGTGAGGATAATTTTGGCCGATTGCTGGGATCGGCCTCCATAATGATTAGAGCGCTGATCGAAGGTTACGTAATGTCCCTTCATAGACCTTTGGGGCCGATCACAAGGATCAGCCTCGCCAAGTTACACGTCGCTTTGCTTTGACTACATGGTCAGGCCGGTGGATAAAACCAGCTTAACCCTTCCCTTTGTCACATCGATGCGTTCGCAGTCGTCTAAGTTGATGCCTGAGAGGGGTTCTTGGCCTGCTGCTTCCCATGCGTTCATGCCAGCCGTTGAAACTTCAACCGAATCATCGGCACGGACGACTTCTACCTCATCTCCATCCCACCGTATTATGCATTGGTGCATCGTGGAGGGAATACAGCGTTGGCGTGGATCCAATCTCTTCCCAACAGACAAAGATAACTGCTCGTGCTATCGACGATGAAGAACGTTGTAGGGATAGTTTTCCTTCCTACGGTCGGATCCACGTTCAGAACTCCCTGTGCCTCAGACGCTTGGCCGTTGAAATCGCTCAATGTTACATTGGTCTTGATTAAATCCGAGCTAGAGCGTCCCAGCCGACGTAACATAGAATACGGCATGATGTTAACTGCCGCTCCGGTGTCTACCAGCATCTTGTTCACAGGCCTCCCATCGATATATCCTCGCAAATACAGGGCCTTCAGATGCCTGTAGCTCTTATCTTGTGGCTTCTCAAAGATAACCGGCCGTGGGCCGCAGTCAAGTTGTGCCACGGATGTCTCATCTAACCCTGGAGCACTGAACTCTGAAGGGAGGATGAACACCATGTTCGTGCCAGCCGATGTTTCATCATCGGCTCTCCTTTGTTTGGGGCGCCACTCCATTCTCCGTGGACGACCCTCTTCATTCAGGGCTCGCTGAACCTTTGCAGCCAGATCAGGCCGTGCCTTCCTTAGCGTATGCAAGTATAACCTTTCGGCTTCCTCCAGGCCGCGCAACCGCTGAACCCTGCGTTTCTGTGAACAGCTGAGTCCGTCAGGGCACCACCTTGGACGGTGGTACCTGTCTTCTTCTTCTTCTAGTCCCTCGTCTTCTGAATCCTCAAGATCTGCCCAACAAGGTGACTCAGCGCGTTTGCTCGGTGGTGGGAGAGGCCCTAAGCGCTCAAACACAGACACGTTGGCTGCCTCCTTCTTCTTCTTGTTGCATTCTGGGCAATTGCCGATTGTGGGCAATCGGCTCATTCCTGAATCCCAGCAGTGTCTGAAGAAAGGGCAATCCCAGTGTCTGGCGTTGTCATCTTGCTCCCTTGGCCTGTCCGCGGCACGGCGCTCGTGCTCCTCCTCATCGCGATCCTGCCGACGATGTCTTCTGGCTTCTCTAGCCAGACGATCTCCTTCATCATCATAGTTGGACCGTCGGCGTTGGTCATACCGACTCACATATTTGTTGAGGAGGTGATCGAGAGAGGTCGCTGATATCTTATGTTCTTCACTTCTCCCTCGTGACGTAGCGCTTGCCATCATGATGGAGCCGATCGCGTGGAGCGGCCTCTTCGTGTCCTTGCTATGAGAGCAGCTGCCCTCATCTCCATCTTTGCCGAGTGGTTCCCGTGCCCCACCATGTTGATGCTGAACGTGGGACCTGGCTGGCAGCCCTCGGGGTAGATGACTTCTACCATGTTAACGGCGGGGAAGGGCTGGGTGTCTACCTTCATGGCGTACTGGTTGAAAATTAAACGCCCCTTCTCTATCGCCGCTTGGATGTGCTGACGCCACACCCGGCAGTCGTTGGTGGCATGGGAAAGCGAGTTGTGGAATTTGCAGTACGGCTTTCCGTTTAGCTCTTGCGCCGTAGGGAACTTGAGACCTTCAGGAATCGTCAACTGTTTCTCCTTAAGCAGGAGGTCGAAGATTTGTTCAGTCTTGGTCACGTCAAAATCAAATCCCCGGGCGGCCCCGGTGGCTTTACCCATTTGCGGGATACGGGGTTCCTCCCCGAGTCCACTCGCCCTTGCTATTTCTTGGTCTCCCGCAGCACTTTACCTTCCTCTCGTATCGACCACGACTACATCGCACGCTTGAGCTTGTCTTGGTACAGTGCAGGTGGCGCTGTTCATATGCCGATAGTTTCGAACCATGTGCGCCGCCGAGGGATAATCTGCTTGGGAGGCCATGTCCTTGAGCTGTGTTGCAAGGCCAGCTACCGCCAATTCGATCGTGCTTCCTTTTCAGCTTATACGAACCGAATAACATCGGTTCCTAAGATTCCCGAAGCGCTGGATGTACTCTGTCACCGTTTCTCCGCGCTTCGACGTAGTTGTGCTAGATCGGCAATGCTAGACTCGGAAGCTTACGAATGGTATTGCGTATGGAACTGTTCTTCCAATTGCTTCCAAGATCGGATGGAGTTTGCTGGCAAAGAGGTATACCATCCAAAAGCCGATCCCGTGAGGGACCGTGAAAAGAGCCTCACGCGTAGCTGATCCGACACCGAAGCCGGTCCTAGTTGCGCCAAATATCGGCCGATGTGCTCGATGGAGCTGGAGCCATCCGATCCACCGAATTTGGAGAAGTCGGGGAGCCGATATTTAGGTGGCAGCGGGATCATCTCGTACTCGTCGGGGTACGGCTTGGAATAGCCGATTGCCCTCCTTTTCGGCATAATGCCGAACTGGTCTCTCAGCATGGTACCGATCTGATCCACCGTGCCGGCTGCAGGAGATGTATTCTCGAAGATTCGCCGGGGTGGCGTACTTAGCCAGCCATGTTTGCTTTTCCAGCTCGAGCCAACTGCAGGAGCTGGGCTCGGAGTTTCGTCGGGGTGGCGTACTTAGTTAGCCACGTACGCTTCTCAAGCTCTGTTGCCGACGTTCCCCCTGTTTGCGCCGGAGTCCCCGACGTTGTGGCCTGGTTTGAGAGTGGCCAGTTGCCACAATCCGCACATACGTGCACGCGTATCCTTGAGGGATCTCCTTGGGCGCCTCACCAAGAACCGGTAGTCACTAGGGTCACCACCGATCTTGTAAACGACGAATGCCGGTGTAGCCGGCACTTCAGCTGGTGCTGCCAACGCGTATGGCAGCGGTGGACGGGACCGGAGTGGCAACTCTCCTTGGTGCGTCCCGAGAGCTGGTCCCGACGGCGAGTACCGGTGGCTCATGATCTCCTGGATCACGCGCAGCGAGACGCTCCAACACGTTGACCAAGTTTTCGAGTGGCGGTAGCGAGTGAGCCACCAAGTAGTTGATCTCCGCCGAAGGGCCCCGGTGCGTTCCTCCGACGGGCGAGAGATCTATCCCATCGAGTGCACCTTGTGGTGAGAACCCCTTCCATCCGATGCCATGGGTACGGGTTCTACGAAAAGAGCCGATGAGGTCGGCTTCGAGGGTGGCCTTGATCTCGTCATGTTTCTTCTTGAGCTCAGCAGGCAGCTCCTCGTAGGTGATCGGCGTGCCGTCCGCCGCCATCTCAGATGTAGATGGCGATGTGGTTGATGTAGATGATGGTCCCACCGGCGTGCGAGAATGTGTTGATCGCCAAAACCCACCGGCGGGCAGCGGCCTGTCAACACGGTAGAGCCGGGAAGAGCCTAGAGCTGCGGCTGGCCGAGACCCCTCCGAGCGACGGCCCGCAATGCTCTTCTCGGTCACACGCGGCGATGCGAAGTGCAAGGGCGTGCCACCTGACCTATACCCGGTCGGGAAGGTGATGGGGATGCCTCGCTTAGTTCCCGCATGGCATACACGTAAACATTAAATCGAGCCTCGATCGGCTCTCAGTTATCTCGTGAATCGGCTCAAAGAGCCGATCCACCCATGATCCGTACGGGGTGCACGAATACTTGGTGATCCTGCTTGATCAAGATAAAGCTAATGAGATCTACGACGATTTAGGGTTTTCACCGCATAATCGGATCATCCTACTCCAGGTTGGGCCTCGCGGCCACGCACGGTGCTCGTAGTTTCCATCCTAAACAAGGCCACACAACCAACGTGACGTTGATCATCGGAACATCCTGTTTAGGACTTGCGAACGCCACCCTACGTGCCGCTGGATCCTCCCCCCCTTCGTAAGGCCTAACTATTGCAGATATTAAACTAATCCTTGCAGAGCAAGGAGCAATCGTAACGGATCAGATCTACTAGATGATGAACAAGCAGGGTGCCGCCCCCATGCCTGAGATAGGCGTGAGGGCGGCTAGACATGCGAGGGTTGCACTACGTAAACATGTTTATACGAAGAGCTATGCTAACCCTAACACATCTATGATAACTACGTTGCCCGCCATCAAAGACGCTTCAGTACGGGCAACGCATGAACAACGTGGGGCTTGTGCTGCCTAGATCGCAAGATGCGATCTAGGCAGCATGTCGCTTACCTGATTGAAACCCTCGAGACGAAGGAGTTGGCGATGCGCCGAGATTGGTTTGTTTTGGGGTGAACGTTGTGTTGTTGTTTATTCCATAAACCCTAGATACATATTTATAGTCCGGCGGACTTTCTAATTCGGACGTGCACCTAACCGTGCACGAGTAAAACTCTAACTTTTAATCTAGAGATACGATTCACTAAATTACAGATACAATGGGCAATTCAGCCCAACTTCGTGTATAAGGCCAATTCTTGTTTTTTCCTTCCATGTATATCTTCAAGTCTTTCTCAATCGTGGCCCACCTCTGACTCGGTCAAATTCTGGTGATAACACCGGCGCCCAAGCCCCTCTCCCCAAACCCTAGCTACCTCTCCTCCACATACAACTCCCGCAGCGCATATGCGAAGCCCTGCCGGAATACTCCACCACCACCGCCACCACGCCGTCGTGCTGCCGGGATTCCGAGCAGGATATACTACTTCCACTGCCCGCTGGAAAGGGGAGGAGGACGTCGTCTTCATCAACACCGTACGTGTGACCGAGTACGGAGGTGCTGCCCGATTGTGGCACCGTCAAGTTCTTCTACGTGCTTTTGCAAGCGATCAAGATCTTCTACGCGCTTTTGCAAGCGGCAAGTGATCGACTACATCCACCACGAGATCTAATCTCATTAGGCTTTGGAAATCTTCGAGGGTTAGTCTCATGATCTTCTCGTTGCTACCGTCTACTAGATTAGATCTTGGCTTGTGTTTTCGTTCTTGCGGTAGGAAATTTTTTGTTTTCTATGCTACGAATCCCATCAGTTCTTACTTGTGATGTTGATCGCTGGTAACCTCATCACTGAAGGGAAGAGGTTACGAGAACCGGATTATAGGTTGCAACCAAACAGCAGGGGTGCCGTTCTGGGCAGCTACAAGGCCTGAAAACCGACCTACCAAACGGCCAGAGTCCAAATCTCCACGGGGCCAAAAAATCTCTGTGCAGGCCACCAAACAAATTCTCTTTTATGGCCCATGGCCCGTCTTGGACGCGCAGGGGGCTCCTTTCCGCTGCGCCAGTCATGCAGGAAATCGGCCCAGGCAACCAAACGCACCCTATGTGTATATATAATTGGCGTTTCGTCGGGTGTTGGTGGTACCTGGCACTGCCACAACAGGGTAGCCACGCAGATGCATCGCAGCCGGACATCCATGTTGGAATTTTGGCCTATTTTCGACCAGTCTATTTAATATTTCAGAAATTTCTAATAAATTCTAGAGGCTCACTTGGCCCTTTCATGCATGGCAAGACGTGGGATAAAAATTTAGTCTCATATTGCTTGTTGAAGGAGAGTTGGAGCAGCTTATAAGGGAAGCTCTTCACACCACTTGTAAAAGAGAAATAATAGGAGGAAATAGGAGCTGACCACACGCGCGCTCCTCTTCTGACGACGCCGCCGCTCGCCTCGGGTTGCGGGAATGCCTCGAGCCGAGAGCCCCTCTGTTTCCTGTTCGATTCACCTCCCTCACCCTTCATTTTTGGGGAGAGCTTTCGCGTGACTACTGGCTTCATCACGGACGCTGACGACGCCTTCCCCAACAACGACTTCTTCTGAGACGTCGACGACCACTTCGACGACATGGGGGACATCACCAACAACGGTCACGCTTCTGCTTCTGTCTAGTTGTACCCATATCTCCTATGTTTAGGTTCATGTTTCAGATCATGTTTCAGTTCCTTGTTCTAGCATTTGGAGTAGATATGCTCTCCTCAAATTCACTACTACGTATGATATTTTTCCATTGCTTAAAATAAAAGTTCATATGACTAGTTTGATCCATGTTATAATAGTCATGTTTTATCTGTTGTTTTCGTGGATTAAATTTTGAGGTAAATTGCTTATATTTTCACTATTTTACATGTTAGTTCAATTGCTCCCTAGATGTAGGGCTATTTTCTCGTCGGCTGCTATCAGTCCAAACCCAATCAGAGGGGGAGGAGGGGCGTCGGAAGAATGGACGTAACGGTGGTGAAGACCTGTGCCCAACTGCCAGCCGCACAAACGCCCCGTCCTTCGTCCTCGACGTCTTTTTTCAGACGCAACCGTTTAACGGCGCCTGCCGCCGTGCAGGCGAACCACCCGCATCGACATGCAATATTGTCGTAATTGTATGCCACACGGGTCTTCCTAGAGCTTCCAACGATTTCCCAGCCGTCTCGTCCTCCCACCATTTCTCTTATATATCTAGCCCTCGTGTCGCCTTTCCTCGCTGCAAAAATCCTAGAAACCCATCGAAGTGCAAACCCTAGCGACCTTGAGTCGGCTTCATGGCTGCTAGGTATGAGGGAGACGGCGCGGCGGCCAATGGCTTCGGCCGCCGCACGCTGCATGACTAGGAGGCGCGCCTGCTCTACCAGGCGGGCTACATGGCGCCGCCCGATATGCGTTGTCCCTTCGGCGATTGGAGGTTGAGCGCCGGCTGGATCTCGATCCCGTCGCCCCTGCGACGAGCCCAGCGGCGGGTGGCGATCCAGCAGGCATGGGAGCGGCTGCCGGAGGAGCAGCGGGCAGACCCACGATGGGACTGCGACAATCACGGCACCTGGAACCCGTAATTCAAGGCCTGATGTGAGCGGGAGCTCACGGCCTACGGTTGGGAAGGCGCGTCACCGAAGAACAAGAACGCGGCAGAGAGAAGAATCTAGTGGGGCACACCAGGGAGAACCTTGGCCGATGTCCTCGGCAACATCCATGCGGGCAACCACCCGCCATTGTGCTACCCGAGGCGCCCCGACAACCGTTGGGTACCATGACATATGGCATCGGGATGGTCGTTGTCATCCGGCGTAATGAGGGGGTCGTCTTCCTCCGCATCGGCCACTTCTACAGCGACGTCCTCCCATCGTCGTCCATGTCAAGGAGGAGATCGAGGATGAGCTGCCACCGCGGAAGCGGTCCGGTATAGGCGGCATCATCATGCGCAAGCCGCGCGCTCTGCGACAAACACCTTTGCCGCGGGAGAGCCTCCGCCTCGTCAGGCCCAAACCAGAGCCGGAGTATGTGTCGTTGAAGGATGCAACAACCACCTAGATCTCCCTTCGGGCAAACGATGACCCGGAGAACTTCCCCGGCCAGCGGATGGGCTTGTGCGCCTCCTTCGAGGAGGTGCAGCCGGCATCACTAGAGTTCGCACTCGTTTGGTTCAAGGCCAAGGCAGAGAAGGAGAAGTGCCAACGGCGGCGGTCAGGGCCACCACGTGCTACCTTCAGGGCGACCCCGGTCAGGGCAGCAGCCATGGTAGCGACCCCAACCAAGGAAGAAGTCGTGTCGGCCAGCGCCAGCCGCCGCCCAAGGGAGACGCCGGCAGCAGCGGCGAGGAAGACTACACTGTCTTGTATCGCCACCTCGGCTGGTGGAGTTGTTGTTCGTTTAAGTATTCTTAATTTAACTTTGTAAATTTAGGTAAGTACGAATAAGTTTTGTTTAATTGCGTTCAAATTCGTATATTTGCTCGTATTTCTTCAAATTTTGAATTTACTTTGGGGTCCGACTGGAAAACAGAGACCACATATCAATATTCTAGTCGGCGCCCTCATATTGCTCTTAGAGCACCTCTAGTTGTGTCCCCCAAAGGCATCAAAGTGCTGGATCGAGCGTTTGGGGACATTGCCCCGTGGTGCCTCAATTGGGGGACATCCGTTTCCAGCCGCTCCTCCAAATGATGACTCAAAACAATTAAATAGTGCAAAAATGAAAGTTTTAATTCAAATTTGATTATATTTTATAACTTTAGATAAAAACTACCAGTTCGTCTACCCAAGCCTACTCGTCGTCCTTGGCGGCGCTCGACAGCCCCGACTCACCGGCGTCTCCCTCCTTCCGCTTCTCCATCGCCGCGCGCCGCCGCACGCCACCGCTCCCTCCGGTGCACCGCGAAAAGAGCTCGTCGTTCCTTCACGAAGAAGCGGTGGCCCGCCTCCTCTATCAGCGCATGTTGAATGGAGACGTCGATGTTGTGGCGCCACTGCTCCTCGTTGGCTTCCTCGCAGACACGGGCGTCGTCCTCGGTCTTCTTAACCGACTCAAAGGACGGGAGGATGGCCCTCTGCTCCACTGCCTTCTCCTCTAGGTCAGACCCATTATCTCTCCAGTCGAGGTCATCGTTGCTTGCCCCTCCTCTACGGCCTCTGCCTCCGCCCGCCGCTGCTGCTCCGCGTCGAACGCCGCGTGGGATGCTTCCTCCTCCGTCTCCTCACGTTCCGCATCAGCCATGAACTGCCCGTGAAGCGCACCCTCCTCCGAGACATCCTCGATGTCGGCATCTTTGTTGTCGGCGTAGTCGAACTCGAAGATGTCGACCGAGGGAGGCGAAGGTTTAGGCGATGGTGGAGGTGCCTAGCCGCTGCCGGCATGGCTCATCATTGCGAAGGTGATGGGTAGGCGACGAGGCATGCTTTCGTGGAGGCAGAGGGAAGGATTGTCGGCGGTTGTGGTGGTGATAGCCCGCGGAGGCGGCCTTTTATAGCTAGTGGTGGTGCTGGGAGGAAGCGCGGGAAGCGGTGGAGAAGGCGCGCGAAGGCCGACAACGGCGACGGGAACGTCTCACCTGCAACGTGATGGAAACCAGCGTCACCATTAAGACAAAGCTGCACCGCTTTTGTTCGTGTCGCTGGCGAGGCTGACCTGCCACTCGCTATGCGTCTTTTTTTTTTGCGTCCGGTGTGTATTAAGCCGCGCCGGATAAAAAAAAATTGTGACAGGTGGCTAGAAGTGGTCAAACATCGGACGTAGTCCAAAGTCCTTTGTCGCTATTTTGAGAAATGCCTCTCGAGATGCTCTTAGGGCATCTCCAACCGGGCGACCCATCCCGCGCCCGCGCGTCCGGATGGGTCGAAACGGACAAAAACCCGGCCCAACGCGGGGACGCACCGCAAAAGCGGACGGCCGCGGCGTCCGGAACGACGCAAACCCGGCCCAAATCTGGGCTAGGTTTGCGTGGCCGCGGATGGCACGCGCCGTCCGCTCACGTCCGCGCGCTGGTCGCCTCGTCTCCCTTGGGCCCACCCGTCGGTGACCAGGGGAGTCTATTAAATGGGGACTGGAGGGGATCTGGCCCTCCACTCCAGTCCCCACTCCACTCCCGCAGCGAAACCGCCGCCATGGCCCCGAAGCGAGTTTTCGCCGGAGCCAACGACGACGAGGCGAGCAGCAGCCGGCGTCGTCCGCCGGCGCTGCGGCCATCGTGCGGAAACCAAGGCGGCCTCCACATCGGAGAGGCCGCCCGCGGCGGCGCGGCATTGCCGCAACCGCCGCCGCTGCTGCTCGAGCCCAAGCCCGAGTCCTCGGAGGAGGACCCGGACCTCCGCGCCGCCCTCATCATCTCGGCGGCGGAGGAGGAGGCGAAATGGCCGCAACTCCATGCGGCCATTCGCACCTCCGAAATGGAGGAGGTGGCGCGGCGGGAGGTGGAGGACGCGGAGGGCCGGGAGCTCTACGCCTGTGCCCTCCACGCGCGACGGGAGGAGGAGGAGGAGGCGGCGCGGCGGGAGGAGGCCGTGCGCCGCGCCGACGAGCAGCCGCCGCCAGAGGAGAGGTGCCGCCGCTGGAGGAGGCGGCGCCAGAGGCCGTGCGCCGCCGCCGGGCAGAGAGGCAGCAGCGCCTCCTGTGCGGCGCGGGTGGCTCCGGACCCCCACTCGCCGTGGGAGGAGGCCCTGTGGTCTCCTCGGCCGGAGTCCCCGGCCCGGCCGAGCCACAACGGTGCCTCGCCGCCCGGGGACCTCGACGACGCCGCCGACGACGCCCACAGGGGCTAGGCGGCGCACCGGCGGCCACCGCGCCGCCGACCAAACCCTAGAGGGTTTTTTATTTTCTGTTTATATTTTAGTTTAAATTTAAAAGCCCATATAGGGGCTTCTTTTGTTAGTTTTATTTGCCCAAAATAGGGCTATGTACTAAATTTGCCCAAAATAGGGCATATGTTTAATATAATTTCGTTTAAATTCGATTTTTTTTTGGTTTTCGTTTTTCTCCGGTTTATGCGATGCGTCCGCGCGTTGGACGCAGCGCGCGACCCAAACGGACACGCGGACGCGGGGCGCTGTCCGCGTGTCCGGGCGGCGACCCAAACGGCCCAAAACGGACGTCACAGCGCATCCGTTTGGATCGCCCGGTTGGAGATGCCCTAGCACTTCGTAGTAGAGTTCATTATAATGAGACTACCACTGTACCACATAGTACCTCCACCTTTGGTTTTTTCAAAACGAAAGCACCAGTGCTCCTAGCACCTCAATATGCAGGGTAGGTCTTAGCGTGAAAGCTGGCATATGCAATCGTAGCTGCAGCTAGTAGTACGTATCTACCGAGTAGTTCTTTCTTGACAACAAGCTCGATCTCTTCTCAGTTATCTCCTCTTGCATGCTCTGCAAGACAACAGAAGTCAAGTTACATCATGAAAACAACAAAGGCAAGCTGCAACTTTGGATCTCACACGCTTGGACTGGCGCAGTAAAAAAGTAGTGGTATTCATCAAGTACGTACTCGGTTGTACAGGCATACGGCCACGTACTCTACCAGGGGACCAGGTAGCTAGGCCACGTTGGCTCGGGTCCACCTGCTAGTGAGAGCAACAGAGAGGTACACGGCCGGTCAAGATACAGCAGATTCTCTCAGCTCCAGTGGACGTTGGACTCACCACTGAATTGCGTGCATGGCTCTCATGCAGAGAGATAGAGAGGGAGGTACGCTACGATGCTGTAGGTAGTCCTTTTGGGCGTGAAATAAACCCAGCAATCTGAAGAGCGGGCTTGGATGGTAGAGATAGCCAAATTGATTCGACTCCACCAACCATGCACACCCGGCCCCGTCCAATCACTGTGCCGACGAAGTGTGTGTGCACTGTGGAGCACCCCATTCCCTGCAGCCTAGATTTTACTGCCACGTGAAGGGAAAAAAGCTTCTGAGAAATGATGCATGCAGGCGTGGTTTTTGACGTCTCTACGACTGCGAGCGTGCGTGCGTAGTTTGGAAAATATAGGAGAGAAAACGAGAACAAAACTGGGATTTGGCAGTATCCCTGAGAAAACGAGCGCTGCTGCTGCATAAACAGGGGCAGGGTATTGTGGATACAGTAGCTAGGGTTCCAGCAGACAAGTTGCAGCGTGCGATCAACTTGATGTAGTGGCAGTACATCTTGTTCAATACACGCAAGGGCATCTACCACGACGCATCTCATACATCTAAAGCGACAGCTGTGTCCGTTTATGTCTGCCGCGGAAAAAAAATGTCATTTTTTATTTCGTGTCCGTTTGCGTTTAGGTGTGGCCCCAACAGTCTGATGCATATTATTTTTTCAATAATTTTTTCATTCAATTGAAAATCATAATTTACAAATGAAATAAACGAAAATAAGAAGAGACAATTACTAAAATGAAAACGGCTAAGGCCCTAGCCTACTTGTGGCCCCTCGAGGCGGTTGATGGCCTGGCTCCGTCATTGCCTTCCTCCCTCTTCCGCTTCTCCGGCGTGAGGTCGCTAGAGCTCGGTGGGCCGTCGCGTCCTCCGGTAGCCGCAGTCACAGCGCCTCGTTGGCATCATCTTCGGCCTTTTTCACCATCTCGAAGCACGTGATTAAGGCCCTCTGCTCCGCCGCCTTCTCCTCCGGGTCAGGCTAGCTCCAGTTAAAGTCGTCGTCGTCTTCATCCGACTCCCTCCTCTGCGGCCGCCGCCTCCCTGCGGTGTTGCTACTCCACGTGGGCCGCTCGCTCCTCCTCTACCTCCTGCTCCGTGTCAGCCATGAACTTCGTTTTCATCGTCGCGCCGATAATGCCGTCCGTGATATCTTCGTTCTCGTTGTCGAACTTGTCGGTGTCGGAGTTGTCGGTCAGGGGAGGTGGAGTCGGAGGTGGAGTCGGAGGTGGAGGCTGAGTAGCCTGGTCGCCGGTGGCGCTGCTCATCATGGCAAAGATCATAGTAGAGGAGAGGTTGTGAGGCGGCTAGGGTTAGGGAGGGGATGAGGCAGCCGAGCGCGCGCCTCTCTTTATATACGCCAGAGCAAGCCGAGGGGCGCGACACGCTTGCAACGACATTAATTTCATTGGCAAAGGTGGGTGGTGGCCGCGCAGCAAGCGAGGTATCGCCATTAACATGGCGCAGACTGCCGAAGCGATGCCTCGTCGCCAGTACTGGCTCTCTTGAGAAAACGGATCGACCTTGGTCGCTGCCAGGCGGGTTCGTGGGAGAAGCGAGCAGCACGCGGCGCGACCGCGCAGCGTCCGCCGACACGCAACCGACGGACAGTCCGATCACTATGCATCGGGTCGTTGGACCTGGCTGCAGCCACATTTTGCGTCAAGCCGGAGATGCTGCAAGTGCAGAAGTATCGCCGCCTTCTCTTCTTTGCATCCAGCAACGTCACCGATTCTCGGCATCTCCTCCTGCACTCGGCTTAACACAGGCGGTCTGCTCAGGGTTCCAAACTTCCATCCACCGCAACAACTGGATCCATTCATCTCGTTGTCCCGGCCACTCCTGCCACGTGGATTTGTTTCAATTTGCACTTTCACCCGGAGTCATTAGTCCGATTATTTGTAAGAACTACATGTAATAATGAACTTGCAAAATGGGTTCGTTGTTCCTAAACCCAACTTCACCTTAATTATTATTTGAACAAAAATATCACAATAAACTTTTGGTAAAAATAAT
Source organism: Lolium perenne (assembly GCF_019359855.2). Lineage (NCBI taxonomy): Eukaryota > Viridiplantae > Streptophyta > Magnoliopsida > Poales > Poaceae > Lolium > Lolium perenne. The sequence continues at coordinate 305,906,244 of NC_067246.2, forward strand.
GTATCTGTCAGAGGATTTTTACCACTTCAATAACAGTCTCAAACTGGAATTACATTAGAAACATGTTTATCAAATTGATGATACCTTTCCAGGTTCCGATCTATATGACCCCAAACAGTACAAGTACACATCTTCCGTAGAGGTGATGCAAGCTGGAAGCAGTGTTCCTTTGTTTGTTCGAATTAATATCGAGTTTTATGCATGAACGTGAGGGATTTGTCTCTGCGGGTGACGAGATCCCGGCCTTTCATTTCAGAACCAACAGCTAGATGGCAACTTCCATTTCCCCCCAAAAAAAACATAAAGAAATGCAAAGTTGCCAGGCTTCGCGAGCACGCCGTTGGGGTCCATTAAAATTTCGTTGTGCTGCATTTTGTGGGGCCTAGATTAACAAAACCATTTGTACTCTGTAGTTAACAATCTATTTTTATGGAACCATGCAGGAGAGCTACATGTTATTATATCATCATCGTCAGAATAAGAAAGAAAGCCACAAGGGGGTACAAGACAGATTACAACACACTCACAGAGCCTCCTGCACAAAGAAAGAAACACATGACCAAAACCAAGAAAACTACAGAAGAATGCAAATGCGGATATTGCCAATGACAATATGGATCTGGAGGATCAAGACTGATGTCCCTGCCTGTGAAAAAAATCAACCTGTTTTCTGCTGGCTGATCCGTTTCTGTTATAAGTTTAGTTTGTTTTCTGTCTCACTTTCGCTCGTGTTCATTTCTGTTCCTTGGTAAAACTTCTATGTGGTGTTCTCGCTAGCAGTAGGTGGCGAGTGTAATAGTTGTTTAGCTGTTAGCTGTTTCAAACACGCACGCGCGTGATACTCTATTTTTCGTTATCCTTGGGTAATGAAATCCGATCCGTGGGATTGTTTGGAAAAGAAAAAGAAGACTCGTGAAAAGTTCAAATGCCTCCGGTGATGCCGAGAGTAGCATGTAACATCAGTTTGCTACAATTCGATTTATCCGACCAGTGACGAACACTGAAAATTGGTCATCCGTGCTGCCGTGCAGCGTGTTGTGACCCATATGCTCAGTCTTTCTTGGCAAAAAAAAATCGATCCGTGCAGACAACTTCTTTCCTCCACCATCTGTCGTTTGGAAATGAATTTATCACTGCTCACTTTCCCCCTTCCCTGCTCTCCTCGCGCTACAGTAGTTTGAGAGGTGCCTCTCCTTCGCCGGGCCGACCTGAGGCCACTCTCGCCGGCGCCGCTGGTCGAGATGCGCTAAGGGAAGGCGGCGGCCTTTGTAGTGTAAATACTAGGTGTAGGTGTGGCCTCTGTGCCAGTAGCTGGCTTGATGCTGAGTGGAGTTCGCCGGTCGCCCTGGGCCAGATCTGGCGATGGCTGCTGTTCTTCTTCCTTGTTGCCCTCGTCGGAGGGACGCGGTTGGTGTTCGGCGGCTACTCCAACAATAAGGAGCCCTGTAGTGGAGGCGGTGGTCAAGATCTGAGCCGCTGGGTCTTGACCAGGCTAGGGCTGATGCTTACCCTCTCTCTGCTCCGGTGGTTGGAGGTAGAAGGGGTAAGAAGCAGCGCCGTCTTCTTCTTCAACGATGCTGCGGAGACGGGTTCTCCTCTCTATCTCGGCAGCACTGCCGAAGTTCCCCTGGCCGGCCGTGGAGGCGAGGTGGGGTTTCTTCGCGGAGCTACAAGGTATGCCTTTTCTTTGCTCCTGGCCGGCCTTGGTGGCGAGGAGGAGCTAAAGCATGGCATGCCGGTTTTGGATCGAGGGACAGGACCCGGTCATCTCTGTCGGTGCAGCTGGTGCCTGGAGGTTGCTAGGCTAGGGTGTCTTCTTCCTTGCCATGGTGGTAAGAAGAAAGGCGACGGCGAGCCTCTCCCGGACCGTCTTCATCGACTTCTGCCTCAAAGGTGCTACAGAGTCTCTGTGTGGGAAGCAATTTTCTTGAGCAGCTCTTCGGCGGCACTTGGTTGCCGTCCGACATCCAAGGCCACTCCATGGCCTATCCATTTGCCGGCGATGGATTCCGGCGAATCAACCTCCTTTGCGAGGCCTTTCCTGAGGTTCCGTCCCCGCCTCTTCGCATGACGGCGGCGTAGCAGACCTCTGGCTCGACGATGGGGAAAGAGAAGGACCTGATTGCATTTCATCATCTCTCAGTGAGGTCTTTTCTGCAAATGCTAGGGACCTATATGTGTATTTAGATCTTATGGGGTCCTTTGTAATATTTTGTACCTCCACCGTTTGGATTTAATGAGAAGCTTCCTGGCCCTTCGGGGCACTCCTTGTTCAAAAAAAAGAAAAGAAGAAATGAATTTATCAAGCATCGAAGCAGTCGAGCAGATGAAAGGATGGGCGTGGTCTTATTAGTCCACTGTAGTCGCACGCAGAATTGACACCGCAACCTCCGGATCCCTGGCACCGTCGATTCGGCATAAACCGCTCAATCGAGCTACAGTCTCTGATGTGTTTACCTGGCAAAAAAGATACACTGTTCGATGTGAACCTTCCTTGTTTCGCGACGAGTTCATCGTGACTGATCGGTTCTGAATTTGTCTTTGGTGATCATAGTTTATTATATAGGAAAACAGGAAACGGTATTGATGTTTCAAGGCCATCTTTATCAACCGCTGCTTTGAAAACAAAAGGTTAACGGGTCACTGTTTCTTCATATATGGAAAGGGGATTCAGGTTCTTTTAAAATAGCCATCAGCATTCTGAAAATTGCGCTGTCCATGAGCAAATACTAAAAGGCTACCCTGCCGAGAGTTTACAATGCACAAATTCAGTTAGCTGTGTTTGCTTCCACTGGTTGGTGTTCCATGGACCGATCAAAATCGACAGCTAGGGATATTACTAGTAGACATCAGGGCCATCGCATTATACTGTACTTAATTAATGATCTCTGTGCAAAGGGCACCACCAACATGGCAGGTACGCAAAGTCCATCGGCAGCTAATTAATCCCCTGCCATACTTTAGAGTTCGAGGGTCCAAAAGCACATGAATTTTGTATGGCGAGATGTCGCGCTTGGCTCCTACACCTGTCATGTCATCTCGCGGACCCTTTGTTTGACAAAGGAGAGAGCATAGTGCTTGCCAATGGGTTTACAGCTCCGTTGTTTGAATCCCAGATCTGGAGCCGTCTGATTGTTTTAAATTATGTGTGCACATTAATAGAGTATGTGTCTTGTCTCAATCATTCCCTGCTCCTAGTTTAAAAACAGACAAAGCGCCGATGATCCGGTTACAGGCTAGCTTAGCTTAAAGTTTTTTTTTATGCTGCTTGCATGCAACTCGATCATGGCTGAAACCAGTGCTACTGTTTTGTCTCTTGTGTTGACAACACCATCAGCGCTAGCTTCGCGCTAATTATGATCAAAACAAAGACATGGATGACTTAGGCGTCAGCAGACAAGTAAGCCACGCGATACATCCTGGTTTAAACGAAGCTCTGAATTTTTCAGAGGGAATCGAAGCTGTGAATTCAGCGAGAATGAGCTTACGGTAAACAACATGCACTGAATATCCGTCAGTTGGCCTGTGAAAATCGATGGCTGAGAACTGAGTGCGCAACCAGCCCACCCGAGTTCGAGTTCCAAAGGGACCGAATTAAACGGGGTGTTGTCTAGCACGTATAAATTTGTTGCTGGAGAGGTCTCGTCGTCTATCTAATAACATATAGCTAAAGAAGAAAATCTTTCCCCGTTAGTCAACGTTTAAAACCGATGGTCTGTGGCACGTACGGAGCCTGCAATGAAAGAGCGGAAGATAAGAGGGAACAATTATGGTTAACTCAGAACCAACGTGTGATTGGATGGTTAGGAGGATAGTGACACCGCCAGCCCACCAGAGTTCAAACCCCAAGATTTGATACTTTAGTGTCTCATTAAAGGCGAAATATTTTTCAGTGGAAGGTGACGTTCCCGTCGACAACGATGCGCTTGTGATGACTTCGTGAATCTCGAGACCCGTCGGATGAAGTTTCTTGGACGCAGTCTCTCGAAGATGCTCATAGGGGTAGGCAACGGTGGAGCCAGGAATTTGTCACGCCACGGGCGAACAACAAAGGGCAATTTTTTTTTGTCTATAATTACCCCAGTTCTAAGGCATAACAGAATATAGCTAATTTAAGCACTCTATTTAATGGTGTTTCTACAATTCAACTCACAACTTCAGATATAATAAAAGGCAATATGTAGCATACATGAAACAAAACTACCAAATATGGTACCAAATGGATGATCGGCTTGTCGAGCCTCCCATGATTTCATCTTCGGTAGTAGAAGAAGCCAGCCCTTGAAATATAAGATGTTGATCGTTCATCAGTACATACACAAGCAACATGAGATAGTTCATAATGGATGCAAAAAAATGAAAACTTACTTCTAGGACGAGGTAAAAGACCTTTACGAGAGCAATATCCTTGAAATCGCTCTATGATCTTTGACTCTTCAATACTAACAAATACATCTCGCTCAATATAACAGACCATTCTGTGATTCATCCAATCATCACCCATCTTGTTCCTCAACCCAGTCTTGATGATGCTCATTGCTGAAAAGACCCTTTCCACTGTTGCAGTTGCAACTGGTAAAATTAATGCTAACTCAACAAGGCGATAAACCAAGGGGAAAGATGTGTGCATATCAGCTAGAACCATCTTCATGGCAAGATGACCAAGGTCATTACAGTTCATCAAATGAGAATCAGTTCTTGCTTCATGGATGAATGATTCCAATTGGTTTCTAAGGACAAAAGCGACTTCATATGTAGAGAAGTCAGCAACATACATATTAGCAAGCTCAACTAGTTTGTCTTCATCATAATTGGCAAATGAATTTCTAGGATCAAGACAAGCTATGCATCTCAACAATTGAGTGGATCTTTCAGCAAAGCGGTTGTTCAACTCAACAATAATTTGATCATGCAGAACATTGAATATTTCAATTCTGAAATAATGATAATATGTAACCAATTGCCCACCCCAAGTCCTTGAACGACCATTGGATGTCCTTGTATCTTCCATGTTTGGCACTACAATATTGTATTTGAGACAAAAGTCAGTTACCTCTTGAAGGAGCCCATCCCAACCATCCTGCCTTATCTCTTGAATTCTATCCAATGTGGATTTGATCAATCCCACAGCACGCACAATGTTCTGATTCTTCTTTTGCAAGCAATATGACAGATCATTAGTCTTGCCCAATATTCTAATCATAATATGCAATATGAGAACAAATTCAAATGTCTCCATGTGCTTTATCAACCCCTCAGCTGTGGTTCTTTGTGTAACATTCTCTGCATCAAGGAATAGATTTTCTAATACCTTCAAAACAGGTTTCCACATCAAAATAAGGCGGCATAAGGTCCTATGATGTGATCCCCACCGTGTATCACCAGGTCTTGCAAGATTAGTTAACTGATTTTTTCCCTTCCCACCAACAGTTTCCCCTTCCTCTAATTGGCGCACAATTTCATCATGTTGCTCTTGGGCCAATTGATCATGTCTTTTACATGAAGCATTAACAATATTGACAACCATGCTAGTATACTCAAAAAAATCCCTTACTGATGAACAACACTTAGCAACAGCAACAACAACTAATTGCAACTGATGTGCAAAGCAGTGTATGTAATGAGCATATGGATTTTCATCCAGGATCAACCTTTGCAGCCCACGAAATTCCCCTCGCATATTAGAAGCCCCATCATAACCCTGCCCTCTCAAATTAGACATAGATAAGCCATTAGTAGCAAAGATACCATCCAAAGCTGTCTTAAGTGAAGTTGCTCTAGTATCAAGAACATGCTCAATTGCAATAAATCTCTCAATCACCTCGCCTCTTTTGTTGACATACCTACATAAGAGAAAAAGAGCACCATTAATACTTTGCAACTATGAGAAAATGTATGTGCAAGAAATAGACATACAATGCAAGACAAGGTTGCTACCTCAAACACATTGCCATTTGCTCCTTAATAGATGCATCTCTGGACTCATCAACAAGCAAGGAGAATTTACTATCTCCAATATCCTGAATAATGGCTTTGGTGGTCTCTTCTGCACAAGCCTTGCACAAGTCCAATTGTATCCCATGTGAAGTCAGCTTATGGTTGTCCCCGGCTTCCCCAATCAATTTTTCTGCTGTTGGATCTTTCTTTGTGTACCATTCCAGAAGCTCCTTAAAGTTACCCTTATTCTTCGATGTAATAGACTCATCATGACCACGAAAAGCAAGGCCTTGTAGAAGCAAGAACTTGACAACACCCAACATAATCAAGAGACGAGCTTTGTATTTTTCTTGTTCACTATTAGTACCCCGAACAAGCACATGTGGAATATTTTGCCTCTGATTTTTGAAAGCCAAATAATGTTGTCTAGCCTTATTATGAGCACTGTCATGTTTACCAACATGGCGACTAAGAACACTAGGGCCATCCTTCCATGTTTTAAACCCATTCTTGGTAAATGCTTCAATACCATAGTTTTCAGCTCTTGGTTGCTTAAATAGAAAACAGAAAAAGCAAAAGGTAGCCTCTTTATCAACACTATACTCCAACCAACTACGGTGATCATCGTACCAATAGTCATGAAAGCTTCTGTAGCCACTTCCTAACCATTTTCGTTCATATGTATGATTAGTTGGTTGGTATGGACCCCTACTAATATACTCCCTTCTAGCAAGATCTCTAACATCTGGATCCAATTGCTCAATTGGTTTTCTCAAACCAGGATCTGATTCAATATCACCAGGCCCAAGTGCAGCTGTAACACGGGGATTATTAACACTAGCTTGAGTTGAAGTGCCCGATTCTGTGGTTTGCAATTGGAAAAAACTATCAATTTTGTTTCTTTTATTCATCTTGTCCTCCTGTAAAAAATAATTTGTAGCCAATTTAACTAACACAGGCACACAGACACAGCTAAAGGGAGTAGGGGACAGAGCACTAAGCAACCTAACTAAAGGAGAAATCTAGACATTCTAACAGTACAACGAATTTACGACCGAGCAAAAGGGGAAAATGGGGAAACCTAGCTGGGGCGGTGAGCCGGCGACGCGAGGCTTCCGGCCGGGAGGTGGGCGGCGGACGCGGATCCGTGGAGCGGCAGAGGCTGGAGGGTGGAGGCGGCGGCGCCCGCGGCGGCCTGGAGGGTGGAGGCGGGCAGGCGGCGGCGCCGTCCCGTCGCCCGTCGCGTCGCTGGAGACCTGGAGGCGCCTGCTCGCGTCGCGTGCGTACTGGAGTCGCCTCGCGTGCGTGGAGTTGCGTCGCTCGCCTCGGCTGGGCTGGGCTGCGCCCCGGGCCGAATCGTAGATGTAGCCTAGGATTTTTTTTCCACGCCCCAGGCCGTGGCCCGTGTAGCCTGGAGCCCAAATCCGCCTTTGGGGGTAGGGTGTGGGTGCGTACCTTCATATGAGTAAGAGCATCTCCACTCGTCCCCCCGAGGAGGCCCCCGGCGAGCGTTTTTTCCATCCGGACGGCGAAATTCGGCCCAGTCGCGCCCCCGGTTCCTCGTTTTCGTCCGGATTTGGGCCTAAATTCATCCGGCGATCCCACGCCCCCCCCGGCCCCCCGGGGAGCTCTCGGGGACTCCGGACGAGTGAAAAGCGGGGAAGGGCCCGATCTGTCGGTGACTCGACGCACGAACCCCACCGCCACGTCGCTCAAATTCTCCCCCACCCCTCGTATCTCTCTCGCCGCCGGCACCACCCCGCCGGCTTGTTGCCCAGATTGCGCCGCCACTCCTTCCCCACCTGCCTATATTCCGCCGTGTTTGGACGACGGCCTATCTGGCTGCTCTTCCGCCGGCCTGTTTTCCGGCCTGCTTGCTCGTCGTCGCTCGCGGCTCGGGTTGCCTCGACCACGCCCGTCAGGTGTTCGTCCATTTGCCTCGCCGGCCATGGACTCGGACGAAGAGGAGGAGCAGATGTTCGTCGAGCTTATGCAAGAAGAGATGGCAGCAGCCGCCCAAGACGAGGAGCACATGATGATCCTTGGTTGCTTGGCAAGCATGTACGCCGGACTGGCAACTCGTCGGCGTGGTGGGTCGGCACGAGGTCGCCGGAAGTGCAAGCCGAGACAGCGAATGGAGGGCTACTGCATGTTGTACGCCGACTACTTCGCCGACAATCCATTGCACGGTGAGACTGTTTTCCGGCGTCGTTTCAGGATGAGCAGAAAGCTATTTCTGCAAATTGTGTATGCCATCCGGCACTTTGATCCCTACTTCAGATGCAAGGCGGATTGCACTGGTTTGGTTGGATTTTCGTCACTGCAGAAGTGCACAGTGGCTATGAGGATGCTTTGGCGTATGGAGCTCCCGGTGATACTGCAGATGACTATCTTCGGATGGCGGAGTCCACCGCCCTTGATTGTTTCTACCGGTTCAGGGGCCGTCATAGCAGTGTTCGGGGACTATTTCTTGAGATCACCCACCGTCGAAGACACTCGGAGGATCCTTGCAACAAATGAAGCTAGAGGTTTTCCAGGGATGCTTGGAAGCATTGATCTGCATGCATTGGCAATGGAAGAACTGTCCGTTTGCGTGGCAAGGTGGAATGTACAAGGGTCACAAAAAAGGCTGCACCGTGATACTTGAAGCGGTGGCTACCCATGATCTTTGGATTTGGCACTCTTTCTTTGGTATGCCTGGATCCAACAATGACATCAACGTCCTAAACTGCTCCCCGGTCTTTTCCAAGCTTGTTGAGGGTCATGCTCCCCCGGTGGACTATGTGATCAATGGTCGGCACTACAACAAAGGATACTACCTTGCAGACGGTATCTATCCAAAGTGGGCAACATTTGTGAAGACGATCTCCAACCCTAGCACCCCCAAACTTTGCGAGTTTGTCAAGAAACAAGAAGCTTGCCGAAAAGACGTCGAGCGAGCATTTGGTGTCCTACAACAGAGATTTGCTGTCGTCCGGTTCCCCGCTATGACTTGGTCCAAAGATCAGATGTGGGAGGTGATGAACTGCTGTGTGTGCCTACACAACATGATTATTGAAGATGAGCGAAAGCATCCGGTTCCTCTGGCTGAGCAAGAAGCACCATATGAGAGAGAGGGTCCTCTTGCACAGCCTAATCACCAAGTGCCTCCATCATGGGCCGCCTTCATTGCTATGCGCCAGGAGATTCGAGACTCTACAATGCACCAGGCCTTTGCAAGATGATCTGGTGGAGCACATATGGAGGCTCCGAGGCAACGCCAACGCCGACGCCAACTAGTCTGTCTTAATTTGTTTGAAAAATTGTGAAATTTGTGTGCTTCATTTGTTTCAGCACTTGTTAAACATTGTACTGTTATCGCCGAATTTGTTTCAGCAATTTTCGTCCTCTTGTTTGCCGAACTAGTTAAATTTTATGTTGAATTTGTTTGAAATATGTCAAATGGTCGAGGTTGGGGGTTTCCTGCCGGGGGGACGGCTGGAACTTCGGCGCTCCCCACGCCAAAACTTCATCCAATCCGGACGAAAATTTCGCCGGATTTGGGCGTGGGGAGCGCCAACGAGTGGGGATGCTCTAAGTGTTTGTGCGTATATATGAGCGTCTACGTCTATACTGTGTTTTGCAAAAAAAATGCTGAACTCCACCACACTTGTCAATGATTGCCTCGGGTTTCGTGGAAGGCGATCTTATCAGCAGTGACGTATAAACAACACGGCGAATCGGCGAGCGCCAGGTGGTGCGCCGGGTTAGTTTATCGTCGTCTCTCCCTGCCACTGCCATGCGTGATTGTGTTGCGCCATCGCTCGCTCGGTACAGACAGGGAGTATTATCAAGGTTTTAGAGAAGTCGCGGCGGCCGGCTGTTCAAGATCTAGCCAACCACCGCCAGCCATCGACCGATCGATCTCCATCTCGCGCGGCTTGGCTAGATTGCATCTGGAAGGGAAGCCTCATTGCTGGACATTCCGCTCAAGGGTGCAGCTAGTCAGCAGTCAGGTCGGACACTGCCTGATCTGATGTGATCCTGTCTCTCTCGTCCACACTCAGCTTACGCGCAGTTGTTCCAGCTAATCACATCTTTGCTTAACCAACCAGTGTCAAGCTAAACAATGCACATTTCCCACTTTGTTTCTAACAGGGCAGCAGCTTTACTCAACCTGGCGAACGAATGATGGACCGACGTGGAGAAAAGAAAAGAAAGGTGCAGAGAAAATTGCACCTCACACCATACTTTGTGGCTTTTGTTGCACAAAACACAGAAACAACATCTTTTTTGCAGGTAGCACAGTTTGTTGTCTAATTTATTGCACCTAGTTCAAATCAGCCAATTTGATGAGTTAACAAGATTTTTATAAATGGAGCCTAGTTTTCTGGTGATCCAGTATAATTATTGGTTAGAGCATCTTCATCGGCGGTCCCGATAGTGACCCGATAGCTATTTGGGGGATAGGGTGAAAATGGGCTCGCACCGGCGCGGCCCAAACGGCACCGGCGATTTTTGGAGCCAATAGAAGCGCCGGCAACTCCGTGCCGGCCCCTTCGCAAAGGGCGTGAATCGGGCGCACCGGCGCCTCACGAGGCTAAAAAATTTGGGTGTGGAAGCCGCCTATCAGCCACACACCAACAATATATATATCTTCTCCCCCAAAACCCCGTCCCCTCTGCCGCTCATTTCTCCCGATAGCCGCTCAATCTCCCATCCATCCTCGAACCCGAAAAACCCTCGCCGCCACGCCATGCCACCGAAGAGAAGGGCTCCGGCGAAGGCAGCGAAGCCGCCGAAGACGCGCACCGTCGCGCCGAAGGAGAAGCCGGTGACCATGTCGTAGGAGGACTAGGAGACGGAGATGGATCGCCGCGGCTTCATCACGGCCGACCGCAGGAGGCGCCGCATCACCGCCCTCGACACAGCGAAAGCTGTGGCCTCTGCGGAAGCGTGCCTGACCTTGGGTGGCGGCCTGAACAGCATCTCAAGCTCCCCGTCGTCGCCGGGTTACTACGCAGGGTACACCGCGGACGCGTCGTAGATCTCGCAGATGCGGCTGTCGCAGATGGACGGCGGCGCTCGCTACTCCCCCGAGTTCGGCGACAGCGACATGACCGTCGATAACAACGCCCCGTTCTCGCCGGATTGAACGACTCGGGGCAGCGGCGCCTTTCGCTTCCCCGACCTGAACAATTCGCCTGACCTGCGCCGCACCCAGGGCCACGTGACGGACGGCACCGGCCTTCCCGGCAACCTCTTCCCCGGCGACGGCAGGCGCACCCAGCAGGTGTTCGGCAGCGGGTCCGGCGTGTCCATGAGCCAGGACGAGGTGCGTTTCCTTTCTTTCTATGTGTTGTATGCATCGTAGACACCGGCGGCGGCTCAAAGATTGCAACTTTATGCGTAGATTGCCCAGGAGGAGATCCTGAATGGCATCATACGCGTCCATGCCTACGAACCCCCGGTCGACGACTACGAAGAAGAGGCCGACGAGAACGAAGGTGAGGAGGTAGTCCAGGAGGAGCTGATCGACGCCGAGACCGGCGTGAGCGTGAGGAGGACGCGCAGGTGTTCCACCGGCACTCGTGGTCCAAGGTGGAGGTCCTTGGAGGATGAATGCCTCATCGAGGCGTGGAAGCAAGTGAGCTTTTGCTCCATCACCGGCGCAAACCAAACCGGGGGCAAGTATTACAAGCGCATTCTTGATTGTTTCAACGAGAAGAACTATGGTGATTACGCCACCATAGAGATGAGCCGGAACGAGGGCGCCCTCTCTCACCGTTGGAACTTGATCAAGGGGTCGTGCAGCAAGTTCCATCGCTACTATGAGAAGATCAAGAACCGGAAGGAGAGCGGCACGACGATGGTGGATTGGGTATGATCTACGCCTATCTTATTTGCATATGAATTGGTAATCAATGTTTGCATATGATTTGATGATCTAACTTGTTGCATATGAATTGGTGATCTACTCCGACACCGTCCGCGTTCATGCCTCCCCCGGCGACCGTGGTTCCTGTTGCAGCGACGGAGTTGCCGCCGGCCGCCGATGAGGAAGTCGTCGAGGTTGCGCCGCCCGTGAACTCCTTCGTGTGATCATGCGATCATCTGGCTTCAAAGCCCGGAAACGGTGATCTGATGGCCCAAACTTCTTATTCCAGAACCTATTCGTATTTGGTTGCCGTGTGTTGGCCCAACTTCATATTCGTAGACTTATTCGAATTTCTATGGTTGTGTTTGAGATTTCAAATTCAAATTATTTATCGGGGCCGCCTATTTGGGGACGCCGGTGTGGGAGCAGCTCCCCCAAATAAAGGATGCTATGCCACGCCTCCCAAACGGAGGTGCCGGCGCCCCCGCCGGCGCCTATTTGGCGGCTACTGGTGGAGATGCACTTAACTGTAAACGCAACAGAGAGAGGTGTATGATCAGAGTGAGAGTGGTGGGTAAATAGGCGAGTATCGGGGGTGAGAGCAAGGACAAGTGACGCTAGGTGCAGAGATATGATTGGAACTTGTTTCCGTGCAGGAGTCAATGGTGATGTAGATGATGCTAGGCTACGCCCCGTCTATGTACTGTATGACCTCCGGTAGCTTGCTACCTGGGGGCAAGCCATCGCAAATCAATCGGGACTGCCTAGAGTGGTGGTAGAGCGAGTACTAGTAGTACAGCCGGCTAGCCAGGTGTTAGGATCTGATTTTACTGCTGCTAGCTGGCATCAGTATCAGTAAGACAACTCAGCTAGGGAAACTGTCAGTGCGGAACATGCAAGAGCAGCGAGTGGCAGTGGTACAATACGATCCAGTCAACACACGGATGAGTCGTTGCAGCCAGCAACAGAGCAAGCACAGGAGCGAATGTGTCGCCAGGGAAACTCTGCCACAAAATTCAGTGGAGTTCAAAGGGATTCCCTAGCCAGCTAGACCTCACTTCACGGCATCTTTCACGGCATCTCCAATGGAGCAACGCATTTTGGACAACTAAATGGACTCGCGTGAACTCAAGTGGTTGAAATCGTTCGCGTGTCTGTTTGCGTCGGGGTGGCTCCAGCGGCACGACGTATTTTTTCCAATTCATAAAAGTCATAATTTACATTAATAAAAAAACATAAAAAAACCACAAAGGCGTGGTAAAGGTAGGTACTGCCTACTGGTCGTCGTCGCTGACAAGGTCGATGAACTCCGGCGTCGGTCAGGGAAGCTGGTACGCCGACGGTGGAGGAGGTAGGGCAGGCTGCGGCAACTCCGGCCAGGCCGGAGGTTATGGTGAAGGTGGCCACGGATCCTAGGCTGGAGCAGCAGCCGAAGCGCGGTCGTTGGAACGCGTCGGCGTGGCCGAAGGAGTCGTCGGCCTCCCCTGCGCGAGCGCGGACTCGCGGAGCTGGATTGCGAGCCCGTCGCACAAAGCGAGCTCGTTGAGCTCGTCGAGCTCGCTGTTGACCAGTGCCATGGCAATGGCCTCCTCCTCAGTAATGTTCGGTGGCTGGGTCCTCGGATCCCACGCCGGCCCGCCATCGTGGTGGTCATAGTCTGCCATGTCCGCGTACTCGTCCTCGTTCTCGTCCTCGTCCGCGTCCTCCTGGTCGTTCTCCTGTTCTTCCGCGGCGATCTCGCGGTCGAAGTAGTCGACGTCGCCGAGGTAGCCAGCGCGGCGGCGCGCGTCGAACTCCCACGTCCCGAAAGAGATCTAATTGTAGGAGTTGAGCGTGTACGCCGGATCTTCCCGTAGATCCGGCGGCAAGATCACTCAGCGGCGGCGCACCTCATCCCGGCGCTCTCGGTCCTCGCGCGGCACTGGGGAAGGGGGGACCGGCACGCGCCCCGAGTTGATGTACCAGCCCCCTCCAGGCAGGTTTGCGTCCGGCAATGGTACCGGCCGATTTACCACGTTTGGGCCATGTTTTCGTCGCTGCGACGGCTGATGACCCACAAGTATAGGGGGTGTATCGTAGTATCTTCGATAAGTAAGAATGTCGATCCCAACGAGGAGCAGAAGGTGTTGACAAGCAGTTTCGATGAAGGATTCACTGTAAATGCTCACAGACAAGTATTCAGGGGGGTTTGATGTAACAGTTGAATAAAGTACGAGTATGTAAAGTGCAAGAGTAATAATTGCAGCGAGTGGCCCAATCCTTTTTAGCACAAAGGACAAGCCGGTTTGTTTACTTATAATGACCAAACGTTCTCGAGGACACACGGGATTTTAGTCTAGTGCTTTCGCTACATACGGCTAAATAATCTTCATTGTTGTGATAAGTGTTGTGTGGGTGAACCTATGCTAATGTACCGCCCTTCCTAGGACTAATACATACTTGTGATTATACCCCTTGCAAGCATCCGCAACTACAAGAAAGTAATTAAGAATTAAATCTAACCACAGCCTTAAACTCTGAGATCCTGCGATCCCTCCTGCATCGATATACCAACGGGGGTTTAGGTTTCTGTCACTCCGGCAACCCCGCAATTGGCAAACGAGTACAAGATGCATTCCCCTAGGCCCATAAATGGTGAAGTGTCATGTAGTCGACGTTCACATGACACCACTAGAAGAATAACACCACAACTTAAATATCACACCATTGAATATTACTCAACCATAGTTCACTACTAACATTTAGACTTCACCCATGTCCTCAAGAACTAAACGAACTACTCACAAGACATCATACGGAACATGATCAGAGGTGATATGATGATGAATAACAATCTGAACATAAACTTGGTTCAATGGTTTCGCTCAATAGCATCAACAACAAGTAGGAATCGATACCGGGAGAGTTTCCCCTATCAAACAATCAAGATCAAACCCAAATTGCTACGGCGGTGGCGGTGTCCAGCGGTGATGACGGCGGTGATGATGGTGGAGATGATGATGATGGTGATGGAGATGATGTCCAGCTCGATGACGGTGACGATGGCGTCGATTTCCCCCTCCCGGAGGGAATTTCCCCGGCGGATTCTGCCCGCCGGAGAGCTCTTTCTCTCTGGTGTTCTCCGCCCCGCAGAGGCGGCTGTAACTCTTCGCGAGGTACCCTGCGTGGCTTAGGTCTTCGGGACGAAGGGTTTGGCGAAGAAAAGGAGGCGAAAAGGGTCGTGGGCCCCCAGAGACCATAGGCCGGCGCGGCCGGGGCCTGGGCCGCGCCGCCCTAGGGTGTGGGCCCACCCGGGCTCCGCCTGGCTCCTCCTTACGGCTTCCTTCGTCATCTTGAAAAATAGGATTTTTGGTATAATTTCCTTCGAGTTGATCTTCCGAAATATTGCGTTCGACGGTGCTTTTTCCAGCAGAATCCTCGGCTCCGGTGTTCGATCCTCCAATAATGATGAAACATGCAAAATAGATGAAATAACATAAGTATTGTGTCCCAATATGAAATATATCAATGAATAACAAAGAAATTATGATATAAAATAGTGATGCAAATTGGACGTATCAACTCCCCCCAAGCTTAGACTTCGCTTGTCCCCAAGCGAAACTGAGCTCGATAGACATGACCACATGTTTATGGAGTGAAGAGTCGATGAATAAAATACGGACAAGAAGCATCATATTCATTCACACAGGACATTATAGTAAACAATCTCTTATAACTCATATTGAAACAAGTATAAGGTAATCACAAGTAAAGGTGCATAAGAAATCATAATTGGTGATGGCAAACTTCGTTCTTGGTCAGAGAACAATTAACAGATTATATTTATCTCATTGAGCAGCGCTCTCATGTTAGAGTTTATAAGGCACAACTTGCATACTCAATCGTAATGGTCTACTCATAATCATTGATAACTTGCAAAGCTATATTCATTCAAATAAAACTTGTACTAAACAAAGAAGAATAAAAGACATGATGTAGCAAATCACAATATAATGGTTTGATCACAACTACTCAAATGCTTGCTTGAGATGGAGGGAAATAGGTTTACTGACTCAACATAAAGTAAAAGACAGGCCCTTCGCAGAGGGAAGCAGGGATTAAATCATGTGCTAGAGCTTTTTCAGTTTTGAAATCATATAAAGAGAATAAAAGTAACATTTTGAGAGGTGTTTGTTGTTGTCAACGACTGGTAGCGGGTACTCTAACCCCCTTGCCAGACAACCTCCTAAGAGCGGCTCCCATATTATTTTCATTTTGCGTGGCACTCCTTCCAACCTTTCTTTCACAAACCATGGCTAACCGAATCCTCGGGTGCCTGCCAACAATCTCATGCCATGAAGGAGTGCCTTTTTATTTTAGCTTTATTATGATGATGACACTCCCCCCAACCTTTGCTTACACAAGCCATGGCTAACCGAATCCTTCGGGTGCCGTCCATCAATCGCATACCATGGAGGAGTGTCTATTTAGTTTAATTAATTTGGGACTGGGAATCCCATTGCCAGCTCTTTTTGCAAAGTTATTGGATAAGCGGATGAAGCCACTAGTCCATTGGTGGAAGTTGCCCAACAAGATTGAAAGATAAAACACCACATACTTCCTCATGAGCTATGAAACATTAACACAAATAAGAGATACTAAGTTTTGAATTGTTTAAAGGTAGCACATGAAGTATTTACTTGGAATGGCAGAAAATACCATGTAGTAGGTAGGTATGGTGGACACAAATGGCATAGGTTTGGGTCAAGGTTTGGATGCACGAGAAGTATTCCCTCTCAGTACAGGTCTTTGGCTAGCAAGGTTAATTAGCAAGCATAAGAGTCGAGGGAAACAAACAAATATACATGTGATAGAAACAATCATGCATCTTCCTTGTAAGTACAAACAATTTTAACTTCAGAATAATAAGCTATGAGCTAACAAGAAAGACAATGAAACATCTACATGTATTTCTCTTTTCTATTTAAACCTCAAAGTGTTGTTGCTATTGACCAATGCTAAGTTTGCCAAAACCAAATAGATTTATTCAATGCTCCCAAAGTGATACCAATACTAACAACAAGGTGAATCATATAGTAGAGATTGCAAACTAAAATAAGATGTGCAATATGTAAATGATAAGACTTCTCATTAATATTCCATAACGATAACTCACACCAAGGGATACATAGACAACCAACTAAAGGAGAGATACTTCCAAACGCAACCCATCTTATATGATAACTTCCCTACTCATGATATGATACTACTTGACAATAAAAGTAAAAGGTAGTGATAATGTGATACCGCGGCACTCCCCCAAGCTTGGAACAAACCAAGGGGATGCCAATACCGATGATGAATTACTCCTGCGGTGATGGTGGTGATGAACTCCCGCCATCAAACTTCCAAGGAAGAGGCTCTCCATCAAGAAACGACATCTTGGTCTCGGGGATCCTGAAACTAGCAGCACGGCTTATGTATTTAAACCTGTTTTCATACTCACAGTTCTGATTCTGAAAATCATAGAGTTGTGCTTGGAGCTTATTGGTGGTGTCGTGAAGTGAGAGGATATCGCTCCAAAGCTTTGCAGTTTCCTTCTCATGTTCAGCAATGAGTTCAGACACAATCCTGTGGAAAATATCCACCTCACGCTCAGCCATCTTCTTGTATTTGAAAACCTCTTGTTCTAGCTTCTCCATCCTGTCTTCCAGGCTTCCTTCTCCTTTAGGACCCTGGACATCCTTGACCTGCAGTTCTCCTTCAATGAGCAGCAACTCCTTGGGGTGCATCCTCAGCTCCTCCATGTACAAGTTGCCAACATCCTTGCTGTAGCTGTCCTTCGGAGTTTCCGACGAAGACATGATGGCTCTAGATCCGAAGCAAATCCTGGCAGAAACAACTCGAAACAAAACACGTCGAGAAAACGATATACGGACCTCCAGGGGTCCGGGGGATTATATAGCAAAATTTTTCTCGTCAAAAGGAAAGCACCAGATCGAACCAGAGTCGGAAAGGGGCGACGAGGCGGCCAAACCATAGGCCGGCGCGGGCCCAGGTCAGGCCGCGCCGCCCTATGGTGGCACCCCCTCGTGCGTCCTTTCCACTCCGTTTCGAACTCGTAATTTCTCATATTTTCCAAAAACAGCAAAAATATAGTTCGGAAAGTAAATTGCGTACTTTTCATTACCAGTACTGTTACCTATTCGAAGTCGAGTTCTGGCGGACTGTCAATTTGCCCTTTGATGTAGGCCTCCGGTGTTTCCACTTGAATAATATCAACATCAACATTATAAGAATCACCCGAGATATAATGCTTGAGTCTTTGTCCATTCACCACTTGCGTAGCATTGCCTTGGAGAGAGCTAATTTTGATTGCTCCTGAACGATACACCTCCTCGACAACATATGGTCCTTCCCATTTCGAGAGTAATTTCCCTGCAAAGAATCTGAGACGAGACCGATACAATAGGACTTTATCCCCAATATTAAATTCTCTTTTGATAATCCTCCTATCATGCCATTTTTTAACTTTCTCTTTAAAGAGCTTAGCATTTTCATAAGCTTCATTCCTCCATTCATCTAGAGAACTCAATTGCAACAACCTCTTATCACCGGCAAGTTTAGGATCTTTATTTAATTCTCTAACAGCCCAATAAGCTTTGTGCTCTAGTTCTAAAGGTAAATGACAAGCTTTCCCATAAACCATTTTATAAGGTGACATTCCCATGGGATTTTTATAAGCAGTTCTATAAGCCCATAGTGCATCCTTCAATTTACTAACCCAATTCTTTCTAGTTTTATTAACAGTCTTTTGCAAGATAGATTTAATCTCTCTATTTGATAATTCTACTTGACCACTAGTTTGAGGATGATAAGCGGAAGCAATTCTATGATTAATACCATACTTAGCAAGAGTTTTTCTAAAACCTCCATGAATAAAATGAGAACCTCCATCAGTCATAATATATCTAGGTACTCCAAATCTAGGAAAAATAATATCTAAAAGCATTCTTAAAGAGGTCTCACCATCAGCACTTTTTGTAGGTATAGCTTCCACCCATTTAGTAACATAATGAACAGCAACAAGTATATGAGTGTTACCTTCCGAAGACGGAAAAGGTCCCATGAAGTCAAATCCCCAACAATCAAACGGTTCAATAACAAGAGTATAATTCATAGGCATTTCATTGCGTCTGGAGATATTACCAACCCTTTGGCATTCATCACAAGATAAAATAAACTTTCTCGCATCCTTGAAGAGAGTTGGCCAATAAAAACCTGATTGTAGGACCTTTTGCGCGATTCTTTCTCCGGCGTGATGTCCTCCATAAGCACTACCATGACATTTACTCAATATCTCCTGTTGTTCATATTCAGGGACACATCTTCGCATAATACCATCCACTCCTTCTTTATATAAGTGTGGGTCATCCCAGAAATAATGCCTCAAATCATAAAAGAATTTCCTCCTTTGCTGAGCTGAAAAGGTTGGAGGCAAGTACTTGGAAACAATAAAGTTAGCATAATCAGCATACCAAGGACTGTCTCGCGAGCTCACCTTTATTACAGCCAATTGTTCATTTGGAAAACTATCATTAACAGGAACAGGATCATAAGCAATATTTTCCAATCTAGACAAATTATCAGCAACAGGATTATCAGCACCTTTCCTATCTACAATATGTAGATCAAATTCTTGCAAAAGAAGTACCCATCTAATAAGCCTCGGCTTAGCATCTTTCTTTGTCATTAGATATCTAATTGCAGCATGATCAGTATGAATAGTAACTTTTGAATCAACAATATAAGATCTAAATTTATCACAAGCAAAGACTACAGCTAATAATTCCTTTTCAGTTGTAGCATAATTTCTTTGAGCAGCATCAAGAGTTTTACTAGCATAATGAATAACATTCAGTTTTTTATCTACTCGCTGTCCAAGAACAGCGCCTACAGCAAAATCACTAGCATCACACATAATTTCAAATGGTAAGTTCCAATCAGGGGGTTCAACTATAGGAGCAGTTGTTAAGGCTTTCTTAAGAGTTTCAAAAGCTTCCTTACAATCATCATCAAAAACAAATGGTACATCTTTTTGAAGAAGATTAGTAAGAGGCTTTGAAATCTTGGAGAAATCTTTAATAAATCTCCTATAAAACCCAGCATGACCAAGAACACTACGAATACCTTTAACATCCCTCGGATAGGGCATCTTCTCAATTGCTTCAACTTTAGCTCTATCAACTTCAATACCTCTCTCAGAAATTTTATGTCCCAATACAATTCCTTCATTAACCATAAAGTGGCATTTCTCCCAATTAAGAACAAGGTTAGTTTCTTCACATCTCTGCAAAACTTTATCAAGGTTTCGCAAGCAACTATGAAAAGAATTCCCATAGACGGAAAAATCATCCATGAATACCTCTACAATACTTTCACAAAAACCATGAAAAATAGCAGACATGCATCTTTGAAAAGTAGCAGGAGCATTACATAAACCAAAAGGCATGCGTCTATAAGCATAAGTTCCATAAGGACAAGTAAAGGTGGTTTTCTCTTGATCTTTAGCTTTAACAGCAATTTGTGAAAACCCAGAATAACCATCAAGAAAGCAAAAATGAGTATTTTTAGACAATCTTTCTAGCATTTGATCAATAAATGGTAAAGGGTAATGATCTTTCTTAGTAACTTTATTAACTTTTCGAAAATAAATGCACATTCTATACCCTACAACTACTCTTTGAGGAATGAGCTCATCATTATCATTAGGCACAACCGTCATACCTCCTTTCTTGGGAACGCAATGCACAGGACTAACCCATCTACTATCAGCAATAGGATATATAATACCAGCTTCAAGAAGTCGTAATACCTCATTCCTTACCACTTCCTTCATCTTCGGAATTAGACGACGCTGAGGTTCAACAACAGGCTTTGCATCATCTTCCATATTAATAGCATGTTGGCATATAGACGGAGAAATCCCCTTCAAATCATCAAGAGTGTAGCCAATAGCGCCTCGATGCTTCTTCAATATTTCCAATAACCTTTCTTCCTCAATCTCTGAAAGCTTAGAACTAATAATAACAGGATATATTTTATTATCATCAATATGAGCATATTTAAGATTATCAGGTAAAGGCTTTAAATCAAAAACAGGATCTTCCTTTGGTGGCGGTGTTGTACCCAAATCTTCCACCGGTAAATCATGCTTGAGAATAGGTTGGCGAAGAAAAATTTCCTCAAGCTCATCTCTTTCTTTCCTAAAAATTTCGCTCTCGCTATCCTCCAAATGTTGCTGCAAAGGATTATTAGGAACAAGAACAATAGATGCACATTGCTCCATTTTAAAATCATTACTAGGCAAATCAGCTTTATAAGGAGTTTTAGTAAATTTAGAGAAGTTAAACTCATAAGATTCACCAGCAAATTTAGTCAAAATTTTCTCTTTCTTGCAATCTATAATAGCTCCACAAGTATTTAGAAAAGGTCTACCAAAAATAATAGGACAATAATCGCTTGCAGCAGAACCAAGTACCAAAAAGTCGGCAGGATATTTAATCTTACCGCATAAAACTTCCACATCTCGAACAATACCAATTGGAGAAATAGTTTCTCTATTAGCCAGCTGAATAACCACATCAATATCTTCAAGTTCACAAGAATCAATTTCGTGCATAATCTCCGTGTAAAGCTCATACGGAATAGCACTAACACTTGCACCAATATCACATAATCCATAATAACAATGATCACCAATTTTAACAGATAGCATAGGAACACTAGCTTGTTTGGGTTTATTAGGATGTGAGACAATATTAGAAGCATCTTCACAGAAAATAATATGACCATCCTCCACATTTTCAGTCACAAGATCTTTAACTATTGCAACAGCAGGTTCAACTTTTATTTGTTCTTCAGGTTCTACAGGTTTCTTTTCACTTTTATGAACCGCACTATTTATAACAGAGTACTCTTTCATTTTAGCAGGGAAAGGAGTTTTTTCAATATAAGCTTCAGGAATAACACGATCAGCAGTTTCAACTACAACGCATTTATTAATAGATGAATCAATTTTATCTTTATACGGTTCATGATACTTATCAAAATTCTTCTTTGGCAATTCATAATGAGAGGCAAAAGCTTTATAAAGATTTACAGCAACTTGAGAATCAAGACCATATATAGCACTCATATTACGAAATTTATCAGTATCCATAAAAGCTTCAATGCATTTATAATCATAAATTATACCTGATTCTCTATCCTTGTCGTTCTCCCAACCTTCAGTATTTTCTTGGATCCGATCAAGAAGGTCCCTTTTAAACTCTTCTTTGTTGCGTGTAAATGATCCAGAACAAGAAGTATCCAGCAAGGTCTTGTCTTGAAAAGAAAGTCTTGCATAGAAATTATCAATAATAACATTAACAGGAAGCTCATGAATGGGGCATTTGAGCATTAAAGACTTCAATCTCCCCCAAGCTTGGGCAATACTCTCTCCATCATGAGGCCAAAAATTATATATGCGATTCCGATCCTTATGAATTTCACTTGGAGGATAGAACTTAGAATAAAACCGGAGCACAATATCATTCCATTCAAGAGAATCCCCATTATCCAGTAATTTATACCAATGCGCCGCCTTACCGGACAGCGACAAAGAGAATAGTTTCTTCCTCACTTCATCCATAGCAATACCTGCACATTTGAATAACCCGCATAATTCATGCAAAAACAGTAAATGATCACCAGGATGGACAGTTCCATCCCCTTCATAGCGGTTATCCATAACACGTTCAATAATTTTCATAGGTATTTTATATGGTATCACTTCCTCACCTGGCGCCTCATCCACTACCGTTGCAGTAGTAGTAGATTCCCAAATAGAAATTGAAGAGAAGATCTCTCCATAATGACTTATAGCAGCAGGCAGAAATAAAATCAGCACAACAAGAAAGGTTTTCCTTACCAATTCCACTTACCAATAGCGCTTCACTCCCCGGCAACGGCGCCGTAAAATAGTCTTGATGACCCACAAGTATAGGGGGTGTATCGTAGTATCTTCGATAAGTAAGAATGTCGATCCCAACGAGGAGCGAGAAGGTGTTGACAAGCGGTTTCGATGAAGGATACACTGTAAATGCTCACAGACAAGTATTCAGGGGGGTTTGATGTAACAGTTGAATAAAGTACGAGTATGTAAAGTGCGAGAGTAATAATTGCAGCGAGTGGCCCAATCCTTTTTAGCACAAAGGACAAGCCGGTTTGTTTACTTATAATGACCAAACGTTCTCGAGGACACACGGGATTTTAGTCTAGTGCTTTCGCTACATACGGCTAAATAATCTTCATTGTTATGATAAGTGTTGTGTGGGTGAACCTATGCTAATGTACCGCCCTTCCTAGGACTAATACATACTTGTGATTATACCCCTTGCAAGCATCCGCAACTACAAGAAAGTAATTAAGAATTAAATCTAACCACAGCCTTAAACTCTGAGATCCTGCGATCCCTCCTGCATCGATATACCAACGGGGGTTTAGGTTTCTGTCACTCCGGCAACCCCGCAATTGGCAAACGAGTACAAGATGCATTCCCCTAGGCCCATAAATGGTGAAGTGTCATGTAGTCGACGTTCACATGACACCACTAGAAGAATAACACCACAACTTAAATATCACACCATTGAATATTACTCAACCATAGTTCACTACTAACATTTAGACTTCACCCATGTCCTCAAGAACTAAACGAACTACTCACAAGACATCATACGGAACATGATCAGAGGTGATATGATGATGAATAACAATCTGAACATAAACTTGGTTCAATGGTTTCGCTCAATAGCATCAACAACAAGTAGGAATCGATACCGGGAGAGTTTCCCCTATCAAACAATCAAGATCAAACCCAAATTGCTACGGCGGTGGCGGTGTCCAGCGGTGATGACGGCGGTGATGATGGTGGAGATGATGATGATGGTGATGGAGATGATGTCCAGCTCGATGACGGTGACGATGGCGTCGATTTCCCCCTCCCGGAGGGAATTTCCCCGGCGGATTCCTGCCCGCCGGAGAGCTCTTTTCTCTCTGGTGTTCTCCGCCCCGCAGAGGCGACTGTAACTCTTCGCGAGGTACCCTCTGTGGCTTAGGTCTTCGGGACGAAGGGTTTGGCGAAGAAAAGGAGGCGAAAAGGGTCGTGGGCCCCCCAGACCATAGGCCGGCGCGGCCAGGGCCTGGGCCGCGCCGCCCTAGGGTGTGGGCCCACCCTGGCTCCTCCTGGCTCCTCCTTCTGGCTTCCTTCGTCATCTTGAAAAATAGGATTTTTGGTATAATTTCCTTCCAGAGTTGATCTTCCGAAATATTGCGTTCTGACGGTGCTTTTTCCAGCAGAATCCTGGCTCCGGTGTTCGATCCTCCAATAATGATGAAACATGCAAAATAGATGAAATAACATAAGTATTGTGTCCCAATATGAAATATATCAATGAATAACAGCAAATTATGATATAAAATAGTGATGCAAATTGGACGTATCAACGGCCCAATCACTTACTATGTGTCATCCCGCTGAAGGTGGTACCAAATGCATTTACGGGTCGGAGAGACACAAACGGTCGCTCACGCCCCATTGGCCTATTTTCCCTTTTCTCGTTGCTGGAATCTCTTGTTCCCGAATACAGACTTGGTGTTCCCGTTACACACGGACACGCCACCGTCGGCGTGGGACACCGCCATCGATCGATGGCGCACAGCACAGTCGCCCGGGCACGGGAGAGAGAGGGAGGGAACGGCATGTTCTGTCCGGCGTCCGGCCGGCCGAAGTGACGGGACGACGGCGCGTGCGCGATGCTGCCTAGATTCTCTCTCGTCGCGATTTTCTCCCGGCCGGAAAGCCTACTACGTAGGTACGTAGGCCATGCCGTCCGTCGTCGGCCGCGTCACATCGCCCGTTCCGCTTTGACTCTCCACCGCTCCGGGCTCCGGGCTCCGGCCTCGAGCTCGTGTGAAACCCAGCCAGGAGCGCGTCGTTTGGCATCGACATGCCTCCGAACAAGGAGATACGCCGCCAGTCGACATGCATGGCTCTGTGGACTGTTGATCGACCGCGTCCCGATCAATCAGGCTTGCGAACCTGAACGAGTCTCAGCCGATTTGCGCCCTGCTCACCCGCACGTCGTCGTCAGGTTTGTACATACACAAATCTAACGCTGTAGTCTGTTGAGATGTCACTAGCCATGCATTGCGCTTGGCAGCAAGCGTGCGTGTCGCCGCAGTCGCGCTTAAAGCAAACAGCTAGCGTCGCAACGCGGAGCGGGACAACTGGGGGAGCCTGACTTGGTTCTTTGCATAGGTTTTCCCCCCTCTGTCGTGCAAAACCTAGCCCGGCCCACTAGATGATCCATAGGTGGATTTTTTTTTTTGAACAAATAGGTGGAAAATTGAGTTACACCTACTTTTGCACATCTATTGATTGCCAACAAGCTCAATTTCGCGTGCAACCTAGCCCGTCGTTTGATTTTATGCAGAAACATGGGGGTTTGATAACCCCTTACACAAGTGGTGAGGTTGTTAACCCATTTGTGCATTATTATGGAGCGACAATATAAGCTATTAGCAGACATATTTCACAACCACACACACAAGGTCACAGACATTTCAACATGAAAGTAGACATGGTATGATCAAACATGGCTCAAACCGACAAACAGATAATCAGACACAACTTCCACTCATCGATCATGGCAATGACTCGATCATATGATATGGGCACCTCTTCACCACCTCAGTCATGTTGTATTCAAATAGGATGACCTTGAAGATGCCGCCCTTGAGCACCTTAAAGGTAATGAACGAAGTAGATATCTTGATTTCATGAGCTATGGGAAATCAAGGCCGCCTTGGTCCATGGCAATTGTGCAGTTCACGTCCTTCAGCTTTACCATCAAGGAGCAATCGGTGTTCGTCTTGAGGATGCTGGTCCTAGGAACGGTGCCAAATTATGGACGTCGTGTGGTTGGAATTGCTGGTGGCAACACCAATTTAGCGAAGTGGGTAGGACCAACATCATCATGAAAGGGACCCGCCTTGGTAGGCCTTCCTCTTGGCCTCTTGGCCTCTTGGCAAAGCCACCCTCTTTGGCATCCTTGGAACATTAAGTAGGACCAAATCAAGAACATGATGCCTCATCTTAACGTAGAACACAATTAAATCATCGGCTAGTGCAACAAAACATTGACAAAATGATTATATTTGTTCCCCATTTACATTTTGGAAAAATAAATTCTAGGGATGGAGCTAGTGAACCAAGTACAGTGATCATCATTTGTGTTTGTACCCACCACAAGATTCAATAGACCATCTGACGTGGGCATTACCCTTCGGGTAACCGACATTGCCCTATCTTGTATTGATTAGTTGGAGGCCCATGAAGACATCTGGAGGCAAGATGGGTCACCTGGGCGGCGCACTGGAGGAATCCTTGGCGGGCAAGACAAGGAAGCGGCCGAACAAGGAAGGATTAGATCTAAAGCTGTTGTAAACCTAGTCGTACTTGGTTAGACCTCTTGAGACCTGGCCTCCTATATAAGGGCCAGGAGAGGGGCTGCCGAAAGAACAGAACCAATCATAGCAATACTAGCCACCAGAAAGTCCAAAGCTAGGTCATCGTAGCACTTAGCCTCTCGACGAGATCTCAGCCGAACTATTCGGCACCCCATTGTAACCCATTATCATCATAATCAAGAACAGACAGGCAGGACGTAAGGGTTTTACCTCATCGAGGGCCCCGAACCTGGGTAAATCGCTCTCCCCGCTTGTCTGTGAACCGATGTCTCGTGTCAGCTTGCAGGATTCCGCTAACGCTAAGCCCCAAACGGAGGGCATTGCCGAGGAGTACCCTCGACAATTGGCGCCGTCTGTGGGAACCCTGCCGGCACAAGATCGGACATCGGCTGAACCCTTTATGTCATCGGCAGCTTCGTCAACACCGTCATCGCCTCATCTGGGAAGCCCGATTCATTTCGGCTCCTACGAGTTCACCCCACATAGCGACTCGTCTCGCTCGACTTTCTCCGGTCTACAAGGCAACATGGAGATGACCTTCGGGAGCGTCCACTACAACGTCAACTCGGAAGGAATCCTTCGGCTGCTGGAATCTCCCATCTCCAGATCGACGAGTCCAAGCGCATCGTCATCACTCGACCTTTCGGCTGGCCTGACAAGCCCGTTGAGCTCGCCCGCGCCTTCGACTCCCCGTTCAGCATCTTCCATGTCGGTCGGATCCGATGATCCCACGGGCTAGGGTCGAGCGACACGCCGTTCATCTGCAATGCCCACTATTCATCGGGAGAGGACAGCGTCGACAGCATCACCCAAGGACACACCCGAAGAGTGGCGCCCCTCCAAGTTTATGTTGCTAACAGGGGAGATGGAGATCGCACCCCCCGTTCCAGCAGGCGAGCTAGTTTTGAGAACAGCGCCAGCAACAACAACAGCGACCATACCATCGCAGAGGAGGAGTGGGCAGCAGCCAAGGCAGCCGTGCTTAACAACACGCCACTTCCTGCGGGAACCACGGTCGGCACTCTCAATGCTTACCGCTCCATATTGGAGAAAAATCGGGAGCGACTATCCAAGGAGCAAGCCACCCTCGAGAGACGCCTATCTGCGGCAGACCGATCCAGCGAGCGACGAAGGGGCTCGCAGGGAAGCGCCTCTCGAAGTACTCACGGAGGAGGCAAATATCGATCAAGGATGTCCAGGCTCTCGGAAGACGATGCTAGAGAAATAACATCAAATTTGACCAAGTCCTTCATGACCACAGACACCGCGGGCATGCCACGACCAAAGACCGTCGCGGGAGCGACCGCCAATCTCGCTGCATACCTCATCAATCAGCGCCCTGAAGGTTCCATGGCTCAAGCCCACCGGGGTGCCCTAGAAAGTCTCGCGATATTGGGAGACAATCTGGTCCCAAGAAAGGACAAGACTACGTTGCAAGCTAGTGGCTCAAAACACCATGCGAGAGATGCTCGGGATGAAATTACTCAGAGTAGGATCGACAAAGAAAGGCGGCGACGCGCCGCCAGAGAGGAACACGACAGTGATTCTTCGGATGAGAGCCAGGAGAACGACGGCGAGCTTAGGGGAGCCGATTGTTCAAGCTACAAAATTCGGGAGGCGATGCCACCCAAGAAGTTCAAACCCACCCCTACCGACGCCGCCAAGTACGATGGGCAGCAGGAGCCGAGATCCTGGATAGAGGATTATCTACAGACAGTGATTCTGCAAAAAGGGAACCAGATAGCAGCAATGCAGTGCCTGCAAATTTACCTAAAGGACTCAGCGCGAGCCTGGCTAAGAGGTTTGCCGAAGGGTTCCATCAAGTCATGGGACGACCTAGTAGAAGCCTTCGTCGCCAACTTTCAAGCAACCTACAAAAGGCCCATCGGGATCGAAGAGTTACGGCATTGTCAGCAAAAGCAGAAGGAGTCGATGCGCGCATACATCGGGAGATTCACCAAGCTCCTGAACGCTGCGGAAGACGTATCTGTCGACAGAGCAATCGAAGCCTTCAGCGATGGCATCCGACGTGAAAGCTATATAGAAGAACTCGGACGCAAGAAGCCGAAAACCATAACTAAGTTAATGGAAATCGCCAACAGCTGGGCCGATGGCGAAGACAACATTCGAAAGCCACGACAGCGCAGGGACGACAAAGAAGATGACCAGCCGAAGCATGATTCGGGTGGTCGAAGGGATCGCAACAAGAGAAGGAAGAACCACAGCTATGATGACAACAACTTGGTGGCCGCAGGCTACTCTGATCGACAGGACGATCGGTACGATGACAGGCGAGACGATCGACAGGACGGTAATCGGAACAACTCTGGGAACCATGGCAACTATAAACCACGACAACAGAGAACCCCCGAACTACCCTACGCTGAGCAGATCAACGCCCCCTGCTACTTGCATTCATATACCGATTCCAAGGATGGTAAAATAAAGTCTAGCCACCTGCTCAGGGACTGTCGGCAGTTCATCGATATGCATAAACTCATCCAGCAGGCAGGCCAGCAACAGCTACCACCACCACCACCCCCACCGCAACACCAGGTCCAGCAAGCTCAACCTCATCAACCCAACGAGGCATTTCCACCACCACGTGGGCAGATGAGTATGATCCACAGGACAGGTGTTTCAAGGAGAGAAATGAAGAAGCTCACCCGAGAAATCAACCTGGCAGAAAGCATCATGGCGAACATCCCTGAGTATGTCGAGTGGTCGTCTCAGAACATCACGTTCAGCCGAGCGGATCACCCGATGACTATACCAAAACCAGGACACGCTGCCCTAGTGGTCGAAGCACAGATAGGAGGATTCAAGATGAGCAAGGTCTTCATGGACGGAGGAAGTGGACTCAATCTGATATTCCTTGACACAATCCAGAGTATGGGGATCACCATGAGAATGCTAGAAGAATCAGACACTCGCTTCCATGGGATCCTCCCTACTTCGCCAGCGTACTCTCTTGGCAAAGCGTACCTGAACGTTGTCTTTGGCAAACCCGACAATTTCAGGACGGAGAAGATCGAGTTTGAAGTCGTGAACTGGGAATCGCAGTACCACGCTATACTCGGGAGACCAGCTTATGCCAAGTTCATGGCTGTACCACACTACGCATACCTCAAGCTGAAAATGCCTGGGAACAATGGGACAAACATTACAGTCTATGGAAGTTTCTCACGCTTGGACAATTGTGATCGGGACTTTCATAGGATTGCTGCTAAGTTTGGCTTGAGGCAAGAAATTGCCGACCTTCCGCCGAAGTCCTCGTCACGCAGTATTAAGGAAGAAGAACGCGTTAGAGGAGCAAAGAAGAAGTCTGCCGACCTCGCCCTTGAAGCTCCGGCAGTACAAACTTCGGCAGCCCAAGTTTCGGCAGCAAAAGTTTCGGCAGTTGACGATGCAGAAGATATAGGAGGCAGCAAGACACTGACAATCGCTGCCCAGATCCCTGGCGAAGTCGATGACGCTTCAAAAAACACCAACACGGTGACCAAGCCAGAAGATGAGAAGAACCCCTTCAATACTTAAGCAATCTACTAGCATTTAGTTTCATTTTCCCTTCCAAACAGGGCTTCCCCTTTTTCGCCCTTTATTCCAGTGTTTTTTATTAGTAAGAACTCAAGTTTCGATTCCTTGAAAAGCTTTGCAGTTGACCGGAGCACCTAAACCGCATCTTTGTAAATCTTGGCAAACGATGGTCCAACACAGTACGCGGCAAAGGATCGTGCTCCGAAAAATGCCTCTACGAGTGCTACAGGATGCAAAATAAACAAGGACATTAACCCTTCCCTCTGCTATAGATGCCTCTACGAGCGCCGTAAATAGCAAGAGTCCGGAAGTACACATAAACACAACCCACGTTCGATATTTTGCTTACGGAAATATCAAGGAACAACGGGTTCACCGGCAGTCATTACACCCGAATAATTCGGGAGTGGCTGTCGAAGCATACATCGGTTGAAGAAAAAGTTGCGCATACAACGGGATTAGCAAAACCCGCAACACGAGCTGATCACTCAAAAATTTTGCCGACCAACGAAATACATACACGACTAAACGAGCAATTAAGATTTGCTCCTTCAAAATTTGCAAACGGCATCAACATGGTAAAAATACATATACATGTATCTACCAAATAATAAACGATCCTAACACTTGGATCAAGTAGTCATAACATCCATACAAACAACCTTAATTCCTGAAATCACCCTTGCGGAGTGTCTTTTTCTTCAGGTGCCTTCGAATCCTTCTCCAGTTTGTCGACAATCACATTGGCAGGTAGTAAAACCTTCGGATACAGCATCTCCAAGTCACCAGTCGCATTGGCAATGGACAGTAAATTCGCTGAAGGATAACGCGCAAGTACAAGAGCAAGCGTAAATCTGGTTCCTGCAAAGACCTGAGCTCGCACCAAGTCCCGAATCTTCTTGGTATTCCCAAACTCCGACATCAGAGTTAATAATGTGGGGGGAACTCTGTTCAAGGGAAACATTGTCCTCCAAACTACCCTCAGGGCTTTGTAGCACTTGTTGAAGAAGTGGTGAACCTGTTGGACCCGATCCTGAAACTGTGCAACAGCCGACGCCTTCGACTGCTCCCGCCAGAAAATTTCTTCGGCTGACGACAACTGGGTCAGCGCGTGTACACGCTCGTGAATCCGCTTGCTCTCCTCCGCACGATTCAGAGATATGACTGGCAGACCGATCAATAAAAGATCAGGCAGCACGTTTCTGGTGGAAGAGTAATGAATACAAGGGTCAGGGGACTTACAGTTTAAACTTTCGGTGGCTTTATGAAGTTTAGTAAGGGCGTAGCGCTCTACATTAGCCGCGATTTCGCCCTTCTTCTTGATGATAGCAGCCAAGGCGTAGGTGCTGCGCAGATCCTTCTCCAACTGTGTGATCCGATCCTTCATACGTTGGATCCGATCATCTTCAGAAAGAGCACCCGAAGAATCTTCGACAGATGCAGGCACGGGGAACACCTGCAAGAAACAGCGTCAAAAAGCATGACAGACCGATTCCTCAAAACATCGGAAGATACTCCCATCGGGAGAATGCAAGTGACAGTATTATAACAAAGAGTGTGCTAGCAACATTGCTAGCACAGAGTTTATTACAACCGAAGGATATCCAAGCAAGACAATGTTTCACATCCAATTAAGGAAAAGTTTGCTACAAAAGATCAGAGCGCCTGAGTCTGGGTCGATAAGCTAGGGCCTGTCGATGTCTTTCTTGATGAAACCAACTCAAGAAGCTGGCGTGCACATCTAACGGCTGACGCTTTGAAGGTGCTCAAATCGACCAACCGCCCATCCTCCTCCTTCGGTAGCTCCTTGGACATTTCTTCAATATCAGCCTTAAAGCCGTGACCCATCATAAGTTGGAAGGTAAGGACGGCGCCATAGGTACGCGAAGTGCATTTGAATACCTCGATAACCTCTTTGGTGTCAATCGCGAAGGCGTCGATCAACTGCCCCAGAGTTTTATCTTGACTGATCTTGGGGAAGATCATCGAGTGTATCCGCGCCATGGCACCCTTTCCCTTCGCAAGAAGCTCCCGTGTGAGCTGATGAGAAGCAAGAGTCATCGACAAGCCATTAGACGGAGAGTTGTCTGGAATGTTGTCCAAGGCGTCGGCAGGAATGTTGGCGGCTTCTGCAGAATGAGAAGAGATCATTGATAAAAGGTTGAGCCCATAAGTACGATAATTGACAGAGGAAAACAAAAGAGATTACCAAGTAAAGCCAAGGAAGATTTGCGAAGGAGTTCATCCTTTTCAGCCGCCCGAGCTTCGGCAGCTAGCCTGGTCGCCTCTTCCTCTCTCAACTTCTCTTTCAGCTTGCCCAGCTCCTCCTTCAAGGAGTCGACTTCTTGGCGGGCCTCGGCAGCTATCTTGACCGCACCATCTAACTTTGAGGAGGAAGATTTAATCTCCTTCTGGAGCCGAACTTTCTCTGCTTCCGAAGAAGTGAATTGGGAAGCAAAGGCCTCCAAAGAGGAGATAACTCCTCGCAGGTCCTAAAGGAAGAAAGGGGGTTATTCAATGAGAAATCATTAAGCAAGATACACGCTTGAGAAGTTCATACTGCAGTTGTCGAGGGTACTCCTCGCCAATGCCCTCCGATAGGGGCTTAGGGTTGATGGAATCCTGTAAGCTGACACGAGACATCGGTTCACAGACAAGCGGGGAGTGCAATTTACCCAGGTTAGGGGCCCTCGATGAGGTAAAACCCTTACGTCCTGCCTGTCTATTCTTGATTATGATGATAATGGGTTACAATGGGGTGTCGAATAATTCGGCTGAGATCTCGTCGAGATGGCTAATCGCTAAGGTGACCTAGCTCTAAGCTTTTGTTGGCTAAGATTGCTAAGATTGATCGTATCCCTCGGCAGCCCCTCTCCTGGCCTTTATATAGGAGGCCAGGTCCCAAGAGGTCTAACCGAATACGACTAGATTTACAATAGTTTTAGATCTGATCTTTCCTTGTTTGACTGCTTCCTTGTCTTGCCCGTCAAGGAACCTTTTGGTGCACCGTCCTAGTGGCCCGCCTTGCTTCCGAGTGTCTTCATGAGCCTCCAACTAGATGGTACAGGATAGGGCAACATCGGTTACCCGAAGGGTAGTACCCACGTCAGTAGCCCCCGAGTGTCTAGCCGAAGATAGTTCGGGTAGAGACTAAAACATGTCTCCTACTGATGTTCTTCTCCTTCATTGTCCTTGTTCATCTTGAATCTGCTTCACCTTCTTTTATCGGGTGCGCGTCAGCGCTCCCGATGGGAGTAGCCCCCAAGTCTAGGTACGGATGCTTGCAATCCGTGCGTAGACTCAAGTTGTACTACTCGAATATTTCGTTCTGCCAAAGTTTTTTCCGCAGATTTTCATAGGTCATCCAATATATTTTCTTTATGCAAGGGATAATGAGTAACGTGCCCAACTTTTGTTGGTTAACTGCCGATGGCAAAACAACGTTACCCTACACAGAATCAAGTCCCCGGGCATGATCCTGGAGTGCAAAAAACTTCTATCGGGTGCGCGTCACGCGCTCCCGATGGGAGTAGCCCCCGAGTCTGGGTGCGAGTGCTTGTAACTAAGTGCAGACTCGAGCTATTCAAACAATTTTTCTTCAATCCCTTCTTCCTTCGACTGCTCATTCTGTCGGGTGCGCATCACGTACTCCCGATGGGAGTAGCCCCCGAGTCTGCGCGCGGGTGTTTGCAGCCGGGTGCAGACTTAAGTCGAGCAATTATCTCTTCCTTCAAAACATTTTTCCTTCGAGTCTTCATTTTATCGGGTGCGCGTCAGCGCTCCCGATGGGAGTAGCCCCCGAGTCTAGGTACGGATGTCTGCAGCCGTGCGTAGACTCAAGTCCTTCATCCGATAACTTTTCATTTTTCCTTCGAATGCTTCCAGCTTTTTTCATGACGTCATTGATGACGCTATACTGAGACTTTGATTCTGACTGACAGGACGTATCCGGCTGGGCCTATTTTTCTTTGTCTGGCCCGTTTCGCACAGTCACCAAGGCGTCTCCTCGATTTCTGCAATCTTTAATTGAGAAGATCCATTAAAGGGACCAGTAGCAACGACACGTGCCTACACAGCTCCTAACTTCTCCTCAAAACCTCCAAAGGGCGAGAAATCCCTAATCTTTTCCATGTTTTCCGTAGCATCTTCTCATTCTTCTCCTTCTTCCTTCCTTTGCCGTTGCTGCGCCGCCACCACTGCTTTTCCAATCTTCATCAGATCTCACAATGGTGAAGAAGAAGAATCCTGCCGCCGCCAGTTCCACCAGCGGAGGCGCCGCCGCCAAGTCCTCCTCTTCTCTTCCGAAGGGGAGCGCTTCGAACGCTCCTCCCCCAGCTCCGGCACCGCCAGCGCCGTCGAGCTCAATGGTCAAGCCCGGAGATTGGGTAGCATCAACCGTCACCAAGCGTGACGAGAAGAGATCCCGAAGCCTGGGATTAATATCTTCTGACGAGGGAAACGTGATCTTTCCAGGTGCGATTTCTCGGCCTGATCCCCCTGCTGGCTTTACCGTGATGTTCTTGTCTTTCCTATATCGAGGCCTTTCGCTTCCCACTCACGAATTCCTCCTCCATCTCTTGCGAACATACAAAATTCAACTATGGCAACTTACCCCCAACTCAATCCTCCACGTCGCCGTGTTCATCACCCTTTGCGAGGCGTTTCTGGGTATCGAACCTCATTTCGGGCTGTGGAAAAAGATCTTCTATGTGAAGAGATACAACAGCAGTAATGGATACTTTGTCACCGGAGGAGTGGGGTTTGTAGCTCGTTCGGAGGTCAATTACTTCAATTTCCCAATGAGAGAATCCGTGCAGGGGTGGAGGCTGAAATGGTTTTACATCAAGGACTCCCTGTCACCCGAATCTCAGCTTCCTTGCTTTGCCGATGTCTCCGAAGTCAAGCCCAAGAACTCCTGGAAGAATATTCTCTCTCCCGACGAAAGAGTAACAGCCGAAGAACTATTTGCCAAATTCCTTCGAATCAAAGAGGCCGACGGCCAAACTATGATTGGCACAGAGGTGGCAGCGGTATTCTTGAAACGCCGAGTCCAACCAGTCATGGCCAGAGTTCACCCGATGTGGTTGTACTCAGGTCCAAAGGATGAAACCAGGATTAATGCTGCCGATCTGTTGGAAAAGGAGTTGCTCGACGAAGTCCGTCGCCTTACTTCCTTTAGCTAGGAAGATTCGCCGTTGATTTCTTCTTACGCTTCCCTTGACGCTGACCATCCGCCATCAAAGGTATTTTTCTTTCTTCATGTTCCCATTATGCTGCTTTTACTTAGCCGAAATAATTACCATTGTTCTTACTTGTTATTTCCTTTGACAGATTCCCATAGTTTCTGGTAATATTCATGATTCGCCGGTTGATACCTCCGAGGGGAGAGGCTCCTCAATCCCCGTAGATTTTCACACTATCGAGCACACAGGCCCAGAGGATGAATATAATGGTCCGATAGATTTTGATGTTGCTCACACCGACCTTCCTTCCTCAACCGATGATGCTGGCGACGCAGATGGATCAGTGCGTAATGACGATGCTGATCGTAATGCCTTTGTTAATGCAGCTGCGGAGGAGACCAAGGCTTCACCTGCGAAGAGATCAACCGGCGGCTTTGCCGGTGAAGATGATCTCTTCGACATGTAAGCAGTTTCTTTTCTGAAGTTACATTTTGCCCTTTTATTTTTCATACTCCTTTTATAACCATTGTCAATCATTCATCTTTGCAGCGATGAAGGCTTTATCGAGCCTCCGTCTAAGAAAGCGAAATCTGACGCTGCCCCGCCGGTCGTAGTCGCGTCCGAAGCTTCGGCTCCTAAGGCAGCCCCTGTGGCTCAAACATCGACAGCTTCTTCCCTTTCCAAGGGGAAAGATGTTCCTCCAACTGCTGCCGCCGTGACTCCTCCTTCTGTAAGTCCTTTTCTGATTGTGATGCAAATTTCTTGGAGCGTGCTTTGTTTAGCAATTTTTGGTAAATCATCCTTCTTTCTTAAGGACCTGCGAGGCGTTATTTCCTCTTTGGAGGTCTTCGCCTCCCAATTCACTTCTCTGGAAGCTGACAAGGCTCGGCTACAAAAGGAAGTCAAATCTTTTTCCTCGAAACTGGATGGCGCAGTCAAGATAGCTGCCGAGGCTCGTCAAGAGGTCGACTCTTTGAAGGAGGAACTGGGCAAGCTGAAGGAGAAGCTAAAGGAGGAGGAAGCATCCAAGCTGGCTGCTGAAGCTCGGGCAGCCGAAAAGGATGAACTCCTTCGTAAATCTTCCTTGGCTTTACTTGGTAATCTTTTTTGTAGACCTCTGTCGATTGATGCACTTATGGATTCAATCCTTTTGCCAATGTATATTTTTTTTCTCTCTTTCTTTCCCCTGCAGAAGCGGCGAACATCCCTGCTGATGCCCTGGACAGAGTTCCAAACAATTCTCCGGCAAATGCTATGTCGATGACTCTTGCCTCTCACCAGCTTACGCGGGAGCTTCTTGTAAAGGGAAAGGGTGCCCTGGCGCGGATGCACTTGATGATTTTCCCCAAGACCAAGCAGGACAAGACCCTGGGGCAGCTGATCGATGCCTTCGCGGTTGACACCAAGGAGGTTATCGAGGTATTCAAGCGTACATCGCGCACTTATGGTGCCGTCCTTGCCTTCCAGCTTATGATGGGTTACGGCTTTAAGGGTGATATCGAAGAGATGACTAAGGAGCTGCCGAAAGAGCAAGACGGGCAGCTTGTTGACTTAAGCGTCTTTAAAGCGTCTGCCCTTACTTGTGCTCGCCAGCTCCTTGAACTGGTTTCATCAAGGAAGTCGTCGGCTGGACCCAGTTTATCGACTCAGACCCAAGCCCCTTGATTTTTGTAACAAACTTATGCTCGAGCTGATGTGAAACATTGTTCTGCTGCAAAACTTATGCTTGTAATAAACTCCGTGCTAGCAATGTTGTTAGCACACTTTTGTTATGATATTTCTTCTTGTATTTCTCCCGATGGGAGTTACTTCGGATGCTCAGCTGTACCATATCCATCATCCTTTGTAACGGTGTTTCCTGCAGGTCTCCCCAGTGCCCACATTTGTCGATGACTCTTCGGGTGCTCTTCCTCAAGGTGATCGGATCCAGCGTATGACGGATCGGATTACGCAGATGGAAAAGGACCTGCGCAGCACTTATGCCTTAGCTTCTATTGTCAATAAGAAGAGCAAGATTGCAGCCGACGTGGAGCGGTACGCTCTTACTGAGCTGCATAAAGCTACCGAGAGTTTGAACTGTAAGTTTCCTGATTCCTTTGCCCTTTTGTCAACAACGCCTTGTCTGATTCTTTATTGATTCCCTTGCCAGTCATAGCTTTGAACCGTGCGGAAGAGAACAAGCGGATACACGAGCGAGTGCATGCTTTAACCCAGCTATCCTCATCCGAAGAAATTTTCTGGCGGGAACACTCGAAGGCTTCGGCTGTCGTGAAATTTCAGGATCGGGTCCAACAAGTCCACCAATTCTTTGACAAGTGCTACAAAGCTATGAGGGTGGTTTGGAAGACGATGTTCCCTTTAAACGCAATTCCCCCTACGCTTTTGACTTTGATGTCCGAGTTTGGAAGCGCCAAGAAGATTCGGGACTTAGTGCGAGCTCAAGTTTTTGCAGGGGCCAAGTGTACGCTTGCCCTTATGCTTGCTCGTTATCCCTCAGCAAGTTTGCTGTCTATTGCCAACGCAACTGGTGACTTGGAAGCACTGTATCCGAAGGTATTATTGCCCGCCAATATAATTGTTGACAGGCTTGAGGAGGAGTCAAAGGTACCTGAAGAAAGGGAAACTCCGCAAGGGTGATGTCAGGGTTTAAAGTTGTTTTTGTAAAATAAATTGCTTTGGCTAGTCCATCCAAGTGTTAGGATTGTTAAGCCGAAACTTCTTATTTGGTAAATACATGGATATGTACTTTTACCATGTCGATGTCGTTGGCAAATTTTTGAAGGAGCAAATCTTAATTGCCCGTTAGATGTATGTATACTAGTTGGTCAGCAAATCATTATGAGTGATCAGCTCGTGTTGCAGGTTTTGCTAAACCTGTTGTATGCGCAACTTTGCTTTCAACCGATTGTAAGCTTCGACAGTCACTCCCGAATATTTCGGGTGCAATGATTCTGCCGATGAGCCCGTTGTTCTTTGATATTTCCATAAGTAAAATATCGAACGTGGGTTGTGTTTATATTTTCAAACTCTTGCTTTGTACGGCACTCGTAGAGGCATCTGAAGCAGAGGGAAGGATTAATGTCCTTGTTTTTCTTTGCAGCACTCGTAGAGGCTTTTCCCTTGGGGCGCGATCTTCTGTCGCGTGTTACGTTGTACCGTTGCTTGTAAGCAAGGTTCACGGTGGCGCGGTCATAGATGCTTTAAATTACTGCAATGCTCAACAAGGAATCGAAACTTAAGTTCTCATTAATAGGGTAAATACGGAACTAGAGGGCGAAAAAAGGGAGGCCCTGTGTAAAGTAAAGGGAAAAGTTTAAAGGCTAAGGAAGTGCTTAATCGAGGAAGGGGTTCTTCTCATCTTCGACAGCATCTTCTGACTTCTTCATCATGCTAGTGGTTGCTGCAGCGTTGTTGATTTCGCCAGGGGTCTGGGCAGTGATTGCCAGCGTCTTGCTGTTTCCTGTGCCTTCTGCATCGTCAACTGCCGAAGCTTTTGCTGCCGAAACTTGGGCTGCCGGAGTTTGTACTGCCAAAGCTTCAAGAGCGGGGTCGTCAGACTTCTTCTTTGCCCCTCTAACGCGTTCTTCTTCCTTAATACTGCGTGACGAGGTCTTCGGCGGAAGGTCAGCAATTTCCTGCCTCAGGCCAAACTTAGCAGCAATCCTCTGAAAGTCCCGATCACAATTGTCCGAGCGTGAGAAGCTTCCATGGACTGTGATGTTCGTCCCGTTGTTCCCAGGAATTTTCAGCTTGAGGTATGCATAGTGCGGCACAGCCATGAACTTGGCATAAGCTGGTCCCCCGAGTATGGCGTGATACTGTGATTCCCAGTTCACTACCTCAAACTCGATTTTCTCCATCCTGAAATTGTCGGTTCTGCCGAAGACGACGTTCAGGTACGCTTTGCCAAGAGAGTACGCTGGTGAAGTAGGTAGGATCCCATGGAAGCGGGTGTCTGATTCTTCTAGCATTCTCATGGTGATCCCCATACTTTGGATTGTGTCAAGGAATATCAGGTTGAGTCCACTTCCTCCGTCCATGAAGACTTTGCTCATCTTGAACCCTCCTATCTGTGCTTCGACCACTAGGGCAGCGTGTCCTGGTTTTGGTATAGTCATCGGGTGATCCGCTCGGCTGAACGTGATGTTCTGAGACGACCACTCAAAATACTCAGGGATGTTCGCCATGATGCTTTCTGCCAGGTTGATTTCTCGGGTGAGCTTCTTCATTTCTCTCCTTGAAACGCCTGTCCTGTGGATCATACTCATCTGCCCACGTGGTGGTGGAAATGCCTCGTTGGGTTGATGAGGTTGAGCTTGCTGGACCTGATGTTGCGGTGGGGGTGGTGGTGGTAGCTGCTGCTGGCCTGCCTGCTGGATGAGTTTATGCATATCGATGAACTGCCGACAGTCCCTGAGCAGGTGGCTAGACTTTATTTTACCATCCTTGGAGTCGGTATATGAATGCAGGTAGCAGGGGGCGTTGATCTTCTCAGCGTAGGGTAGGTCGGGAGTTCTCTGTTGTCGTGGTTTATAGTTGCCACGGTTCCCAGAGTTGTTCCGATTACCGTCATGTCGATCATCTCGCGTGTCATCGTACCGATCATCCTGCCGATCAGAGTAGCCTGTGGCCACCAAGTTGTTGTCATCGTAGCTGCGGTTCTTCCTTCTCTTGTTGCGATCCCTTCGACCACCCGAATCATGCTTCGGCTGGTCATCTTCTTCGTCATCGCTACGCTATCGTGGCTTTCGAACGTTGTCTTCGCCATCGGCCCAGCTGTTGGCGATTTCCATTAACTTGGTTATGGTTTTCGGCTTCTTGGGTCCAAGTTCTTCTATATAGCTTTCATGTCGGATGCCATCACTGAAGGCGTTGATTGCTCTGTCGACAGATACGTCTTCCGCAGCGTTTAGGAGCTTGGTGAATCTCCCGATGTATGCGCGCATCGACTCCTTCTGCTTTTGCTGACAATGCCGTAACTCTTCAATCCCGACGGGCCTTTTGTAGGTTGCTTGGAAGTTGGCGACGAAGGCTTCTACTAGGTCGTCCCATGACTTGATGGAACCCTTCGGCAGACCTCTTAGCCAGGCTCGCGCTGAGTCCTTTAGGTAAAGTCAGCAGCAATCGCATTGCTGCTATCTGGTTCCCTTTTTGCAGAATCACTGTCTGCAGGTAATCCTCTATCCAGGATCTCGGCTCCTGCTGTCCATCGTACTTGGTGGCGTCGGTAGGGGTGGGTTTGAACTTCTTGGGTGGCATCGCCTCCCGAATTTTGTAGCTTAAACAATCGGCTCCCCTAAGCTCGACGTCGTTCTCCTAGGTCTCATCCGAAGAATCGCTGTCGAGTTCCTCTCTGGCGGCGCGTCGCCGCCTTGCTTTGTCGATCCCATTCTGAGTAATTTCATCCCGAGCGTCTCTTGCGTGGTGCTTTGAGCCGCTGGCCTGCAACGTGGTCTTTTCCTTCCGTGAAACTAGATTATCTCCTAATATCGCGAGACTTTCTAAGGCACCACGGTGAGCCTGAGCCATGGATCCTTCAGGACGCTGGTTAATGAGGTATGCTGCAAGGTTGGCTGTTGCTCCCGCAACGGTTTTTGGCCGTGGCATGCCCGCGGTGTCCGTAGTCATAAAGGACTTGGTCAAGTTTGATGTTATCTCCCTTGCATCATCTTCCGAAAGCCTGGACATTCTTGATCGATGCTTGCCTCCTCCGTGGGTACTTCGAGAGGCACTTCCCTGCGAGCCCCTTCGTCGCTCGCTGGATCGGTCTGCCGCAGATAGGCGTCTCTCGAGGGTGGCTTGCTCCTTAGATAGGCGCTCCCGATTTTTCTCCAATATGGAGCGGTAAGCATTGAGAGTGCCAACCGTGGTTCCCGCCGGAAGTGGTGTGTTGTTGAGCACGGCTGCCTTGGCTGCTGCCCACTCCTCCTCTGCGATGGTCTGGTCGTTGTTGTTGTTGCTGGCGCTGTTCTCAAAACTAGCTCGCCTGCTGGAACGGGGGGTGCGATCTCCATCTCCCCTGTTAGCAACATAAACTTGGAGGGGCGCCACTCTTCGGGTGTCTCCTTGGGTGATGCTGTCGATGCAGTCCTCTCCCGACGAATAGTGGGCATTGCAGATGAACGGCGTGTCGCTCGACCCTAGCCCGTGCCTGGTGTCGCAGTTCATGCAGTAGTACGAGGTTAGCTCCGAGGACGCGGGATCATCGGATCCAACCGACATGGAGGATGCTGAATGGGGAGTTGAAGGCGCGGGCGAACTCGATGGGCTTGTCAGGCCAGCCGAAAGGTCGAGTGACGACGATGCGCTTGGACTCGTCGACCTGAAGATGGGAGATTCCAGCAGCCGAAGAATTCCTTCTGAGTTGACGTTGTAGTGGACGCTCCCGAAGGTCATCTCCATGTTGCCTTGTAGACCGGAGAAAGTCGAGCGAGACGAATCGCTATGTGGGGTGAACTCGTAGGAGCCGAAACGAATCAGGCTTCCCAGACGAGGCGATGACGGTGTTGATGAAGCTGCCGATGACATGACGGGTTCAGCCGATGTCCGATCTTGTGTCGACAGGGTTCCCACAGACGGCGCCAATTGTCGAGGGTACTCCTCGCGAATGCCCTCCGATAGGGGCTTAGGGTTGATGGAATCCTGTAAACTGACACGAGACATCGGTTCACAGACAAGCGGGGTGAGCAATTTACCCAGGTTCGGGGCCCTCGATGAGGTAAAACCCTTACGTCCTGCCTGTCTGTTCTTGATTATGATGATAATGGGTTACAATGGGGTGCCGAATAATTCGGCTGAGATCTTGTCGAGATGGCTAATCGCTAAGGTGACCTAGCTCTAAGCTTTTGTTGGCTAAGATTGCTAAGATTGATCGTGTCCCTCGGCAACCCCTCTCCTGGCCTTTATATAGGAGGCCAGGTCCCAAGAGGTCTAACCGAATACGACTAGATTTACAATAGTTTTAGATCCGATCTTTCCTTGTTTGACTGCTTCCTTGTCTTGCCCGTCAAGGAACCTTCTGGTGCACCGTCCTAGTGGCCCGCCTTGCTTCCGAGTGTCTTCATGGGCCTCCAACTAGATGGTACAGGATAGGGCAACATCGGTTACCCGAAGGGTAGTACCCACATCAGCAGTCGAGAGGGACTTACAGAAGGAGGAGTCCTGGTAGCGGCAGTTGAAGGAGTATCCTTCCCTTTAGAAAGGGAGGAAGCGGTTGATATCTGAGCTGCGGGGGCTGCTTTAGGAACCGACGCTTCAGAAGCAGCGACGTCCGGCGGAGTGGCTCCGGGTTTAGCCTTCTTGGCCGGCGGCTCGACGAAACCTTCGTCGCTGTGAAGGGAATTGATCGACGGAAAGTTATGAATGGGATGCAAGAAGTAAAAGGATGAAATACGGCTCCAGGGAAGAAGATACTTACATATCGAAGAGGTCATCTTCATCGGCAAAGCCGCCGGTCGATCTCTTTGCGGGTGAATACTTGGCCTCCTCGACAGCTGCATCAATAAAGGCATCATGATCAGCGTCATCATCACGCACTGATCCTTCTGTGTTGCAAGCATCATCGGCTGGGGAAGGAAGGTTGGCATGGGCAGCTTCCGAATCTATCGGGTCATCACATTCATCCTCTGGATCTATATGTTCGGCATTACGGAAATCAACAGGGATCGAGGAACCTCTTCCTTCGGAATTGTCATTCGGTGAATCCTGCAAGTTTCCAGAAACTATGGGAACCTGCTGAAGAATGGAGTGAATAAGAACAATGGAAACATGCCGACTAAACAAACACTGTCGACTAAACAAACACTGTCGATTAAGCAAAAACAGCATAATAAGGGTATAAGAAAGAGAGTTACCTCTGACAATGGATGGTTGGCGTCGAGAGGAGCATAGGAAGATATCAATGGGATCAAGTCCTCTTGACTAAAGAGAGTAAGGCGACGGACTTCGTCAAGCAGCTCCTTTTCTGACAGTTCAGCGACATTGATTCTGGTTTCATCTTTTGGACCCGTGTACATCCACATTGGACGAACCCTCGCCATGACTGGCTGAACTCGACGCCTCAGGAACACCGGTGCTACCTCCGTGCCAATCATGGTTTGACCATCGGCTTCTTTGATCCGAAGGAATTTGGTGAATAACTCGTCGGCTACTGCCTTTTCGTCAGAAGAAAGAATGTTCCTCCAGGAATCCTTCGGCTTAGCCTCAAGAACGTCGACAAAGCAAGGAAGCTAGGATTCGGTTGTCACAGAATCCTTGACATAAAACCACTTCAGTCTCCATCCTTGCACGGATTCTCTCATTGGGAAACTAAAGTAGTTAACCTCCGAGCGAGCCACGAACCCCACACCTCCAATGACGAAGGATCCATTGCTACTGCTGTACCTCTTAACGTAGAAGATTTTCTTCCACAATCCGAAATGGGGCTTGATGCCCAAAAATGCCTCACGAAGGGTGATAAACACAGCAACGTGAAGGATTGAGTTGGGAGTAAGTTGCCACAGTTGGATTTCATAAGTCCGAAGAAGGCGAAGGAGGAATTCATGGGCAGGAAGCGAAAGACCCCGATGTAGGAATGATAAGAATACCACGGTAAAACCAGCGGGAGGATTGGGCCGAGAAATCGCACCTGGAAGAATCACGTCCCCCTCGTCGGGGGAGACCAACCCAAGGCTTCGAGCCCTCTTCTCATCACGTTTCGTGATGGAGGACGCCAGCCAATCTCCTGGCTTGGCTAAAGAACCTGGCGGCGCCGGCGGTGCCGGAGCCGTAGGAGGCGCATCTGAAGGACTCTTCCTTGAGAGAGTGGAGGAAGATTTGGCGGCGGCACCACCAGTCGTAGAGCTGCCGGCGGCAGTGACGTTCTTCTTCTTCACCATTGTCTAGATCTGGGGAAGATTGGAGAAGCGGTGGCGGCGGCGCAGCGGCTACGGAAGGAAGAAGAAGGAAGGCAAAGACAGATATGGGAAAGGATTAGGGATTTCTCGCCCTTTGGAGACCTTAAGAGGAGGAAAGATGCGTGAGCATGTGTCGTTGATGTCAGTCTATCAAACGGGCCTATTTCCGATTAATGGTTGCGGGAATCGAGGAGCCACCTTGGTAACTGTGCGCAGAGACTGGAAATTGCTTGAAAACAGGACCAGATGGAGAGAGAATGGGCCCAGTGGGTAACGTCTTGTCAGTCAAAATCAAGGTATCGATAAAACGTCATCAATGACGTCATAAAAGTTGCCTGAAGCATTCGAAAGAATATAAAAAAACTATCGGATGGTAAACTTGAATCTAAGCACAGATTACAAAGCATCTGCGCTTAGACTCGGGGGCTACTCCCATCAGGAGTGCTGACGCGCACTCGATATGATTGAGGATTCAAAGGAAAAAAAGAAGAGTGATGAAGAGAAAGAGGGTTGCTTAGCCCGAATCTGCACCCAGTTGCAAGCACCTGTGCCCAGACTCGGGGGCTACTCCCATCGGGAGCGCTGGAAGCGCACCCGATAAAAAAATTTGCACTCCAGGATCATGCCCGTGGACTTGATTCTGTGTAGAGTAACGTTGTTTTGCCATCGGTAGTTAACCAACAAAAGTTGGGCACGTTACTCATTATCCCTTGCAAGTGGAAAATATATCGGATGACCTATGAAGACCTGCAGAAAACTTCGGCAGAGAAGAATGCTTGAGTGGTACAACTTGAGTCTACGCACGGATTGCAAGCATCCGTACCTAGACTCGGGGGCTACTCCCATCGGGAGCGCTGACGCGCACCCGATAAGAAGGATGATGTTGATTCAAGACGAACAAAGACAATCAAGGAGAAGAACATCAACA
This sequence comes from Lolium perenne, assembly GCF_019359855.2. Taxonomy (NCBI): domain Eukaryota; kingdom Viridiplantae; phylum Streptophyta; class Magnoliopsida; order Poales; family Poaceae; genus Lolium; species Lolium perenne. The sequence goes on from NC_067246.2 coordinate 305,951,130, forward strand.
GAAAACATGCTTCAGTCTCTACCCGAACAATGTTCGGCTAGACACTCGGGAACTACTGACGTGGGCATTACCCTTCGGGTAACCGACATTGCCCTATCCTGTATTGATTAGTTGGAGGCCCATGAAGACACCTGGAGGCAAGATGGGTCACACAAGGCAAGACTGGAGGAATCCTTGGCGGGCAAGACAAGGAAGCGGCCGAACAAGGAAGGATTAGATCTAAAGCTGTTGTAAACCTAATCGTACTTGGTTAGACCTCTTGAGACCTGGCCTCCTATATAAGGGCCAGGAGAGGGGCTGCCGAAATAACAGAACCAATCATAGCAATACTAGCCACCAGAAAGTCCATAGCTAGGTCATCGTAGCACTTAGCCTCTCGACGAGATCTCAGCCGAACTATTCGGCACCCCATTGTAACCCATTATCATCATAATCAAGAACATACAGGCAGGACGTAAGGGTTTTACCTCATCGAGGGCCCCGAACCTGGGTAAATCGCTCTCCCCGCTTGTCTGTAAACCGATGTCTCGTATCAGCTTGCAGGATTCCGCTAACCCTAAGCCCCAAACGGAGGGCATTGCCGAGGAGTACCCTCGACACCATCCCCATGACATATAATGTGATATATTATAATCACGGGCCTTTGCAACGAATTAGAAACAAAATAAACATCAAAAACATGGATAACACTAAGGTAGCACAACTCAGCATCGATACTACTCCCTCCATCTATAAATTGATGTCTCATGTATGTCTAAATCTTAATATATCTAGACACTAAACAACGTTTACATACATTCAAATTTAGATAAATCGGTAGTACCTAAAAGGCTAAAACCATATCTGGACCAATCGGCAGAATGTAACCCTGAGTAACCTCTATGTAAACGTAGATCTGCCAATTTGCAAAGCCAACTCACATAGTAGAAGAACAAGAACCAGCGTTATTGACCGTATGAACAGACAGTTTACCCTACGGCTACAGATCTACCGGCTGCAAGCGTGCGTGTCGCGGCAGCTTCTCCGGAGCAAACAGCGTGGCACCGTGGATCACGGAAAAAGCTGGCGACAAAGCTACAGCGTCGACTTGTGCTCCGTGCTATGCACTTGTTCCTGGTTTCACTGCTTCAAGGAGCTGTAGTTCGTGAGCTGAACCGCCGGTCTGCTGCAGCCTGTAGTTCAGAGCATAGTGCGTCGACGGCACATGAAAAATCGCACCGGTTCAGAGCACCGTCGTCGTGCCGCGTTAATTTATTCCTGTGCGCCCATGACAAACCGCATTTGTTCAGATACCCGCTGCCTCTGCCGCGCACTGTGGTGTGTGCCACCTCGGCTTGGGCTGATACTGGAGAACACGATTCTGGATAGATCATGACGCCGAGTATTTAAAATGTATTTTCCAATCATTTTAAATGTTTTCCAAACCGGGCCAACGTAGGCGCATAATTTCAATAGCTTTCACTGCACTTTGTTGGGGACTGTGGATAGCGAGAAACAAACATGCTATTGAATATATGGATCGTTCCTAAGCATCCGGCTAGTTTGCTCTTTGATATGATCCTTCTCTTGCAACAACGGATGCTGGTGGTGAAGATGAAGGACAAGAGAGGGTTAGCACTTGCGATTGATCGAATAAAGGCCCTCCATGCCTGGCTTCGCGCCGTGCAGCAGCAGTAGGAGGCACGGCCTCCGGATCAGAGTTCATGTATCACATGTATTGGTCAGCCTCTATAACTTCTACTTCCCCGTTGTGTGTTGTGTTGTATCAAACTTGTTGTGGTGGTGATTTTATTAATTTAAAGTTGGGCTCACCTTGAGCTTTCTCTCTAAAAATGTTTTTCAAACACTTTTTTTGAAGAAAAAAATGCATGCATATCTCCACATTGTACATGCTAACAAAGTTGATTCGGCAAAAACCAACATTTTGTGTGCGTAGCGCTAAAATTAGGCTTTTCTCAAGAATTTTGTTTTTAACATTTTTACACATGCCACAAAAATATTGGGTTTTAGCGAAACATTAGTATGCTAGGTCAAGCATAAATCTGCGGCAAAGGCCTATGCCTAGCAGGGCCTAAGCTTCAGATTTCGGTGATTTAGCGAGGAGGCCTAGCCTGAGGTCCAACAGGCTTTTGTATACTTGGGCCAGGCCTGATTGGGCCAAACATCAAGCTAGGCTTAGGCCTGAGTATTTAGCTACAGGCCTTTCAGCCCAGCCCAAAAAGGACCTTAGCTCGACAGATTTATGTTCGACTAGTACTACAACCTTAGGTTATTATAAGGGCAAAGGACAACATAGGGCCTATAGCTTCGATTCATCCCTAGGTGGTCCAAAAACTTATTTGTATTTTTTGTTTGTTTTATGATTCTTTGTACTATTATTGATGTCTATTAATAACATCAGTGGACCTCTTCGAAGCAAAGGAAAAAATCCAGCTTGGCAAGAGGTTTTATTTCATAAAAAAAGTGTACATGAACAGTAAGACAGTCAAGAGGCTCACTAGGTATGGTCTAGTTACTGCAATACTTCAAACATTGTGAAAATGATTGGAATTTGGAAACAGCAGCATTTTTAGCTGACGGGCTCACAGAACGGAGGCCAATTTCCTTCCATGTATCAAAGCTCGCTGTTGCTTTCGGAGGTATCAGCACCAGATGTCTTTCCATTGACAGCGATAAGCTCCGTGTCAAAAACCAGAGTTGCTCCACCTATCGCATAGAAAAAAAATGCTAGTCATGTTGCAGGTCAATCGGAGAGTACATGTCGACATGCCACGCCACATGCTATCGAAAGATTCAGATAAGGAACAGGCTAAATTGGAAAGATCAAAGTTGACAATCTACACAGTACGCAGATATGATTTCATCGCGAGGACCATGTCAAGCAAAGATACAAATAACAAACCATACCTGGAATCTTTGGTGGGGAGCCTCGCTCCCCATAACCCATCTTTGAAGGTATTCTTAGCTTCCTCTTTTCGCCGACACACATACCTAGTAACCCTTGGTCCCAACCTACAGATGGAAACAATAGCATAGGTTGGTGCCTTTGCAGAGGTTTCTGATAAGAACAATACAAGGCATATATCTCCACGTTTTATTTATAACATATCAGTGTTATTCGTTCAAGCTAGTACGGTATGGACCAGAGATGAAACAATAACCATATGCTGTTCCAGGAAAGAGAACAATGTAAGACATATCTCCACGCTTTTTATAACATATCATTGTTATTCGTTCAAGCCAGTAAGGTATGGACCAGAAATGAAACAATAGCCATATGCTGTTCCAAGAAAAGAGAGAACAACCTTTTATCACCTGGCCACTCCCAAGAGTAAATTCAAAGGGGTCACCTCTGTCATAGCTAGAATCAAATACCGATCCATCGGTGAGTGAACCCTGTAGCATAATCAATCTTTCAAATGAATGACAAAATTATGGAAACAACCAGATACAGGAAAAGTATCAAATCAGGTAAATAAAGCAATAATGGTCATAAATTACTAGGGTCATTCTGTCCAGCTGTTTTTCACTTTCTATGGATGGCATCTCAACTGAATCATGTTAAGAGACGTCGTGTTAAATAGCTATCACAACAAATTCATCATAAAGCTGTTGCAGAGAATGCGAGTATGCTTGGTACATAAGGACAATGTCCTTCACAACATCATTATAAAAAAGTGAAGGAAACAGTAAAGAAAACTCAATGACAATTGCTTCTAGGACTTGGAACTGTAAGCTTTGCGTACCTAGCTACAGTCGCTCTTTCTTTCGCACACAGTTTTAAGTACTTCAAAAACTGAATAGGATTCTTATTGTAAATACAAGGATTGGTGAAACACTTACACGATAGTGCACTTTAATTTTGTCGCCTTTGTGAGATTGTACGGTACATGACTGTGGCCTGTACTGAAAGGAGGATGAGCCAAAGAAAACATGTCATGTAAAGTTGCAGAGAAACTATCATTTGGAATGTAATAATATTGACAACATAACCTGCATATGATTGTCTTAGAGGTGTTTATAAATCAAATGTCGAGGAACCACAGCTGGCCAAAAGCTAGACACAGAGTTTCTACCCTCTACACTAAGGGTGTCCATCAACGGTTCTCCAAAACAGCTAAAAACCAGCTAAGTACATCTAAATCTTGTACGCATGTGAAAATGCTATTAAAAAGTATTACGCCATCTATTGCAAAATGTAGGGCTTATGCCGATTTGTGATTCAATACTGGAAATTCCATTTCCTAAATCATGTATGTTTCTTAGGCTTGGGAGTTTAAAGTGTGAAAAGCACAAGCTGGCTGGCTAAACAATATTCCCTAAGAGTACACAAGTGAGACTTATAATTAGAAACGAACAATACAATGACATTTCCAATTTTCATCTGGGTAAATAACATTATGAAAGTATAAGTGAAATGAAATAAAATCCATAAAATCTCTCGCCCTACATGTGAAGGAAACAAAAGCCTATTTTGCACTCGCGGATCTGCATACTTCCCGACCCTGGCATCACTCAACCCAACCTCTTCCCGAACACGGCACTCTTTGCTACCAAATCACCCACGCCCGCACCTCGTACGGTCGTACCCCTACTACACATTCGTTTGGAGAGACTACAGTTTTCGGCCAAACCATGGACCTAGAGAATCTCAGATCCGCAGGAATCCAGAAAAGGAACACAAAGTAAACCGGAGCACCAGAGAGCACGGGCTGCGGTCGGTAATAGTCCTACAGAGCACGGACCTTGACGCCGATCTGAAGCTGCGTCACGTCGGCGGACTTCTTGGCCGAAGCTGGGAACAGATCGAGCAAACCAAATGAGCAAAACGAATCGGAAAAAAGAAAGAACGGATCTTTACAGGACACACAGGTCGAGAGGACGGGCGCGGGTTAGGATCCGTGGTTACCGGTCAGCAGGATGGCCGCGACGGCGACGGCTGCGACGGCGAGGCAGAGGTGCCGCTGCTTCATCCCCATGGCTACTGGCTATTGGTCAAGGTGGGCTTGATCCGGATCGTATAACCGGACGTGCTGTCTACCGTACACAAAATAGAGACGATCCTCAGGACTCAGGCCCGCTGCGATATACTGGGCCGGGCCCATATTTTGCGACATGTGGAAAAACAATGTAGAGTAGTGTATGTTGGGCCATGCATTCTTGCGCGTCGTCACTGCACTTGGTCACTGCTTAGATCGCCCATGATTGAATCTGCAACAATTTATGCATGAGCGGCGTTATTTAAATCGTAGTGGCGTTTAAATCAGCATACTTTAGAGAGCGCCATAGCCCATAGATACAACAGTACATTATTGGATGGATAAGATTAGCAGGCCGTTCGGTCAACCGTCAACGGCAGGTAAACTGCTCGCGCCATTTGACTACTTTGAGATCGATTAATCCATCTGTTCTGTGTATCGTCATCTTGAAGATAAGGAACCATCCAGTCCACAGGGTCGCCAGTTAGCTAGCTGATTGTGCAAGACGTGGCGCCCAACTGAACCGACCTAGCACTCATGGCAAAAAGAAAACACTAGTGACGCGAGCAGCCAGGCAGCCAGGCATGCATGTGTGCAGGGAGGGGTCCAATGAGAAAATCAAATAAGGTGGATTAGTAGATGGGAGTTGCATGGAAGGAGGCCAGATTCTAGAGCTATCTACAAGGTAATCTTGGTCAAATGAAGGTATTTCGGCCTACGTTTATATTTCTCTAAACACTAAAGCGTTTGGAGACAAACTGCATGAGAGATTGTTACACTAGTCAATTGAACCAAAAGTCTGAATTAATGGGAAAAGACTAGGCAGTGTATTTATATTCAACATTTCCCCTCAAGTCTAAGCTATTTTAGTCCTTAGCGTGAGTTCGGTCCAGGCCGCAGAATCTTTTTTTGTTTTTTTAAACGCTTGAGGTGCTGGAGAGGTTCTCTTTCCTTTGGAGCCACCAGTATTGGGGGTGTCGAGATTGCGCGGTTGAGGTGCTTGAAAGCCCTGTCTGCTTCTTCGTTCCACTCGAACTTTTCTCCTTGTTTGATGAGCGCGTAAAAGGGTACGCTTTTTCTCCTAGCCTGGCGACAAATCTACTTAAAGCTGCGACACGTCATGTCAGATGCTGTATTTCCTTAAGTTTCGTCGGCTTCCTCAATGTCACGATGGCTTATATTTTTTCGAGGTTTGCCTCAATTCCCCTGGCTGACACCAAGTATCCAAGGAGCTCTCCCGCAGGAACGCCGAAGGAACACTTTGTCGGGTTTAGCTAGAGGCGAAACTTGCTTTAATGTAATGACGACATCATCGATGTATACTTGAATGTTTTTGCCAATTTGCGTGGCGAGAAACTTTTGCATCATCCTTTGATAAGTAGCCCCCGTGTTTTTCAACCCGAAGGACATCGTTCTGTAGCAGAACACACCATAAGGGTTTATAAAAGCTGTTTTGACTTCATCTTCTTCTTTTAGGTGGATTTGGTTGTAACCAGAATACGCGTCCAGGAAGGAAAGACGTTCGCATCCCGCCGTGGAGTCGATAATTTGATCAATCCTCGGGAGGGGAAGGTGATCCTTTGGACAATTTTTCTTGAGACACGTGAAGTCGACGCACATGAGAAGGACGTCAGTGTTTTCTTCGGGACCAGAACAGGGTTAGCGACCCAGGTGGCCTCTGTGTGCAGCTCCCTGATGAAGTTTGCTTCTCGAAGTCGATTAATTTCTGAGAGCATAGCTCTGCGGTTTGGTTCCGAAAAACGCTGTAAAGGTTGTCGAATTGGCCTAGCCCTTGGATCCAGATTAAGAAGGTGCTCGGCAAGTTCCCTGGGTACTCCTGGCATGTCAGCTGGACACCATGCGAAGATTTCTCAGCGCTCACGGAGGAACTCGACGAGCGCGCTTTCCTATGCGCTATCCATGTTTGTTGTGATAGTGTCGTCTTCTTAGGATCCGTTGGGTGAATCTATACTTCTTTTGAATTCTTGGAGGTGTCGAAGGTTTGCTCCTTCAACGGCCTCCCTCCGTCAGGCAACACATCATAATTAGTTGTTAACCTTGACGCCATGTATTCTACCTGCATCCCGAAAGTTTCTGACAACCGATGGAAATCCTTGTCGCATTTATCTACTAGAGCAAAAAAAAACCTTTACTGTGATTGGGCCCTTGGGTCCAGGGAGCCTCCACAACAAGTACGTGTAATTTGGTACCGCCATAAATCTGGCATAAGCGGGTCGTCCTAATAGAGCGTGATACTGCGACGGAAAATCCACGACTTCGAACTCCAGCTTCTCCCTTCTGTAATTCTCTCGGGTTCCAAACTGAACATCGAGATTGATCTATCCCAATGGATAACTTGGCTTTTCGGGCGTGATGTCGTGGAACCGCGTGTCAGTTGGTGTTAAATTCGCCAAGGATATGTTCATCTTCATCAATGTATCTCCATACATATGGTTTAAGCTGCTTCCTCCATCTATGAACACACGTGAAATGTCGAATCCTGCAATCACCGCTGGCAGGATCAAAGCTGACTGCCCTGGTCGTGGAACTTGCTGCGGGTGGTCCGCTATGGTGAAACCGATGTCCTGTGCCGACCAATTCAGGTATTCAATCGTTGGTGGAGGCATCTTCTCTGCCATGTAGACTTGTCGCGAAATCACCTTTTGTGTCCTATTCGAAGGTCTGCCCTTTTGGATCATCGACACTGCTCTGGTTGTATCAATATAAGGACCATTAGTTGGGGCTACCACCAATTGCAGCTGGTGTCGATTTTCATCGGTAATTGCGGGTGGAGGTGGAAGGTGAATCTCACTCCTTGGCCCCTGAGGATTCCTGCTTGCTGCCTGCGCATTGGCGTGCCTGCGTATCTATGCAATGCCAGGAAAGTTCGGCAGTCCTTCTGGAGATGACCCAACTGTCTTTTCCCATTATTATCGAGAAAGAAGTGCATTTGACACGGTCCGTTCAGGAGATCCTCGGGTGATACATACGGCTTTTGGAACCTTGGTCCACTATTTTGCCTGTTTTGTCGGGGAGCATCCCTGTAGTCACGGTGCTGCTCGTTGCTTTTCTGATAGTCCTCTCGATTATTTCCTCCGCTATTTCCTCGGAAACCAACCGCTACTTGGCCAGGGCCATCGTAGTCTGAGAACTGTCGAGAAAAACGTCGCCTATTTTGATTGTTTCTGTTGCGGTCGTCGTCGGGTGACCTGTGCCATTTGTTTTGAACAACATCTTCTCCATCTGCCCAACGATTCTCTATTTCCATTAGCGCTGCTATTGTTTCTGGGTTAGTCCTACCCAAATCCTCGATTAGGTCCTTTCTTTTGATCCCTGCAACAAACACATCTATTGCTCTTTCGTCGTATATGTTTTCCGCCGAATTTTTGATAATGTTCCATCTATGGATGTACGTCCTCATTGGCTCATCAAACTTCTGCCCGCAGGCCCTCAGCTGCTCTATTGATGCGGGTTTCTTGCACGTTGATAGAATTTTTTTCACAAACATGTCCTCAAAAGTTTCCCGGTTGTCGATGGATCCTGCTGGTAGCTTTTTTATCCATGATCGTGCGGCTCCGCTTAGGTGGACCTGGATGCTCTGCATGGCAGTTGATTTAGTTCCACCTGTCAACTTCACTGTCTCCAGATAGTCGACTAACTAATTCTCAGGATCTTGCAAACCATCGAATTTTTTGTAATTGTCGGGTAGCTTAAACCTAGACGGAACCCGAATTTTACGAACTCGTCGAGTAAAGGAAGGGAGTCCACACATATCCTCCTCATCTACTTCTGGTGAGTGCGGACGTTCTCTCCTTTCTTGTCGTGCTCTATCGACTCGCGCTTGCGTTGTTGTGTCTCTTGCATCACCTGTCCTTGGAGGCTCTTGGGTTACTACCGTGGGTCGAGGACTATTTCGCCTCGGGGCACCCTCTGGTGGTGCACTTATGCTTGCAATCTCTGTTCCCATGGCTCCAATTCCTGCCATAGCCATGTTGTACAATGCTTCTCTTGGGTCTCCAGAAGGTGGCATGGATGCCAATATGTAAGCCTAAGTCACCATGTATCCAGCTTTCGGTGTTTTGGAGATGATGTTTCCTCTTGTATCTATCGACATAAAATACATGTCGAGATTTTGGATCAGAAGCTCCCTCTCGCCCTCAGGTATATGCTGCAGTCGAGATCTTCCTCTATCACGAGCTGCTCTATGGTTATCTCCCGAAGTTCCTGATTGTCGACTCTGCTCAGCTCTTCGCCTACTTGACGCGGAAGCTGCAACTTTTCTCTGCCATAGTATCACCCTCTCCTTTTCCAGCTCTCGGCCAGCACGCGCGAGTCTATATTGGTATGCTTGCAACTCCTCCATCGTAGCCGTGGTGTTCATCGGATCTGTACCATTCATGGCTCTTGATGCTCTGTCCCAAGCTGCTTGCAAAAGTTGCAACCTCTGGCGAGGTGTAGGTCCGACATACTTGCTGCCCAGACCTCGCGTGAGATCGCCGGATCGACGTATGGATTTCCAAAATCGTCGAAAGTCTCTGATGTTTCATCCTCTTGACGACTTGGCTCACCAATCACGCAAACTTGATGGTATGATGGCGTTGTGTGTTGATCTTCGGGGTCTGTGACACCGTCGTAATGATCAGCGAAGACCTCCCGGATAGAGGTAGATCGGTCGATGAAGTTGAAGCTATCGACGCTTTTCGAGTCGCTATCCAAATCGGAATCCGTGAATGACCCGAAAGACATCCCGCCGAACAGATTGGTGAGATCTCCGCCGGTGGCGGGTGATGACCCACAAGTATAGGGGATCGCAACAGTCTTCGAGGGAAGTAAAACCCAATTTATTGATTCGACACAAGGGGAGACAAAGAACACTTGGAAGCCTTAACAACGGAGTTGTCTATTCAGTTGCACCTGGAAACAGACTTGCTCGCAAGAGTTTATCAGTAACAGCTTTTATAGCGATGCAGTAGTGAAATAACAGCAGAGTAACAGAGACAGCAGTAGTGATTTTAGTAAACAGCAGGATTAAAATACTGTAGGCACGGGGACGGATGACGGGCGTTGCATGGATGAGAGAAACTCATGTAACAATCATAGCAGGGCATTTGCAGATAATAATAAAACGGTGTCCAAGTACAAAGCAATCAATAGGCATGTGTTCCATATATAGTCGTGCGTGCTCGCAATGAGAAACTTGCACAACATCTTTTGTCCTACCAGCCGGTGGCAGCCGGGCCTCAAGGGAAACTACTGGATATTAAGGTACTCCTTTTAATAGAGTACCGGAGCAAAGCATTAACACTCCGTGAACACATGTGATCCTCACATCGCTACCATCCCCTCCGGTTGTCCCAATTCTTGTCACTTCGGGGCCATTGGTTCCGGACAGCGACATGTGTATACAACTTATAGGTAAGACCATAAACAATGAATATCTTGATGAAGCAATAACATGTTCAGATCTGAGATCATGGCACTCGGGCCCTAGTGACAAGCATTAAGCATAACAAGTTGCAACAATATCATCAAAGTACCAATAACGGACACTAGGCACTATGCCCTAACAATCTTATGCTATTACATGACCAATCTCATCCAATCCCTACCATCCCCTTCGGCCTACAGCGGGGGAATTACTTACACATAGATGGGGGAAACATGGCTGGTTGATGTAGAGGCGTTGGCGGCGATGGTGGCGATGATCTCCTCCAATTCCCCGTCCCGGCGGAGTGCCAGAACGGAGACTTCTGGCTCCCGCGACGGAGTTTCGCGATGTGGCGGCGTTCTGGAGGGTTTCCCGGCGACTTCGACTTCTCCCCGGTGTTTTTAGGTCGAGGTGAATAAGTAGTCCGAAGGAGGGCGTCGGAGGCCGGCCGAGGGGCCACACCACAGGGCCGCGCGGGCCCCCCCGGGCCGCGCCGCCTATGGTGTGGGGCCCTCGGGCCTCCACTTCAATTGCCCTTCTGGCTCCGTTAGTTTCCTGGGAAAATAGGGCCTTCGCATAAATTCCGAGGTTTTTCCCGAAAGTTGGATTTCTGCACAAAAACGAGACACTGTGAGCAGTTCTGCTGAAAACAGCGTTAGTCCGTGTTAGTTGTATCCAAAATACACAAATTAGAGGCAAAACAATAGCAAAAGTGTTCGGGAAAGTAGATACGTTTTGGACGTATCAACTCCCCCCAAGCTTAGCTTATTGCTTGTCCTCAAGCAATTCGATTAACAAGCGAGCGATAAAAGAACTTTCACGAACACATTTGCTCATATGATGTATATATTCTCATGCAATAGCTAATACTTAAGCAGTTCATAATGAGATACATGCAAATAAGATCATCTAACAGCTATGTCAATCATGGAGAGGTACCAACAATTAATAAGAAGCATCATGAATCATGTATATAAGCAAGATTGCAATGTTCATAAGAGAGTATGATAAAGTGGTATCTCGCTTGCCTGTATTTGATTGGCAAAACATAAATGCCCGGGCACCTCTGGAGTTCATAGAAAGACTAGAAGTAGTGATTGTCAAAAGATAAATGCATCAAAGTTATACCACAATCAATCATATTTTGAGACAAGCATATTGTACTAAGAATGACAGTTGTGCTCTCAAGATAGTGCTCAAAGAAATAATGGAGACACAACATAAAAGTAAAAGATTGACCCTTCGCAGAGGGAAGCAGGGATTAACTTGCGCTAGAGCTTTTCATTTTTATAAAGACAGGAGTAAAATTATTTTGAGAGGTGTTTGTTGTTGTCAACGAATGGTAATGGGTACACTAACTACCTTGCCAACCGGACTTTCAAGAGCGGCTCCCATGGATTATTGCATATTTATTTGGCACTCCTTCCAACCTTTCTTTCACAAACCATGGCTAACCGAATCCTCGGGTGCCTGCCAACAATCTCATACCATGAAGGAGTGCCTTTTTTTATTTTGGTTTTATTATGATGATGACACTCCCCCCAACCTTTGCTTACACAAGCCATGGCTAACCGAATCCTTCGGGTGCCGTCCAACAATCACAAACCATGGAGGAGTGTCTATTTAAGTTAATTAATTCGGGACTGGGAATCCCATTGCCAGCTCTTTTTGCAAAATTATTGGATAAGCGGATGTGCCACTAGTCCATATGAGAGTCCGTCAAAAATAAATGACAAGGTTGAAAGCTAAACACCACATACTTCCTCATGAGCTATGAAACATAAACACAAATTGAGAAGCATTTTGAAGGTTTTAAAGGTAGCGCACGAGAATTTACTTGGAATGGTTTGAAATGCCATGCATAGGTATTTATGGTGGACACTCTGGAATAACTTGGTTTTCATGTGTTTGGAAGCACGAGCAGCGTTCCCGCTCAGTACAAGTGAAGGCTAGCAAAAGACTAGGGAGCGACAAATCAAGAGAGCAGTAACTGTCATAATCATGCTTGCGGCAAAATAAATTAAAGGAGGCATAAAAGTGATACAAGAACTCTGAAGCAATATAAATCATCGAGGCTTAATTGACTTTTTGTTCAGTCATATGCATGCGTGAGCATGTGCCAAGTCGATATAAATGAATTATTCAGAGGAGGATACCACAATGCCATACTTACTTATGAATAAAACAATGCAAACAAACATACATGACATGCTACTCATATTAATAAATCGGAGCTAAACATGAGAGATCATGAACTACTAGACTTTCTCAAATAACATATACCTCACATGAACCAACTAAGCATGCTCACATGGATGAGTATATGTACAAAAATGAAAGCAAATAGAGTTCATACCAGCCTCTCACCACAATCAGGTTGTCGTAGATCGTCATTATTGCCTTTTCACTTGTGCAGCTTGGATAATATGAAATGAAAACCACGCTCCAGCCACCGAAGACCATTGAACTCATAAAGAACTTTACAAAACAGAGAAGAACAGCAAATATTTTTGGCGTTTTCGAATTGCAAATAAGAACAAGAGGAAACAAACAAACAAAGCAAAATCTTTTTGGGTTTTCTTATAGCAAACTAGCAATAGCAAATAAAGTGAAACAAATGCAAGAAACCAAAGCAAACAAATAGTGAAGAGAAACAACAGAAATATTTTTGGTCTTTTTGTGTTTTGGGAAGGAAAACAAAGCAAAACAAGAAATAGCAAACTAAAAGAAACACAGAAAAGCGAAATGGCAGAAATCTGCCAAAACCTGACAGCAGTACAGAAATCGATTTTAACAAAAATCTTACGTTGCTCAGATCGAAAAGTGTTCAACTAATGAAAGTTAGATAACAACCTGGGGAACCTGCACAAAAATTTGCAGCTTAAAATGACGCTCTGGCTATTTTTGACGATTTTTACAGTAACGTTCCAGACTCTGTTTTCAGGCAGCATTTCCCCAAATATCATCCTCCTCTCATTAGAAAACCACTCAAACGAACAAAACAAGTATGTACAAGTATCCAGCAACCATAATATGCAAAGAATGAGTGATGCCGGTATACCTCCCCCCAAGCTTAGGCTTTTGGCCTAAGTGGAGTTCAACCCCAACGAGGGTCGTTGTTCCTTGCCGGTGGGTAGTCCATGGAGTAGTCATAGTAAAGTTCCTGTGCAGAAGAAAAGCGTGGAGGCTCCGCATATCCACCATATTGATGCGAGGAACTTGCTGCATCGGACGATGAGTCGAGGTGCTCCTCGACCTCCGTGTCATCTCTTGCATGTTGACCTCCTCTCTCTATGTGTGCATCCAGTGCACCTTCTGTGACCGACCAATCTCCCCTGGAATCAAGGTTAGACAGAACAGGCGCAGGCAATCTTACTAATTTCTCAGTTTTCTTAGTTATTCTCCAAACTTTCTTATAAAATATCATCCTATAATACAGGTTACCCAAGTTGGAGGAATCTGAAACAAATTCATGTTTAATCATAGAGGCTATGTCAAGTTTTTCTATGGGGAACGGAATATCAAAATGATGAGGTTCTACATTATGAAAAGCTAGTAAACGGGAGGCGATGAGACCTCCACAAATTCCACCTTTCTCACGGTTAGTGGCAAGTCTATAAGCTATTAACGCCCCCAAATTATAAGACCTACTATTTTGCAGTGCCGCAGCTAGAAAAGCCAAATCCGGGATAGAAAGCTTACCACCAATCTTTTTAGCAAGAACGCATTTGGTAATAAAATAGGCAAAGTAGCGGATAGCCGGGAGCTGAATACTCGTGATTTTACCACTTTCACCTGAGAAACTCCTTCCATCGCAAATCATCTTGTAAAGATCCGAGAGTTCTTGCGGCGATCCCCTTATCTTCTCGCACGACCCCCATTGCGGTATTCTAATTGCTGCACAAAAAGCACTAAATGGCAAGTTGACAGCTTTTATTGTAAATTTTATCTTGGACCGTGGGGTTAGACCGCGACCAATTAAACTTGAAGTCCTGCACAAAAGCCATAGTTAATTTTACATATTGTCTTGGCTCTCCTTCAACAAAGTCACTCAGCCCTGCACGAGAAATTAGAGTTTGAACATCTTCAAGTATCCCCGCGCTTCTCATGAAATCAGCGCACGGGCAGTAAGAGGGGTATACTCCCTCTTCACGATTGACTACCATAACTTGTTGGACTTCCAATTCTTGCTGGTTCAAGTGATATCTATTCCACTCCATTTTCGAAGAGCAAATGTGCCAAATTTCAGACAGAAATCTGGGCTGAGCAAAGAGATCGAAAAATCCGGAGCTCTGGAGCAAAAACGCGAGTGAGAGGAACTTGGTACGAGTTTTTTCGAGAGAGAGACTGTTCTGGGCGAAAGAGATGACAAAGTGGGGCAGAGGGGAGCCCACACCACATGGTGGCGCGGCCACCTCCTTGGCCGCGCCGGCCTGTGGTGCAGCGCCTCTACGGTGCCCCACAGGTCATCCTCTCGGTGCTCCTGTGTGCCTCATGGAAAAATAGGACCAACGGTATAATTTTTGTGAATTTTTGAAAACTTTGAAAAACGCACATTTCTGGGTATTTAGTTTATTATTACTGGCCAGGAATTTTTTTTGAAATCTTCGAATAACTCAAGAACTTTGCAAATTAAAAGTGCTACAGCAACTAGAGCAAGTGGAGGAAGAAAGATATGTTGTTTACCTCCTCTATGCATATAAAAGGTATTTGTTAACAAGGTTGATCAAGTCTTGCCACCAAATAAATTTTACATAGCATAAGAAGAAATAAACCTCAAATCAATCATGTTACCTTGAATTGTATTGATATGGATCCAATCACGAGAGTTTGATATTCTTCCTTAGGCTCATATATAGGACAATCAATAGTTCCCACTTTGATAGTTCTCACATTAGAAATAGTATTGACTCCACATACTTTATCAATCTTCTTGGGGAAATAAACGGTATGCTCCCTATCATCAACATTGAAAGTAACCTTTCCTTTATTACAATCAATAACAGCCCCTGCGGTGTTAAGAAAAGGTCTCCCAAGAATAATAGACATATTATCATCTTCAGGCATTTCCAACACAACAAAATCAGTTAATATTAAGCAGTTAGTAGTAACTTGAACAGGAACATTCTCACATATACCAACAGGAATAGCAGTAGATTTATCAGCCATTTGCAAAGATATATCAGTAGGTATCAACTTATCTAAGTAAAGTCTCTTATAAAGAGAAAAAGGCATAACACTAACACCAGCTCCCAAATCACATAGAGCAGTTTTAACATAATTATTCTTAATAGAACAAGGAATAGTAGGTATACCTGGGTCGCCCAACTTCTTCGGAACTTTGCCATTGAAAGAGTAATTAGCAAGCATAGTGGAAATTTCCTCATTGGGGATTTTCCTTTTGTTAGTAACAATATCTTTCATATACTTTGAATAAGGAGGCAATTTAATAGCATCAGTCAAAGGGATTTGCAAGAATAAAGGTTTCATCCAATCGCAAAATTTATTATAGTGTTCTTCTTCCTTTGATTTTAATTTCTTAGCAGGAAAAGGCATTTGCTTTTGCACCCAAGGTTCTCTTTCATTACCATGTTTCTCAGCAATAAAATCTTCTTTAGTGTACTTTTTATTTTTAGCATGCTTTTCAGGTTCTTCTTCAACCTCTTCTTTATCAGGAGTATCATTCTTATCATTATCATTATCATTATCATGTTCATTACCACTTTCAGTTTCAGCATCAGAAATAGAAATACTATTAGGATCATTAACAGGTTCAGAGGATTCTACAACATTTTTATGTTTCTTCTTCTTTTTCTTCCTAGAATGAGCACTAGGTTCAATGCGTTGAGAATCTTGTTCAATTCTTTTGGGATGCCCTTCAGGATATAGAGGATCCTGGGTAGAGACACCGCCTCTAGTTGTTACTTCATAAGCATGTTTCTCTTTAGAATTATTCCCTAACAAGTCATTTTGCACTTTAGTGAGTTGATCAATTTGAGTTTGAATCATTTGAAAATGTTTAACAAGCATCTTAACATCATTGGAGGTTCTCTCCACAATATCATGCAATTCACTAATAGCTTGAGAATTTTCCATTAAATGATTCTCTACTCTCATATTAAAATTTTCTTGCTTAACAATATAATTATCAAACTCATCTAAGCATTGTGCAGGAGGCTTTGAATACGGAATATCCTCCCTAGTAAAGCGTTGAAGGGAGTTTACCTCAATCATGGATGCAGGGGGAATTATCTCACATATATCTTCAATAGGAGGTAGATTCTTCACATCTTCAGATTTAATACCTTTCTCCTTGAGAGACTTCTTGGCTTCCCTCATATCTTCATCATTCAATTCAATTAAACCCCTCTTCTTCAATATTGGAGTTGGAGTCGGTTCAGGCGTAATCCAATCATCATGATTCCGGCTTATTTTAGCCAATAATTCTTCAGCGTCCCTGGAGTTCTTTTCTGAAAACACAACCAGCACAACTATCCAGGTATGCCCTAGACTCAATGGTTAGTCCACTATAAAATATATCAAGTAAATCATGCTTTTCCAAATCATGCTCAGGTCGAGCTCTAATAAGAGAGCAGAATCTCGACCAAGCCTCAGGCAATTTCTCTTCATCTTCCTGATTAAAATTATAAATTCTCTGCAAAGCAATATGTTGAGCACTAGCAGGAAAGTATTTGGAAGAAAACATCAAGCAATTCTTTCGGACTTTTAATAGAATTTGGTGGCAAATTATTATACCAAGTTTTAGCGTCATCCTTTAATGAGAATGGAAATATTTTAGCAACAAAGTAAGTACGCATCTTAACATCATCAGAAAACAAGCTACTAAGAGTAGATAACTCAGTCATGTGTTCAACGGCACTTTCTTTTTCAGTACCACAAAAGGGTGTTTTCTCAACAATAGCTATATGAGATAGATCAAGAGAAAAATCATAATCTTTATCCCTAATGTTTATAGGAGATGTGGCAAACTTAGGATCAGGAGACAGTTTATATCTAACAGCATGTTCTGCAAGCAACTTTTTAATTTTTCTTGCATCAGTAGTAGCATTGCATTTTTCAATAAAATCATCATTAAGCTCCACATAATCTTCCTCAGGATCATCACTAAAATAATCAAGTTCAGGTGAACTAACAGGTGTAGTAGCATTAGGAGTTTCAAGATTTTCAATTTGTCTAGACCTAGCAATTGTAGCATCTAGAAAGGATCCCAATGAACCACTATCATCAAGCACAGCAGAAGCATTATCAATATTATGAGAGTGTTCAGATTCAGCAGATGTACCCGCATGCGAAGCATGTGGCGGTGAAACAAGTTTATCAATCACAGATGGTGAATCAAGAGCAGCAGAGGTATTCAGAATTGTACCTTTTCTTGTAGTGGATGGTAATATGGCGATCTTAGTATCGCGAGGTTTACCCATGATGGAGAATTTGCAGCGAACAATATTAATCCAAGTGAACTTCCAAATAAAGCTATGCTCCCCGGCAACGGCGCCAGAAAATAGTCTTGATGACCCACAAGTATAGGGGATCGCAACAGTCTTCGAGGGAAGTAAAACCCAATTTATTGATTCGACACAAGGGGAGACAAAGAACACTTGGAAGCCTTAACAACGGAGTTGTCTATTCAGTTGCACTGGAAACAGACTTGCTCGCAAGAGTTTATCGATAGTAACAGTTTTATATAGCAAGAGTAGTGAAATAACAGCAGCAGAGTAACAGAGACAGCAGTAGTGATTTTAGTAAACAGCAGGATTAAAATACTGTAGGCACGGGGACGGATGACGGGCGTTGCATGGATGAGAGAAACTCATGTAACAATCATAGCAGGGCATTTGCAGATAATAATAAAACGGTGTCCAAGTACAAAGCAATCAAGAGGCATGTGTTCCATATATAGTCGTGCGTGCTCGCAATGAGAAACTTGCACAACATCTTTTGTCCTACCAGCTGGTGGCAGCCGGGCCTCAAGGGAAACTACTGGATATTAAGGTACTCCTTTTAATAGAGTACCGGAGCAAAGCATTAACACTCCGTGAACACATGTGATCCTCACATCGCTACCATCCCCTCCGGTTGTCCCAATTCTTGTCACTTCGGGGCCATTGGTTCCGGACAGCGACATGTGTATACAACTTATAGGTAAGACCATAAACAATGAATATCTTGATGAAGCAATAACATGTTCAGATCTGAGATCATGGCACTCGGGCCCTAGTGACAAGAATTAAGCATAACAAGTTGCAACAATATCATCAAAGTACCAATAACGGACACTAGGCACTATGCCCTAACAATCTTATGCTATTACATGACCAATCTCATCCAATCCCTACCATCCCCTTCGGCCTACAGCGGGGGAATTACTCACACATAGATGGGGGAAACATGGCTGGTTGATGTAGAGGCGTTGGCGGTGATGGTGGCGATGATCTCCTCCAATTCCCCGTCCCGGCGGAGTGCCAGAACGGAGACTTCTGGCTCCCGCGACGGAGTTTCGCGATGTGGCGGCGTTCTGGAGGGTTTCTGGCGACTTCGACTTCTCCCCTGGTGTTTTTAGGTCGAGGTGAATAAGTAGTCCGAAGGAGGGCGTCGGAGGCCGGCCGAGGGGGCCACACCACAGGGCCGCGCGGGCCCCCCCTGGGCCGCGCCGCCCTATGGTGTGGGGCCCTCGGGCCTCCACTTCAATTGCCCTTCTGGCTCCGTTAGTTTCCTGGGAAAATAGGGCCTTCTGCATAAATTCCGAGGTTTTTCCCGAAAGTTGGATTTCTGCACAAAAACGAGACACCAGAGCAGTTCTGCTGAAAACAGTGTTAGTCCGTGTTAGTTGTATCCAAAATACACAAATTAGAGGCAAAACAATAGCAAAAGTGTTCGGGAAAGTAGATACGTTTTGGACGTATCAGCGGGCTTGATTCAGCTTGTCGACGAGATTTCCTCATCGCTTGACTTTGTTGACAATGATGATCCCGAGAAATCAGAACCAACCACTAACGGTCCCGAACAGATCGGTGCCGCTAAACAATGTGATCCTTCTCTCCCGACGCAGAAGTAGAAGCTCCCGAACTTCATCTTCATTGGCTCTTCCAGATAGGCATATGCATCCAAACGGGCGGGAGGGTGAGGAACAAAATCAACGAGACCAGTTTTGATCTGTTTAACTCCATCCATCGCGTTGCTTGCCGCCAAAGATGTCGACGATGTTGAACGTGCCATCGAGATCAGCTTCTTGTCGCCTCTAATCCCCACGGTTGGCGCCAATTGATAATGCCTACAAGTTGTAGACTAGGGTTTCGTGGAAAGTATAGGGTAAGTAGATCTTGAAGGTTTCGGCCGAAAAGGTGCTCGACTGCTAAAAACTATGGTTGTGTTGACAATGAATCGATGCTTCTCTCTCCCTCGACTCCCCCTTATATAGGAGGCGGAGCCGAGGGTTTCGTGATGTACAAGTTACAAACAGCGGGAGAATCTTTGAGTTCGTCCCGTATAGTTACAAGTCTTTATTCCTAATACAACTCTATCTTCCATATCGACACCTTATTGGGCTTCCGGGCTTTGTATTCTTCAAGTCATGGACCTTCAGTAAACCCCGGGTACCTTCTTCGATAGGCCCATTGGGGATGCCTATGTCACCAAGGTGGAGGCGCGTGGCGACCACACGCCCGAGTCGCCTCTTTCGCCTGTGGCCGTGCTCCACGTGGCTCTGCTGCCGATGGCAGGATCCCTGGTCGATCGCTGTCGCCTGCTACTGCAGGTTCAGGACCTTTTGCGGCGGGCAATGCTGGGGGAGAAAATGCTGCTGAAAATAATGACACTAATGATGAAGAAAAATCTGAAAATAATGATGCAAATGATGATGATTAAAGTTCAAATATTCCTGATGATCCACCATCTTCGCCACCATCTCCAGTACAAACAACTGGAATTTGTACACGTCTTCAGAAAGGTATACGTCATCCAAAAAAAATATACTGATGGCACTGATACGTCTCAAACGTATCTATAATTTCTTATGTTCCATGCTAGTTTTATGATAATACTCACATGTTTTATACACACGTTATGTCACTATTATGCATTTTCCGGCACTAACCTATTAACGAGATGCCGAAGCGCGAGTTCCTGTTTTCTGCTGTTTTTGGTTTCAGAAATCCTACACAGGAAATATTCTCGGAATTGGACGAAACAATAGCCCAGGGTCTTATTTTCCACGGAGCTTTCTGGAAGACCGAAGGAGATACGAAGTGGGGCCACGAGATGGCGACACCACAAGGCGGCGCGGCCAAGGAGGGGCCCACACCGCCCTATGGTGTGGGCCCCATGTGCGCCCCCGACTTTGCTATTCCGCCTACTTAAACTCTCTGTCGCGAAAACCCTATCACCGAGAGCCACGATACGAGAAAATTTACTGTGACGCCGCCGCCAATCCCATCTCGGGGGATTCAGGATATCGCCTCCGGCACCCTGCTGGAGATGGGAATCATCACCCGGAGGACTCTACATTCACCATGATCGCCTCCGGACTGATGTGTGAGTAGTTCATCCTTGGACTATGGGTCCATAGCAGTAGCTAGATGGTTGTCTTCTCCTCTTGTGCTATCATGTTTAGATCTTGTGAGCTACCTATCATGATCAAGATCGTCTATTTGTAATACTACATGTTGTGTTTGTTGAGATCCGATGAATATGGAATACTATGTCAAGTTGATTATTGATCTATCATATATGTGTTGTTTATGATCTTGCATGATCTCCGTTGCTAGTAGAGGTTCTGGCCAAGTTGATACTTGTGACTCCAAGAGGGAGTATTTATGCTCGATAGTGGGTTCATGCCTCCATTGAATCTGGGACAGTGACAGAAAGTTCTAAGGTTGTGGATGTGTTGTTGCCACTAGGGATAAAACATCGATGCTTTGTCTAAGGATATTTGTGTTGATTACATTACGCACCATACTTAGTGCAATTGTCTGTTGTTTGCAACTTAATACTGGAAGGGGTGCGGATGCTAACCCGAAGGTGGACTTTTTAGGCATAGATGCATGCTGGATAGCGGTCTATGTTATTTATCGTAATGCCCTAAGTAAATCTAATATTAGTCATCATGATATGTATGTGCATTGTTATGCCCTCTATATTTGTCAATTGCCCAACTGTAATTTATTCACCCAACATGCTATTTATCTTATTGGAGAGACACCACTAGTGAACTGTGGACCCTGGTCCATTCTTTTACATCTGAATACAATCTACTGCAATCATTGTTCTCTGCTGTTCTTCGCAAACAAACATCATTCTCTACACCATACGTTTAATCCTTTGTTTACAGCAAGCCAGTGAGATTGACAACCTCACTGTTAAGTTGGGGCAAAGTATTTTGATTGTGTTGTGCAGGTTCCACGTTGGCGCCGGAATCCCTGGTGTTGCGCCGCACTACACTCCTCCACCAACAACCTTCACGTGGCCTTCATCTCCTACTGGTTCGATAACCTTGGTTTCTTACTGAGGGAAAACTTGCTGCTGTACGCATCACACCTTCCTCTTGGGGTTCCCAACGGGCGTGTGCTTCACGCGTGATCAAGCTCTTTTTCTGGCGCCGTTGCCGGGGAGATCAAGACACGCTGCAAGGGGAGTCTCCCACATCCAATCTCTTTACTTTGTTATTGTCTTGCTTTATTTTATTTTCTGTTTTGTTTGCTTTCTTTACATCAAAAATACAAAAAAAATCAGTTACTTGCTTTGCTTTAATTACTGTCTTGTTTGCTTTCTTTATATCAAAAACACACAAAAAATAGTTACTTGCATTTACTTTACTTAATTTAGTTTGTTTTACTTATTTTTATTACTGCTAAAATGGGTACTCCTGAGAACACTAAGTTGTGTGACTTCACAAGCACAAATAATAATAATTTCCTATGCACACCTATTGCTCCACCTGTTACTACTACAGCAGAATTTTATGAAATTAAACCAGCTTTACTAAATCTTGTTATGAGAGAGCAATTTTCTAGTGTTAGTTCTGATGATGTTGATGCCCATCTTAATAATTTTGTTGAACTTTGTGAAATGCAAAAGTATAAGGATGTAGATGGTGACATTATAAAACTGAAATTGTTTCCTTTCTCCTTAAGAGGAAGAGCTAAAGATTGGTTGCTATCTTTGCCTAAAAATAGTATTGATTCATGGAGTAAATGTAAGGATGCTTTCATTGGTAGATATTATCCTCCTGGTAAAATTATATCTTTGAGAAGTAGCATAATGAATTTTAAGCAATTGGATAATGAACATGTTGCCCAAGCATGGAAAAGAATGAAATCTTTGGTAAAGAATTGCCCTACCCATGGACTAACTACTTGGATGATCATCCAAACCTTTTATGCAGGATTAAATTTTTCTTCGAGGAACCTATTGGATTCAGCTGCTGGAGGTACTTTTATGTCCATCACTTTGGGCGCCGCAACAAAGCTTCTTGATAATATGATGATCAACTACTCTGAATGGCACACGGAAAGGACTCCACAAGGTAAGAAGGTAAATTCTGTTGAAGAAACCTCCTCCTTGAGTGATAAGATTGATGTTATTATATATATGCTTGTTAATGGTAGATCTAATGTTGATCCTAATAATGTTCCTTTAGCTTCATTGGTTGCTCAAGAAGAGCGTGTTGATGTGAACTTCATTAAAAATAATAATTTCAACAACAATGCTTATAGGAATAATTCTGGTAACAACTATATGCCATATTCTTCTAATAGTGGTAATTCATATGGTAATTTTTATGGTAGATCTGTTTTGCCTAGTGAGGAAAAGATGCTAGAAATTGAAAGAGCTACTAAGAGCTTTATGCAATCACAATATGAGCAAAATCAATTGTTTACTAAAACTATGAATGAACAATCTGCCTTGTTGAAAAATATAGGGAATCAACTTGAAAATTTGAATATGGAAATTTCTGGTTTGCAAACTAAGCTTTCAAATGCTGAAAACCGAATCTCATACATGTCGGAGTCACAATCTTCTTTAATTAATAAAATGGCTGCTAAACCTGAGGATAATGATAACAAAATTGTTACTACAGCAAACGCTATCCAAGTTTGAATTAATGAAAGTATTAGATTGATGGTTGAATTGCATGCTAGGTGGGAAAGAGAAGAAAAATTTACTAAAGAGAATAGTGTAGCTAAAGTTTGGACTATTACCACCACTAGTAATGTTGATGCTTCACATGTTGCTAAACCCCCTACTATCAATGGTAAAATAATCGGTGTTGGCAATGTTTCTACTCCTAATGCAAAGCGTGCAAAACTGCCTAAAACTGCTGAAACTGTTTGTGATAAAACTGCTGAAATTTTTCAAAATATTGGGGACAATGATCCCATTGCTTTAGATCATAATGGTTTAGATTTTGATAATTGTCATATCTCTGAAGTTATTAAGTTCTTGCAAAAACTTGCTAGAAGTCCTAATGCTAGTGCTATAAATTTGGCCTTTACAAAACATATTACAAATGCTCTCATTAAAGCTAGAGAAGAGAAATTAAAACTTGAAACTTCTATTCCTATGAAGTTGGAAGATGGTTGGGAGCCCATCATTAAGATGAAGGTCAATGATTTTGATTGTAATACTTTATGTGATCTTGGTGCAAGTATTTCTGTTATGCCTAAGAAACTCTATGATATGCTTGCCTTGCCACCATTGAAAAATTGTTATTTGGATGTTAATCTTGCTGATAATTCTATAAAGAAACCTTTGGGGAGGATTGATAATGTTCACATTACGGTTAACAATAACCTTGTCCCCGTTGATTTTGTTGTCTTGGATATTGAATGCAATGCATCTTGTCCCATTATTTTGGGAAGACCTTTTCTTCAAACTGTTGGTGCTATTATTGATATGAAGGAAGGGAATATTAAGTATCAATTTCCTCTCAAGAAAGGTATGGAACACTTTCCTAGAAAGAGAATGAAGTTACCCTTTGATTCTATCATTATAAAAAATTATGATGTTGATGCTTCATCTCTTGATAACACTTGATTCACACTTTCTGCGCCTAGCTGAAAGGCGTTAAAGAAAAACACTTATGGGAGACAACCCATTATTTTACTTCTGCAATTTTTGTTTTATGTTTGTGTCTTGGAAGTTTTTACTACTGTAGCAACCTCTCCTTATCTTTATTTTATTGCATTGTTGTGCCAAGTAAAGTCTTTGATAGTAAGGTTGATACTAGATTTGGATTACTGCGCATGAACGGATCGTAGCGAACAAGAGGGGGGTGAATGGCGCTACGGCAAGTTTTAGTCTTTTTCAAGTTTTATGCAACGGAAGGTAAAGGTGTGACTTTTAGCAATGCGGGTGATCCTACAATGAAGCTAGAGCATGTGCAACAAGTAAAGGAATCAACAAGATAACAAAAGTAAGGAGCGAGACAACCGGGGGGCGCGAGGCGAGTCGAGGTTTGTTTCCCGCAGTTCCCTCCACTAAAGGAGGTACGTCTGCATTGAGGAGGTGCTAGTCTCACACAAGAGACTAGGCGGCCACACCACGAAGGAAGGCCTCACCCTCTTCCTCGAGAGAGCTCCACGAAGGTGCTCTCCCTCTTCCACTAAGGCACCGGTTGAGGCGGTGATTCCTTCACAAGGTTGGGGCGAGCTCCACACACACAAGGATGCTCCCAACACCCTATGGAGCTAGTACATCACCAAGCTAGACTCCATAGCTGCACATCTCCAATGCTCCACCATAGGAACCCATCACCAATGCTCCACCATAGGAACTCTTCCAATGCTCCACCAAGAAACTCTCCAAGGCTCCACCAAGAAACTCTCCAAGGCTCCACCAAGAAACTCTCCAAGGCTCCACCAAAGGAACTCCCCAATGCTCCACCAAAGGAACTCTTCTCCAAGATCCACCAAAGGAACCCTACCACCAAGATCCACTAAGGAATAGCTAGTGTTTGTGAAATCTCTCTTGGTAGAACTATAGATCGGGGTCTCCTCCACCTATCCTCAAAATTAGGGCAAGATTGGTTGGAGGGGGAAGGAGATCCTCAAGGATTAAGCTCAGCAACAATGGAGGAGAGAGAAGGGGAAGAGATAAAATCGGGTGGGGAAGAAGGGGCCCTTAAATAGGCTCCTCCAAATCCAACCGTTATGCCCAGATTTGGCCTAAGCGGTACTACCGCTTTGGTATAAGCGGTACTACCGATATGAGTTCGAAATCCCCCAGATCTGGTCAAAGGACACAGAGCGGTACTACCGCCCGCGGTACCGCTCGTGGTACCGCAATATGGTCCAGACCTTACTGGATCCAGAGCGGTACCAGGGCGGTACCGGAGCGGTACGACCGTAACGCGTTACGGTACCTCAAGCGGTACCTTGAGTGGTACTACCGCTCGTGAGCGGTACTACCGCCCCAGGTACTGCAGGGGGTACCGCAACTTGTTCTGAGGGACGAATTCAGTGCAGACTCAGAGCGGTACCGACAGCGGTACCTATAGGGGTAGCGGTACTACCGCTACAGGTACCGGTAGTACCGGCCTGGCTAAATCTGGTTTGCTTCCCTTTTTCTCTCCAACTTTGTTACCTCGCTAAACGGACACAAAACCGGAAAACCTATCAACTACGCTTCAGTCTTCTGATCTTGACGCGTCCGGCGAGGTCACCGTGTACTTGCAAATCTAACAATGATACTCAAGGCACACGGTGAGATTGCTCAAGTGTTGTCATCAAACACACAAAACTTGGGGTATGAATTTTGCTCTTACAATCTCCCCCTTTTTGGTGTTTGATGACAACACAAGAGTTGACAATAACATATGATATTATGATGAGAACATTAGATTTGCAAAAACTAGACGGAGCTCCCCCTACACATGTGCATATCATGAATATGTATTTGAATACAAATACACATGTTATAGAGACATCACTCCCCCTAGTTTTTACAAACCAAGCGCATATGCAACATAGATAGATGGCATGTTCACGAGGCATATGCACAATATGGAGGCAACATGAGATCATATACGGAGATTTGGGTGAAGTTATCATACCATAGCCTTGAGAATACCCAAACTCACAATAGAATGCCTCCATAGGGTTGTTGATGTAGCCAAGAGACAATATAAGCAACTAGAACCAAACGGCTACAAACAACAAAGGTCTCCATCCACCTAGGAACTTCTCCCCCTTTGGCATCGGAACACCAAAAAGGAGGGTGACGAAACTAGAGAGATGGAGAAAAAGAACATACAACCAAGCTTGCAAAAACCACGAGAAAACAAGCTTGATAGAGGTTCTTAAAACAAGAAGAAGAAAGCAAAGAAGAAAGACAAAATAAGGTCAAGAAGAACCGAAAAACCCTCAAGGAGGGGATGTTGGTGGCCGAAGCCACCGTGTAAGATTATAGTAGTTGTGAGGTCGCGTAGATGTATCTAGGACTCATGGACTACAACTCAACATGAAGCTCATAAGTCACTTAATTGACAAATAGCAAATGTTTTGGATTTCTTTATGCATTATGGGGGGAGTGATAGCTCAATGGATTTAAACTGCACTCCCCCTATGTCCATGCGTGCCTTTCATCTAGATATGATGTTAAGATTGGTATGTGCGCACGACGGTCAAGCAAAGTTCGACGGATCAATGATATTTAGCTCATGCCTCAACTCAATAAAGCGCTTCTCATCCAAGGGCTTCGTGAAGATGTCCGCCAATTGCTCCTTGGTGCCAATATAGGATAGTACAATATCTCCGCGAGCAATGTGGTCCCGGATGAAGTGGTTCCGTATCTCGATGTGCTTCGTCTTGCCATGAAGAACCGGATTGTAGGCGATCTTGATTGCGCTCTCATTGTCGCACAAGAGAGGCACCTTGCTATACTCGAGTCCATAGTCCCGCAAGGTTTGCCTCATCCATAAGATTTGGGCACAACTTGTAACACCCCAAATTTCAATGAAAAAGAAAGTTAGAGAATTCCAGATTAAAAATTTTCAAACCAACAAAAACTTTTCTTTTGCATATAGTACCATGCATAGGACTTGTGCATTTGAGTGATATGCCATGATGATTGTTATTACTTGTATTTGTTATGCTCTAAAACCCTAGGGTGATCATGTGAAGATCACCAACCAAATAAATCAAAGGGAAGAAATTCCCATAATTGAAAAACCCTAAAAACCCTCACATATGCCCTATGGCATTTTTCGAAATTTTAACCCTAGACCTATTTGGTCTTCACCATTAGTTGGATAATGTTACTAAACACTTATTACAACTTTTGGAACCAAGGTTTCACTTTTCAAATAATTTTTCAAACACAATTTCCACTCACATGTGATGATGACCAAATCTGCCAATTTTAGTCTGATCACCACTTTGAGCCCCTGCAATTCAATTTTCCCAAACCAATCTTTGCTAACTCTTTGCACCATTTCAAAGTCAACATCAAGGTGAACAACTTTGATGAAGACCACCCTGCCAAATTCATCTTTGATCCCTAGCTATGCTAATCCAAAGTCTTGACTTTTTAACATTGTCAACAATCTCCACTTAGCCATTTTGGCCAAATTTTGAAATCTAATTTTTCCACCACCACCTCAATTCATCTCTGGTCAATTACAACTTATCTCAACCTTCACATATCACAAACTTTCACCTTTTGAATTTTTTCCAATTTGGATAATTTTGCATTTTCCAAAATTGGGCACTATTTGCAACTATTGCAAATAGTGATCTACCTCATCCAAAATTAAACCAAAGCTATCCTACAATGCTCCCTGGTCCCCTTAAACCCTAAATAAAGCATAGTGGAGCTAAGGAGGGAGAGAGAGCATGCATGGCATGGCCATGCCGGCCACATGCCGGCCATGCCGCACCACCCCCTCTCCCCTTGCTTCCCCAACCCTGGCCCCTGCACCACCGTGTGCCACCACCTCTCCTACGCCACCCTAGCCCAGCCCTGGTCGAGGAGGAGCTCGACAACGCCGAGACCAGCTCGCGTCCATGGCGCCCTGGATGCCGCGCACGTCGCGCGTGTGCACGCCGCGGGCACACACTGGCCACGCGCCGCGCCGTCACCACAAGCACGCCCTGGACTCGCTGACCAGCCGTTGAGCATCGCCGCGTCGCCACGCAACCACCAGACATGCTCTCGACCCCGACCCGTGCCCGCCGTCGCCGGAGACGACAACGCGATCCCGCGACCAGCACGACAGACACGGAAACAATGCCTCGCCCACAGACGCCGCCCGACCGCGCCATCGCCACCTACAGATTCGCCTGGACGAGGAGAACACCGTAGCACCCTCGCCTAGCCCAACACCTCGCCGGAACCGCCGCACCTCGGTCGACTTCTTCACGGCCAAGCCGCACCCTTGGCCATCTATAAATACCGCGTTCCCTGGACGAAGCTGAGCACACCACCACGTTCACCATCCTCCACTGCTTCTCCTCCACCCAACCACTCACTCGATTGTCACCGGAGTTGCTCCAATTGGAAGGTCGGAGCCCGCCAGTACCGCACCTCGCCGCCGTCGATTGGAGCCGATCCAGGAGTTGCCGCCGGTGCCAGGAGCTTCGCCGTCGTCCACATCGACATCACGCACACTGCCAGCCACCGCGGGAGCCCTGGTTAGCTCTCCCACCCCCTAGGCTCGCCGCCAGAACCTCGGCATCTCGCCGGAGAAGACGATGGCTCTGAGCCGTCGATCTACTCTCTAATCCTACGCCCCACGTCGCCCCGTACCGTTTCGGGTTTTAAAGGAGGCTGACGGGTGGACCCCACCCTGTCAGCAGGCCCGCGCGCACTGGATGCGCTGCTGGGCCGTTTTTCTCTTTTTAAACAGTTTCGGCCCACGTTGGTTTCCCGCCGGCCTGTTTAATTCAAATTCGTTTTAAACATTTTCCAAACAATCCAATACTGCCCAAACTTTGAAATTCAACCATTTCAAATTGGCTAAACCAAATTTAGTGAATTTGACATTGTTAGAAAGCCACTAAAATTCTCTATCCAATGCCACTGGCCTCTTGGTCAAATTCTTTGTAGAATTAATGTGACAAAAATAACAAGCCAGGGACTTTTCCCTATGCAAATAATTCTTAAAAATCAACCAAAATAGATATTAAGTTAATTCCAACTCTAATAGCTCACATTTGACTTACACTAATTGTTTATGCAATAAAATGGTGTGGTCACTTTGCATGATCATGCCATGGTTTAATGAATGGATATTTTGACTAGTTTAACTAGTTGATATTACCCAAAACTATTAAAGTTAAATTGTGTGAAGTCTTACACTTCATTTAAACTTGTCTCACATGAATTCATGGGATGTTTGGACCCCTGGTTCCAAACTCTCTTATATGAATTTCTTGAGATTTAAATCAAATATAGTGTTATTTAAATGGCATGAGGTGTTCCACCTCATTTAAATCATTCTACCAAATGATGATGATGATGAACATTTGATCTAGGTCAAGATGAGTTCATCCATGATTGTTGGAGAAATTAAATCTTAAGAAGATTTCAATGAGAGGAAATTATTGCTCAAGAACCCTATGGAAACTATCATTTACATGTAGAATACAAATCCTATTTTAATCCCACAACCCATGCACCCTAGTTTATTTATGTGTGTGCATAGAGTAGTTTGTGTGTTTATTTGTGATGTGTGGAATAGCCCTGGAATTAGTGAGTAATTATACTCGTATTCAAATTTAGACGGTAGCACCGGAGAGTACGCCGAAGAAGAAGGTTGCTACCAGGAGGAGGAAGAGGAACAGTTTGAGAACTACCAAGGCAAGCTAATTTACTATGCAAGCTTTTATTCTTGCCAAGTGCAAAGCCCCTTGGGGCAAGGCACCATGTCTTACCTTTTCTTATGTGAACCCATCCCAAGTTTTTACTTGTTTTCCAAATGATTTCCTTTTATAGTTAACTTTGGTCAAAACACAAGTTGGTTTTTAGAGTAGTGAGTTAGCCTTTTCCAAGCAAAGCAAGGTAGCACCTCTCATGAATTAGAGCTAGTGCTAATGAACTAAACTTGACTACTCTAGATGGGAACAATGTGATTTGAAAGGATTTTGAAAACCTTGGAATGAAGATGCCTCCCATTGAATGAATGTTGAAGGTGAATATGACCAAGAGAAGATGGTGATTTTTGATAAAACATGATGTTGGTTTGAATGCGATACCTTTCCAATTCTCAAGTACCCCCACAATACCTGATTATGGGTAGGGCTTAACTGGAAGTTTATGCGTCTTAGTATGGGTTCCCTCTAAACAAGCGTCATCGGGGTTATGCCGAAAGCTGCCTCTACCACAAAAGAAACGATACGATATGATGCGAAAGGAGGTGAATGTCCGGCCCAAGCCCTGTGCAGTTCCCAGGTTGACAGTTGGTCTTCACTGGGAGGCCAAGCTCATGGGGAGAGGTGCTCATACTAGGATTCGTAAGTGAAAGGTTATGGTTGATGATCCGCGTACTGTGTTACGATTATTCGGGGAAATCCCGACGGATGAAATCAAATGTTGTGGCACAAGTGTGCAACCTCTGCAGAGTGTAAACCTATTCGAATAGCCGCGTCCACGGTTACGGACGGTTGGAAAGGCCATACAGTTTCCGATGTCATATCTTTGAAAATGATGTTGAAAGGTGATGGTGAATTGACTTGTGGTGAATTGAAATGAAATCACCACTTGAATGGTGGGAATGACACTAGTGTTCCCCCTTGGGTTAGTTAGCACTTGAATACGTTTTTCTCAAAACTTTGTGAACCAAAACTAGCTTTATGCAAATAAACTAGAGCTTAGCAAACCCTACTAGAATGTCTAGCACTTTTTCTTGAATTAGTTTGCGAGTACTCAACGTACTCACGGCTTTGTCCCTGGCTATTCAAATGGCGAGTATGAAGATGAACAAGGAGATGACCAGCGGGACGCCTACGACAACTAAGCGCCTTCCGACGTCAAGCGTTGGCCTCGTGGACTAGAGAGTCCTTGTATCTTACGCTTCCGCTATGTTGAACTATGAACTTGTGTTTGTTCGTTGATCAATAGATCAACTATTCGTGTAATATGGATCATGTGATTCCAAATTGTAAGACTTATGGGTTGTAATGAATGATGACTGTGATACTTAACTATTATGCCTCGCAACAACAATATTCCTGGGATTGCGATGTATGACATAATAGGCATTCGGACTTAAAAATCCGGGTGTTGACAAGTTGGTATCAGAGCCATTGTTTGACCTTAGAAGACCTTAGTTAGAATGGGCGTTCTGAAAAATTTAACTTTGAAATCAAATGAAAGGACTTATTTGTGAAAATTTACTACACTCTTGTCTTTGAGACTTTGCCAAAATTTGATCATGTTCTATCTTATTTAAATCAACTTAAAACCTTGCCACACTTTGCACTCTCTAACTTACTCATCCAATTCTCTTTCAGATGGAGCCGAATGAACCCCTCAACACCAAGTTTTATCAGCTTGGAAACGGAGGAAGCTTGATCTTCGAGCATGACCTCGACTCCTGTCGGATCACCTTGGCCGCCCACACCCCGAGTTTCACGGGATTCAGGTGGACGACCAGCCGGGAGGGGAACTGCAGTGGATTATCACCGCCGACTTGAGGGGCAAGCTGGAGCCTCCCACCTCGGAGAGGATCCTTTTCTCTTTCGGGGAAAGCAGCGGCTCGACGGGCTTGCACGTGCTCTTCGAGAAGCACTTGCTCGTACGTGCGGACAGAATACCGAAGCCCTTCGTGAGGAACGCTTTGCGCATCTCGCACGGCGTAACTCTGACGGAAGACCCATGGATGTGCCACTCCACCCCCAGTTGAGGCACCATGTGGATCACTTGGACTTCATGCTCTACCAGACTCAGAGGGACCTCGACGCCTCTCGCGCTTACGCGAACCAGACCCATGCTCACATCATCGAGCAGGGTGAGGCGATCAAGCTACTCAACAACGACCGCAGGAACCTTCGCCAGCAGCGTGCCAAGAAGGACGCTACGATTCGCCGCCTTCGCGACCGGATCGCGTCACTTGAGGCCACTGTCACGGCCCAGGAGGATCAGATTCGTCACATGGAGGAAGACGATGAAGGCATCGATATTCAGGGAGGAGACGCCTTTCTGAGCGATGACGATGACTTTGAGGAGGACGAGAACACCGAGGAGGAGGACTACGAGTTCCTGGAGGCCGGACAGGATGACTACGTCCCGATTGATATCGACGATGAGGAGTAGTTGCACTAGTTTCACTTATAGTAGGTGTGAGTTGTATCCCGTCCTTTGTATCGTAGCATGAGAATGGTTCTTAAAACCATTGGAGTATGTGTGTAGTTTGTACTATGTGTTGCATGAATGAATGAATGTTATGTTTGTCATGAAAAGATTACAAGTTTTCAAATGTTTTTCAAACCTAAATGAACCATAGAATGTTCCCTCTTATCTCATGATCTTCTATACCTTCAGATGGCCCCTCCGAATCGCACCAACGACGCGATGATGCAGCTTCTGCAAACCCTGCTTCAATACCGGGAAACCGAGAGAGCCGAGCGCCAAGCCAACATCATCGCCTTGCAGAACATCGCCCAAGGCCATGGAAATCATGACCACCCCGGATCCAAGCTCAAGAACTTCCAGAACACCAACCCTCCGGTGTTTAGCAAGACCGAGGAGCCCCTCGACGCCGACGATTGGCTCCAGACTATGGAGAACAATCTGGAAGTAGCTGGAGTGGAAGCCAACGAGAAGGTGTTGTTCGCCACTCACTACCTCGCTGGACCAGCTCGCGCTTGGTGGACAAGTACCCGTGCCATGAACGGAGGTCAATTCATGACTTGGGAGGATTTCAAACTCAAGTTCAGCAAGTACCATGTACCCCCGGGTCTTATCAAGAAGATGAGGGATGAGTTCCGTGAACTGAAACAAGGTCGCATGACGGTGGTTGAGTACCGCGACAAGTTTCTCACCTTGTCAAGGTATGCCCCTGATGAGACGGACACCGTTGAAAAGAGGAAGGAGAGATTCCTGAACGGGCTGCATGATGAGATGCAGACTGTCCTCGTCAACATCCCCTTCGCCGACCTCGAAGCCCTTGTTGACTCCGCCATCCAGATGGAGGGCAAGTTGAACCAAGCCAATGAGAACCGCAAGCGCCGCATGGCAAATCAGAGTGGATCAAGCCACCCCCAAAAGTTTCGCCCTAGCTCAAGCGGAGGTTTCAATCCGAGACATAACAAACCCCGATCTGAACTCTCGCCCGGTTATCGTAACCGAAGTGGAGGAAACTCCAAGCCAGGAGGCTACAACCCCAACTACAACAACAACAACTACAACCGCGCTCCACCTCGAGCCCCGAACACCAACAACACCAACACCAACACTAACCCCAGAACTGGGAGCAACGCCATTCCCGTTGCGAACAAGCAGGACAAGAGCACTATCACTTGTTATGAGTGTGGGGTAGTGGGGCACTACTCCAACGAGTGTCCCAAGCGTCTTGCCAAGCTCGCCGGCAACACCGCTGCTCCTGCTCAGCAGCAACGCCGTGTCTCCACCGGCAAGAAGTTCGCCCCAACAACCCCAACAACCGCAACGGCCGCCTCTACCACATGAACGCCGAAGAAGCCCGGGAAGCCCCGGATGTTGTGCTGGGTATGTTTTCTGTCAACCACACTCCTGCTAGAGTGTTGTTTGATTCCGGAGCATCGCATTCCTTTGTCACCGAAGATTTTGCATCAACAAGTAAAATTCAACCCCTCAGTTTGAAGCATGTTATGATAGTTCAAATCCCCGGATCAACCACCAAAGCCAGAAAATTTTGTAAAAATGTGCCAATCAAAATCCATGATGTTGATTTCTTTGCAAATCTCATCATACTTGGAACCAAAGGTTTGGAAGTTGTCCTAGGAATGGACTGGATGTCCAAACACAATGGATT
Organism: Lolium perenne; assembly: GCF_019359855.2. NCBI lineage: Eukaryota > Viridiplantae > Streptophyta > Magnoliopsida > Poales > Poaceae > Lolium > Lolium perenne. Next base: position 305,985,505 of record NC_067246.2, read on the forward strand.
GATAGACTAGCCAAGAAAGCCATAACCATGACTAGCAAAGACCGGAATCGTAGTTGAGCACGTCTCGAAAAACTACCCAGAAAATTTACTCCGCAACCAAAGTGTATCCAAGCCTACTCTGGATCAAATCAGGGTCGTTTGTCGCTACCCCGATGTGTTTCCGGATGATCTACCGGTATGCCCCCGGACCGGGATATCGAGTTTATCATCGAGTTAATCCCCGGAACTGGACCCATCGCCCAGAGAGCCTACAGCATGAACGCAGCCGAGCTTGTGGAGCTGAAGAAGCAAATAGATGACATGTTAGCCAAAGGTTTGATCAGACCAAGTGCATCCCCCTGGAGATCCCCCGTCTTGTTTGTCGACAAGAAGGATGGTGCAAATCGTTTATGCACCGACTATCGTAAGCTTAACGATGTCACCATCAAAAACAAATACCCCTTACCCAAGATCGAAGACTTGTTCGACCAACTCACCGGATCCCGAGTTTTCTCGAAAATTGATCTTAGAACTGGATACCACCAACTGAAAATCCGAGCCACCGATATTCCAAAAACTGCCTTTACCACCAGATATGGGTTGTATGAGTACAACGTCATGTCATTTGGACTGACCAATGCTCCCGCTTATTTCATGAATCTCATGAATAAGATCTTCATGAACTTCTTGGACAAATTTGTCGTTGTTTTCATCGACGACATTTTGGTCTACTCCAAGTCCGAAGAAGAACATGAACAGCATCTGGAGATTGTTCTAGAAACCCTGAGACAGCACCAGTTGTACGCCAAGTTTAGCAAGTGTGAGTTTTGGCTGGAAGAAGTTGGATTCCTCGGACACATCTTGTCTGCAGGAGGAATTGCCGTAGATCCCGCCAAGATCAAAACTGTTATGGAATGGAAAGCTCCGACCACACAAACTGAGGTCCGTGCTTTTCTTGGATTAGCCGGATATTACCGCAGATTTGTAGAAGGATTTTCGAGCATCGCTCGACCAATGACCCAACTGCTGAAAAAGGACAGAAAGTTTGAGTGGACCGACAAGTGTGAAGAGAGCTTTCAACAGCTCAAGAGTAGATTGACAACCGCCCCAATCCTGCTCCTGCCAGAGAGCGCAAAGCCCTTGGACGTATATTGCGACGCCTCCAACACCGGACTTGGATGCGTGCTGATGCAAGAAGGAAAGGTTGTATCCGACCTTTCTAGACACCTCAAGCAACATGACCAGAACTACCCAACCCACGACCTCGAGCTTGCAGCCGTGGTCTTAGCCTTGAAAGTTTGGCGTCATTACCTCATGGGTAATCGATGCGAGATTTATTCCGACCACAAAAGCCTCAAATACATTTTCACCCAGAAGGAGTTAAACATGAGACAACGCCGATGGATCGAATTGATCAAGGATTACGACATGGAGATTCACTACCACCCCGGCAAGGCCAATGTGGTAGCGGATGCTTTGAGTCGACTGCCGTGCCAGTTGAACTCCATGCTCGCAACCGAACAGCCTAGTTTGCACCAAGAGTTTGAACAGTTCAGACTTGAACTTGTAAGTGAAGGATTCCTAGCCAAAGATCGAATCGCAACCCACCTTGATTGGTCAGATCAAGGAAGCCCGAGAAGGACAACGCTAGCATTGATGGAATCAAGAAACAGATAGCCGCAGAAAAGCCCCGGATTCACCATTGACGAAGCCGGAGTGCTTTGGTACAAAGAACGCCTCTGCGTACCATCGGACTCTGACCTGAAACAAGTCATCCTGCAAGAAGCCCATGACACCCTTTACTCAATCCACCCCGGAGGTACCAAGATGTACCAGGACCTGAAGGAACAATTTTGGTGGCACGGAATGAAGAGAGAGATCGGTAGCTATATCGCTAAGTGTGACATCTGCCCGGCGAGTTAAGGCGTAACACCGAGAGACCCGCCGGACTGTTGCAACCCCTTCAGATTCCGTAATGGAAATGGGACTCAGTAGGAATGGACTTTATCACCGGACTGCCCAAATCCAGCAAAGGCAATGATTCCATATGGGTAGTGGTCGATAGATTGACCAAAGTCGCCCATTTCATCGCCGTCAAAACCACCTATCAAGGCCCCAAGTTAGCTGAACTCTACATCTCCAGAATAGTCGCTTTGCATGGAACCCCCAAATCGATAGTGTCAGATAGAGGATCACAGGTTCACCTCAAGGTTCTCGCAGAAAGTGCATGAAGGACTAGGCACTCGCCTAAATTTCAGCACCGCCTATCACCCTCGGACCGACGGACAGATCGAGAGAGTAAACCAGATCGGAAGACATGCTTAGAGCATGCGTCTTTGGAATACGGATCCAAGTGGGAAGACTGCCTACCTTACGCAGAATTCTCATACAACAATAGTTATCAAGCCAGCCTACAGATGGCCCCCTTTGAAGCCTTGTACGGAAGGAAGTGCCGTACCCCCCTGAACTGGTCAGAAGTCGGAGAGAGTCAAGTTTTCGGCCCAGACGTTCTTCGTGAAGCCGAAGAGAAGGTTCACAAGATCCGTGAGTACCTCAAGACTGCGCAATCCAGACAGAAGAGCTACGCCGACAAGAGACGTCGGGAGATGACCTTTGAGATCGGAGATTTTGTCTATCTCAAAGTATCCCCCTTGAAAGGGATGCAAAGGTTTCAGCTGAAAGGAAAGCTTGCACCTCGCTACGTGGGACCTTTCCAAGTCCTCAGCCGCCGAGGTGAAGTATCTTATCAACTGGAGTTGCCTGAAGAAATGTCGGCTGTGCACGACGTTTTTCACATCTCACTTCTCCGGAAATGTCTTGAAGTCCCTGAGAAGACCGAAGTGTTCAAGAACATCGATCACCGATCGGTGGATATCAACAAGGATCTGACTTACCGCGAAGTGCCGATTCGCATCCTAGAAGAAGCTTACAGAACCACCCGCACCCGAAGCATCAAGTTTCTAAAGATCCAATGGAGCAATCATACCGAGGATGAAGCCACCTGGGAACGCGAAGACTTCATGAAGAAGGAGTACCCAGATCTCTTTAGTACCTAACTTTCTTTTTGATCTCGGGACGAGATCTTTTGTAAGGGGGAAGGGTTTGTAACACCCCAAATTTCAATGAAAAAGAAAGTTAGAGAATTCCAGATTAAAAATTTTCAAACCAACAAAAACTTTTCTTTTGCATATAGTACCATGCATAGGACTTGTGCATTTGAGTGATATGCCATGATGATTGTTATTACTTGTATTTGTTATGCTCTAAAACCCTAGGGTGATCATGTGAAGATCACCAACCAAATAAATCAAAGGGAAGAAATTCCCATAATTGAAAAACCCTAAAAACCCTCACATATGCCCTATGGCATTTTTCGAAATTTTAACCCTAGACCTATTTGGTCTTCACCATTAGTTGGATAATGTTACTAAACACTTATTACAACTTTTGGAACCAAGGTTTCACTTTTCAAATAATTTTTCAAACACAATTTCCACTCACATGTGATGATGACCAAATCTGCCAATTTTAGTCTGATCACCACTTTGAGCCCCTGCAATTCAATTTTCCCAAACCAATCTTTGCTAACTCTTTGCACCATTTCAAAGTCAACATCAAGGTGAACAACTTTGATGAAGACCACCCTGCCAAATTCATCTTTGATCCCTAGCTATGCTAATCCAAAGTCTTGACTTTTTAACATTGTCAACAATCTCCACTTAGCCATTTTGGCCAAATTTTGAAATCTAATTTTTCCACCACCACCTCAATTCATCTCTGGTCAATTACAACTTATCTCAACCTTCACATATCACAAACTTTCACCTTTTGAATTTTTTCCAATTTGGATAATTTTGCATTTTCCAAAATTGGGCACTATTTGCAACTATTGCAAATAGTGATCTACCTCATCCAAAATTAAACCAAAGCTATCCTACAATGCTCCCTGGTCCCCTTAAACCCTAAATAAAGCATAGTGGAGCTAAGGAGGGAGAGAGAGCATGCATGGCATGGCCATGCCGGCCACATGCCGGCCATGCCGCACCACCCCCTCTCCCCTTGCTTCCCCAACCCCGGCCCCCTGCACCACCGTGTGCCACCACCTCTCCTACGCCACCCTAGCCCAGCCCTGGTCGAGGAGGAGCTCGACAACGCCGAGACCAGCTCGCGTCCATGGCGCCCTGGATGCCGCGCACGTCGCGCGTGTGCACGCCGCGGGCACACACTGGCCACGCGCCGCGCCGTCACCACAAGCACGCCCTGGACTCGCTGACCAGCCGTTGAGCATCGCCGCGTCGCCACGCAACCACCAGACATGCTCTCGACCCCGACCCGTGCCCGCCGTCGCCGGAGACGACAACGCGATCCCGCGACCAGCACGGCAGACACGGAAACAATGCCTCGCCCACAGACGCCGCCCGACCGCGCCATCGCCACCTACAGATTCGCCTGGACGAGGAGAACACCGTAGCACCCTCGCCTAGCCCAACACCTCGCCGGAACCGCCGCACCTCGGTCGACTTCTTCACGGCCAAGCCGCACCCTTGGCCATCTATAAATACCGCGTTCCCTGGACGAAGCTGAGCACACCACCACGTTCACCATCCTCCACTGCTTCTCCTCCACCCAACCACTCACTCGATTGTCACCGGAGTTGCTCCAATTGGAAGGTCGGAGCCCGCCAGTACCGCACCTCGCCGCCGTCGATTGGAGCCGATCCAGAGTTGCCGCCGGTGCCGGAGCTTCGCCGTCGTCCACATCGACATCACGCACACTGCCAGCCACCGCGGGAGCCCTGGTTAGCTCTCCCACCCCTAGGCTCGCCGCGGAACCTCGGCATCTCGCCGGAGAAGACGATGGCTCGAGCCGTCGATCTACTCTCTAATCCTACGCCCCACGTCGCCCCTGACCGTTTCGGGTTTTAAAGGAGGCTGACGGGTGGACCCCACCCTGTCAGCAGGCCCGCGCGCACTGGATGCGCTGCTGGGCCGTTTTTCTCTTTTTAAACAGTTTCGGCCCACGTTGGTTTCCCGCCGGCCTGTTTAATTCAAATTCGTTTTAAACATTTTCCAAACAATCCAATACTGCCCAAACTTTGAAATTCAACCATTTCAAATTGGCTAAACCAAATTTAGTGAATTTGACATTGTTAGAAAGCCACTAAAATTCTCTATCCAATGCCACTGGCCTCTTGGTCAAATTCTTTGTAGAATTAATGTGACAAAAATAACAAGCCAGGGACTTTTCCCTATGCAAATAATTCTTAAAAATCAACCAAAATAGATATTAAGTTAATTCCAACTCTAATAGCTCACATTTGACTTACACTAATTGTTTATGCAATAAAATGGTGTGGTCACTTTGCATGATCATGCCATGGTTTAATGAATGGATATTTTGACTAGTTTAACTAGTTGATATTACCCAAAACTATTAAAGTTAAATTGTGTGAAGTCTTACACTTCATTTAAACTTGTCTCACATGAATTCATGGGATGTTTGGACCCCTGGTTCCAAACTCTCTTATATGAATTTCTTGAGATTTAAATCAAATATAGTGTTATTTAAATGGCATGAGGTGTTCCACCTCATTTAAATCATTCTACCAAATGATGATGATGATGAACATTTGATCTAGGTCAAGATGAGTTCATCCATGATTGTTGGAGAAATTAAATCTTAAGAAGATTTCAATGAGAGGAAATTATTGCTCAAGAACCCTATGGAAACTATCATTTACATGTAGAATACAAATCCTATTTTAATCCCACAACCCATGCACCCTAGTTTATTTATGTGTGTGCATAGAGTAGTTTGTGTGTTTATTTGTGATGTGTGGAATAGCCCTGGAATTAGTGAGTAATTATACTCGTATTCAAATTTAGACGGTAGCACCGGAGAGTACGCCGAAGAAGAAGGTTGCTACCAGGAGGAGGAAGAGGAACAGTTTGAGAACTACCAAGGCAAGCTAATTTACTATGCAAGCTTTTATTCTTGCCAAGTGCAAAGCCCCTTGGGGCAAGGCACCATGTCTTACCTTTTCTTATGTGAACCCATCCCAAGTTTTTACTTGTTTTCCAAATGATTTCCTTTTATAGTTAACTTTGGTCAAAACACAAGTTGGTTTTTAGAGTAGTGAGTTAGCCTTTTCCAAGCAAAGCAAGGTAGCACCTCTCATGAATTAGAGCTAGTGCTAATGAACTAAACTTGACTACTCTAGATGGGAACAATGTGATTTGAAAGGATTTTGAAAACCTTGGAATGAAGATGCCTCCCATTGAATGAATGTTGAAGGTGAATATGACCAAGAGAAGATGGTGATTTTTGATAAAACATGATGTTGGTTTGAATGCGATACCTTTCCAATTCTCAAGTACCCCCACAATACCTGATTATGGGTAGGGCTTAACTGGAAGTTTATGCGTCTTAGTATGGGTTCCCTCTAAACAAGCGTCATCGGGGTTATGCCGAAAGCTGCCTCTACCACAAAAGAAACGATACGATATGATGCGAAAGGAGGTGAATGTCCGGCCCAAGCCTGTGTGCAGTTCCCGGGTTGACGAGTTGGTCTTCACCGGGAGGCCAAGCTCATGGGGAGAGGTGCTCATACTAGGATTCGTAAGTGAAAGGTTATGGTTGATGATCCGCGTCGTGTTACGATTATTCGGGAAATCCCGACGGATGAAATCAAATGTTGTGGCACAAGTGTGCAACCTCTGCAGAGTGTAAACCTATTCGAATAGCCGCGTCCACGGTTACGGACGGTTGGAAAGGCCATACAGTTTCCGATGTCATATCTTTGAAAATGATGTTGAAAGGTGATGGTGAATTGACTTGTGGTGAATTGAAATGAAATCACCACTTGAATGGTGGGAATGACACTAGTGTTCCCCCTTGGGTTAGTTAGCACTTGAATACGTTTTTCTCAAAACTTTGTGAACCAAAACTAGCTTTATGCAAATAAACTAGAGCTTAGCAAACCCTACTAGAATGTCTAGCACTTTTTCTTGAATTAGTTTGCGAGTACTCAACGTACTCACGGCTTTGTCCCTGGCTATTCAAATGGCCAGAGTATGAAGATGAACAAGGAGATGACCAGCAGGACGCCTACGACAACTAAGCGCCTTCCGACGTCAAGCGTTGGCCTGTGGACTAGAGAGTCCTTGTATCTTACGCTTCCGCTATGTTGAACTATGAACTTGTGTTTGTTCGTTGATCAATAGATCAACTATTCGTGTAATATGGATCATGTGATTCCAAATTGTAAGACTTATGGGTTGTAATGAATGATGACTGTGATACTTAACTATTATGCCTCGCAACAACAATATTCCTGGGATTGCGATGTATGACATAATAGGCATTCGGACTTAAAAATCCGGGTGTTGACACAACTACTCGCCGCGGCAATATACTCGGCTTCCGCGGTGGAGACGGAGACACAATTTTGCTTCTTCGAGGACCAACACACCAAAGATCTTCCAAGAAAGTGACATGCTCCGGAGGTAGACTTCCTATCAATCTTGTCGCCCGCCCAATCGGAGTCGGTGAAACCCGCCAATGCAAAGTCCGTGTCCCTTGGGTACCATAGTCCGAAGTGTGGGGTATCAACTAAATATCGAAAGATCCTCTTGACCGCCACAAGGTGGCTTTCCTTCGGACTTGCTTGAAACCGTGCACACATACCAACGCTCAACATGATATCCGGGCGAGAGGCACAAAGGTAGAGAAGCGAACCTATCATCGAACGGTAGAGCTTGGTATCCACTGCCTTGCCGCCTTCGTCAAGAGTGAGTTGACACTTGAGTTGCATCGGAGTTCCGATCCCCTTGGCGTCCTTCATATCAAAGCGCTTGAGCATGTCTTGTAGGTACTTTGCTTGATTGATGAAGGTGCCTTGTCGCATTTGCTTGATCTCGAACCCAAGGAAGTACTTGAGTACACCCATCATTGACATCTCAAACCTATTTGTCATCAACATAGCAAACTCATCGTTTAATTTTGTGTTAGTAGAGCCAAATATGATGTCATCTACATAGAGTTGGCATACGAAAAGCTCCCCATTGACCTTCTTAGTAAAAAGAGTGGGATCGATTTTCCCCACTTGGAAACCACGGTCTTCAAGCAACTCCTTGAGATGCTCATACCAAGCTCTAGGAGCTTGTTTGAGACCATATAGGGCCTTTTTGAGCTTGAAGACATGGTCCGGAAAATGGGGGTCCTCGAACCCCGGGGGTTGCTTCACAAATACTTCCTCATGTAGAGGACCATTAAGAAAAGCACTCTTAACATCCATTTGTTGCAACTTAAAGCCATGATGTGAGGCAAAGGCCAAAAGGATACGGATGGACTCGAGCCTTGCAACGGGTGCAAAGGTTTCACCAAAGTCCACGCCTTCGACTTGAGAATAGCCTTGTGCCACCAATCTTGCTTTGTTGCGGATGACCGTGCCACTTTCATCTTGCTTATTCTTGAAGATCCACTTGGTGCCGATAACATTGCGGCAATGATCGGGTCGCTTCATGAGAGTCCATACATCATTCCTCTTGAAGTTGTTGAGTTCCTCTTGCATTGCATTCAACCAATCGGGATCTTTGAGAGCATCATCAACTTTGAGTGGTTCCACTCTAGAGACAAAGGCATGGTGCGCACAAAAGTTTGCAAGTTGCCTCCGAGTGGTGACATTTCTCTTTAGATCACCAATGATGTTTTGCAAGGAATGAGACTTGAGACGCAAGTGTCTTGTAGTAGGATCTTCACGGCGAGTGTCGGCTTGAGGAGATGGTTCTTGAGAGTCCTCTTGGCCTTCATCACGGTTTAGGTCCTCGCCTTAACCTCCATTGTCGTTGAAAGAGGCAACCTTGTCATGAGATCCGGATGGCTCGGGGGTATAGGGAATATCATTGTCCATGAAGATTGTCCCCGAACCACTCGGAGAAGAACTTGAAGCTTGACCTTGGTCACTTGATGTTGGGTGTTGAAGTAGACGAGCTTGCGGTGTATGTTGTTCTTGAGCTTGATGTTGAACTTGAGGTTGTCGTAGAGGTTGGCTTGCATTTGTTAGATCAACGGAAGAAGCTTGGCCTTGTGGTGTAGGTGGCTCCACTTGGGTGGAACTTGGTCCTTCCCCGGTACTCATAGAAGGTAGCGTTTGAGGTAGGAGAATGCCCACACCCATCCTTCCTATGGTATCCGGGGGAATTGCATCTCCTTTCTCACAAGAAGCACTTCGCTCCTCCAAAGATCTATCATCCTCATCGAAAGTCACATCACAAGATTCTACAACACGTCCACTTGACTTGTTGAAGACTCTATAGGCGTGAGAATCCGTAGCATAGCCAACGAAAATTCCTTCTTGAGCTCTTGAATCAAACTTGGATAGGCGCGTGTCCTTGACAAGTATGTAGCATTTGCATCCGAAGACCTTGAAGTATGACACATTAGGCTTGTTGCCGGTGAGGATCTCATATGGTGTCTTCTCAAGACCTTTGCGAAAGTAGAGGCGATTAGTAGCATGGCAAGCGGTAGAGATAGCTTCCGCCCAAAAATTGTAGTTGGACTTGTATTCCATCATCATGGTTCGAGCGGCTTCGATCAAGGTTCGATTCTTCCTTTCAGCGACCCCATTTTGTTGGGGAGTATATGGCGTGGAGTATTGGTGTTCGATTCCTTCCTCGCCGAGGAATTCATCCAATGAGTAGTTCTTGAACTCCATTCCATTGTCGCTCCTTATCGCGAGAATCTTGTTGTCGTACTTGCGTTGAACTTGGTTGGCAAACTCCATCATGGTTCGTTGAGTCTCACTCTTGTACTTGAAGAAGAATACCCAACAATAGGGTGAATAGTCATCAACGATGACGAGGCAATACTTCTTTCCTCCAAGACTTTCATGAGACGGTGGGCCAAAAGAGATCAACATGTAGGAGCTTGATACGTCTCCGACGTATCGATAATTTCTTATGTTCCATGCCACATTATTGATGATATCTACATGTTTTATGCATACTTTATGTCATATTTATGCGTTTTCTGGAACTAACCTATTGATGAGATGCCGAAGGGCCAGTTGCTGTTTTCTGTTGTTTTTGGTTTCAGAAATCCTAGTAAGGAAATATTCTCGGAATCGGACGAAATCAACGCCCAACATCTTAGGATCCCACGAAGCTTCCAGAACACCCGAGAGGAGCCAGAGGGGGGCCACAGGCCTACCAGACACTAGGCTAGCGCGGCCCAGGCCCTGGCCGCGCCGCCTTATTGTGTCACCGCCTCTTCAGCCTTCCGACGCCGCCTCTTCGCCTATAAGAAGCCCCTCGACCTAAATCTTCGAGACGGAAAAGCCACGGTACGAGAAACCTTCCAGAGCCGCCGCCATCGCGAAGCCAAGATCTGGGGGACAGGAGTCTCTGTTCCAGCACGCCGCCGGGACGGGGAAGTGCCCCCGGAAGGCTTCTCCATCGACACCGCTGCCATCTCCACTGCCATCTTCATCACCGCTGCTGTCTCCCATGAGGAGGGAGTAGTTCTCCATCGAGGCTAAGGGGCTGTACCGGTAGCTATGTGGTTAATCTCTCTCCTATGTACTTCAATACAATGATCTCATGAGCTGCTTACATGATTGAGATTCATATGAGTTTTGTATCACTATTCATCTATGTGTTACTCTAGTGATGTTATTAAAGTACTCTATTCCTCCTGCACGGTGTAAAGGTGACAGTGTGTGCATCGTGTAGTACTTGGCGTAGGTTATGATTGTAATCTCTTGTAGATTATGAAGTTAGTTATTGCTATGATAGTATTGATGTGATCTATGCCTCCTTCATAGTGTGATGGTGACAGTGTGCATGCTATGTTAGTACTTGGTTTAGTTGTGTTGATCTATCATGCACTCTAAGGTTATTTAAACATGAATATCGAATATTGTGGAGCTTGTTAACTCCGGCATTGAGGGTTTGTGTAATCCTACGCAATTAGTGGTGTTCATCATCCAACAACAGAGTGTAGAGTATAGCATTTATCTATTTTGTTATGTGATCAATGTTGAGAGTGTCCACTAGTGAAAGTATAATCCCTAGGCCTTGTTCCTAAATACTGCAATCATCGCTTGTTTAATGTTTTACTGCATCTGTACTGCCTGCAATATTACCACCATCAACCACACGCCAGTTGTAGCATCAAGCTATTTTCTGGTGCCGTTACTACTGCTCATATACATTCATACCACTTGTATTTCACTATCTCTTCGCCGAACTAGTGCACCTATACATCTGACAAGTGTATTAGGTGTGTTGGGGACACAAGAGACTTCTTGCTTTGTGGTTGCAGGGTTGCATGAGAGGGATATCTTTGACCTCTTCCTCCCTGAGTTCGATAAACCTTTGGTGATCCACTTAAGGGAAACTTGCTGTTGTTCTACAAACCTCTGCTCTTGAAGGCCCAACACTGTCTACAAGAATAGAAGCACCCGTAGACATCAAGCACTGTTCTAGCGCCGTTGCCGAGGAGGAAAGGTAAAAGGTACTCACACTCCGGATCTCGGCTACTAAGCTATTTTCCGGCGCTGTTGTAAGTACTCGAAGCTATTTTCTTTAGATCCTGCAATTGCATCTTTTTGTTTCTTGTTTACACTAGTTAGGCATAATGGAAAACAACAAAAATATGAGAGATCTTTATGAACTTTATCTTGAATTAGGACATGATGTGTTTGAAGAGAGAATTAAAAAACCCATGGAACTTTATATGCATGCTAATGGGAATGTTATTAATATGAATGCTTTGAACACTATTGTTGCTAATGCTATGGAAAATTCTAAGCTTGGGGAAGCTGGTTTTGATGAGCATGATCTTTTTAGTCCCCCAAGCATGGAGGAGAAAATTTACTTTGATGATACTTTGCCTCCTATTTATGATGATTATAATGATAGTATTCTTTTGGTACCGCATGTTATGGAGGATAAATTTGATTATGATTACAATATGCCTCCTATATATGATGATAGCTACTTTGTTGAATTTGCTCCCACTATTACTAATAAAATTGACTATGCTTATGTTGGGAGTAGTAATAATTTTATGCATGAGAATCATGATAAGAATGCTTTATGTGATAATTATATTGTTGAGTTTGCTCATGATGCTACTGGACATTATTATGAGAGAGGAAAATATGGTTGTAGAAATTTTCATGTTACTAAAACACCTCTCTATATGCTTAAAATCTTGAAGTTACACTTGTTTTATCTCTCTATGCTTGTTGCATCATGCTTCATGAATTTGTTTATTTACAAGATTCCTTTTCATAGGAAGCATGTTAGGCTTAAATGTGTTTTGGATTTGCCTCTTGATGCTCTCTTTTGCTTCAAATACTATTTCTTGCGAGTGCATCATTAAAACTGCTGAGCCCATCTTAATGGCTATAAAGAAAGAACTTCTTGGGAGATAACCCATGTGTTTATTTTACTACAGTACTTTTGCTTTATATTTGTGTCTTGGAAGTTGTTACTACTGTAGCAACCTCTCCTTATCTTAGTTTTGTGCATTGTTGTGCCAAGTAAAGTCTTTGATAGTAAGGTTCATACTAGATTTGGATTACTGCGCAGAAACAGATTTCTTTGCTGTCATGAATCTGGGCCTAGTTCTCTGTAGGTAACTCAGAAAATTATGCCAATTTACGTGAGTGATCCTCAGATATGTACGCAACTTTCACTAAATTTGAGAATTTTCATTTGATCAAGTCTGGTGCCTCTTAGAAATTCGTCTTTACGAACTGTTCTGTTTTGACAGATTCTGCCTTTTATTTCGCATTGCCTGTTTTGCTATGCTTGATGGATTTTTCGATTCCATTGAATTTCAGTAGCTTTGTGCAATTTCCAGAAGTGTTAAGAATGATTGTGTCACCTCTGAACATGTAAATTTTGATTGTGCACTAACCCTCTAATGAGTTGTTTTGAGTTTGGTGTGGAGGAAGTTTTCAAGGATCAAGAGAGGAGGATGATACAATATGATCAAGGAGAGTGAAAGCTCTAAGCTTGGGGATGCCCCGGTGGTTCACCCCTGCATATTTCAAGAAGACTCAAGCGTCTAAGCTTGGGGATGCCCAAGGCATCCCCTTCTTCATCGACAACATTATCAGGTTCCTCTAGTGAAACTATATTTTTATTCCATCACATCTTATGTACTTTGCTTGGAGCGTCTGTTTGTTTTTGTTTTTGTTTTTGTTTTTGTTTTTGTTTGAATAAAATGGATCCTAGCATTCTTTGTGTGGGAGAGAGACACGCTCCGCTGTTGCATATGGACAAATATGTCCTTAGGCTTTACTCATAATATTCATGGCGAAGGTTGAATCTTCATCGTTAATTTGTTATATGGTTGGAATCGGAAAATGATACATGTAGTAATTGCTAAAATGTCTTGGATAATGCGATACTTGGCAATTGTTGTGCTCATGTTTAAGCTCTTGCATCAAATACTTTGCACCTATTAATGAAGAAATACATAGAGCTTGCTAAAATTTGGTTTGCATAATTGGTCTCTCTAAGGTCTAGATAATTTCTAGTATTGAGTTTGAACAACAAGGAAGACGGTGTAGAGTCTTATAATGTTTACAATATGTCTTTTATGTGAGTTTTGCTGCACCGATTCATCCTTGTGTTTGTTTCAAATAAACCTTGCTAGCCTAAACCTTGTATCGAGAGGGAATACTTATCATGCATCCAAAATCCTTGAGCCAACCACTATGCCATTTGTGTCCACCATACCTACCTACTACATGGTATTTCTCCGCCATTCCAAAGTAAATTGCTTGAGTGCTACCTTTAAATTTCTATCCTTCACCTTTGCAATATATAGCTCATGGGACAAATAGCCTAAAAACTATTGTGGTATTGAATATGTACTTATGCACTTTATCTCTTATTAAGTTGCTTGTTGTGCGATAACCATGTTCCTGGGGACGCCATCAACTACTCTTTGTTGAATATCATGTGAGTTGCTATGCATGTTCCTCTTGTCTGAAGTAAGGGAGATTTACCGCTAAAATGGTTAGAGCATGCATAATGTTAGAGAAGAACATTGGGCCGCTAACTAAAGCCATGATCCATGGTGGAAGTTTCAGTTTTGGACAAATATCCTCAATCTCATATGAGAAAATTAATAATTGTTGAATGCTTATGCATAAAAGAGGAGTCCATTATCTGTTGTCTATGTTGTCCCGGTATGGATGTCTAAGTTGAGAATAATCAATAGCGAGAAATCCGATGCGAGCTTTCTCCTTAGACCTTTGTACAGGCGGCATAGAGGTACCCCTTTGTGACACTTGGTTAAAACATATGCATTGCGATGATAATCCAGGTAATCCGAGCTAATTAGGACAAGGTGCGGGCACTATTAGTATACTATGCATGAGGCTTGCAACTTGTAAGATATAATTTACATAACACATATGCTTTATTACTACCGTTGACAAAATTGTTTCTTGTTTTCAAAATCAAAGCTCTAGCACAAATATAGCAATCAATGCTTCCCTCTGCGAAGGGCCATTCTTTTACTTTTATTGTTGAGTCAGTTCACCTATTTCTCTCCACCTCAAGAAGCAAACACTTGTGTGAACTGTGCATTGATTCCTACATACTTGCATATTGCACTTGTTATATTACTTTGCATTGACAACTATCCATGAGATATACATGTTACAAGTTGAAAGCAACCGCTGAAACTTAATCTTCCTTTGTGTTGCTTCAATGCCTTTACTTTGAATTATTGCTTTATGAGTTAACTCTTATGCAAGACTTATTGATGCTTGTCTTGAAGTACTATTCATGAAAAGTCTTTGCTTTATGATTCATTTGTTTACTCATGTCATTTACATTGTTTTGGTCGCTGCATTCATTACATATGCTTACAATAGTATGATCAAGGTTATGATGGCATGTCACTCCAGAAATTATCTTTGTTATCGTTTACCTGCTCGGGACGAGCAGGAACTAAGCTTGGGGATGCTGATACGTCTCCGACATATCAATAATTTCTTATGTTCCATGCCACATTATTGATGATATCTACATGTTTTATGCATACTTTATGTCATATTTATGCGTTTTCCGGAACTAACCTATTGACGAGATGCCGAAGGGCCGGTTGCTGTTTTCTGCTGTTTTTGGTTTCAGAAATCCTAGTAAGGAAATATTCTCGGAATCGGACGAAATCAACGCCCAGCATCTTAGGATCCCACGAAGCTTCCAGAACACCCGAGAGGAGCCAGAGGGGGGCCACAGGCCCACCAGACACTAGGCTGGCGCGGCCCAGGCCCTGGCCGCGCCGCCTTATTGTGTCACCGCCTCTTCAGCCTTCTGACGCCGCCTCTTCACCTATAAGAAGCCCCTCGACCTAAATCTTCGAGACGGAAATGCCACGGTACGAGAAACCTTCCAGAGCCGCCGCCATCGCGAAGCCAAGATCTGGGGGACAGGAGTCTCTGTTCTGGCACGCCGCCGGGACGGGGAAGTGCCCCCGGAAGGCTTCTCCATTGACACCACTGCCATCTCCACCGCCATCTTCATCACCGCTGCTGTCTCCCATGAGGAGGGAGTAGTTCTCCATCGAGGCTAAGGGGCTGTACCGGTAGCTATGTGGTTAATCTCTCTCCTATGTACTTCAATACAATGATCTCATGAGCTGCTTTACATGATTGAGATTCATATGAGTTTTGTATCACTATTCATCTATGTGTTACTCTAGTGATGTTATTAAAGTACTCTATTCCTCCTGCACGGTGTAAAGGTGACAGTGTGTGCATCGTGTAGTACTTGGCGTAGGTTATGATTGTAATCTCTTGTAGATTATGAAGTTAATTATTGCTATGATAGTATTGATGTGATCTATGCCTCCTTCATAGTGTGATGGTGACAGTGTGCATGCTATGTTAGTACTTGGTTTAGTTGTGCTGATCTATCATGCACTCTAAGGTTATTTAAACATGAATATCGAATATTGTGGAGCTTGTTAACTCCGGCATTGAGGGTTCGTGTAATCCTACGCAATTAGTGGTGTTCATCATCCAACAACAGAGTGTAGAGTATAGCATTTATCTATTTTGTTATGTGATCAATGTTGAGAGTGTCCACTAGTGAAAGTATAATCCCTAGGCCTTGTTCCTAAATACTGCAACCATCGCTTGTTTAATGTTTTACTGCATCTGTACTGCCTGCAATATTACCACCATCAACCACACGCCAGTTGTAGCATCAAGCTATTTTCTGGTGCCGTTACTACTGCTCATATACATTCATACCACTTGTATTTCACCATCTCTTCGCCGAACTAGTGCACCTATACATCTGACCAGTGTATTAGGTGTGTTGGGGACACAAGAGACTTCTTGCTTTGTGGTTGCAGGGTTGCATGAGAGGGATATCTTTGACCTCTTCCTCCCTGAGTTCGATAAACCTTGGGTGATCCACTTAAGGGAAACTTGCTGCTGTTCTACAAACCTCTGCTCTTGGAGGCCCAACACTGTCTACAAGAATAGAAGCACCCGTAGACATCAGAGCTCCAAGCATCTTGTGGTAGAGATGATAGTCTTGGCCTTGTGAGGAGCTTCATGCATCTTTCCTTGTACGCAAGCCCTACAAACACGATCCTTGCAAAAAGAGACATCTTCTTTTAGTCCGAGAATGTGGCCACCCTTGTGGAGACTTTGCAAAGTCCTCATGTTGACATGGGCTAGTCGGCGATGCCATAACCAATCCTTGTCACCTTTGGCGAATAAGCAAAGAGCGAAAGATGTTGTCTTTCCGGAGAAGTCGACAACATACAAACCGTTCTCTACATATCCAACAAAAGCTGCATTGAGTGTCTTGCTCCACAAGAGGACCACCATATGTTCATCAAAGAATGTGCATAGTCCCATACGAGCAATTTGATGAACGGAGAGTATGTTGTAACCAAGAGTCTCGACAAGGAGGACATTCACAAGTGAGATGTCGGGTGTTACCACCACCTTGCCAAGACCCAATACCTTTGAGCACGTGTTGTCACCATATGAAACGGTAGAGAGTGAAGGCATGAGGTCGACAACAATATCCTTGCTTCCGGTCATATGACTTGTGGCTCCACTATCAACCACCCATTTAGCGCCACCGGAAGCATAGTCCTACAAGGAATCAAGTCTTGGATTTAGGTACCCATTTTTCAATGGGTCCTAGCATGTTAGTAACAAGGGGTTTGGGAACCCAAATAGTCCAATCGACATTGTCCTTTTGAGGACCAATAAAGCGAGCACGAATATGTCCATAGTATTCAACAAAAAGAACATGAGAAGGGTTGTTAGAGCCGGCGAAACCCGTCGAGGCGGAGTTGGGTACTCCATCCCTTCTTGAGCTAGCATTGCTCCCTTCACGGTTGGTCTCCATGTTCTTCTTGTCCATCTTCTTCTTGGTCCTCCTCTTCCTCTTCCTCTTTGGCTTGGTAGCCACTCCTCCTTCATTGCCCAAGCCCTCTTTGGCTCCATCTTTTGCTTCAATGATTCCTTCCAAGTACTTGGCTTGAACTTGGAGTCTATCAACCTTGGCCTTCAAGCGATTGACTTCATCTTCATGCTCCGGGTGTGGATGGAAAATATCAAACACTTGGACCTCCTTTGCCTTGTTCACCCGGAAGTGTTCCATCAAAGCTTCTTCTTGGAGAGCGTTCAACTTCATGAGCAAGCGCTTGTCATTTTCCATCTTGGCAATGTCGCTTTCATGAGTGCAACATGCACGGTCCTTGCTCAAGGGAAAGTACTCCTTCAATGTTTCTTCTTGCATGGAGTTGATCTCCATGAGTTTGGCTTCCCTTCTCTTCAAGGCGGCAATTTGCTCCTCATGATCACAACATGTATCCTTCTCCTTGCTCATACGGAGACACTCCTCCAACGACTCTTCTTGCTTGCTACTCAAACTCAATAGCTTGGCCTTGGTGATCTCAAGAGCGGCAATTTATTCTTCATGGTTGCAACATGAGGTCTTCTCCTTGAACAAGCGATAGTACTCATCCAAGGCTTCTTCTTGAAGAGCATTGACTTCCAAGAGGAGGGCATTGTGCCTCCTCAAGGAAGTAACTTGAACCACAAGCTCATCATGGGAAGAATCGGGGTCTTCATCGTCTTTTGCTTTGTTGGCTTCCTCGAGCAAGAGCATCTTTTTCTTGAGGTCACCAACCAACTCAAGAGCATGGTCTCGATCCTTGGTGAGACGTGAAACAATGGCTTCATTCTTGTCTTCGAGAACAATGACACTAGCTTCAAGAGACATGCGAAGATTCATTTCATCATCAAGCTCCTCCTTGAGACTGGCAAGCTCATAGGCCGCTTCCCTTTCCAACTTCTCCCTCTTCTCGATAAGATCTTGTGCCGCACCAAGTTGGGCTAAGAGAGCCCCAACATGAATCTTGGTGTCCCCCTTCATGTTAGTGAGAAAAGAATCCAAGGAATCTAAACCCATAATCTCACGTTTAACGGTGAGACTAGTGGCATCATCAATATATGAGGCATTAGTAGAGGATGATGGTTTGGAAGGGGATTTTACCTCCGTGGATACCTTTGCCATGAGACACCGTGCATTGTTGGTGACGAGGTTCTCATTTGGAGAGTCGAAGAGGGAGGTAGAGGGAGTGGAAATGGCGATGGCGGCCACTCCCTCTCCTTCCTTGTTGGAGTGCTTGTCCTCATGCTCCCCATCTTCATCGGAGGTGTACTCTTCACGGATGATGAAGGCTCTAGGCTTCTTGTTGGAGGAGACCTTGTCGTCATCGGACCTTGGGGAGAACTTGGAGAATCCCTTGGAGTGTGGCTTGTACCTATCCTTTGGGATAAGCTTTCCACCATGATCTTCTCTTCTCTCAAACGTACAATCCGCGACAAAATGATTCTTGTCACCGCAATTGTAGCATGTTCTTCCCCTTGTCCTTTCTCTTGGGCTCTTGGAGGGTCTTCTTGGAGAATCACGTGATCTTCTTGGTCTTGTGTTTTGGGACATGTTTCCATCCCAAAACTTCTTGGCGGTGAGAGCCATGTGCTCATGGTAGTTGAGCTTGAGATCATCCGAACCCCACTCAACGGGATCCTCATCACTTTCACTAGCTTCATGCACCTTCATCTTCAATGCAAGGTTGGGCTTGCGGGAGTTGTGGGCGCGAGCAACAAGATCCTCCGCATTCTTCTTGGAGATGTCCATAGCGATGACTTCGCTAAGGACTTCATCGGATGTCATAGTACGGAAGGAGGCGTTTTGGCGGATGGCCGTCAACTTCACTTCCTCATAAGGGAGGAGAGCGTTGTAGAACTTGTGCTTGATCCAATAGTCATCCACGAACGTCGCTCCAAGATCTTGCATTTGCACGGCAAGAGCGATGAGGCGTCGGTACATTTCTTCGGGGGTCTCTCCTTCAATCATGACGAAGTTGTCAGCCATGTTGTTCACTTCATCAAAGCGAGAGCTTTGGATGCTTGCATTGCCGAGGAAGAGCTTCTCAAGTTTATCCCATGCTTCCTTGGCGGTCTTGAGCGAGCGGATATGAGCGCGGTCCTTGGGGGAGATGGCCATATGAATCATGTTGATGGCGGTGGCGTTGAGTTGGTCATCCACCACATCTCTTTTTGTCATCTTCTTGGGATCTCGTGGTGAATAGCCCTCCTCAATGATATGCCAAAGCTCGGTAGAAGCGCTGCGTGATACGCGTACAGCACGCGTCCGTTGGGAACCCCAAGAGGAAGGTGTGATGCGTACAGCGGCAAGTTTTCCCTCAGTATGAAACCAAGGTTTATCGAACCAGTAGGAGCCAAGAAGCACGTTGAAGGTTGATGGCGGCGAGATGTAGTGCGGTGCAACACCAGGGATTCCGGCGCCAACGTGGAACCTGCAAAACACAAACCAAGTACTTTGCCCCAACGAAACAGTGAGGTTGTCAATCTCACCGGCTTGCTGTAACAAAGGATTAGATGTATAGTGTGGATGATGATTGTTTGCAGAAAACAGTAGAACAATTGCAGTAGATTGTATTTCAGATGTAAAGAATTGGACCGGGGTCCACAGTTCACTAAAGGTGTCTCTCCCATAAGATAAATAGCATGTTGGGTGAACAAATTACAGTTGGACAATTGACAAATAAAGAGGGCATGACTATGCACATACATATTATGATGAGTATAGTGAGATTTAATTGGGCATTACGACAAAGTACATAGACCGCTATCCAGCATGCATCTATGCCTAAAAAGTCCACCTTCAGGTTATCATCCGAACCCCTTCCAGTATTAAGTTGCTAACAACAGACAATTGCATTAAGTATTGCGCGTAATGTAATCAATAACTACATTCTCGAACATAGCATCAATGTTTTATCCCTAGTGGCAACAGCACATCCATAACCTTAGAGGTTTCTGTCACTCCCCCAGATTCACGGAGACATGAACCCACTATCGAGCATAAATACTCCCTCTTGGAGTTACTAGCAAAAACTTGGCCAGAGCCTCTACTAATAACGGAGAGCATGCAAGATCATAAACAACACATAGATATAAATTGATAATCAACATAACATGGTATTCTCTATTCATCGGATCCCAACAAACACAACATATAGCATTACAGATAGATGATCTTGATCATGTTCGGCAGCTCACAAGATCCGACAATTAATCACATAAGGAGAAGACAACCATCTAGCTACTGCTATGGACCCATAGTCCAGGGGTGAACTACTCACTCATCACTCCGGAGGCGACCATGGCGGTGTAGAGTCCTCCGGGAGATGAATCCCCTCTCCGGCAGGGTGCCGGAGGCGATCTCCTGAATCCCCCGAGATGGGATTGGCGGCGGCGGCGTCTCTGGAAGGTTTTCCGTATCGAGGCTCTCGGTACTGGGGGTTTCGCGACGAAGGCTATTTGTAGGTGGAAGGGCAGGTCAAGGGGCGTCGCGAGGGGCCCAGGAGAGAGGCCGGCGCGGCCAGGGCTTGGGCCGCGCCGCCCTACCTCCTGGCCACCTCGTGGCCCCACTTTGTTGACTCTTCGGTCTTCTGGAAGCTTCGTGTGAAAATAGGCCCCTGGGCGTTGATTTCGTCCAATTCCGAGAATATTTCCTTACTAGGATTTCTGAAACCAAAAACAGCAATGACAAAGAATCTGCTCTTCGGCATCTTGTTAATAGGTTAGTTCTAGAAAATGCATAAATATGACATAAAGTATTCATAAAACATGTAGATATCATCAATAATGTGGCATGGAACATAAGAAATTATCGATACGTCGGAGACGTATCAGCATCCCCAAGCTTAGTTTCTGCTCGTCCCGAGCAGGTAAACGATAACAAAGATAATTTCTGGAGTGACATGCCATCATAACCTTGATCATACTATTGTAAGCATATGTAATGAATGCAGCAATCAAAACAATGTAAATGACATGAGTAAACAAATGAATCATATAGCAAAGACTTTTCATGAATAGTACTTTCAAGACAAGGATCAATAAGTCTTGCATAAGAGTTAACTCATAAAGCAATAATTCAAAGTAAAGGCATTGAAGCAACACAAAGGAAGATGAAGTTTCAGCGGTTGCTTTCAACTTATAACATGTATATCTCATGGATAATTGTCAATGCAAAGTAATATAACAAGTGCAATATGCAAGTATGTAGGAATCAATGCACAGTTCACACAAGTGTTTGCTTCTTGAGGTGGAGAGAGATAGGTGAACTGACTCAACAATAAAAGTAAAAGAAAGGTCCTTCAAAGAGGAAAGCATCGATTGCTATATTTGTGCTAGAGCTTTGGTTTTGAAAACAAGAAACAATTTTGTCAACGGTAGTAATAAAGCATATGTGTTATGTAAATTATATCTTACAAGTTGCAAGCCTCATGCATAGTATACTAATAGTGCCCACACCTTGTCCTAATTAGCTCGGACTACCTGGATTATCATCGCAATGCACATGTTTTAACCAAGTGTCACAAAGGGGTACCTCTATGCCGCCTGTACAAAGGTCTAAGGAGAAAGCTCGCATCGGATTTCTCGCTATTGATTATTCTCAACTTAGACATCCATACCGGGACAACATAGACAACAGATAATGGACTCCTCTTTTATGCATAAGCATGTAGCAACAATTAATTTTCTCATATGAGATTGAGGATATTTGTCCAAAACTGAAACTTCCACCATGGATCATGGCTTTAGTTAGCGGCCCAATGTTCTTCACTAACATTATGCAATGCTCTAACCGTTTTAGTGGTAAATCTCCCTTACTTCAGACAAGACGAACATGCATAGAAACTCACATGATATTCAACAAAGAGTAGTTGATGGCGTCCCCAGGAACATGGTTATCGCACAACAAGCAACTTAATAAGAGATAAAGTGCATAAGTACATATTCAATACCACAATAGTTTTTAGGCTATTTGTCCCATGAGCTATATATTGTAAAGGTAGAGCATAGAAATTTTAAAGGTAGCACTCAAGCAATTTACTTTCGAATGGAGGAGAAATACCATGTAGTAGGTAGGTATGGTGGACACAAATGGCATAGTGGTTGGCTCAAGTATTTTGGATGCATGAGAAGTATTCCCTCTCGATACAAGGTTTTAGGCTAGCAAGGCTATTTGAAACAAACACAAGGATGAAGCGGTGCAGCAAAACTCACATAAAAGACATATTGTAAACATTATAAGACTCTACACCGTCTCCCTTGTTGTTCAAACTCAATACTAGAAATTATCTAGACCTTAGAGAGACCAATTATGCAAACCAAATTTTAGCAAGCTCTATGTATTTCTTCATTAATAGGTGCAAAGTATATGATGCAAGAGCTTAAACATGAGCACAACAATTGCCAAGTATCACATTATCCAAGACATTATAGCAAATTACTACATGTATCATTTTCCAATTCCAACCATATAACAATTTAACGAAGAAGAAACTTCGCCATGAATATTATGAGTAAAGCCTAAGGACATACTTGTCCATATGCAACAGCGGAGCATGTCTCTCTCCCACACAATGAATGCTAGGATCCATTTTATTCAAACAAAACAAAAACAAAACAAACAGACGCTCCAAGCAAAGCACATAAGATGTGATGGAATAAAAATATAGTTTCAGGGGAGGAACCTGATAATGTTGTCGATGAAGAAGGGGATGCCTTGGGCATCCCCAAACTTAGACGCTTGAGTCTTCTTGATATATGCAGGGGTGAACCACCGGGGCATCCCCAAGCTTAGAGCTTTCACTCTCCTTGATCATGTTGTATCATCTCCCTCTCTTGATCCTTGAAAACTTCCTCCACACCAAACTCAAAACAACTCATTAGAGGGTTAGTGCACAATCAAAATATACATGTTCAGAGGTGACATAATCATTCTTAACACTTCTGGACATTGCACAAAGCTACTGAGAGTCAATGGAATCGAAATATCCATCGAGCATAGCAAAACTAGCAATGCGAAATAAAAGGCAGAATCTGTCAAAACAGAACAGTTCGTAATGACGAATTTTATTTAGGCACCAGACTTGCTCAAATGAAAATGCTCAAATTGAATGAAAGTTGAGTACATATCTGAGGATCACTCACGTAAATTCACATAATTTTCTGAGATACCTACAGAGAATTTTTCCCAGATTCGTGACAGCAAAGAAATCTGTTTCTGCGCAGTAATCCAAATCTAGTATGAACCTTACTATCAACGACTTTACTTGGCACAACAATGCACAAAACTAAGATAAGGAGAGGTTGCTACAGTAGTAAACAACTTCCAAGACACAAATATAAAACAAAGTACTGTAGTAAAAACATGGGTTGTCTCCCATAAGCGCTTTTCTTTAACGCCTTTCAGCTAGGCGCAGAAAGTGTGTATCAAGTATTATCGAAGGATGGTGCATCTACAGCGGGGTTTGGAGTTTTCTCAACCATGCATAGTATATTGGATACATAAGTTTTAGCGGCTCCCTTTTCATTATTCTTGGGCTTGCTACTCTCATCAAACAAATTTTCAGGAACAAGCCATGCATAGTTATTTTCTAGTGCGTCATTCATCGCTAGGAGCTTACATGGTATTGGTGCTTTGATCTCCCCACCATCATTAATATTATTAGTGTACCTTACTCTCTCCATGTCCATCTTTTCAAGGAGACTAACAAAATTGGTATAAGAACCAAGCATCTTATATTTAATAAAGACCTTTCTAGCCTCTCTTGCTATACCACCAAATTCTCTAAGAAGGATTTCTAAAACAAAATCTTTCTTTTCCCCTTCTTCCATATCACCGAGTGTAAGAAACATGTGTTGGATTATAGGATTGAGATTAACAAATTTAGTTTCCAACATGCGAACTAAAGCAGCAGCAGCAATTTCATAAGTAGGAGCAAGTTCTACCAAGTGTCTATCTTCAAAATCTTCAACGGTACTAACATGATTGAAAAATTCTTCTATATTATTTCTCCCAATTATAGACCCATGTCCTACCGGCATGTCTTATACGGTAAAATTAAAAGGAAACATAATGAAATAAGTAAAGTAAATGCAAGTAACTAATTTTTTGTGTGTTTTTGATATAGAGTGCAAGACAGTAAATAAAGTAAAACTACCAACTAATTTTTTTGTATTTTTATTTAGTGCAGCAAACAAAGTAGTAAATAAAGTAAAGCAAGACAAAAACAAAGTAAAGAGATTGCGATGTGGAGACTCCCCTTGCAGCGTGTCTTGATCTCCCCGGCAACGGCGCCAGAAAAAGAGCTTGATACGCGTACAACACGCGTCCGTTGGGAACCCCAAGAGGAAGGTGTGATGCGTACAGCGGCAAGTTTTCCCTCAGTATGAAACCAAGGTTTATCGAACCAGTAGGAGCCAAGAAGCACGTTGAAGGTTGATGGCGGCGAGATGTAGTGCGGCGCAACACTAGGGATTCCGGCGCCAACGTGGAACCTGCACAACACAAACCAAGTACTTTGCCCCAACGAAACAGTGAGGTTGTCAATCTCACCGGCTTGCTGTAACAAAGGATTAGATGTATAGTGTGGATGATGATTGTTTGCAGAAAACAGTAGAACAATTGCAGTAGATTGTATTTCAGATGTAAAGAATTGGACCGGGGTCCACAGTTCACTAGAGGTGTCTCTCCCATAAGATAAATAGCATGTTGGGTGAACAAATTACAGTTGGGCAATTGACAAATAAAGAGGGCATGACCATGCACATACATATTATGATGAGTATAGTGAGATTTAATTGGGCATTACGACAAAGTACATAGACCGCTATCCAGCATGCATCTATGCCTAAAAAGTCCACCTTCAGGTTATCATCCGAACCCCTTCCAGTATTAAGTTGCTAACAACAGACAATTGCATTAAGTATTGCGCGTAATGTAATCAACAACTACATCCTCGGACATAGCATCAATGTTTTATCCCTAGTGGCAACAGCACATCCATAACCTTAGAGGTTTCTGTCACTCCCCCAGATTCACGGAGACATGAACCCACTATCGAGCATAAATACTCCCTCTTGGAGTTACTAGCAAAAACTTGGCCAGAGCCTCTACTAATAACGGAGAGCATGCAAGATCATAAACAACACATAGATATAAATTGATAATCAACATAACATGGTATTCTCTATTCATCGGATCCCAACAAACACAACATATAGCATTACAGATAGATGATCTTGATCATGTTCGGCAGCTCACAAGATCTGACAATTAAGCACATAAGGAGAAGACAACCATCTAGCTACTGCTATGGACCCATAGTCCAGGGGTGAACTACTCACTCATCACTCCGGAGGCGACCATGGCGGTGTAGAGTCCTCCGGGAGATGAATCCCCTCTCCGGCAGGGTGCCGGAGGCGATCTCCTGAATCCCCCGAGATGGGATTGGCGGCGGCGGCGTCTCTGGAAGGTTTTCCGTATCGAGGCTCTCGGTACTGGGGGTTTCGCGACGAAGGCTATTTGTAGGCGGAAGGGCAGGTCAAGGGGCGTCGCGAGGGGCCCAGGAGACAGGCCGGCGCGGCCAGGGCTTGGGCCGCGCCGCCCTACCTCCTGGCCACCTCGTGGCCCCACTTCGTTGACTCTTCGGTCTTCTGGAAGCTTCGTGTGAAAATAGGCCCCTGGGCGTTGATTTCGTCCAATTCCGAGAATATTTCCTTACTAGGATTTCTGAAACCAAAAACAGCAGAAAACAGCAACTGGCTCTTCGGCATCTTGTTAATAGGTTAGTTCTAGAAAATGCATAAATATGACATAAAGGATGCATAAAACATGTAGATATCATCAATAATGTGGCATGGAACATAAGAAATTATCGATACGTCGGAGACGTATCACTGCGCACATGTGAACGCATTAAGAATTGCCAATTCTCAAAGTTGTTTGACTCGAGTAACGGTGGTGAACCATGCGACAAGATATGCGTCATCGGTATCGGAACGTTAATGGTGTAATCATTTGGTGGTGGCACCGCATGATAACCCCCTTGACGTTCCGCAACCGGTGTGTCATCATCCTTCCCTTTTGTTGAACTGCCGGTATCCCCAACCCCTTCCTTTTGTGAATCTTTTGTCGCTTCCGCGACAAAATCAACAAGAGGAAGGGTGTTAGCTTTTGGTGGTGGATCCTCGGCACTTGCTATCGGTGGAGGGTTTGGTTTTTGAACCACCAACTCCATCATCATCGCCTTCATTTGGGAAACGATGGATGACTCCAATTTCTTGAGGTCATCCAACGTGGCCGTCGTGGAATCGATGGGCGATGATGGAGCGGGTGGCTCAAGGGAAGGTGATCCATTCACAACTGTGTCTTGTTCGGCCATTTCTTAGGCGGTAAAGCCCGAGCAAGAAAACCTTGCTCTGATACCACTTGAACGGATCGTAGCGAACAAGAGGGGGGGTGAATGGCGCTACGACAAGTTTTAGTCTTTTTCAAGTTTTATGCAACGGAAGGTAAAGGTGTGAATTTTAGCAATGGGGGTGATCCTACAATGAAGCTAGAGCATGTGCAACAAGTAAAGGAATCAACAAGATAACAAAATTAAGGAGCGAGACAACCGGGGGGCGCGAGGCGAGTCGAGGTTTGTTTCCCGCAGTTCCCTCCACTAAAGGAGGTACGTCTGCGTTGAGTAGGTGCTAGTCTCACACAAGAGACTAGGCGGCCACACCACGAAGGAAGGCCTCACCCTCTTCCTCGAGAGAGCTCCACGAAGGTGCTCTCCCTCTTCCACTAAGGCACCGGTCGAGGCGGTGATTCCTTCACAAGGTTGGGGCGAGCTCCACACACACAAGGATTCTCCCAACACCCTATGGAGCTAGTACATCACCAAGCTAGACTCCATAGCTGCACATCTCCAATGCTCCACCATAGGAACCCATCACCAATGCTCCACCATAGGAACTCTTCCAATGCTCCACCAAGAAACTCTCCAAGGCTCCACCAAGAAACTCTCCAAGGCTCCACCAAGAAACTCTCCAAGGCTCCAGCAAAGGAACTCCCCAATGCTCCACCAAAGGAACTCTTCTCCAAGATCCACCAAAGGAACCCTACCACCAAGATCCACTAAGGAATAGCTAGTGTTTGTGAAATCTCTCTTGGTAGAACTATAGATCGGGGTCTCCTCCACCTATCCTCAAAATTAGGGCAAGATTGGTTGGAGGGGGAAGGAGATCCTCAAGGATTAAGCTCAGCAACAATGGAGGAGAGAGAAGGGGAAGAGATAAAATCGGGTGGGGAAGAAGGGGCCCTTAAATAGGCTCCTCCAAATCCAACCGTTATGCCCAGATTTGGCCTAAGCGGTACTACCGCTTTGGTATAAGCGGTACTACCGCTCTGAGTTCGAAATCCCCCATATCTGGTCAAAGGACACAGAGCGGTACTACCGCCCGCGGTACCACTCGTGGTACCGCAATAGGGTCCAGACCTTACTGGATCCAGAGTGGTACCAGGGCGGTACCGGAGCGGTACGACCGTAACGCGTTACGGTACCTCAAGTGGTACCTTGAGCGGTACTACCGCCCCAGGTACTGCAGGGCGTACCGCAACTTGTTCTGAGGGACGAATTCAGTGCAGACTCAGAGCGGTACCGACAGCGGTACCTATAGGGGTAGCGGTACTACCGCTACATGTACCGGTAGTACCGGCCTGGCTAAATCTGGTTTTCTTCCCTTTTTCTCTCCAACTTTGTTACCTCGCTAAACGCACACAAAACCGGAAAACCTATCAACTACGCTTCAGTCTTCTGATCTTGACGCGTCCGACGAGGTCACCGTGTACTTGCAAATCTAACAATGATACTCAAGGCACACGGTGAGATTGCTCAAGTGTTGTCATCAAACACACAAAACTTGGGGTATGAATTTTGCTCTTACAGCGCAGAAACAGATTTCTTGCTGTCACGAATTTGAGTAGGTCTCTCTGTAGGTAACTCAGAAAAATCAGCGAAAATTCATGAGTGATTCTCAGATATGTACGCAAGTTTCATTCAATTTGAGCTTCTTCATCTGATCATGTTAAGTGCCTCTAAAAAAATCGTCTTTACGGACTGTTCTGTTTTGACAGATTCTGCCTTTTATTTCACATTGCCTCTTTTGCTATGTTGAATGGATTTGTTTGTTCCATTAACTTTCAGTAGCTTTGAGTAATGTCCAGAAGTGTTAAGAATGATTGTGTCACATCTGAATATGTGAATTTTTGATTATGCACTAACCCTCTAATGAGTTTGTTTTGAGTTTGGTGTGGAGAAAGTTTTCAAGGGTCAAGAGAGGAGGATGATACAATATGATCAAGAAGAGTGAAAAGTCTAAGCTTGGGGATGCCCCCGTGGTTCATCCCTGCATATTTCAAGAAGACTCAAGCATCTAAGCTTGGGGATGCCCAAGGCATCCCCTTCTTCATCGACAACTTATCAGGTCACCTCTAGTGAAACTATATTTTTATTCCGTCACATCTTATGTGCTTTACTTGGAGCGTCTGTATGTTTTTGTTTGAATAAAATCGGATCCTAGCATTCTTTGTTTGGGAGAAAGACACGCTCCGCTCGTTCATATGAACACTGGTTTTCTTAGCTTTACTTTTAATGTTCATGGCGAAGGTTGAAACTGCTTCATTCATTGTTATTTGGTTGGAAACAAAAAATGCTTCATGTGGTAATTGGTATATGGTCTTGAATAATTTGATACTTGGCAATTGTTTTGCTCAAATAGATCATGTTTAAGCTCTTGCATCATGTACTTTGCACCTATTAATGAAGAACTACCATAGAGCTTGTTGAAATTTGGTTTGCATGACTGGTCTCTCTAAAAGTCTAGATATTTTCTGGTGAAGTGTTTGAACAACAAGGAAGACAGTGTAGAGTCTTATAATGCTTGCAATATGTTCTTATGTAAGTTTTGCTGTACCGGTTCATACTTGTGTTTGCTTCAAACAACCTTGCTAGCCAAAGCCTTGTACTGAGAGGAAATGCTTCTCGTGCATCCAAAACCTTGAGCCAAAACCTATGCCATTTGTGTCCACCATACATACCTACTATGTGGTATTTCTCTGCCATTCCAAAGTAAATTGCTTGAGTGCTACCTTTAAAATTTCATTCCTTGTCTTTGCAATATATAGCTCATGGGAAAATAGCCTTAAAAACTATTGTGGTAAAGAATATGTAGCTTATGTATCTAATTTCTTATAAGTTGCTTGAGCGGTAACCATGTTTCTGGGGACGCCATCAACTATTACACTTTTGTTGAATATCATGTGAGTTGCTATGCATGTTCGTCTTGTCTGAAGTAAGGGTGATTTATCATGATCAAACGGTTTGAGTATACATATTGTTAGAGAAGAACATTGGGCCGCTAACTAAATCCATGTATCATGGTGGAAGTTTCAGTTTGGACATTAATCCTCAATCTCTCATGAGAATATTATCTGTTGTTGAATGCTTATGCATTAAAGAGGAGTCCATTATCTGTTTTCTATGTTGTCCCGGTATGGATGTCCTCAAGTTGAGATCTATCAAAAACGAGAAATCAAATGCGATCTATCTCCTTGGACCTTTGTACAGGAGGCATAGAGGTACCCCTTTGTGACACTTGGTTGAAACATATGTAATGCAATGATAATCCATGTAAATTCAAGCTAATTAGGACAAGGTGCGAGCACTATTGGTATTCGATGCATGAGGCTTGCAACTTATAGGATGTTTTATGCATAACACATATGAATTATTACTACCGTTGACAAAATTGTTTCTATGTTTTCAAAATAAAAGCTCTAGCACAAAAATAGTAATCCCTGCTTCCCTCTGCGAAGGGCCTTTCTTTTACTTTATGTTGAGTCAGTTTACCTATTTCTTTCTATCATAGAAGCAAACACTTGTGTCAATTGTGTGCATTGATTCCTACATACTTGCTTATTTGCATTCATCATATTACTTTGTGTTGACAATTATCCATGAGATATACATGTTGAAGTTGAAAGCAACTGCTGAAACTTATATCTTCCTTTGTATTGCTTCAAAACCTTCTACTTAGAATCTATTGCTTTATGAGTTAACTCCTATGCAAGTCTTATTGATGCTTGTCTTGAAAGTACTATTCATGAAAAGTCTTTGCTATATGATTCAGTTGTTTAGTCATTGTCTTTACGATTGCTTTGAATCACTTCATTCATCTCATATGCTTTACAATAGTATTGATCAAGATTATGATAGCATGTCACTTCAGAAATTATCCTTGTTATCGTTTACCTACTCGAGGGCGAGTAGGAACTAAGCTTGGGGATGCTTGATACGTCTCAAACGTATCTATAATTTCTTATGTTCCATGCTAGTTTTATGATAATACTCACATGTTTTATACACACTTTATGTCATTATTATGCATTTTCCGGCACTAACCTATTAACGAGATGCCGAAGCGCCAGTTCCTGTTTTCTGCTGTTTTTGGTTTCAGAAATCCTACACAGGAAATATTCTCGGAATTGGACGAAACAAAAGCCCAGGGTCTTATTTTCCACGGAGCTTTCCAGAAGACCGAAGGAGATACGAAGTGGGGCCACGAGGTGGCGACACCACAAGGCGGCGCGGCCAAGGAGGGGCCCGCGCCGCCCTATGGTGTGGGCCCCTCGTGCGCCCCCCGACTCTGCCCTTCCGCCTACTTAAACTCTCCGTCGCGAAAACCCTATCACCGAGAGCCACGATACGAGAAAAGTTACTGTGACGCCGCCGCCGCCAATCCCATCTCGGGGGATTCAGGAGATCGCCTCCGGCAACCTGCTGATGTCTACGGGTGCTTCTATTCTTGTAGATAGTGTTGGGCCTCCAAGAGCAGAAGTTTGTAGAACAGCAGCAAGTTTCCCTTAAGTGGATCACCCAAGGTTTATCGAACTCAGGGAGGAAGAGGTCAAAGATATCCCTCTCAAGCAACCCTGCAACCACAAAGCAAGAAGTCTCTTGTGTCCCCAACACACCTAATACACTTGTCAGATGTATAGGTGCACTAGTTCGGCAAAGAGATAGTGAAATACAGGTGGTATGAATATATATGAGCAGTAGTAACAGCACCAGAAAATAGCTTGATGCTACAACTGGCGTGTGGTTGATGGTGGTAATATTGCAGGCAGTACAGATGCAGTAAAACAGTAAACAAGCGATGATTGCAGTATTTGGGAAGAAGGCCTAGGGATCATACTTTCACTAGTGGACACTCTCAACATTGATCACATAACAGAATAAATAAATGCTATACTCTACACTCTCTTGTTGGATGATGAACACCACTAATTGTGTAGGATTACACGAACCCTCAATGCCGGAGTTAACAAGCTCCACAATATTCGATATTCATGTTTCAATAACCTTAGAGTGCATGATAGATCATTGCAATTACACCAAGTACTAACATAGCATGCACACTGTCACCATCACACTATGAAGGAGGCATAATCACATCAATACTATCATAGCAATAATTAACTTCATAATCTACAAGAGATTACAATCATAACGTACGCCAAGTACTACACGATGCACACACTATCACCTTTACACCGTGGAGGAGGAATAGAGTACTTTAATAACATCACTAGCGTAGCACATATATGAATAGTGATACAAAACTCATATGAATCTCAATCATGTAAGGTAGCTCATGAGATCATTGTATTGAAGTACATAGGAGAGAGATTAACCACATAGCTACCGGTACAGCCCTTAGCCTCGATGAAGAACTACTCCCTCCTCATGGGAGACAGCAGCGGTGATGAAGATGGCGGTGGAGATGGCAGCGGTGTCGATAGAGAAGCCTTCCGGGGGCACTTCCCCATCCCAGCGGCGTGCCGGAACAGAGATTCCTGTCCCCCAGATCTTGGCTTCGCAATGGCGGCGGCTCTGGAAGGTTTCTTGTACCGTGGCTTTTCCGTATCGAAGATTTAGGTCAGGGACCTTTAAATAGGCGAAGAGGCGGAGTCGGAGGGCTGACGAGGCGATGATACACTAGGGGGCGCGCCCCCCCCTCTGGCCGCGCCAAGGTGGCGTGTGGGTCCCCCAGGGCTCCCCTCTGGTGGCTCTCGGGTGTTCTGGAAGCTTCGTGAGATTTTAAGATTCTGGGCGTTGATTTCGTCCAATTCCGAGAATATTTCCTTACTAGGATTTCTGAAACCAAAAACAGCAGAAAACAGGAACTGGCACTTCGGCATCTCGTCAATAGGTTAGTTCCGGAAAACGCATAAAATCATCATAAAGTGTGAACAAAACATGTAGGTATTGTCATAAAACAAGCATGGAACATAAGAAATTATCGATACGTCAGAGACGTATCAGCATCCCCAAGCTTAGTTCCTACTCGTCCCGAGTAGGTAAACGATAACAAAGATAATTTTTGAAGTGACATGCTACCAACATGATCTTAATCATACTATTGTAAAGCGTATGAGATGAATGCAACGATTCAAGACAATGGTAAAGACAATGATTAAACAAATGAACCATATAGCAAAGACTTTTCATGAATAGTACTTTCAAGACAAGCATCAATAAGTCTTGCATAAGAGTTAACTCATAAAGCAATAAATTCTAAATAAAGGTATTGAAGCAACACAAAGGAAGACTAAGTTTCAGCGGTTGCTTTCAACTTTCAACATACATATCTCATGGATAATTGTCAATGCAAAGTAATATAATAAGTGCAATATGCAAGTATGTAAGAATCAATGCACAGTTAACACAAGTGTTTGCTTCTTGAGATGGAGAGAAATAGGTGAACTGACTCAACATAAAAGTAGAAGAAAGGCCCTTCACAGAGGAAAGCATTGATTGCTATGTTTGTGCTAGAGCTTTTATTTTGAAAACATAAAGAGAGCATAAAAGTAAAATTTTGAGAGGTGTTTGTTGTTGTCAACGAATGGTAATGGGCACCCTAACCCCCTTGCCAGACAGACCTTCAAAGAGCGGCTCCCATGAAACATTTTTATTTTTGGGTGGCACTCCTTCCAACCTTTACTTTCACAAACCATGGCTAACCGAATCCTCGGGTGCCTGCCAACAATCTCATACCATGAAGGAGTGCCTTTTTATTTTAGTTTTATTTAGATGACACTCCTCCCCACCTTTGCTTTCTCAAGCGCTAACCGAATCCTCGGGTGCCGTCCAACAATCACATACCATGGAGGAGTGTCTATTTTTGTAAAATTATGAAGGTTAATTAATTTGGGACTGGGAATCCCATTGCCAGCTCTTTTTGCAAAATTATTGGATAAGCGGATGAAGCCACTAGTCCATTGGTGAAAGTTGCCCAACAAGATTGAAAGATAAACACCACATACTTTCTCATGAGCTATAAAACATTGACACAAATAAGAGGTAATAACTTTTGAATTGTTTAAAGATAGCACTCAAGCAATTTACTTTGAAATGGCAGAGAAATACCATGTAGTAGGTAGGTATGGTGGACACAAATGGCATAGTGTTTGGCTCAAGGATTTGGATGCACGAGAAGTATTCCCTCTCAATACAAGGCTTAGGCTAGCAAGGTTATTTGAAGCAAACACAAGTATGAACCGGTACAGCAAAACTCACATGAGAACATATTGCAAGCATTATAAGACTATACATTGTCGTCCTTGTTGTTCAAACACTTTACTAGAAAATATCTAGACCTTAGAGAGACCAATCATGCAAACCAAATTTTAGCAAGCTCTATGTACTTCTTCATTAATAGGTGCAAAGTATATGATGCAAGAGCTTAAACATAATCTATATGAGCACACCAATTGCCAAGTATCAAGTTATTCAAGGCATCATACCAATTACCACATATAGCATTTTCTGTTTCCAACCATATAACAATTAGCGAAGTAGTTTCAACCTTCGCCATGAAAATTAAAAGCTAAGAACACATGTGTTCATATGAACCAGCGGAGCGTGTCTCTCTCCCACACAAGCATTTATTCAAACAAAAACAAAAACAAAAACAAACAGACGCTCCAAGTAAAGTACATAAGATGTGACCGAATAAAAATATAGTTTCAAGAGAAGTGACCTGATAATTTTGTCGATGAAGAAGGGGATGCCCATCCCCAAGCTTAGATGCTTGAGTCTTCTTGAAATATGCAGGGATGAACCATCGGGGCATCCCCAAGCTTAGACTTTTCACTCTTCTTGATCATAGTATATCATCCTCCTCTCTTGACCCTTGAAAACTTCCTCCACACCAAACTCGAAACAACTCATTAGAGGGTTAGTGCATAATCAAAAAATTCA
Source organism: Lolium perenne (assembly GCF_019359855.2). Classification (NCBI taxonomy): domain Eukaryota; kingdom Viridiplantae; phylum Streptophyta; class Magnoliopsida; order Poales; family Poaceae; genus Lolium; species Lolium perenne. The sequence goes on from NC_067246.2 coordinate 306,020,245, forward strand.
CATGTTCAGAGGTGACACAATCATTCTTAACACTTCTGGACATTGTTCAAAGCTACTGGAAGTCAATGGAACAAAGAAATCCATCCAATATAGCAAAAGAGGCAATGCGAAATAAAAGGCAGAATCTGTCAAAACAGAACAGTACGTAAAGACGAATTTTAAAGAGGCATCAGACTTGCTCAAATGAAAATGTTCAAATTGAATGAAAGTTGCGTACATATCTGAGGATCACTCACGTAAATTGGCATAATTTTCTGAGTTACCTACAGAGAATTAGGCCCAGATTCGTGACAGCAAAAAATCTGTTTCTGCGTAGTAATCCAAATCTAGTATGAACCTTACTACCAAAGACTTTACTTGGCACAACAATGCAACAAAATCTATAATATCTAAATTGAAGTAACCCACTAAGGGTAATTCTCTCAACATGCAACCTATCCACATCATCAGGTGGGTCTGCATATTATTTTGACCTCATCCAATTCTCATATTTCCTTTTTTTTGGTGTTAAACGCCTTGGCTTCACCTTCCACAAACTTGACCAGTCTGCATCTCTTCCTCTCCTTTTACATTACCTTTCTCCAGTCCAAGCGGGCGCCTTCTCATCTTCTTTCTTCAAGCTGCGGGCTATATATAAGCCAATCGCAGATTGCTACGGCCAGAGGCCGGCTTGCACTTAGAGTCGCCCATGTCGAGGTCTGATGCGCTGATCACTGATCACAAATCGCAACAACTAGAGGTCCACCAAGTCCTAGACTCCAATGCATTGGATCCAGGTTTCTTTCTAAGGATTCTTTGTTTATTTGAACTGAACCTAATCGTGATTAGAGAACGAAATTCCTCGGCCTTCTCACGTGATCCAACTGCTGGTTATTGATCTCCCAATCTTCCTTTGTCTTCTGACGCAGTCTTCGTTTTTCATGTTTTTGTGCTTGGTAAGTGCTTGATAAAATTCTAACATTAGGTCTGTTTAACTCAGATTTCGTCCTAGAACAGACATCCTAGAAACTGGGTTCTTATATAGTGTGTATGTGAAAGAAAAACATCGCATGGTAGTTGAATCATACGGGGTTTTCCATTGCATTATGATACTTATTGCATTGCCTTTCTTGCCTACAGGTACAAATGGTGCGGTTCTTTGGAATTAGCAAACAATATTAGTGGAATGACTAATTATCGATTTATTAATATATTGACACCCTTATTTTGCTGCTCGTCGGTGGAAGCGAAGCAAACATATCAGTTTCACTTTGTTACCCGCTGGTATAAGCTAATAATGCTATGTTGATATCTTCTCTGATTACTGAAGTTTTGTCCTTGGCTTACAGTAGATAAATCTCTTGCCCACATGTGCACCCATCAGATCAATATAAGTTTTATATATATTAGGATCTGCTATGTTTCTATTCCAATAAATTACACTGGACTTCTACTGCTTACTTTATGGAAGCTAGACATTTTCGTAATGGATTGAGATTTTGGTTTTGAGGAGTTTCCCTGTTGCTATTACTTGATCTAAGATTATTTGCTCTTATTTATTATTTTGTGCTATATATTATTCAGTTACTACATTGTGGTCTATGATACTTTTGCTCTGAAGTTGAGCAATTTGCCAACATAAGAAATCATTTATGATGTACTACATATATGTAGTATATAGTTACTTATAGCTAAATGTTGATAATAATTTTTTTTAACTTCATAGGTAGGTATTTTGGGTGCAGGACGAGACGTAGTTGCAACCAGATTAGCAGACCATATTTGGTTGCAGGTATCAAGACTTTGAAGAGAAATTGTGGAAGCGATTTTGAGTTTTTCAGAGAGTCTAGGCATTTGACTAATTGTTCTTTATGTATCAGCAGTATATTCGATATTTTCCTCTTAACAGAGCTAAACTAGAATTGCAACTCTCCACCGAGAAGTCAATATTTGAAGTACAAGTTTTTGTTCTTCAACGGGAGACTATAGACAGAATTACACTTGCTCTGACCCAAAAACAAATGCACCATGGCTCTTACATTTCATCTTAGGTCACTTTCCATACATTGAGTAATCGTCACTACAAACACATGATTGCGTTGTGTTTCTACAACATGTGAAACTTTTAGCTTCAACATTTCCAATTCAATTTCATCTTCATTTATTTCTTTCTTTATTTCCTTCCTTCTTTGTACATGCTATTTCCAACTATTTATATAATGCAAAAACTCCCGCAGTAAGGCGCGGGGTATCATCTAGTTAAGATAAGGAGAGGTTGCTACAGTAGTAACAACTTCCAAGACTCAAATATAAAACAAAAATACTGTAGCAAAATAAACACATGGGTTATCTTCCAAGAAGTTCTTTCTTTATAGCCATTAAGATGGGCTCAGCAGTTTTAATGATGCACTCGCAAGAAATAGTATTTGAAGCAAAAGAGAGCATCAAGAAGCAAGTATGAAACAAATTTAAGCCTAACATGCTTCCTATGCATAGGAGTTTTGTAAATAAACAAGTTCATGAAGAGCAAAGTATAACAAGCATAGGAAGATAGAACAAGTGTAGCTTCAAAAATTTCAGCACATAGAGAGGTGCTTTAGTAACATGAAAATTTCTACAACCATATTTTCCTCTCTCATAATAACTTTCAGCAGCATCATGAGCAAACTCAACAATATAACTATCACATAAAGCATTCTTATCATGAGTCTCATGCATAAAATTATTACTCTCCGCAATAGCATAATCAATTTTATTAGTTGTAGTGGGAGCAAATTCAACAAAGTAGCTATCATTATTATTCTCATCATCAAATATAGGAGGCATGTTATAATCATAATCAAATTTATCCTCCATAACAGGCGGTACTGATACGTCTCCGACGTATCGATAATTTCTTATGTTCCATGCCACATTATTGATGATATCTACATGTTTTATGCATACTTTATGTCAGATTTATGCATTTTCTGGAACTAACCTATTAACAAGATGCCGAAGAGCCAGTTGCTGTTTTCTGCTGTTTTTGGTTTCAGAAATCCTAGTAAGGAAATATTCTCGGAATTGTACGAAATCAACGCCCAGGGGCCTATTTTCACACGAAGCTTCCAGAAGACCGGAGAGTCAACGAAGTGGGGCCACGAGGCGGCCAGACAATAGGGCGGCACGGCCCAGGTCTTGGCCGCGCCGGCCTGTCATCTGGGCCCCTCGTGTGGCCCCTGACCTGCCCTTCCGCCTACATATAGTCTTCATCGCGAAACCCCCAGTACCGAGAGCCACGATACGGAAAACCTTCCAGAGACGCCGCCGCCGCTAATCCCATCTCGGGGGATTCAGGAGATCGCCTCCGGCACCCTGCCGGAGAGGGGATTCATCTCCCGGAGGACTCTACACCGCCATGGTCGCCTCCGGAGTGATGAGTGAGTAGTTCACCCCTGGACTATGGGTCCATAGCAGTAGCTAGATGGTTGTCTTCTCCTCATTATGCTTCATTGTCGGATCTTGTGAGCTGCCGAACATGATCAAGATCATCTATCTGTAATGCTATATGTTGTGTTTGTTGGGATCCGATGGATAGAGAATACTATGTTATGTTGATTATCAATTTATATCTATGTGTCGTTTATGATCTTGCATGCTCTCCGTTATTAGTAGAGGCTCTGGCCAAGTTTTTACTCTTAGCTCCAAGAGGGGGTATTTATGCTCGATAGTGGGTTCATGTCTCCGTGAATCTGGGGGAGTGACAGAAACCTCTAAGGTTATGGATGTACTGTTGCCACTAGGGATAAAACATTGATGCTATGTCCGAGGATGTAGTTATTGATTACATTACGCACCATACTTAATGCAATTGTCTGTTGTTTGCAACTTAATACTGGAAGGGGTTCGGATGATAACCTGAAGGTGAACTTTTTAGGCATAGATGCATGATGGATAGCGGTCTATGTACTTTGTCGTAATGCCCAATTGAATTTCACACTACTCATCATATCATGTATGTGCATTGTCATGCCATCTTTATTTGTCAATTGCCCAACTGTAATTTGTTCACCCAACATGCTATTTCCTATCGGAGAGACACCACTAGTGAACTGTGGACCCCGGTCCATTCTTTACATCGAATACAATCTACTGCAATACTCGTTTCTACTGTTTTCTGTAAACATCATCATCCACACTATACATCTAATCCTTTGCTACAGCAAGCCGGTGAGATTGACAACCTCACTGTCACGTTGGGGCAAAGTAATTTGGTTGTGTTGTGCAGGTTCCACGTTGGCGCCGGAATCCCTGGTGTTGCGCCGCACTACACTCCGCCGCCATCAACCTTCAACGTGCTTCTTGGCTCCTACTGGTTCGATAAACCTTGGTTTCTTACTGAGGGAAAACTTGCCGTTGTACACATCACACCTTCCTCTTGGGGTTCCCAACGGACGAGTGCTTTACCGTCACAAGCACCTATCATGATCAAGATCGTCTATTTGTAATGCTACATGTTGTGTTTGTTGGGATCCGATGAATATGGAATACTATGTCAAGTTGATTATTGACCTATCATATATGTGTTGTTTATGATCTTGCATGCTCTCCGTTGCTAGTAGAGGCTCTGGCCAAGTTGATACTTGTGACTCCAAGAGGGAGTATTTATGCTCAATAGTGGGTTCATGCCTCCATTGAATCTGGGACAGTGACAAAAAGTTCTAAGGTTGTGGATGTGCTGTTGCCACTAGGGATAAAACATCGATGCTTTGTCTAAGGATATTTTTGTTGATTACATTACTGAAAGGACACGGATGTCTCCTAGAGGGGGGGGTGAATAGGCGATTTAAAACTTTTACGAGATGGGCTTAACAAAAGCGGAATAAAACTAGCGTTTACTTTGTCAAGCCCAAAGCCTATATACTATTGTTCACCTATGTGCACCAACAACTTATTCTAAGCAATGGTTCACCTATGTGCATCAACAACTTATGCTAAGCAATACAAGCAATTATGTGATAGCAAGATATATATAACTTCAACCACGATGGCTATCACAAGGTAAAGTGCATAAGTAAAGAGCTCGGGTATAGAGATAACCGAGGCACGCGGGAGACGATGATTTATCCCGGAGTTCACACTCTTGCGAGTGCTAATCTCCGGTGGAGAGGTGCGGTTGCTTAGTGCTCCCGAACGCCACAAGAGGCTCACCTTGAGGTGTGGTTGCTCGATGCACACCAACGCCACAAAGGCCTCACCCCAAGATGCGGTACTCACACCACACACCGAACGCCACGAAGGCGCCTCACCTAAATCTCCGGTGACCCTCGCCACAAAGGCCTAGGTCACGGTTCCACTAAGGGATTTCCTTCGAGGCGGAAACCGGGCCTTACACAAAGGTTGGGGCACACATCCACAACTTAATCGGAGGCTCCCAACAAATCACCACAAAGGTCTAGAATCCGTCCAGGGTTCCAAGAACCCAAGAGTAACAACCTTCTTGCTTTCACCACCACGAATCACCGTGGAGAACTCAAACCGATGCACCAAATGCAATGGCAAGAACACCACAAAGATGCTCAAGTCCTTCTCTCTCAAATTCCAACAAAGCTACAAAAGCTATTGGGGGAATAAGAGAGGAAGAACAAAAGAAGAACACAAAGTTCCCCAAGATCTAGATCCCAAAGATTCACTCACAAAGAGATGATTTGGTTTGGTCAAAGTGTGGATCTAGATCCCCTCAATCTTTCTCTCAAATAGATGCAAGAATCATGGGAAGGGGAGAGAGATCTCAAGCTCACAAAAAGTCAATCAACAATGGAGGTGAGAGGCTTGAGAGGGAGGAGGAAGAAGCAATGCAAAAGGTGAGAGAGGGGGCTTAAAAAGGATGCCCCAAATTTTCTGCCCGTTGGAGACTTGCTCGCGCGGGGGAGAGGGAGGCCGGAGGTACCGGCCAGGTAGGGCCGGTACTACCGGCCAAGGTCGAGCAGCGCAGGCCAGGAGAGGCCTGGGGCACGCGGGCCGGGAGGGGAGGCCGGAGCCTCCGGCCGGGGTACCGGCCAAGGTACCGCCGGGGCTCCAACCTCCCTGGCACATGTACTGAGCCACAATCGGCTCCCCGGTACCACGAGCGGTACCTAGCCCGGAGGCTCCGGCCATGGTGAGGCCGGTGGTACCGCCCGTGCCTCCGGTGGCTGCCCCTCCTCCCCATTTTCCTTTCTTTTACTTTTCTTTCATTTAAACCCAAATATGAAATCCAAATATCTTGAGATTGAAGAATCAGAACGAGATGAAACCAATTTTGTTGGAAAGAGGACGACAAGAGCTACCCAACAAAAAGTGGAAATATGGAAATCAGTGGGGGGTGATTTTCTATGATTTTTAGAGGTGCAATACCTCAACATGAGAAACCGAGAAAATCACCAAACTCGAAAACGCGACAAGCGATCTATGCAAAATCCGTTTTCGATGAACTAGAGCTTGTCATGAGAGTAGGCACAAGCTCTAAAACATCACATGGATAATATCCAAATAACAACCAAGAAAGATGATGCAAGGATGCAAAGGTTTGAGCTCTCTTCGAACGATACGATCGAGTTACTCACTCGAGAGCCCTCTTGATAGTACGGCAACTAAACTATAAACCGGTCTCCAACTACACCATGAGACCGGTGAGAAAGAAACCCTATCAAGAGCAAACCTTAGCCTTGCGCATTCCACTTGAGCTCGATGATGATGATCTTGACCGCAACAAGATGGAACTCCTTTCTAGCTTGTGCTTGCATGACGAAGTCTTGTAGATTGCTCCCCCATAAACCACCATGGGAGAGCTTATTATTCGGCGCAACTCCACGTATCCATGATCACCATATGGATGACAAAACTCAAGCAAAGGATCTCTTCAAGATGGCTCATCTTGAACTTGCACTTCATTTCTTCATTCTTCATCATGTTGATGTCTTGAGATAACTTGAGGGCTCACTTCATCTTCATCTTCAAGACATACTTGACACTTGATATCCTTCATCAATTTCTTCTTATTACAACCTTGAAGCCAACATATGGTTCAAGCATTGCCTATGGACAACTCCTACAAATATAACTCAATGCAAACATTAGTCCATAGGGATTGTCATTAATTACCAAAACCACACATGGGGGCTCCATGCACTTTCAATCTCCCCCCATACTTAATGCAATTGTCTGTTGTTTGCAACTTAATACTGGAAGGGGTGCGGATGCTAACCCGAAGGTGGACTTTTTAGGCATAGATGCATGCTGGATAGCGGTCTATGTTATTTGTCGTAATGCCCTAATTAAATATCATATTAGTCATGATGATATGTATGTGCATTGTTATGCCCTCTCTATTTGTCAATTGCCCAACTGTAATTTGTTCACCCAACATGCTATTTATCTTATTGGAGAGACACCACTAGTGAACTGTGGACCCCGGTCCATTCTTTTACATCTGAATACAATCTACTGCAATCATTGTTCTCTGCTGTTCTTCGCAAACAAACATCATTCTCTACACCATACGTTTAATCCTTTGTTTACAGCAAGTCGGTGAGATTAACAACCTCACTGTTAAGTTGGGGCAAAGTATTTTGATTGTGTTGTGCAGGTTCCACGTTGGCGCCGGAATCCCTGGTGTTGCGCCGCACTACACTCCTCCACCAACAACTTTCACGTGGCCTTCATCTCCTACTGGTTCGATAACCTTGGTTTCTTACTGAGGGAAAACTTGTTGTTGTACGCATCACACCTTCCTCTTGGGGTTCCCAACGGACGTGTGCTTCACGCGTTATCAGGCACTGTTAGATATGGTATGTTTTCCTCTACATGTGAATCATGCACACTTGTGGAGGCTCTGAATGGCTCTAAATGGCTCCAAGCTATGCAAGAAGAGTATGATGCATTAATTGAGAACAAGACATGGCATCTTGTTCCTCCGAGCAACAGTAGAAATTTAATTGAATGCAAATGGGTATATCGTATAAATAAGAAAGCAGATGGCTCCATTGACAGAATTGTCTTGTCTCTTTTTGTGTCTCGTGGATGGAGTTTACATCAGTAGAAATTTAATTGACTGCAAGGCTAGTTGCCAAAGGGTTTAAGCAGAGGTATGGCATTGATTATGAGGACACATTTAGTCATGTGGTTAAGATTTATACTATCGGAATTGTCTTATCTCATTCTATGTCTCGTGGATGAAGTTTACGGCAGCTAGATGTCAAGAACGCGTTTCTACATGGTGTTATAGAAGAGGGGGTATATATGAAACAACCTCCAGATTTTGAAAGTCCTCACGCTCTGTACCATATTTACAGACTTGACAAGGATTTGTATGAACCGAAACAAGCACCTTGAGCATGGTACTCCAGGCTCAGCTCCAAATTAAGTGATCTTGGTTGCATTCCCTCCAAGGCTGATACATCACTGTTTCTCGGTTACAGATTAACTATCACCATTTATGTGTTGATCTATGTTGATGATATTATAGTAACAAGTTCTTCTGATGATGCCATTAATATTCTGCTTCGAGATCTCAATGAAAATTTTGCCATCAAAGATCTATGTGATCTACATTACTTCTTGGTATTCAGGTCAAGAAGGTGCAAAATGGATTGATTCCAACACAGGCTACAGACTTACTTGCAAGAGTTGGCATGCATGGCTGTAAAGCTGCACCTACACCCTTATCCTCTACAGAATAGTTGTCTCTTACTAATGGCGTACCTTTGGGTTCTGAAGACAGTACTCAGTATCGCAGTATTGTTGGAGGATTACATTATTTGACATTGACACGTCTAGACTTGTCTTAATCTGTGAACAAACTCTGTCAGTTTCTTCATGCTCCTACTACAGAACATGAGTCAGTTGTGAAGCGTATTCTTAGATATATACAAGACACCTCAAAGATTGGAATTACATTTGTTAAATCTTCATCTACACTCCTCAGTGCTTTCTTTGATGCAGCACCGGTGGCTTTGCTATATTTGTTGGATCAAACCTGGTCTCTTGGAGTGCCAGAAAACAAGCCATAGTGTCCACGTCCAGTACTGAGGCTAAATACAAAGCTTTGGGAAATGCTACAACAGAGTTAATTTGGGTTGAAGCTCTCCTTGGTGTACTTGATGTTAAATTAAAGGAAAAACCATGTCTCTGGTATGACAATCTGGGTGCTACTTACCTGTCTATAAACCCAATGTTTCATGCCCGTACTAAACATCTTGAGATAGATTTTCACTTTGTTAAAGAAAGAGTTGTTACAATCTTTTGGACATCAGATTTGTTTTAAGCAAATATCAAGTTGCAGATGGTTTCACAAAGGCACTTCTAGTAAAACAATTAGATGAGTTTAAGCGTAATCCAAGGTTTGGATTAAGAAGCTGTTAAATGTAATAGTTATATATATATATATATATGACATATTCATGCTACACCCGGGTGTAGTTACTCCCACGTGTGTTTCACACAATCTAGATAGTATCTATCATACCGAAGAGTATATACATGTAGTATGAAGTATATAAAAATATTTTGGTAGTATATATACTACTTTGTAGGTAGTATGTACATTTTTTTACGTACACTATTTACTTACGTATAAATATGCATGTATTTTGTATATATAGTGCAAACTATGGGTGTATTTAATTTTTTTTCACCAAAGTTGGTATGGAGTATCTTATATATAGTGTACGGACATACTCAAACCAATAAAGTATGCTATGTACTTCCGTATGGTAGTATATGAGACGTGGGTGTAGTTACACCCAGGAGTAGGAAGTATTTATAGTGTTGTATACGGATACCTTTCTTGTACGAATCGGCCTTTGTGCCTCATATATAACACGCAACCCGTATGGACTTAAATACGGTTCTAGTCATTGTATTTGACACTACATACAGACCAAGAAACGGAAGCAAACCTTGTACAACCGTGACATGAAACGGTTACAATCTTATGGTTTGACTAGTAATAATCCGAGACATGATTGATTAGAATGCGAAAACTTTACGGGAGAATTGCGTACCGAATTGGTGGGTTGCATTTTGATCCTTCGCTATAGAAAGGGACACATTCTATATTTCCACCCCTGTGAGTCTGTATGAGATCTCTGTCAAAATTCTTAGTAGGTGACTAGCCATAGCATTATTCTTTTATCAAGGCTCTTGCGTACTATGTTGTAACCTTTAATTCTATGTATTTTAATACGGATTTAGTGGACACTGCGTCACGTACCCATATTGCCGGCACAAAAAAGTGCCGGCAAAGGTACCAAAAGTGCCGGCAAAGATTTTTTGTGGCACAAAAAAAAAGTGTTGCGTTTATTCCAGTCGTTGTTGGTCTTTGCCGGCACTTTTCGTGAAATGCCGCGGTATATATGTCAAGGCACATGAACTGGTGCCAGTAATAGCTATTTCAGGCAGATCTGTTTGTGCCTGTTCAAAGTTTTGGCGGCACTTTTCATCTGTGTCGTGGAAGGTTTTTGCCGGCACAATCTGGAGATGCCGCGGAATCTTTTCCTGGCACAAGCTGGAAACGTCGCGGAAACCATTTCTAGCACGCGACAGAGATGCTGTTAATAGTTTTTGCCGGCATTTCATAGCTGGACTGCCAGCAGACATCAAACAATTCATCAGTATCATTCAGTCATAACTTACAAGCAAGCATTCAGTCAACATTTTGAAACATCCAGTCATAAAACGCATTCAGTCATAACTTACAAGCAAGCATTCAGTCATATAGTTTCAAGCAAGCATCCAGTCATAGCTTACAAGCATCCAGCATCCGCTTGGCAGGGTTACAAGCAAGCAACACATTGTATAACTTACAAGCAAGCAAGCATAGGCCTGGTCACACATCATCAGCCTTGTTTCCATCACCTATGGAGGCTTTTGATTTGAAGGTGAAGGTTCTCCTCCTCTTAGTTGTCTGGCTGTCAGGGTTTTCTGCCCTCCTCCTCATTTCCCGATTTGCTGCTTGTTCCTCCAATGTCATCACCTTACCATCTGATCCGGAATGAATGCGCAAGTTCTTGTCCATGCAGCTCATAATTGATGCATGAGTCATGTCCATGTCCACTTCTTCAGTGCTGATCTGCAAGCATGTTTTGTGTCACATGGTTGATTCATGACAGTAAAGTATTGATCATGTGGAGTACAAGTGATAATTGACATTCTCAAGAGGCAAGAGGCAAGTGGAACTTACATTTTTTCTTGGCCACTGGACTGAGCGTGCCTCAGCATGACCTAGTAGTGTCATTCTCCCCTTTGCTTGTGGTAACCTTGTGGTTCTCTTCAAGACCATGTTGATCATAACTTCGATGAATTCATCTGTGTCTGCATTCTGAACTGTCCCAAGAGCAACCACTGCTTCATTGTATGGTGAAGTCAATGCTACATCCATCCCTTTTGTCACCTTGACTGGCCCTTTGTTCTTTCTCTTCTTCACCTCACTGTTTTTCATCCTATTCTCCTGTGCCTTCTCCATTTTAACAGTTTTAATGATTTTGTTCACACTTGCTGTCTGCACATTTTATTACATCACCCTATAAGCCTCAGTTATTGCATCAATCATTTAGTAAGTATAACTGCTGGAGTAATTTCTAACCTTTGCCTCTAGTTGCTTGTAAGTAGTCTTTGAGTGATTCCCTTCTACTTCCTGGTTATACATTGTTTCCTGGCTGTATACATCTTCCTGGCTATAAATTACTTCCTGGGTATAAATTGCTTCCTATCTTGGTACCTTCAATTACCAATAATATGATAACATTATTATAACCATTTCTACTATTGACAAGGTATCAACTTGTCAATGCCTATGGATTGTAGGCTAGGGTTTAGTTAGAAGTAGAGGGCAAGTAGATCTCGAAGGTTTCAGCCGAAAAGTACTCGACGATTATGAAAACTAGGGTTTGTAACAATGATTCGATTGCCTCTTCATCCCTCGACTCCCCCTTTATATAGGAGGCGGAGCCGAGGGTTTCGTTTTGTACAAGTTACAGAGTTCGGGACGGTTTCCAACTCATCCCGCCAGATTTACAAATAACACTTCCTATTACAACTCTAACTTTCCTTAATATATGTTGGGCTCCCGAATCTTCTTATTCTTCGGGTATTTGAGCCTTCAGTAAACCCCGGGTACTATCTTCGGCAGGCCCATTTGGGATGCCTATGTCAGTAGCCCCCGAGATTTTGCTTGAATCGTAGAGTCAGGGAAAATCTCCACTGTTTATTTTTATTCGAGAGCTTTAACTTTTTTATATTTCTTCACATAAAATTCTATATTGTACAGGGATAATGGTAGTTGGGGCTAGTTCATCTGACGGATCAGGTACTAGTTAACTGCTCTAGTGGCAATCCGCAAAAACCTACTTCAAGATCACGTCCCTGGACATGATCTCGGGATACTGGTGTAAACTTCGACAGGTGCCGCTTAAGGTCTTACCATTCTGTCGAGTCCCAGTCAAATTTATCGAGTACCTAACGCGTCCGTTAGGATTTTTCTTCGTATCTGTTGATACGGATAAAAGTAGCAGAGCGCAGTCTTCAGCGATGCCACGCCCAGCAGAACGGATCTGGGGTCTTACCTTCGCAAATTTGCGGCATTCAGAAATTGATCGCAACTTTGGCGTTCTGAGAATATATTGTCGAGTGCTTTTCCGGCTGTTGGAATGGCACATTTTATCGAGTCAAATATGACTTACATTGCTCTCCCGATGGGAGTATATGTAGAGTTAATTATAACTCGAAATATACTCTCTTGCTTTTCTATCTTTTCTTTTTTAATTTCATCGGGCACGCGAACAGCGTTCCCGATGGGAGTAGCCCCCGAGGCTACAGCCAAGGACTTGTGCTTGATTGTAGGCTCAACATTTTAGTCCACCTTGTCGCCATATTGTCATTATTTCCCAATATGATCTTCTTTTCATCTCTCGGGTGCGCGAACAGCGCTCCCGATGGGAGTAGCCCCCGAGGGTTTCCCAAAATCGACAAGACCAGCAGCGATCTGTTTACCTCGATCCATTGTGTTGCTTGCGGTTGACGATGTCGAAGATCTTGAACGTGCCATCGAGATCAGATCCTTACGCCTCTAGTTCCCACAGACGGCGCCAATTGACAAGGTATCAACTTGTCAATGCCTATGGATTGTAGGCTAGGGTTTAGTTAGAAGTAGAGGGCAAGTAGATCTCGAAGGTTTCAGCCGAAAAGTACTCGACGATTATGAAAACTAGGGTTTGTAACAATGATTCGATTGCCTCTTCGTTCCTCGACTCCCCCTTTATATAGGAGGCGGAGCCGAGGGTTTCGTTTTGTACAAGTTACAGAGTTCGGGACGGTTTCCAACTCATCCCGCCAGATTTACAAATAACACTTCCTATTACAACTCTAACTTTCCTTAATATATCTTGGGCTCCCGAATCTTCTTATTCTTCGGGTATTTGAGCCTTCAGTAAACCCCGGGTACTATCTTCGGCAGGCCCATTTGGGATGCCTATGTCAACTATCACCAGTTAAAAATATACCAATGTTACCAGCTCATACCTTTGGTACATAACTATTAGGTTCCTTCACACTCTTTCTCTCCTTTATTTTTCTGGCTCTTCTATCTTCATGAGTTGTGGTGGCCTACATTTAAACAATCAGTACACACAATTAACATGACCATCTAGTAGCCAAGTGGACATGAAAGTGTCGATACTTTACCTTAGCTTGAGATCCTCCAACTTCTGAGGTATGACTAGGTTTTTGGCTTCTTCTCACAAGTGTTTCTTCAGTTGATCTAGTTTCCTACATTTCAACAATCAGTGCACACAATTAACATGACCATCTAGTAGCCAAGTGGACATGAAAGTGTCGATACTTTACCTTAGCTTGAGATCCTCCAACTTCTGATGTATGACTAGGTTTTTGGCTTCTTCTCACAAGTGTTTCTTCAGTTGATCTAGTTTCCTGCATTTAAATAAAATTATCAAATACTTAGCTGCACCATGTGGATAGTATGATTACAATACAGATCGTGCAAGAAGAAGCTGCGTCTTACATTTGCTTTGCAACCTGTAACCTCACTGCTAGTGACTTTCTCAACATTTGGCTTGGTAACCTACATTAGGCCAATCATATCACAAATTTAGATATGCCTAGTATGTAGGAAGATACTGTTGACCATGTAATTACTCTTGAATGAAGAAGTTGTAGTCTACCTGGATTGTAGGAATACCTTCCATTCCCTCTTCACTTGTCTGCTGTTGTTGTTGCTGGTTGTCTTGTATTTTCTGGCTAGCTTGGTACACTAGCATTAGTTGACTCAATTGACTTTCTATGATATCAGTCTTTCGCGCCATGTTCTCGACCACACGCTTGAGGTCTCTGGTCTCTTTCCTACTCTCTTCAAGAGCTGCTAGTGCTTCAGCTAGATTTTCTGATCCTTTGCCACCAACTACCATGCCTAGACCATACCTTGTTGATTTCTTTGCTTTCGGAAACAATGTTGAATACATGTCATTGGGATTTGGTTCCTCCCCATGCAGTTCAGGATTGGCATTAAGTTTGGCATTAATTTCATTCTACAAGGAAATCAGTGTCATGGCAGGTATTGTTGCAAGAACAAGTATGTGTGCTGGCAGTAGTGACTTGAAGGTGAAACTTACAATTTTTCCAGCAGCAAAATCGTCAACTGGCAGTCCTTTGCTATTAGTGTGAGTTATCCTGTACAGCTCAGCCCTCCCAATTTTTTTACCTTCTTGGATCTCCTGCAAATCACATGGATTATGCCCTCATGAACTTGTAAAAATATTTCAAATGGTAAGGTTGTACACAAAGTAAAATGCAGAAAATTTAAGTCTGAATTGATTAGTTTGGATTATTACTGTTTGATCTTGTACAACTGCGAAGCTCCTTGACCCAGTGGTGTGTGTACTATTTGGCTGGTTTTTCCTTGCAGTTTTGTTCTTCCTTGACAATCTCTGCAATTTAAGTATAATAATTCAGTTCATGGTAAGTTCAGGAAGCATACATTTTCAAATTGAAAGTTAGAAAATTTAATGATGCACCTTTGACTTTTTTTGCTTCCAACGCCTCACCAGCCAATTTCATTGAGCTTCAGGAAGTCTTTGGCCACACCCGTTCGGAACGTTCTCTTCTATTGATAACTTCGACTTGTAATGTTTCTTCTTTAAGTAGCACTTGAAATCTTTCCATTTTTTACCTGCAGACTTTAGTACCCAGTACCTATGTCTTTCTTCAACATTAAAGAATGCCTGCAATACATAAGTAGCAACAGTTAGACAAAAAAAACCTTTCCACTGTTGCTGCCATTGAAATAAATATAATGCATTTTAAATACCTTAACAGTTTCCCACAAGTGCATTTTGTTACATCTGGGTACTTTGCTCCAGCTTGTTGCTGCCATTGAAATTTCTTTTCCTTTAACTAAACTTCCAATAAAATTGGTGAACTAGCTGGTGTTTGGACCACAAGGCTGTCCATTGTCATTGAATTCCACATCTATTTTACAGTTTGGATTAACATGTTTCCAGAACCCCTTCATTATTGTTGGACCTCTATGGGATTTCTCTTCTTCTGTGCCTAAAACCATAATTGTTATCACAGATTAGATATACTATATTTCTTTCCATTGACAAGATAGAACATTATAGATCAAGAATCTAGCCTGGAGTGTTGTTAATTTTAATTGATCCATCTTCATATTCATCACCAGGATCAGTACTGTCATAGTCTTCACCATCATTTACTCTCTGCCCATCCTCAGCACCATCTTCTTCCTCATCATCCTCTTCATCACTGTCATCTTCTTCATCTTCCTCTAGTTGTTCATATATAGTTTCATTCTCAACAATCTGAACAAAGGAAATTTAAAAGTAATAGTTAGACAAATATATTGGAATCCTGCAAAACTGGTTGTGTACAAAGGTGTTGAGATGTAGAATTCATTACTTACTTGCTGGTTCCCTGGCAAGTATCCAGTAGCTTTTGCTATGTGTATGAACCTTTCATAAATATTAGCACCATTACTTTCAGCTGTTACAGCTCCACCTAATTGGATCATCTTTTCCTTCCAATCTTGAGTATCTGACTTATTTGTTCCTGCACATATATTAACTGAATTATTTGTTCCTGCACATATAGTAACTTCAAAGAAAAGGAAGAACATGTCAAACATGACTGTCATACCCAAACTAAGTGTCTATTCTAGGCTCCATGTCAAAGTAATCTCTAATTGAAGGACAGACAACAGAGTACCAATCATCATCTACAACATCTTTCACATAGTATATCTGCTTAGCTTGACTTGTAAATATAAATGGTTCTGATCCAAATTCTAACTGCTTCAGGTTTACTTGTGTTACGCCAAAGTTGGTAATGTTTTTAACTCCAGCAGGTTTTGACCATTCACATTTGAACAGTACAACACTTCCTTGGTTGGAATAATTTAACTCAACAATCTCTACTATTCTACCATAGTATTCTACTTCTCCTTTCACTGGGTTCTTATCTTTAGAACTAGAACAACTGGAAGTCATAGCTGAGTTTGACACTCCATCACATTGGGTGCTTTTGCCTGCTGCAAACTCCTTTGTGTGGAATACACAACCATTAATGCTGTAGCTGTTGTACTTCTTCACCATCATGTAAGGCTTGTTTGCTAGCAAAACAATTTCTGCTGGCAATTTAGTGCCTTTAAGAAGCAAAGACTGCACATGGTCAATGAACCAAAGATGGAATGTTCTGTGATGTTCTGCTTCTACCTGTCTTTTATTTTTTTTCTTTTTCCCAAAGCCTAAAGCTTTCATATGCTTCTCTGTGTAGTAATTGATGTGCTCATAATTGAAGAGTACATACTTCTGTGCTTGTGTCCATGACAGGTGATCTAGTTCAGAAGTACTGCAAGCTGATAATGGTCTTCCAAAAATCTTCAGGTACTTGCTGCAATTTTTGTTTGCACTACTTGTCATGTTATCATCATGTCTTGGAGCTTTGTTGAACTTGGTGTTACAATCATCCACATATCTAGAGCAGAATGTCAAACACTCATCGAACAAATATGAATCTGCAATAGATCCTTCAGGGTGGCTTCTATTGTGTACCCAATTTTTCATGTTGCCAATAAACATCTCGGTGGACCACATGTTCCTGAATTGAACAGGCCCAGCAAGTCTCACTTCAGCTGGGAGATGTATAACTAGGTGCTCCATTATGTCGAAGAATGTTGGAGGAAAAATCTTCTCAAGTTGACATGATATCTCTGGCAACTGTTCTTCAACAATTGCTATCTCTTTATTACTGACGATCTTCGAAGTAATGACTTTGAAGCACTTGGCAAGCTTCACTAAGGGCAATGCAACTTCTTCAGGCAATGTCTTCATTACAGCCAGAGGTAAGATTTCTTCAAACAAAATGTGGCAATCATGAGTTTTCAGCCCAACAAACTTGTTTTCCTCTAACCTTACCTTGTTGTACATGGAGGAAGCATGGTTGTCTGGAAATCTCACATTTTTCACCAGTCCACAGAACATCTTCTTCTTTGATGACTCCATGTAGTACACTGCCTCTGGCAAGTCAGGTTTTTCTTGTGTTTCATCAATATGCAAATGTTCTCTAATCTTCATTCTCTTCATATCCATCCTAGCTTTTGCATTATCTTTTGACCTTTTATCCACATCAAGCAAAGTGTTGACTACATTGTCAAACACATTCTTCTCAATGTGCATTGAATCCAAGTTGTGCCTCACAAGCAAAACTCTAGTTGAAAAAAAATGCTTCTCTTCTTAAAGGTTGATTCAATAGTATGTACTTCCTCCATATTCTCCAAATCCTCATCCACTTCACCTCTATTCCTTTTCTTCCTTCCAATCCTCTTTTGCTTCTGTAGTTTTCCATATGCAGTTTGGATATCCATTGTCATAGCAGAAATTTCTTCACCTGTAGGCTGCACTGGAGGTTCCCTGAAATCAGTTGTCCCATCAAAAGATTCCTCATCACTTCTGAATGGATGATTCATTGACAAGAACCTTCTGTGACCTAGAAAACATGCTTTGTGTCCATGCTTCAACCTTCTAGAACAAGTTCCTAAGAGGCAAGGAGAACAGGCAACAATGCTTTCACCACTCAATATTCCACGGCCTAGCCAATCACTGATGGTCCAGAGCAGTGCAGCATAGACTCTAAACTTTTTACCAAAATGAGAATCATATACCAGAACTCCATGGTGCCACAACTCCTGTAGCTCATCAATTACTAGTTGCAGGTATACATCAATGTCTTTCCCTGGTGATCTCCTTCCTGGTACAATGACAGACAAGATAAAGTTGGTCTCCTTCATGCAAATCCAAGGAGGGAAGTTGTATGGGATCAGAATTATAGGCCGATGTCGTAAGACAAGTTCCTATTCCTGACAGGGTTGAACCATCTGTAGCCAATCTAAATCGGATGTTCCTTGGTTCTTTGCTGAACGACCTGTACCTGCTGTCAAAGTTCTTCCAAGCAGGTGAATCAGCTGGATGCCTCATTACTTCATCTTTGGTTCTCCCATCATTGTGCCAACTCATCAGAGATGCTGTTTTGTTAGATATACACAACCTCCTGACTCTTTTGTTCAGTGGGAAATGCCTGATAACTTTCATTGCCACCCTACTGATTCTCTTCTCACCTACTACACTTCTTACAGTCTTCCACCTGCTTGTTTTGCAAACTGGGCAGACATTGGCCTTGGCATGGATGCCTCTGAAAATTATGCAGTCATTCAAACAGGCATCATAAGTATCATATGCAAGACCAACTCCTCTGATGTACTGCTTTGCTTCATGAAATTTCTTAGGCAGAGAATGTCCTTCAGGTAGTGCTTCCCTGAACAGTGTCAGCATATCTTCAAATGCAGCATTTGTCATTCCCCTGACATTTTTAATATTGAGCAATCTTACTAGAAACTGCAGTTTAGAAAACTTCTTGCATCCTGGGTACAACTGCTGGCCACCATCATTGACTAACCTCCTGTATGATTCGACATCTTCATCTTCACTATCATCTTCACTCCCTTCTTCTTTTTCTGAATGCAATGAACTTCTATTGAACATGTCAAACCCATCTAACAGTAGCTGGTCAATCTCATCTCTAGCATTACTAGTATCTTCTGGAGAGCTAGATTGTGTGTCAAGATCATTGTTAACAGCTTGTTCCCCATGAAACAACCAAGTTTTATATCCAGGCATAAAACCAGTACAGATTAGATGATCATTTACAGTTTCTACATCATACCAGAACCTGTTCCCACAGTTTTTACATGGACACAAAGATCTTACCTGTCTTTCTCTTCATTTCTTAGAGCAAATTTCAAGAATAAGGAGACTCCAGCTGCATACTCATCTGAAGACCTTGAAGCTTCCATCCAATTCTTATCCATTTTTACTGTTTTTTAGTAAAACTTAGAGTTTAAATAGAATCCAGTAATGAACTAAGCCATCTTATATTAATTGATACATTGCAGTGATCCAGTAATCAAGCAAGCAATCAATTAACCAAGTAATACAGGAAGGTTAGCAAGCAATCAATTAACCAAGTAATACAGGAAGGTTAGCATGCAAACAATTAACCAAGTAATACAAGAATGTTAGCATGCAGTCAATATTAACCAAGTAATACAGGAAGGTTAGCATGCAATACAGCAACTACAATCCAGTACTAGAGCAATCCAAGTATTCAAGCAAACCAGCAAATCATAGTCAATTTATAGCAAACCAGTGATACAGGAATTTGGAGTTGGAGGTTCGATTCACCACGTACCAGACGAACTCGCCTCCGTGTTGTTTGAGCTCTTGAATCGACGGAGAAACGATCGCCGCGGATCAACCTTAGCTTGGTATCCACTTGGATTCACCATGGCTTGAACTCCAGTAGGATTCAGCATGGCTTGAACTCCACTAGGATCCACCATGGCTTCAACTCCACTAGGATCCACCATGGCTTCTGGAGGGTCGCCGTCAGCAAAATCGGTGGAGGAGGGCCGAGGTGGAGGAGATCTAGATGAGTGGAGGAGGGCCGAGGTGGAGGAGATCTAGATCGGTGGAGGAGGGCGGCGGCGAAGGAGGGCGGCGGCGGAGGAGGGTGGCGGCGAAGGAGGAAGGCCGAGGTGGAGGAGATCTAGATCGGTGGAGGAGGGAGAAGGTGGAGGAGGGCGGAGGTGGCGGAGAAGGGCGGCGGCGAAGGAGGGCGGCGGCGAAGGAGGGCGGCGGCGAAGGAGGGCGAGATCAGTGGCGAAGGAAGGCGGCGGCGAAGGAAGGAGAACGAGAGAGGAAAAACAACGAAGGAAAACGAAGGAAAACCTAAACGAGAGAGTGGAAGGACCATTTGGTAAAAATTAGTTCGGTGGAAGGACCATTTGGTAAAAATGAGTTCGGTGGAAGGAACCCTAATCGTTTTGGTAAAAGCAATGCTGCTTTTAAACAAAATAATCATTTGGTAAAAGCAATGCTGCTTTTAAACATGCTTAAATTCATGTTTAAAAGCAATGCTTCATTTAAACTCATTGGAATCCATGCTTAAATCCATGCTTATAAACATATCAAGGGAATCACTACTGCATAAGCAGTTCATCCATTTATCTGACCAAAACACATGGTGAGCAGTTACCTATCTATGATTTTTTTTAACCAAATAGACAATGTAAAAAATGACTTGCTTCTACTGCTAGGACCAAGTAAACCAAGCTAGCAGTAGAAGCAACAAGTACAAGATCAATTGTACATCTTGTGCAAAAAGAACAACAGAATTTTCAAAAAATGCAACAGCTATTGTTGCAAGAAAAATTCAATGCAAATGTGATGAAAGCACAAGTGCATTAGGAATTCTTGCATTGACATACATAGTAATACAAATTCAGTTAACTTCCTAACACATAGTAATAACACACATATTTGATCATGCCATCATCAGGTCTTACATAAGCAGCACATCAACAAAAGTAAACACCAACAAGATGTGTTCCATAGCAGCACATCAACATTAGGCAACAACAGGATGTGTGCCATAGCAGCACATCAACAAAAGTAACCACCAACAATATGTCTTCCACAAACTAACAGTAATTACATATTGCACAAACTACAGTCAAAAGCACCAACATAAACTAAAGCATCTTCAGTCAGCAACCATCTTCAATCAGCATAGCATTAGATGTCTTCTATCTTGTGGACAGAGACACCAATGTAGTCTTGCATCATATCAAGCCTGATCAGAAGAAGAGAGCCTTGAACTATGGAGTTGGCCTCACAGAAATTGTCCATGTCTTCTCCATTCAGCCAGACGACCAGCCTGCCCAAGACCCCAGTTTGAATGAAGTAATGCCCAGCAATGTCTTCACTCATAGTCCTGCTAGAAAACCTTGCAATTCCCCTCTTTGGGTAATTGTAACCATGGACAAGGTTCTCTGGCAGTGCCTGCAATAGAAACCACATGAATAGAGCATTAAGCAATACTGAATGTGAAATGTATGAACTGTATGAACTGCAGGAACTGTATGAACAAGGTTTTTGAGCAGGGAGATTACCAATTGCTTTGCTGTAGCATCAACTGCATCAACTTTGTGAACAATGTACTGAAGCTCATCAATTGAGTCCACATCTTTTGATGCATCCTTGTACATTTCCCAGACTATCTCAGTCATGTCCGCTTCACCAACAGCATGCATGTTTGAGAAAGCTGTCTTGTAAAGTGTGCCTCTGATCACTTCAGGTACATAAATTGGTCCTGCAAAAATTTATAAAACAGTGAACACAAATTAATACACAAACTAATTGTCTGAACAAGTTTCCAAAGGAGTCATGTACATACCATTCATAAGATAGAAGGGTTTCTGGTTTCCATCAGAATCTGCAACAGTTACTTGGAAGATGCCATCACCAGCCTCTTCTTCATACTCCATGCCTTCTGCATCTTCATCAGAAGATGCATCTTCACTGTCATCTTCAGTAGGTAACTTGAAGGTGACAACATCATTGACATCAACAAGGTGTGCCATCAGGAGAAAAGACCACTAGGGGCCACACATGGTTGTGGAGTTTGTTGTCTTCTCTAAGTATAAATCGAGCCTGTGGCCAGCAGCAAGAGGATGCAACCACTTGTCACTGTACTTGTTCAGTTTTTCCTTGAAGTAACAAGGAACAGTCTATTCAAGCATGAAACGCAATGTGAGATTAGTCTTGCAGATAAATAGAAATTAAACAGTCTGTACAAGGAATTGCATACCGCAAAGTGATCATAGTCCTTTTGCATGATGATCTTGAATGATGTAGCACGCCTCTTAGAATACTTGCAGTTGTCCATAGGCTGATGGCAGAACTGACAGTTGCCTTGATCCATTTGAACCTATCAGAAAATAGAAGACGATATGAGCCCTACAAAAGTATTTACAGTGGTGGAAACATATCTAATCAAGCAAACAAACGCATGCAAGGATGAAAAAGGATAAATAGATTGGACTAATGCAGTCAAATCAAGCAAACAAACGCATGCAAAGATGAAAAGGATGAACCAGTACAGTAAAATCAAGCAAACAAACGCATGCAAGGACGAAAAAGGATAAACAGATTGGACTAATGCGAACAGATCTAAGAAGATTAGATAGAGGGAATGAAGAATGTTCAATAGATTGAAACCATGCAGAGACATCAATCAAGAAGAAGTGGCACAAAAAAATCACCTTATAGAAAAGACGACAAGAACTGGAAGCAAGGAGAAGGGTTTTTTTGTTTCCAACTAAACTTGCAGAAGAGAGGGGTTTTTTTTTGTTTCGAACTCACCTTGCAGAAGAAGCGACTGCAGGATCTTGATGAACTTGAAGAAGAACCATCGACGAACTCACCTTGCAGGAGATAACCGCTTCCAGTCATCACCGTCGAGGAACTGCTACAGGAGAAGTGGAAGAAGTGGAGCGACAGAGGAGATGAAGTGACGGAGAGAGAGATGAACTGGTTAATATAGTAGGGGGCGGTATGACTTCCAACAACCCAGCCCAGGATGAATTATATATGGGCTGGCGACCGGCCCAAAAAGAAAATGAAGGCCCATGCAAGAAAAAATCAACTACTGTTGGAAGAAAAAATCCATGCAAATGTGGTAAAAATCAAATACTGTTGCAAGAAAAAATCAACTACTGTTGCAAGAAAAAATCCATGCAAATGTGGTAAAAACACAAGTGCCTTAGGAATTCTTGCATCGTAAAACTTAAAAATCCTGGATTTTTTGGAATTCTCCTTTAGAAATGGCAAAAAGAACATCAGCTGTTGCAAGAAAAAATCCAAGCAAATGTGATAAAAACACAAGTGCCTTAGGAATTCTTGCTTTCACATATATAGTAGTAATCACAGTTGATTACAGTAGTCTTATAATTGAATCTTAGCAAATCCAAAACACATTTAATACTATGAAGCAAATCACAGTAGATTACAAAACACAGAGTTTTAAACATTACACACTTCATCCATTCAAATAATAATCACAGAGATTAAACAGCAAGTCACACATGACCACTTAACAACTAGACCCTATACTTCATGGGTTGATGATCTCCACAAAGTCCAGATCAATTGCTTCAGCCCTTGGTGTTGCAATCATTAGAAGGAGAGTTCCTTCAACAATATGTGCCTGCTCCCTAAAAAGATCCCACCCAATGGTAAATGCAATGTGATCATCTCCTTCAATGTGGTAAAAGGCTACAACAGGCTCTTCAAGGTCCCTCTTCCACAAGTGTGCAAATCCATTGACAGGGGAGCCGACATGGTTAAATGGTTTTGGATTCAGGTACTGAAAGAGAGAAAAAAACTCTTGTTAGTACAGACTTGTATTTACAGTTCCACAAGTGTCCTGCACATGTCTTATTAGATGTACAACTTACCAGGGCATCAAAGTGCACATTTTCCTCATTATAAATGTGAGCAAAGAACTGCAACTCCTTTGTACTCTCATAGAACTCATTTTCATCAAGTTCCTGGTTTGGTGCAGCCAACACAACTTTGGTCAGGCCAAAGGTAATGGCAGCCATATGCTCCTCAGTGATGGCTCTGATGTTTGTAAATATTGTCTTGTGGAGTTGCACTCTGATTCTTGGGATGACATCATAAACAACTGATGCAGAACAAAGAAACAAGTCAGTACAGATTATTATTTAGAAGCTGTAATGATAACCTCATGTCAGGCAAAAAATACATGAACACATGAATAATGTATCATACCTTGTTGTCCAACATAAGGTTTTTCTTCCTTGACACTGTTCACAATTTGGTACACATTGACATGGAATCTGTTCTCTTCTTCCATGTAGGTGAAAGAAAGTACATCACCAAGTTGGATATTATATAACCTGACAAGGGACCTCCAGTATGGACCACAAATAGTTGTATTGGTACCATCTTTCACAAGGTACATGTCATAAACCCTCATTGGGAATTTTGCCACCATCCAGTTCTCTGAACATGCAAGCTTACTAACTTGCTCCTTGAATTTGCAAGGCACAATCTGAAATAAATTAGAAGAGCAGGGAGGAATGAAAAACTGCAGGACACTTGTGAAAGGAGGAATTTGCAAGGCACAATCTGAAATAAATTAGCATTGCAAGGCACATCAAGAAATAATTTGGTAGAGCAGGGAGGCACATCAAGAATTATTAATGCAAGGGAAAAATGCAACTTATTAGAGCAGGGAGGCACATACTAACCATTCCATTTTCAAATCCCTGCATCATCTGAACTTCAAAAGAAACTGCACGCCTGTTAGAACAGCGACCACAAATTTCCAGTGGTTGACGACAAAAATGACAACCAACCACATCCATCCCTGATAAGAACATGATTATGACCATAGAAGAAATGGACATGAAAATCGATGCAGAAGCAAGGAAGTATGTGTACCTACCGAAAGTGCAACGCAGAAGAAGGAAAACAAATTGTCCAAACTGATCCTCCCTAGGGTTCTGGCGCTGCATGAATCATCAATGAAGAAACAAGAGGTACAAAGTCATGATCAATGAAGAAGCAATGAAGAAAAATGAGAAGTGAAAAATAGAGGAACTCACCAGGAACTGCTTCTGTGTATTCTCTTGGACGGTTGGCCTTCTTATATAAACGGAACTACCACTTACCCACGTTCCCACGATAGGAAGGGCAACACCCTCATGTCGTTTCCAAAAAAGGCCCACAGGCCCATTATGCAAATAACTAATTCAAGTGTAGGCCCAATGGAACAGAAATACATTGAATGGACATTTTTAAAATTGCCAAATGTTGGCTACCTGCCTTGTTCTGAATATAGATTAATTCAGAACATTGATGTCAGGATAGTCATTTTGTTCAAAAGGAAAAAAAATCATCATCAATACAGGCAGGCAAATTCAAAAGATCCATGCATTGCAGAACAATACAGGCAGGATAATCAGACGTCAAAAGATCCATGCATAACTTATAATAGTCTTGACCAGTATTACAGCAAGACTATGAGACTTAATTCATAAGATCCATGCATAACTTATAATAGTCTTGACCAGTATTACAGCAAGAACCAATAACACTTAACTTATAACTACTGAACCATCTAACACTGGACTTCTACACTGAACCATCTTCAAGTTTTGTGATAACCATCCTTAGCCAGGCAAACTGATCCCTCCTAGCCCACGGAATATCCCTCGCATCCTTGAAGGTTATCTTGCAAACCTCTCCTTCCTTGTGTTTGAATGATTCAACAGTTTTTGTCCATCCAACACTGATCTTGGCCTTTCGATCACCATCATACCTCATCCTGCAGTACTTGCTTAGAGAGCTTGTACTACAGTTGACAACTACAGCGACATCATGAGCTCCACCAGAAATGCCATACTTAATGTGCTGTTGTGACATGAGAAATTTAACAAGGTATGCACTGGTGTACTCTTGTGAAAAATCCTGAAATTGATGGAACAAATTCGAAATCAGTGAAATTCCTACAAGAATTTACAATGTTATGGAACCATGCATCATCCTCCAAACCAACCAAAGTCAATCAAACCAGAGACATAGGAACTAAAGCAAGATCATCCAGGAGCAATAAGGATAAGGGCAAGTAAATCAAACCAGAGACATAGGAACTAAAGCAAGATCATCCAGGAGCAAGAAGGATAAGGGCAAGTAAATCAAGCCAGAGACATAGGAACTAAAGCAAGATCATCCAGGAGCAAGAAGGATAAGGGCAAGTAAATCAAGCCAGAGACATAGGAACTAAAGCAAGATCATCCAGGAGCAAGAAGGATAAGGGCAAGTAAATCAAAACAACAATCAAACATGACCATTTAGGTAACATCACTTGGTTTGACCAAGAGTTGCTGGCAGAATGTGAGCAACTAGATACAGATACTATTTAGAAGCTATTCTTGTGCAAATATATAAAAATAGATGGAAAGCAACAACATTCAAAAGACAGTGACTTCATCAGTTGCTATTTAAAATAATGCAAAGAAAGCAGTATCACTTACCATTTTACCTTCTCCTGGTATTACATTGTTTTTCATCAATGTGCAGACATAATGCTTCATTTCTGGCATTGGCGGCTCCTCCACAATGGTACATAGCTGATTCCTTTGATTGCAAGTCAGCTGCACTTCATTTCCAAAAATGCAGCACTTGTCAAATGATTCATCACCACCGAAACCTGGCCCTATTTGACAAAATATTGCGGTGTTAAAATAATAGTAAGGTAATGCAGCACTTGTCATCTTTGAAACATAACTTTGATTAAGAAACAAACCTCGAAGAATGGTCCATGTGTTCCAATCATCCTCGTCAGCACTGAAGTAATCATCATCTTCACTGTAATGATCATCGTCTTCACTGTAATGATCGTCGTCTTCACTGTAATAATCATCCTCTTCAGTCTCATAGTCTGGCTCCTTCTTGGTCTTCTCACTGTGATGGCAAACAGTATAAATTAAGCTTCCCATAATGGACCAGTACATAAATTTCATGATGGACAAACAAGATGAATTAAGAATGATAAATTACAACTCTGATGCTAGATTAGGAGCTAAGTACTCTGTTCCTGTGTATAGAACTGTCTGTTGTTCTTATGATCATGTTTGTGTGCCATTATGTGATGGTAAAGTCACCATATTTGAATGTGGTGAGGAGAAACCGTTGCCAGGGTGCCCAAAATGGCAATCAAACACATGTGATGTGGCTGAACAGAGATGAATTGTTGTATGCAGGCATCCAAAGAATGTGCAGTTATGTTCGGACAGGTGCATTACAAGCTATCAAATGATGAATTAAACATCACATAAGATGAATTAAGAATGAAACAAACCTGCTGGCGAGGGTGCTGCTGCTGGCGAAGGAGTGTCCGGTGGTTGCAGATCGTAAAACGGAGATGTTGTGAATCTGTCCCGGTGGCAGGGACTCCAGAGAGGGAAATGTTGAGGAAGTTGGTGAGAGCGGAATGGTGAAGGTCCTGAAGAGGGGAGCCTGTGGTGCCTGCGCCGGAGATGATGAACAGAGTCAGTACCTTGTTTCAAACATTCACCAACTAAGGACATAAACAGAGCTTCCTAATCGAGAGTGAGAATTGATGTCAGTACCTTGTCTCTCATCTCCTTGTCTTGGTCCTGCGAACGAGATGGTGAAGGAGATGGGGCATGGAAGGGCCTGCGATGGGGACCTGCTCCGGTAGATCCTGCTCCGGTAGATCCTGCTCCGGGGTTCCTGCGCCGATGAGCTTGCGGTGGCTGCACAGGTGGCAGCGACGGAGACGGCGGCCCAAGATTGCTGATCTTGCGGCGTGATGCTGGTGGCTGCATCGGTGGCGATGGCTCTCCATACTTGCGACGGAGAGAAAGACCAGAGGAGAACGGCCATTGCGGATAAGAAGGATCCATGGTGGTCGGCGAGGAAGAACGGCGGTGGCAGGAGGAGGAAGAAAGCTAGGGTTTTTTTGGTCGAAAGAGGAGGCACGAAGGGAGGAGAGCGGTATTTAAGTGGAACGCCACGGTGGGAGGACGAAAGTGTTTAAGTGGAAAGCACGAATGGATTTTTTGCAAAATTAACGTCGACGTGGGAGGACGAAAGTGTGTAAGTGAGAAAGCACGCAGGTTTTTTTTTCGCAAAATAAGAAGTGCATATATTGCCTCTTCCTCTCCGCCCGGACAAGATCTAGGTTTCATTTCCCCCACTCCGCTAGGGTTTTCCACTTAGACACTCCAGAGGAGAAGGAGCTGAGGAGCCGGAAGGAGGAGACCATGCCGGCGAACATGTCGGAGGCAACGCCGGTGAACACGTCCAAGGCAACGCCGGCGAGGAAAGGTACAACCAAATCTTGGACTCTCCATTCCAAATCTTGATCCTTGATCCCCATTCCAAGATCTTGATCCTTGATCCCCATCCCCAAAATCTTGTCAACCATTCCTCGTGTAGATCCGCCTATGAAACCAGTAATCGTTTAGGCTTCTGTTGTTGGTGTCCAAAATCAGGGATGGTCTGTCGTTTAATCATGTGTGTAAATCTTCTATAAAGATGAACAATTGAGGTTCAGATGATTAAGTTTTGTTGGGCTGTGCATATACTAGTCTTAGTGGTTGATGAGGAGCATTTCTGTCATTTTGCATTGATTGCATGTACTGGCTTGTGCATGCCATGCTACTCCATCCTGGATTGCATGTACTAGCTTATTGATGCTATCCTATACTTCTTGGCTTGATCCTACGCTTATATGGATGAATTGCTAGCTGTTGTCTTCACTGATGCATGCTACTGATGCTACTTACGCATCTGAATATGTGTTCCTGTTGCTTTACAGTGATACCTTGGCATAATTCATGCATGGATTTGTTATGTAATCCATCCTGGATGAATGGATTACTGATGAACTGCATATGCAGTGATGCTTAAGTGTTTTGCTTTGCATGATTTGATGTTTCCATGGATACTTTGGAAATAAATAAAGTCTGAATCCATTACTCGATAGTGAGGTTCAGATGATTAAGTTTTGATGCATACTGATAGTGATGGTTTTCTGTTGTTGGTAAATCCATTACCTTAGTAGCCTTGCTACTAACTGGTTGCTCACACACTTGGCTTAATCTTGTTGGCTGCCTATCTCTGCTTGCATAATAGGGAATCATAGTTCATATGAAAGCCATTATGCTTGCTTATGAAGAATTTCTAGGATTTCTGATGGTTTAATTATCTAGGGTTTCATTGGGTGGTCTTTGATTGCATGTACTGGCTTGTGCATCCAGTGGTGCTGGTGGTAGATGGAACTGTCAAGTCTTTTTGGCTATTGTCAACTGCCAAGTCTTTTTGGCTATTCAGACAAATGAAACGCAAGAGATAAATTTGTTTTGTGCTTGGTGATAATGACTTGTTTAACATGGCATTTGCTTTTGTTGGATGAGTTACAAGGCAATAGAAACTGTCTCTGTTTACCAATTGTCTGGTGATAATGTCTGGTTATGGTTTTATACAGATATGCAGATACATAAGCAGTAGCATAGGACAATAAGTATAAAAGCATATGCAACTGTTTGAAGTGGTTTAATTATGTCTTGATCAGTTCCTCCTATTATCTTGTTGGTTTAGCTCCTAGCCTTAGAAAATAGTACATGCAAATGAAGCCCAACCATCTAGTTGCTCTACTGTCTTCAGTTAATATGCATTACTGTCTGTCTGTCTTCATATTGTTTTGATATTAATTTGAGTTGTCTATTAATATTATAACTTCAACCTTCTAGATGGGATCCACAAAAGACAATCCAATTGAAATTGACAGTGATCCAAGCTTGTACTCCGGTTCTTCAAGCTCAGACGCTGCCATGTCTGAATGTGACAAGTCTGACTGTGACTGTCAATCCTTTGGGGTCTTCAGAGGTATGAAATTGCAATTGATTCCTTCTTCTTCCTGTTGGTTAACATCATCTCTAGTCTAATGTGGGTTAACATCAATGTTGGTCAACATCAATGTGGTTATTTATTTATTTTTACTAATGTAGGCTTCCATTACTTAACAATGACATATCTCTTTGTTACAACTAGGGCCACTGGTAAGTGGGAGCCATGATTTTGATGAGCACTGCATGTTTGGAAATGACATGTACTTGACAAAAGGTCAAGTCAATTTCCTTAATGAGCACTGCAACCACTTTCCAACAGAGGAATTTGAGTACTATGTCTACAGGATGACCAAGTCAGCAGTGATAGAAAATAAATGCAAGCTGGTAAAAATACAAAACCTAACCTTCATTACTGTTGAGTACTATAAGAATGCTATTACTGTTGCTGATTGGAACTGATTGTATACATTGTATGGTTGACAGGATATTGGAAAGAAGTTCACTGCCAAGTACCTGAGAAGGTTCATTGACCATGCTCCAGGCAATGCTGTTACTCTTGCTCTAGAGTACACCGACAGCGATGCACGCTTTAAAGTGACCATGAAGATGGCAAAGGGAAAGGCCAAGAATGCAATCATAGCAACTGGTTGGTCAAAGGCTATGAATACTTATGAGATCAAAGAAGGAGCCATCTGCATCTTTGAATTCTACGTTGACACGAAAGGTAAGCTTGCTCTGATGATCCACAGTGTACCTGATGACTCTGATGACTCTGATTCATCTGAGTCATCAGAGTAAGTGCTCAACTTCCCTGAGTCATCCAGTTAGTTATGGACTATTAGTTGTCTTAGTTGCTATGGACTGTTAGTTGTATAAGTTGCTGAAGTAAGTGCTGAACTGCTGAACTACTTTTGATGCCTACCAGTGGGCATTATAATGCCTGTGATGCTTTTGTATGTAATGCCTGACATGCTTTTGTCTGTAATGCCTGACATGACATGCTATATCTGTGATGCCTGTGATGCATCTTACTGCTATGCCTGTGATGCATCTTACTGCTATATCTGTGATGCCTGTGATGCATCTTACTGCTATGCCTGTGATGCATCTTACTGCTATATCTATATATGTGATGCCTGTGATGCTTTTGTATGTCTGTGATGCATTGCCGGCACTTTTTAAGGAATGCCAGCGAAAGAAATTGCTGGCACTTACCTGTATGCCTGTAATGAGCATTGCCGGCACTTTTGAACATTTGCCACGAAAACAACTGGAGGCATATCGATAAAGTGCCGGTAATACTGAGCATTGCCGGCACTTTTGAAGATTTGCCACGAAAACATCTGGAGGCATATCGATAAAGTGCCGGTAATACTGAGCATTGCCGGCACTTTTGAAGATTTGTCACGAAAACAACTAGAGGCACTCGATAAAGTGCCGGTAAAAATAGGTATTACCGGCACATTTTGAAAAATGCCGAGAAATCTATGACAATTACTGGCACAGACCCAAAAAATGCCGGCAAAGATTACAAATGCAGGCACATTTGAGAAGTGCCGGCAAGAAAGTGCCGGCAATTCTAGCACCTGACGTAGTGGGAAATCAGGCGCCTTATACTTAATAAGTTTAAGTCGAGCGCTTGGAGATTCGTATTTTGTGCTTGTAGATTCGTGCTCTGACTTTTGTGCTGTTTGTGTGTGTTTGTGTTGTTGTTGGCCCGACGCGTAAGCGGGCTGACTTGTTTTTTGCGGGCTTTGTGAAGTGAGCTTGTGGTGACGGTTCTTATCTACAAGGCGTCTTTCTCTCTCCCATGGAACAGCTTACCGCGCATTTCAGTTGCGCGTGTGTTGCAAACAATATATTTCCAGTTGCATGTGAGTTGCAACTGAGATTTTGGTTACACGTGAGTTGCAACTGATTTTACTTTTCCAATTGCATGAGCATTGCAACTCAGATTTTTCTAGTTGTGCATATGTTGCAACTAAAAATTTCCACATACATGTGGGTTGCAACAGAGAGCTTTTCCAGCTACGCCCGCGTCGTAACTAAGAATTATCACTTACTGTGGGTTGCAACTGATATTTTTCTTCCAATTGCATGAGTGTTACAACTGAGATTTTTCCAGTTGCACATATATTGCAACTAAGTATTTCCACGTACATGTGGGTTGCAATTGAGATTTTTCTAGCGTCGCAACTAAGAATTTCCACTTACATGTGGATTGCCAGTTACACGTCAATTGCTACTAAGATTTTTCTTATGCCTTAAATAGTTGCACAGATTATTTTTTCTAGTGAAAAATACGAACGCACAAAACTGGACACTAAAATTAAAGTAGTACATGGCTTAATAAGCTACTGATGTCAGTGACTTAGACTTATTAAGTCTCAGGTGATTGATCTCTAGACGCTCCCATTTTAATATGAGTTATGCAATGAAGGAAGCGTTTTCCTACCCTCTTCCCGCACAAATCTTCTGAATTTTCGAATTAATTCAAACTTTCTTGTGTCCCATGCAACATTTAGATGCAATCGAGTACACAGGCAGCTTCATACGCTGAAATTTTAAGGCATAACTATATAAAACTAAAGGACGAAATCTAATAGTCTTAGAGTCGATCTATAACTAATTTTGACCTAGAACTAGCAGAAGGAAAAAAAAAAAAAAGGCTTGAGGGCATCTCCAGCGGCGTGACGCAAACGAACGCTGAGCGACCGTTTGTGTCCGCCGTGATCGGAAATGCGTCTGGGACCTGTTCCAGCGGGGCGACGCAAAGTGACGGGCCGTCCGCAGAGACGCAAACCTGGCCCAAATATGCGCCAGGTTTGTGTCTCCGCGAACGCTCGGCGGTCGCTCCGAGTGTCCGCTCGGTCCTCGCGCGGGCCCGCCTGGCAGCGGCACAACTGCTTCGTCTTCCGCGGCATTACTTCCGGGCGGCGCGCTGCAACCTTTGCAGGGTCGCGTTAATGGCGTGCCTCGGCTTCCGCGAGCGTGCGCAGCGTCGATGCGTCTTCTCCGCCAGTACTGGCACCGAGGCGTCGCTTCGGCAGTCTGCGGCCGCGTTAATGGCGATGCCTCGCGTGGCTCACGGCCGTCGCCTACCTCTGCGCACGTAGTAATGGCGATGCCACGCGTGGCGCGGCCGTCGCCCTGCCTCCGCGCTATATATACAGGGGCGCGAGCATCTCATCTCCTCCCCACAAACCCTAGCCGCCGCTGCCGTAGCGCCGCTTCCTCTCAAGCATATCCACCATGAGCAGCGCCAGACGTGGCCAGGCTGCCGCGCCTCCACCTCCACCTTCACCTCCCACTCCACCTCCTCCGGCGTCGAGCTCCGACGACGAGTTCGACTCCGAAGACAGCACCGACCTCCTCCACCCGGTCAGGGACGCCGCGGCCCTGGCACTCGTGGCGCAGGAAGCAGAGGAGGAGCTGGCGGGCCACGCGGTGTTGGACGCCGAGCTGGAACAGCGCAGGCTGGCGGCCGCCGCTGCAGCCGAGGACTCCGACTCGGAGATATCTTGGTCCTCCGATGACCCTGATGCGCCGACGCCGGAGGAGAAGGCGGCGGAGCAGAGGGCCATCGCCGAGTCTTTCGAGACGCTCAAGGACGATGCCGCCAACGCGAGGCTGGAGCAGTGCCTGCAAGAGGACGCGGCGGCGCACCGAGCCATAGCGGCCGTGCGGGAGGCGGCGGAGAAGCAGGGCGCAACGACGGAGCCGGCCCGTCAGGAAGCAAGTAGTCTAGACCTATAGATCTACTTTGTATAGTTTTTATGCATTTTTATGTACTACTACTATGTTGCAATTTAAAAAATGGGTCGCCCCGGTGGGAGCACACTCAGACGCAAACGGACGAGCGGACAAAATATGTCCGCGGGGCGACGCAAACGGACGCTCGCGATCACTTTTGGGCGTCCGAAATGCATCGCGCCGCTGGAGATGCCCTGAAGATAAGGGGGCCCTCGCTGGGACTTTTCCCAAATCCAAACGATTGAAGAGATGAGCAATATGTGATAAAATAAAGTCACAAAACACAAAACACGTTCGTGTAATATACAGATGTACATATACAACATATGCATTAAAATCCTGTTGTACACGATGCAGTGTACAAGCCACACACATAGCTGCATACGGAAACACATCACTGGCTGACTGTCACACATAGAAACTACGTACTTGATCGATCTCTCGAACACGATGAAACAAACGAAGACGCGTCACTGGTAGTAGTTACTACTCGATCGATCGACCGCGCCAACACGCGCGCATGTCCAACGCAGCCGTATATGCATACGCGTGATCAGTTCCTGCTGTCGAGGCCGAACCTGCGGTCGACGAAATGGCCGACGGCGTGTAAAGCCGGACCAAAGAACCCGCCGCTGCCGCCGCCCCGCCTCTGGTCATCGCCGTCGTTGTTCGTTGGCGCTCCGTACACGTGGACCTCCCTCGTGTTTATGTACATCGGCGTCCGCCCGGCGTCGTACCCTTC
Organism: Lolium perenne; assembly: GCF_019359855.2. Taxonomy (NCBI): domain Eukaryota; kingdom Viridiplantae; phylum Streptophyta; class Magnoliopsida; order Poales; family Poaceae; genus Lolium; species Lolium perenne. The sequence goes on from NC_067246.2 coordinate 306,054,570, forward strand.
GCCGCCGTGGCCGTAGGAAGAATTGTTATACCCGCCGCCGCCGCCGCTGTTGCCGTAGGGAGAGCTGTTATAACCTCCGTTGCCGTATGGAGAGTTGCTGTTGTAGCCGCCGCCGCCGTAGGGTGTAACAGTACCCCTCACGCTGTTGCCGCTTCTGTATGGGGTGCTTCCGCCGAAGCCGTTGTTATACCCGCCGCCGCCCCCGCCGTAACCGCCGCCGTTGTAGCCGCCGCCTCTATTGCCGTCGCCGTAGCCTGGATAGTCCTCGTCGGCGGCCTTCTTGCCGCGCGATTTCTTCGGAGGAGATGTGGAGCGGTTCACGCCGGCGCCGGGCGTCGCTTCGCCGTACGCCTCGTCGGAGTCCGACAAGTGTGACCTGCTCTTCCACCACGACATCTTCTTTGGCTCTTTTTCCTGCTTTTGATATGCCCAGAATTCTATAAGATCCAGGAATCTAGCATCCATGGAGGTCGATACATATGCAGAAAACGGAAATTGATCGAGTAACATCAGTACACTAAGAAGATGAAGAAAATGTAAGTTCTATACCAAGATAACTAGCTGAAGAAAATTTAGATATTCATTCGTGTCTAGATATTTAGCAAGATCGGTACAGTAAAAAGTGACAAAAGGTGAAACGATAATAATAAAAATATAAAAAGAGGGTGTCTTTTTGGAGCATATACCACGGTGTCAGATAAGAGGATGCTAGACAGCTAGTTAGCCTTGCACTTCTGCTGCCCGGTATGTGTTCTTGTCTTCTTGAGGCCGCAGGCACGGTTCATATATAGAGGCGAAGTCACTGGGTCAAACCCAGCAGAGGTCATCGCTGTTCAATAGAAAATGAAGTGAGTTATTTTCTCGGATAACCTTGAAGCATGCAGTATGTCGATTGATTTTTCTACAGGTAGGCACATGTCTGCTTGCGCATACAAGCAGGGATCCGACGGAGCTAATGACATCCTGATGGATACGTATGCAGCTAGCTAAAGAGCATCATGCACATATTATGCACGATGTTTCTAATGTTGTACTTACTCCCTCTGTTTTATATTAGTTATCTCTAACTTTGTATAACTTTATACTAAATTAACGACAACTAATATGAATCAGTTGGAGTAGTTCATACTAAAAAAATGACTTCGGCCTTGGTTGATGTACACCGCAATCTTAATTTCAACATACGGAGTACTATTTCATATTATAAAGTATTAGAAGAAACCGAATCCAAGAAAGTCTTAATACAAATAGCATATCACACAAATGCATCACATTTTTTTCTTATTGTATTCCCACCAAGATTGGTTGAATACAACATGTGGGTACTATGTCCAAGCGGTTGCATCAAGGACCTGCCGATGCATCAAGGACATTGCAGTGAGGACCACGAACGGGTGGTGCATATTTGTACTTATCATACTTTCAAAAGATTTTACTTGACCATATATGTTTCTTACACGCCAATGTATATGAGGCTAGTGCTAAAGGATGTACTACACATACTCCTACATCAGGCGGGTGGAACTACTCGTATTCTTGAGTGTTCTCTTATGGGTATAGATCGTTAAATTTTATAAATATAATTACATCATTGAAACTATCTTGCGAAATTTTCAAATTCATACACAGATTATAGCTCGAAACTCGGAAAGGAAAATATAGTGATATATGAATTTGGCTCGATCGTTAGCTTTGTCAGCACTAGATCCGTCTTGCTTATTTCCGAATCAGGTAATGAAATCATATCTATTTTTTTACGACAAGATAAATACATGTTTCGTTGGTGTCATGATTTTCTAGAAAAGATGCGTGACTCATACAATGGTGAGTTTTTTCTAGCTTATTTAGGATGCACACTTGGGAGTACTGGATATAGTATCTTAGTGTGCCAGCATGGTGATTGTCTTAAGTATTGCGACTTGTTGCAATCAGTCGTCACTGAACTGTCTTATTATGTACACTACTCATCTTTATCCCATTAAGGCCATATTACCTGCCGGACGTGTTAACTAGCTAGAGTGCGTAATCAGGGAGTAGTAAACTATATATACCTTCTCACTATCTAGAGCCAGGATTTAAGAACCACTGACATCAAGGTCCGTCTATATCTAAATGGATTAAGATTGGGTGTACGTATGTCCCTTTAAGGAAACTCCAACTTACACTTCTTCACCATAGTTGCACCTTTTTTTTTAAAAAAATACTTACAATATTCACTGAATTGGCAATGGCCTCAAACATAAGAAAATCACAAAGGGGCTTATGATTAGCTGAACCGACTTGATTAAACACGCATGGGAACCTACATGAAACCACATCGAACATGTGCAATATGTGCTGTCACTCGCACCGATGCCTCATCCGATATCGAATTCAAATGTACATATTACACCACAACAAACTTTACAAGTGTCTAAATTAATACGTCCGAATTTATATAAATCTCCAACACACTTTATGGACGGATGAAGTATATATAGATCGATCGGTATAGACGTGCCGGTAACAGCTTCAGCAACAAGCTTGAAACTGCCTATACGCAAGCAAAGATTTGTAGAGGTGAAATGAGGCATGTGCGCGTATGCTGTATGCATATGCAAAGACGACGACTAACCAACCAATCCCCGCACACTACATGCGCTCAGTGCCGCGAGATACCGACCAGAGGGAAAGCTTTTCCAGGAATTTCGCCGCTCGAGAAAACTCAACGGCATGTACGTTTGGGCTCAGATTCACGGTATACCGGAGCTATACCGGAAGCTTGAAATCGTTGATGATCTTGCCCGCAAAATTGGGAAGGTAAAGGAAGTTCAGCTAGCCCCAAAACTGTTCTTTGAAGGCAACTATGTGCGTGTTCGGGTTCGAATTAACATTGAAAAGGCTCTGATGAGGTTTGTCTCTCTTACAATCCCGGAGGGAAAGAAGAGGCTAATGGTGAAATACGAGAAGCTACCATTTTTCTGCAAACGGTGTGGACTCCTTGGGCATGATCATGAGGAGTGTGGTGATGGCGTATGGGAAGAAAAACAGCTGCAGTGGGGCTCTTGGATGTTGGCTACTCGACGTGCAAACCAGCCGAACCCAGATCCTCGTCGTTTTACACCGAACGCTCCATCTCGTGGAGGTTTTTCTGGTAGGGGAGGAGCGACTACTGGCTTTGCCAGGAAACGGTCTTCTGAAGAGGCCTCTCTTGATGATACTACTGATCTGACTGATACAGGTTCCAGCCCTATGAAGACCATACCTTCTGATTTGGAAACCGAGGAAAAGACAGTAGGGAAGGAAGCCACTGCCGGTATTAGTAGGAAGCTGGATATGAATTCAGTTGAAATCACTATGGAAGATGGAACTAAGGAGTCTGGTATGCGAAATACAGACACGCTACAGTCCGAGACAGCGCCTCCACCACCCCCTGTATATGTCGACCCTCGTGATCGAGCGAAGATGAGGAAGACGGGAGAACTCACAAATAATTTGGCAACATCGGCGGCCTCCGTGGAGGAGGACCGCCGGGCCCAATGACGACATTATGCTGGAACGGTCGCGGAGTGGGGCAACCTGCGACCGTTCAAGAACTCGTCTGTCTCGTACAGACGTACAAGCCATGTCTAGTCTTTCTCTGCGAGACCAGACAAAGTAAGGAGCGAGTGGAGAATTTACGTTTCAGAATCGGAATGAAAGAATGTTTTCAGGTGAAGGGGACTGGGAAAGGAGGCGGCATAGCACTTTACTGGACGGAGGACGTTATTGTTGATCTCCTTTCTTTTAGTAACCATCATATTGATGTCCATATTAGTGGTGGCCCCTATGATCACATGTGGAGAGGGACTTTTATTTATGGAGAGCCGAAGGCTAGTGATCGCCATCATATGTGGACAAAGCTGCGGCAAATAAAGGATCGCTCCGACAAACCTTGGCTTATGTTGGGTGATTTTAATGAAGCAATGTGGCAGGAGGAGCATTTCTCCCAAACAACACGATCGGAGAGGCTTATGATGGACTTTAGGGAGGTTTTATCACACTGTGATCTCCATGACATTGGCTTCATTGGTACGCCTTGGACTTTCGACAATAAGCAGCGGGGGGAACGTAATGTAAAAGTCCGGCTAGACCGAGCTGTGGCCTCACCGGCGTGGTCCTCCCTATTCCCGGAACACCGGCTTCGACACCTAACGTCCTCCCGGTCAGACCATTGCCCGATTCTTCTTGCCGTTGATGCTTCCACCAATTGCCTGCCGAGTGTTCCATGTCGGAGATATGAAGTAGTCTGGGAACGGGAGCCATCTCTTTCCGCTGCGGTCGAGGAAGCGTGGTCTCGGAGAATACCGGGACAGGATCTGGGTGATGTGGCTGCCGCTCTTCGCTCTGTCATGGACAATCTACATAGGTGGAAACGAACTCATTTTAAGTCTGTACCTAAGAATGAGGTTGTACTAGCGGTTCAATGCTTCTTTGCAACTGGAACTATGCCCGAAGGAGTAAATGATACTGTTATTGTTCTAATTCCGAAGAAAAATGACCCGGAGGCCCTAAGAGATTTTAGACCTATTAGTCTGTGCAACGTCATTTTCAAGGTAGTTTCGAAGTGTCTTGTTAACCGGCTTAGGCCACTACTCCAAGATATTATCTCGCCAACTCAGAGTGCTTTTATCCCTGGGCGCCTTATTACGGACAATGCATTAATGGCGTTTGAGTGCATCCACTCTATACAGACGGGTTCAGCAGCCCGTAGGAATTTCTGTGCGTACAAATTGGATATGGCCAAAGCGTATGATCGCGTGGACTGGAGGTTTTTGGAAGGGGTTTTAGCGAAATTGGGCTTTCATAGTCAATGGATACGGTGGGTAATGGAGTGTGTTACCACCGTGCGATACACTATTCGCTTTAACGGACATATGTTGGACTCCTTCACCCCAACTCGTGGTATACGTCAAGGTGATCCTCTTTCACCGTACCTTTTCTTATTTGTTGCTGATGGTTTATCCTGTCTCATTCGGAAGGAGATTGAGAGCAATTCTCTTCGGGAGTTGCATATTTGTCGGAGGGCACCCGGAATATCCCACCTGTTATTTGCGGATGACAGTCTCCTCTTCTTTGAGGGTTCTGTAGAACAAGCTACAGTGATCAAATCCATATTGGACCGTTATGAGCAAGGTACTGGCCAACTTGTAAGCTTGGGGAAGTGTTCGATTATGTTTGGCGATCAATGTACAGCGGCTGTACAAGCTGAACTAAAGAATATCTTGCAATATGATACTAATTGTTTTGAGGAAAAGTACTTGGGCCTACCGGTACCTGAAGGAAGACTGAAGAAGGGGAAGTTTGTCTCAACCAAAGGAAAATTTGCCAAACACGCGAGCGATTGGTCTGAGAAATATATGTCCTCGGGGGCAAAAGAAATCTTAATCAAGGCTATACTTCAGTCTATCTCGACATATGCTATGGGTGTATTCAAATTCCCATTGGGACTCGTCGATGATCTTGAGCAAATCATACGCAACTTCTGGTGGGGAGATGAACAGAATAAAAAGAAGCTCCATTGGCTAGCTTGGGATAAAATCACACGTCCTAAAGCGAAGGGAGGCACAGGATTCCGAGATCTACGCGTCTTTAACCAGGCCCTTCTGGCACGTCAAGCCTGGCGACTTTTACAATTTCCTGATAGTTTGTGTGCTCGACTCCTGAAAGCTCGCTACTATCCTTCGGGCCATCTTATTGACACAGCTTTTATCCAGAATCAGTCTCAGACGTGGCAGGGTATAGTTCATGGTCTGGATTTACTGAAAAGAGGAATTATATGGAGGATTGGTACAGGCTATAATGTGAAGATCTTCCGTGACAATTGGCTTCCTAGACCCGGTGCTCTGAAAGTTGATGGAAGGAGAGGACATTCGCGGAAGAAGTGGGTAGCTGATCTTATTGATCATGAATCCAGAACGTGGAATGAAGCTATTGTTCGTGAGTGTGTGTGGCCCCATGATGCAAATACCATCTTAAATATTAAATTGCCATCTCGTGCAACGGAGGATTTTATTGCCTGGAGTGGCGAAAGTAACGGAGCTTTTAGCGTCCGTTCAGCGTATAGAATCGGCATGCAAGATTCGTGGCAGCGACTGAATCAGGGCCAATCTAGTTCAGAACCAGACGGCGATCGGAGAATTTGGGATCTCGTGTGGAAGGCAAAGGTCCCACAGAAGATGCGTGTCTTTGCTTGGCGGACTGCGACAGACTCTCTAGGTGTACTCACGGGACTTCACCGTAGAATAAGTTCGGTTAGCCCAGTCTGCTCTATATGTGGGCAAGAGGAGGAGGATGCACACCATGCCCTTGTCCGCTGTACCCTGGCGCGTGCTTTGCGAGATGAGCTGCGTGCACACTGGTCCCTCCCTACAGAATCTATTTTCATGAACAATTGCAAGGACTGGTTTTTTCAGCTTCTAGGCTCGACCACTTTGGAGGTACAAGCGAAGGTTATTTATTTGTTATGGAGATCCTGGCATCACCGCAACAATGTAGTCCATGGTGACGGGAAGGCTTCGATTTCGTCCTCGGTTCAATTCTTGGTGAACTATCAACAATCCTATGCGGCAGTGACTAATGGGAACAATGCCACCTTGGATGTATGCTCCTCTTGGACTCCTCCGGGCGACGGCAAAATAAAGGCCAATGTTGATGCTGGTTGGGACTCAGTGTCGAAGCACGCTGGACTTGGGATCATCATTCGTGATCAGCTGGGGCAAGTGATATTAACGGAATGGAAATTTATTCCTTTTTGCAATAGCGCTGAGGAAGCGGAAGTGCTGGCTTGTCTTGAAGGAATTCGGCATTTGATCAATCTACAGAGGTGGCCAGCGATCTTGGAGTCTGATTGTCTCCGTGCTGTGATGTCGATATCGTCTGAGTCCGTGGAACAATCTCCAAGCTGGGCACTAATTCTAGAGGCACGGGAACTTCTGAAGATCTTTCGAGACATCGTCGTCTCAAAGGTGGACCGTGTGTGCAATGGCGTTGCTCATGTCTTGGCGCAAGTAGGAAAATCAGGTGTTAGTGCTATTTTATGTGACTCTGTCCCCGACTGCGTTCGGAACCTGGTTTTTCTAGATTGTAAGAACACTCTGTAATCCTTGGGCAGCAGGTTTTCTTTCGCACTCTTTTCCTTACCAGGGTACCTGAGGGGACTGGAAGGTTTTTAATGAGGCGGCCTGCTGCATCTTATAATATATGTGTTCTTATGTCAAAAAAAAAAAGAGAAAACTCAAAAGAGAGCCATCATCCGACTCAGCCTGGCGGCTGAATCTATCACTAAGTATGTAAAATTAGGAACCTGCATGATTGGTGCAGCTCGCCATTTTGTCCAACCAAATCACACAAATGACCAGATCTATCTCACACGCACAGTATAATTCATAGACCTGCTGGTAACAGCTTAATTTAACAGCAACTAGCAACTGTCTATACGCAAGCAAAGACGTGTAGAGGCACTGAGGCATATGCGTATGCATGAAAAACGACGACTAACCAACCAATCCCTATTCACTACATGCGCTCACTGCCGCGTTACCCCGATCAGAGAGAAGATCGTGAAAACTTTGACAAGAATTTCGCCCAAAAGAACTTAAAAAGCGCCATCATCCGACTCAGCCTCATCACTTAACCGATCTCACCTCCACTAGCTACGCCTGTACACATAGTTGAAAATATGGCGACATTTCCAGATTAACTTACATGCAGCTACTCAGTTAGCATGGTCCTTAGTCCTTTATTGCGTGTAGGTGTAGCTGAATGTACCAGTTGTAGATTAATCTTAGTTGACTCGAAGTCAAGCACCAATTATCTTTGGTGGAGCAGATAGCAAGATAGGCCAGAACCTAACAGGATCTACTGGATTGTTTGGGGCCGGCAGGTCGGATATGATGAGATGAGTTGGAGCGATCGATCGACAGCAACCAGTGAAGAGCGATTGGCACAGTTACAGTTACTTAATTGCATGCACAATCCACCCATAATTGCAGCAAGCTGGTAAGCGAGAGCGCCAATTTTCCAACGTGCTAACGTCGTCAAAAGGGAAAGAAAAAGCCCCGAAAGGGCTCCCGCTCGCTCTCTCATAGTTATTCTTTGGCGTATTGCTCTCAGACCCTTGCAGTTGTATGGTTGATCAACGTTTTTTCTTTATTTGAGAGCATATGGCGAAAACTGTCATAACACAGATTTGATATCGACCCTGCCATCTGTGCGAATTAATTACCTAACTTCAATATTGTGCCTTGCAGATCATGTTCTTCCTAACGGGACAAAAAAAAGGTCGGATATGGGAAGCAGAATCTACAGATTTGAATAAACAACAGTCCACGCCCCTACTTTACAGAAACTAAACAGATTTGACTCAATGTTGATAAGGATGACGAAATGGCAGTACTTTGGCATGAACCAAACAAAAGAAATGAAAAAAATTGCATCGAAAGGCTACAACGACATGTTTGTTCCATGATAACTTACATTTTTATCCCATTCAGTTCCAAAAGCTATCTAATGACACAAAGTATTCTAGTTCCCAGAGTCCATCTACTGTATATCCAATATGGGTAAATATCAAACAACGACACAACAGGCCCCTTCGCAGCTGAACAAAACAGCGCAGGCGCACGCCTCTGGACACCAACCTCCTCATGTACAAATTACACATCATGTAATAAACACATGTACACTAGTCTCAACAAGAAAATTGTCATGCGAAAAAACGCAACAGGAAAGTTACCCGCAAACATCCACCCGTCAACACCGCAAACCCCCTCCCAATCGGGAGGGTAAAGGTCGTGCCTTGTGACTCAACCAAGTATAACTCTCGTTCCTGTGCTGATCAAACAGCTTGATCATCACCGGTTCACCCATCAAACCATCTTGGGGCTTTGACGGCTTCGACCCAACTTGTGCACAATGAACATCTGGTGTATTCTAGCCTAGCAAGTCCTTGAAGAGATTAGGATTGTTCCCTGTTGGTGTCACACCAACTTGCCGTGCGGTGGCATCCTTCTGCAAGGCATCTTGAAGACTATGGCCCTTCTTTGCAGTTCCTGCTTTTTGGGCACCAACTGCAGGTTCTGCGGATACACTAGTGGTTCCGGTGTCATCCTGGAAGATGGACATGAGGTCTGGTGTGTTTGAAGCGATGGGAGCTGAGGTTGCAGAAACAACCGGAGAGGCCGATGTTGGTCCAAGGAGCCCATCTAACTGTGAGAAGGGGTCAGCTGATGGAGCACTTGATGGAACTGGCTCACCCAGATCCATCAGATCTGGTGGTGGGACAGCTGGGACTACTTGCTCCTTGGCAGGCTGAGGTGCTGCATTAGCAACAGTTACTTTCTCAGTGGAGGAACTCTCTTTTGCTGCCCTCCTACCAGCATGTGCCTTCCGATCAGCTTTTGCAGCCGAACCAAAAAGTGAAGCAGCCAGCCGTTGTTTTTCTGCTGAAACTTCTGCTACCTGCTGTTTCTTAGAACCATATGAGGATTCCCGTGCCTGTGAACTTATAGGACCTCCCCCGTCAGAGTTAGAGGCCCCATTGGCTGCTTGTTGGCTAGAGGTCGAGCTTGAAGGTGTAGAAGAGGAGGTATAGGATTCCCTTCCCCATTTCTTCTGAACCCCATCAAGACGAAGTTTGGCACCAAATTCACCAGAAGGTGCATTGCCTGATGGCTGGGATCTTCCTATCTGATGGTCTTCCTTATAGTAACTTGGTTCTGGAACTGGAACAAGGTCAGTAGTCGGTAGGTAAACACTGCTTTGTGAGGTTGCTGTAGGTACTGAAGGTTTAGGTAGCTCATAGGCCTCAAATCTAAGAGCATGGGTAGATGTATCATGTTGGTCCTGTGTTCTGTAGGTGCCAGCACTTACAGCACCTGAGCGTTCACTTTCAGGAATGTAAGGTGCCGCACCGTTTTCCAAGGCTTGCTGCACATAACTGTTTAAAAATGAGAGGTTTCTGTCGACCTGCAACATAAATTGATATTCTTAGGTGTTAGACCTATTGGATACATAATGCCTTTGACACTGAGAGGTAAACAAATTCACAGCATGTCAATATTCTTGTTCGCATAATGCCTAGGTAAAAAGAGCGCATTTGGGTTCATTTATACTCCCACTATGCCAAAGTATAGTGCGTATTAGGTTTTTGCAAAGTCAAATAATGTAAATTTTGACCAAGTTTGTACACAAGAGTATCAACATCTAGAATATAAAATCAATACCACTAGATTTGTCATGAGGTATATTTTAATATGGTATAATTAGATACTACCTCTGTCCATTTTTTGATGTCAAAAATTTGTCTAAATTCAAATGTATCTAGACACGCTTTAGTGCATAGATACATCCGAATTTAGACGAACCATCAGACATCTATTAATGGACGGAGGGAGTATTATAGATGTAGATAATTTTCTCAATTAACTTGGTCAAAGTTGGTGCAGTTTGACTTTTGCAGAAATTTATGAGCACTATATTATGGCAAGGAGGGAGTATTTGGTAGTAATTATATCAGCTCTTATGAATGTTATATGCTTGCTTCATCTTTTGACTAAAGCAAAATCATGGTAAATTTCGTCTTGAACCATGTAGAAATTTTGCTGCATGGAAAGCTGTAAAATTATTTAATTAACTCAAAAAGATCAGATAAATGTGAAAACCATTGGATGACGTAATTTATGAACTTCAGATTGATTAGTCAAAGAATAGAGATTTCAAAATTTCTTCTCTCACACAGCTTTAAAAAGCTTATTTAACTTATTTAGGCTTTGCCGGTGTAGAAAACATGCAATACATGCCACAACATATCCCAAATTATGTTGCTGATCCTGATTATACTCGGTTACCAGAGATCCACCCAAACTTCATATGACCCAAAACCATTGTATTATAAGGGACGGATAGATCTAATCAAGGTTGCATTTTGTACTATTAAATGTAGAACATTTCCTAATGAAGCAAACTGAAAAATCAAAGTAACATACTCAGTAAAGGAAAGGGTGCGGATTTTTGGAGGACAGGCTACACATAACCTTTTTTTGAAAAAATCGAAAATGGCATTCTGAAATTTCAAAAAACAATCTGAAAAAAAATCTAGATGTAGACGATGTTGATTTCTATAATTTTGCTAAAATTGAAATTGAGATACCATATATTTGAGGCTGCATAAAAATGACAAAATCTGACAGATTTTAAGATTGTGAGAGTTTGCACTGTTCACTATTGTAGATGTTAGATTTCTTCATTTTTGCACAGCTTCGATAATAAGGTATTTCGCATTGCAACTTGGCACATTGGTAGAAAACAACATTGTCTACGTCTAGATTTATTTTCAATTTTTTCTGAAACTTTGAAACGGCATTTTTAATTTTTTCAAAAAAGAGCTGTGTAGCTCGGTCTACATTTTGGTTTTCCGGTAAAGGAAAGGCATAACATACCTCAATATCTTCACAACTGGCATCCAAGGGCATTACACTTCCAACAGCCTGTTTGTCCAAGCCTAGTAAAGCCTGTACCTCGTATGCACGCTGCTGCAAGTCTGTTGAATGCGAAGCTGATAATTCATCTACCAATGACTGAAACTGCAAACAAGAGGGGCAGATTTACAAATATTAGATAAACAAACAAGAAAAAGTAATAACCAAACCTATACACAAAGAGTTTCTAACTAAATGAAGCAGTTTTGTCTGAAGTAACAAGAGGGGGCAGATTTACAAATATTAGAAATACAAACAAGAAAAAGTAATAACCAAACCTATACATAAAGAGTTTCTAACTAAATGAAGCAGTTTTGTCTGAAGTAACAAGAGGGGCAGATTTACAAATATTAGAAATACAAACAAGAAAACGTAATAACCAAACCTATACATAAAGAGTTTCTTACTATTAAGCAGTTTTGTCTGAAGCAAATTCATATACTCCCTCTGGTCCGGAAAAAGTGTCCGGCTGTTAGTCTAATTATGTTTTGCAGTTAAACCCTTCAAAATTAGCATTTATGGCATGACCTGGAACGGTTTCTCGTGCCCGAGCGTGGTATTGGCCCCGTCTCCTTCCCCACATTAATGCGTGCCAATGAATTAATGCGACCAGACTTTATTATGCAGAGGAGTGCGGGTTAAGGAATATATAAGTACAGGGTTCTTTTGGGAAAAAGGATCGTCCGACACTTTTTACGGACCAGAGGGAGTATTTCTTTTCTGTACACTCGCCTCCACCAGGTAGACAATATTTACATCATGCATTCTATTTCTAGTGTTTTCCTCTCGCTTCAAATGTTTTGCTTCACATCATTCAGTATCGAATCATGTACCGGACCAAGCAGTGGGTTTGCTTCTTAGAGCTACGCAGTACAAAGCATGCCATCATGAAAATGAGTTCAGGCAGAAGGTTGTCTTAGAGCTACGCAGTACAAACATGCCGTACAGTTAAGCAATACAGACATGATACTGTGAAAACATACAGGACAAACTGACCGTACTTAATTTTCTTTAGTTGGCGGTGCTTGTCCTATATGCTCAAGTTCATAAATTAAAAGCACAACAGCTGCTTGCCCGTTGAGGCAAAACCACCAAAATGAAAGGATAATAATACACATGCCAATGTAATATAACAGAACTCTAGGCAACACAGTTTTAGTTATTCTAACTTACCCATGACTGTTATACTTGTGAAAACAACACATGCAAACTCATTTAGTTCAGATTTGAACTAAAGCCACAGCAAGAATTATGGAAAGAAGCGAGTACTTATCTATTTCAATGCACATGCAAAGCTGCATGTAAGAATCATAGTTTGAATTGAAACATATGACAACTAAAGGTCAAAACTGACAAGGAGATGCAGAAAAGAAGCATGATTTCATTTACCTCGGGCAACATAGCAGTCTTCCTTCCAACAGCAATTTCAAATGCAAAAATCTTCAAAATTGCTGAGACTGCGTAACCCTTAAAGAAACGGTAAAAGGCACATGCCAAATAGTACAAAAAGGATACATATATTAGCAACACAACATAGACTTGTACAATAATGTAAGTGCAAAAAATAGCTTAAGCTTAATGCATGCCACAAATACGGTCTAGACTAGATAAATTTGAATTCCAGGATGATTCAATGAAATCATGGAATGAAAATTGACGGTCATATCCACAATAAACTGCCTCAAGGGAAAACCAGGAGGTTTGCACTAATGAATGTCTGTATGTAAAAAATATTTTATACAAATTTGTGGAACTCAAAGGTAATACAGTGCCGACTTGGTAATTGTGAGAAATCGATAATGTATGTAATACTGAATAACTATACTCCCTGCGTGACTGCGTCCCAAAATGTAAGGCGCACTTTATTTTGCACAGCCTTCGATGCACAACTTTGACCACTAGTATATACTTATATGAATTTGGAATGTATAAATGGTATTGTTGCATTTTTCTTGCAAAATCTTTCATTTGATATATCTTTATTATACTAATTTTGTGGATGTATTATATGTACAAATCAAAGTAAAAGTTGTAAGTTGTTGACCAGCGAAAATCAAGGGCGCCTTACATTTTAAGACAGAGGGAACCATATATAAATTGATTATCCAGTAGGTATGTAGAACATGAAGTACTTCCAAAACTGATCCTAAATGGTAAACTGATAACGGGCACTGTTTTAGCTTGACCAAAGTAACTCCAAGTTTATAATGTTCCCAAAACTATAGTTACAGAGTATCGCCACAGCTAGAATATATCTTCTCATATTACACTTAGAACATGCAAGCTAGAAAAAGGCCCAGGCGGTGGATCAGTGATAGACAAGCCAGGTTAAAAAGGCATACCCTGACAGTGTCATCCGTTGGGTGGGCCTCTGCCACATCACACAACTTCCCGATAATATAAGAAGCAGGATGCTTCCCATCTGATGTTCCGTATTCCCCCAAAACCCAGCATATGATCTGAAAGTAAAAAATGAAACAGTATAAATTACCCCTAAAACTCACTTCAGGGTACAAAAGAAATACAGAATACATAACTACCTGCAAAAATGAGGACGGAAGCTTTGGCTCCCCCAGAATCCGGAGGTACGAATCGACCTGTTTAAGAAAAAGGAAGAGTTATATAACTGATCACATAGTTAGAGAATCTTAAAACGGAGAATCATGCATCCAGTTGAAGAGGCTGCTAAAGTCTTGTTAACGCTAAAAAAAGGTACTCCGCCCAATCAAGCCGAACAATATAGCAACAACTGAAGCATGAATACTCCTAAATTACCCTCTTTTGTCCATTATAAAGTTAAAAAAGTAATAAGTATGGCCAGTTCAGAGCTAGTATTCTTTTTACTCCCTCCGATTCATATTACTTGTCAGTAGTATAGATGTATCTAGAACTAAAATGTGTCTAGATAGATCCATATTAGAGACAATTAATATGGATTGGAGGGAATATCTTTTTCGTGACATTGTTCCGTAGCAGATTAACGACAATTCCATATTGGCAACAATCATGTTTACCATTAAAAAACTCAGCAACAAGGGATTACAGGAAGTTGAGAGTACATACAGCTGATGATCTCAATTGACTATCAGCACCTTCATCCTCCTCTCCAAATCCTTCAGCAATAAGACGCATTAGATTGTGCGCCACTCTAATGTTGACAAGGTCTCCAGCATGCTCAAAGACTTTGTTCATGGTCTGGAAAAGAATTAAAGGAGTCAAAGGATTTTCTGTCAAAAGCAACCAACAGTTGAAAATTACATCAAGTGGTTGACAAGAAAAACACAATACTCATGGATTACCTGGATGAACCACTGATTGCTGGGCGCAAACTGTTCAGCTAGCTCAACACAACGTGATGCAATTTCTGCCTTATAATGGTGATCAGTTATGCTGATCATGTACTCAATCATCCGATCAACAATCACTTCGATATTAGTTGATTTTGTCATCTTATAAAGAAGCTCAAAGGTCTTGCGCTTCAAAGTGTCATCAGGGTCCTACTCGTAAGAACGTCTAATGGGTCAGGAATCAAAAGTACTAGTTAAATAATACAACGAGAATGCTGATACAATCGCATGCATCTACCAAGCTCACAGATAATAACATGAAAATGGACATGCCAGTAGCAAAAAAAAACTAGGTAGAGTAATAGAACATATTGAATATAACAGATTGATATGCCCTTCAGCTCATTAGAATCACCTTTTCAGGTAACATGATTTGATTTGATAGGATGTAACATGAAAATGTAGTGTCAACAACATATCACAATTTTTAACAAAATTAAGTTCTGTGGCTGGGACATGCTATTGATAAAGCGTCTTAGATTCATTTTATCGCAGCATGCTATAAGTACATATGATATATTGATATGGATGGCTGCAGCACAATAGATAGTCTATTGTTTGACATGGATTCTGGAGATGTTAGCTTGTCACATTCCTCACCTCTAAGCAATCGATAACAGCCAGCTGGTGCTCTTCTGCAATATCAGGATTTATTTTTATTAGTCGTCCAAGAGCATCAATGCCCATATACTTAAGATTATGGCTATCACTCTGCAAACAGCAAACGGCAGGTAAGGGTTAGCTTCCAGTTAAGTAACAAGCACAAAAATCATGAAAGTCATTTATTTCGCCCTATAAAAGTGCCAAACCTTCAGAAACTTTGATGTTGTTTCAGCTGCAGCATCTAGCATCTTAGAGTTTGGGAAAATGCACGAGATACAACATATGCACTCATACAATATTGCATTGCCAATGTTGCTCGCACTATCACCCTTCCTGAATATGTCACCCAAGACAGTGTACATATGACCACTCGCTTGCTTGTCACCGCTACCCAGTACAGCAAGTATTTTCAATAATTTTATCTGCAAATAGCAACAGAGAACATCTAAGGAAATAAGATGATGCCAATTACACGCCTAACATAGCATCCTTGAACCAACTAATTTAAAAGTATAACTCACGGACCTGAATAAATGGTGCTGGCATTTGGTGGTAGTCGTAGGAAGTTGGAAGCCTCCTCTCTGCAACTTGTTTGAGAATGTTAACAAAGCTAACAACTAGATCCTTGTACGCATTTGGATCTTCCAAAACCAGGTCGTAGAGTGGGCATAGAGTTGCACCCATCACCCCAGGATCATTATCACAGAGTTTCTGCAGAACAATAAGCACCGCTGTTGAGAAGGACGAGTTCTGCTACTTCTACTCTAGTTGGGGAGAAGCCGAATTAGAGTAAAGAGGCGAAGGAAAGGCAAAAATTAATGTTTTTGGACCTTGCGGAAGTTGGAGACTAGGTGGGAGACGGATGAGGGGGATCGCTGGTAGAACCGGTGGAGCGCCATGACAGCCTTCTTCCTTACGGCCTCCTTGGGGTGCGCGAGGAGATCGACGACCTGGGGCAGCACGGCGGGGATGGCCTCCTCGCCGATGAGCCTGCTGGCGGCGGTGAGCGCGGCGCAGACGACGAGGTAGTTGTCGGACCTGAGGTCCTTCTGGATGGTGTTGACGACGAGGATGACGAGGTCGTGGCGCTCGTCGATGAAGAGCGCGACGGCGAGGTAGCCGGTGCGCTTGAGCGGGAGGGACTCGTCGTGGGTCATCTTGACGGCGTGGATGTGGCCGAAGGAGGCGTCGTGGCCGAGCATCTCGGCGTAGACGAGGCGGAGGAGGAGCTCCTTCATCTTGCGGCGCGGCACGTCGGGGTCGGCGAGGCGGCGCTTGAGGTACTCGAGCTCGCGGACGATGATGCGGTCCTCCTCCGCCTTGGAGCGGGCCTCGCCGATGGACTTGACCAGGTCCAGGAACTCCTTCGACTGCCCCCACCCGCCCTGCGACCCCATCGCCAGCTCCCGCCCGATCGTCCGGAGCTGCTCCATTGCGTTGGGCTGGGGGCGCGGGGTGGATGGAGGATGGTAGGTCGCCGCCGGCGACGGC
This sequence comes from Lolium perenne, assembly GCF_019359855.2. NCBI lineage: Eukaryota > Viridiplantae > Streptophyta > Magnoliopsida > Poales > Poaceae > Lolium > Lolium perenne. The sequence goes on from NC_067246.2 coordinate 306,071,509, forward strand.
GACGGTGGTGGCGGTGAGGGGCGGGGAAGTGAGGAGGTGGAGATCTGGATCGGGCGAGTGGGAAGGTGGGTTTCTTCGTCGGGTAGAAGGGGGAGATCGGGGATCAGCCTTGTTTTCCCTCTTTTTTTTCTTGTTTTACTTGGCTTGTTTTGCTTTGTCCAAACTCCAAAAAAAAATGAACATAAACTTCAAAGTTTTTTTTTTCTAGTGCATCATTTGTGGCAAAAAAAAATCTTGGATGGAGAATTTGGTATCCATAAGATTTCATTTTGCACATTAATGAGTGAGTTCAAAACTTGAAATATGTTGATGTGTAATTTGAGGAAAGTTATTCATTTCCGACGTTCGTTAAGAAGACTTTAGATCCAACCCCTCGTGTCCATGTGTTGGACTGAAGGAGAAAAATGTGCGAGATAGAGGAGGAGGGCGAAGAAGAGGAAGGAAGGACTGGAGGACTGGCCTTAAATCCAACAACCGGCAAGGTGATCTCAAAAAAAAACGACAAGGTGATGGGAAAGGTGTCACGCGAAGGGGCACACGAGTAATGAGCTTCCGCCGAGCTTGAAGGATGGCCAAGTCAGGGTGTAGAAGGGTCATGACAATGCGGTTGACGGAACAAGGAGGGTGGCAATGAAGAGAAATAGTATATATGTATGGTGACATACTTGTATAGGAGTATGCGGACGAATCCTACTTACAAAACAATTCTAAATCTTGGCCATTGAGAGATAACAGTGATGTACCCCTACATAACCCCAAGGCTCTAGCAGAGGAGAAAGCTTTTCGAAACCCTTAAGTAGTCCCAAGAGAGGCTCAGTCTATAGATATGGTAGATCACAATAGACTACTGATACGTCTCCGACGTATCGATAATTTCTTATGTTCCATGCCACATTATTGATGTTATCTACATGTTTTATGCACACTTTATGTCATATTCGTGCATTTTCTGGAACTAACCTATTAACAAGATGCCGAAGTGCCGATTCTTGTCTGCATTTTTGGTTTCGTAAATCCTAGTAAGGAAATATTCTCGGAATTGGACGAAATCAAAGCCCGGGGGCCTATTTTCTCACGAAGCTTCCCGAAGTCCGAAGGAGAGACGAAGAGGGGCCACGGAGGGCCACACCCTAGGGCGGCGCGGCCCCCTGGCCGCGCGGCCCTGTGGTGTGGGGCCCCCGTGCCGCCTCTTGACCTGCCCTTCCGCCTATAAAAAGTCTCCGTGACGAAACCCCCAGTACCGAGAGCCACGATACGGAAAACCTTCCAGAGACGCCGCCAACGCCGATCCCATCTCGGGGGATCCAGGAGATCGCCTCCGGCACCCTGCCGGAGAGGGGGATCATCTCCCGGAGGACTCTACGCCGCCATGGTCGCCTCCGGTGTGATGTGTGAGTAGTCTACCCCTGGACTATGGGTCCATAGCAGTAGCTAGATGGTTGTCTTCTCCCCATTGTGCTATCATTGTCGGATCTTGTGAGCTGCCTAACATGATCAAGATCATCTATCTGTAATTCTATATGTTGCGTTTGTTGGGATCCGATGAATAGAGAATACTTGTTATGTTGATTATCAAAGTTATGCTATGTGTTGTTTATGATCTTGCATGCTCTCCGTTACTAGTAGATGCTCTGGCCAAGTAGATGCTTGTAACTCCAAGAGGGAGTACTTATGCTCGATAGTGGGTTCATGCCTTGCATTGACACCGGGACGGTGATGAAAGTTCTAAGGTTGTGTTGTCTTTGTTGCCACTAGGGATAAAACATTAGTGCTATGTTCAAGGATGTAGTCACTAGTTACATTACGCACCATACTTAATGCAATTGTCTGTTGTTAGCAACTTAATACTGGAGGGTTCGGATGATAACTTTGAAGGTGGACTTTTTAGGCATAGATGCAGTTGGATGACGGTCTATGTACTTTGTCGTAATGCCCAATTAAATCTCACTATACTCATCATGATATGTATGTGCATGGTCATGCTCTCTTTATTTGTCAATTGCCCAACTGTAATTTGTTCACCCAACATGCTGTTCGTCTTATGGGAGAGACACCTCTAGTGAACTGTGGACCCCGGTCCAATTCTCTTTCTTGAAATACACCCATCGCAATACTTGTTCTATCGTTTTCGCAAACAATCATCTTCCACACAATACGGTTAACTCTTTGTTACAAAAGCCGGTGAGATTGACAACCTCACTGCTTTCGTTGGGGCAAAGTACTTTGGTTGTGTTGTGCGGGTTCCACGTTGGCGCCGGAATCACCGGTGTTGCGCCGCACTACATCTCGCCGCCATCAACCTTCAACGTGCTTCTTGACTCCTACTGGTCCGATTAAACCTTGGTTTCTTATCGAGGAAACTTGCCGTGCGCATCACACCTTCCTCTTGGGGTTCCCAACGGACGTGCCAACCACACGCATCAAGTAAATTTCTGGCGCCGTTGCCGGGGAGATCAAGACACGCTGCAAGGGGAGTCTCCACTTCTCAATCTCTTTACTTTGTTTTTGTCTTGCTTAGTTTTATTTACTACTTTGTTTGCTGCACTAAATCAAAACACAAAAAAATTAGTTGCTAGTTTTACTTTATTTGCTATCTTGTTTGCTATATCAAAAACACAAAAAAATTAGTTACTTGTTTTACTTTACTTAATATCATGCATGTTTTTATTTCACTAGTTAAGCATAATGGAAAACAACAAAAATATGAGAGATCTTTATGAACTTTATCTTGAATTAGGACATGATGTGTTTGAAGAGAGAATTAAAAAACCCATGGAACTTTATATGCATGCTAATGGGAATGTTATTACTATGGATGCTTTGAACACCATTGTTGCTAATGCTATGGAAAATTCTAAGCTTGGGGAAGCTGGTTTTCATGATCTTTTTATTCCCCCAAGCATTGAGGAGAAAATTTACTTTGATGAAACTTTGCCTCCTATTTATGATAATGATATTGGACTTTTAGTACCGTCTGTTATGGAGGATAAATTTGATTATGATTACAATATGCCTCCTATATTTGATGATGAGAATAATAATGATAGCTACTTTGTTGAATTTGCTCCCACTACAACTAATAAAATTGATTATGCCTATGTGGAGAGTAATAATTTTATGCATGAGACTCATGATAAGAATGCTTTATGTGATAGTTATATTGTTGAGTTTGCTCATGATACTACTGAAAGTTATTATGAGAGAGGAAAATATGGTTGTAGAAATTTTCATGTTACTAAAATGCCACTCTATATGCTGAAATTTTTGAAGCTACACTTGTTTTATCTTCCTGATCTTGTCACTTTGCTTTTCATGAATTTATTTGTGTACAAGATTCCTTTTCATAGGAAGCATGTTAGGCTTAAATTTGTTTTGAATTTGCCTCTTGATGCTCTCTTTTGCTTCAAATAATATTTCTTGCGAGTGCATCATTAAAACTGCTGAGCCCATCTTAATGGCTATAAAGAAAGAACTTCTTGGGAGACAACCCATGTTTTTTTTTACCTACAGTACTTTGTTTTTATTTTGTGTCTTGGAAGTTGTTTACTACTGTAGCAACCTCTCCTTATCTTAGTTTTGTGTTTTGTTGTGCCAAGTTAAGCCGTTGATAGAAAAGTAAGTACTAGATTTGGATTACTGCACAGTTCCAGATTTCTTTGCTGTCACGAATCTGAGTCCACCTCCCTGTAGGTAGCTCAGAAAATTAAGCCAATTTACGTGCATGATCCTCAGATATGTACGCAACTTTCATTCAATTTGAGCATTTTCATTTGAGCAAGTCTGGTGCCATTTTAAAATTCGTCAATACGAACTGTTCTGTTTTGACAGATTCTGCCTTTTATTTCGCATTGCCTCTTTCGCTATGTTGGATGAATTTCTTTGATCCATTAATGTCCAGTAGCATTATGCAATGTCCAGAAGTGTTAAGAATAATTGTGTCACCTCTGAATATGTCAATTTATATTGTGCACTAACCCTCTAATGAGTTGTTTCGAGTTTGGTGTGGAGGAAGTTTTCAAGGATCAAGAGAGGAGTATGATGCAACATGATCAAGGAGAGTGAAAGCTCTAAGCTTGGGGATGCACCCGGTGGTTCACCCCTGCATATATCAAGAAGACTCAAGCGTCTAAGCTTGGGGATGCCCAAGGCATCCCCTTCTTCATCGACAACATTATCAGGTTCCTCCCCTGAAACTATATTTTTATTCCATCACATCTTATGTGCTTTTTCTTGGAGCGTCGGTTTGTTTTTGTTTTTGTTTTGTTTGAATAAAATGGATCCTAGCATTCACTTTATGGGAGAGAGACACGCTCCGCTGTAGCATATGGACAAGTATGTCCTTGGTTTCTACTCATAGTATTCATGGCGAAGTTTCTCCTTCGTTAAATTGTTATATGGTTGGAATTGGAAAATGATACATGTAGTAATTGCTATTAATGTCTTGGGTAATGTGATACTTGGCAATTGTTGTGCTCATGATTAAGCTCTTGCATCATATGCTTTGCACCCATTAATGAAGAAATACATAGAGCATGCTAAAATTTGGTTTGCATATTTGGTTTCTCTAAGGTCTAGATAATTTCTAGTATTGAGTTTGAACAACAAGGAAGATGGTGTAGAGTCTTATAATGTTTTCAATATGTCTTTTATGTGAGTTTTGCTGCACCGGTTCATCCTTGTGTTTGTTTCAAATAAGCCTTGCTAGCCTAAACCTTGTATCGAGAGGGAATACTTCTCATGCATCCAAATACTTGAGCCAACCACTATGCCATTTGTGTCCACCATACCTACCTATACTACATGGTATTTTCTGCCATTCCAAAGTATATTGCTTGAGTGCTACCTTTAAAATTCCATCATTCACCTTTGCAATATATAGCTCATGGGACAAATAGCTTAAAAACTATTGTGGTATTGAATATGTAATTATGCACTTTATCTCTTATTAAGTTGCTTGTTGTGCGATAACCATGTTCACTGGGGACGCCATCAACTTTTCATTGTTGAATTTCATGTGAGTTGCTATGCATGTCCGTCTTGTCTGAAGTAAGAGAGATCTACCACCATATGGTTAAGCATGCATATGTTAGAGAAGAACATCGGGCCGCTAACTAAAGCCATGCTCCATGGTGGAAGTTTCAGTTTTGGACAACAATCCTCAAATCTCAAATGAGAAAATTATTAATTGTTGTTACATGCTTATGCATAAAAGAGGAGTCCATTATCTGTTGTCTATGTTGTCCCGGTATGGATGTCTAAGTTGAAGAATAATCAATAGCGAGAAATCCAATGCGAGCTTTCTCCTTAGACCTTTGTACAGGCGGCATAGAGGTACCCCTTTGTGACACTTGGTAAAAACAATGCATTGTGATGATCCGGTAGTCCAAGCTAATTAGGACAAGGTGCGGGCACTATTAGTACGCTATGCATGAGGCTTGCAACTTATAAGATATAATTTACATGATGCATATGCTTTATTACTACCGTTGACAAAATTGTTTCATGTTTTCAAAATCAAAGCTCTAGCACAAATATAGCAATCGATGCTTTTCCTCTATGGAGGACCATTCTTTTACTTTCAATGTTGAGTCAGTTCACCTATTTCTCTCCACCTCAAGAAGCAAACACTTGTGTGAACTGTGCATTGATTCCTACATACTTGCTTATTGCATCTATTATATTACTCTATGTTGATAATATCCATGAGATATACATGTTACAAGTTGAAAGCAACCGCTGAAACTTAATCTTCTTTTGTGTTGCTTCAATATCTCTACTTTGAATTATTGCTTTATGAGTTAACTCTTATGCAAGACTTATTGATGCTTGTCTTGAAGTGCTATTCATGAAAAGTCTTTGCTATATGATTCACTTGTTTACTCATGTCATATACATTGTTTCGATCGCCGCATTCACTACATATGCTTTACAAATAGTATGATCAAGATTATGATGGCATGTCACTCCAGAAATTATCTCGTGTTATCGCTTTTACTGCTCGGGACGAGCAGAACTAAGCTTGGGGATGCTGATACGTCTCCGACGTATCGATAATTTCTTATGTTCCATGCCACATTATTGATGTTATCTACATGTTTTATGCACACTTTATGTCATATTCGTGCATTTTCTGGAACTAACCTATTAACAAGATGCCGAAGTGCCGATTCTTTTTCTGCTGTTTTTGGTTTCAGAAATCCTAGTAAGGAAATATTCTCGGAATTGGACGAAATCAAAGCCCAGGGGGCCTATTTTCTCACGAAGCTTCCGAAGTCCGAAGGAGAGACGAAGAGGGGCCACGGAGGGGCCACACCCTAGGGCGGCGCGGCCCCCTTGGCCGCGCGGCCGTGGTGTGGGGCCCCGTGCCGCCTCTTGACCTGCCCTTCCGCCTATAAAAAGTCTCCCTGACCAAACCCCCACTACCGAGAGCCACGAGACGGCAAACCTTCCAGAGACGCCGCCAACGCCGATCCCATCTCGGGGGATCCAGGAGATCGCCTCCGCACCCTGCCGAGAGGGGAATCATCTCCCGGAGGACTCTACGCCGCCATGGTCGCCTCCGGTGTGATGTGTGAGTAGTCTACCCCTGGACTATGGGTCCATAGCAGTAGCTAGATGGTTGTCTTCTCCCCATTGTGCTATCATTGTCGGATCTTGTGAGCTGCCTAACATGATCAAGATCATCTATCTGTAATTCTATATGTTGCGTTTGTTGGGATCCGATGAATAGAGAATACTTGTTATGTTGATTATCAAAGTTATGCTATGTGTTGTTTATGATCTTGCATGCTCTCCGTTACTAGTAGATGCTCTGGCCAAGTAGATGCTTGTAACTCCAAGAGGGAGTACTTATGCTCGATAGTGGGTTCATGCTGCATTGACACAGGGACAAAGGATGACAGAAAGTTCTAAGGTTGTGTTGTGCTGTTGCCACTAGGGATAAAACATTAGTGCTATGTTCAAGGATGTAGTCACTAGTTACATTACGCACCATACTTAATGCAATTGTCTGTTGTTAGCAACTTAATACTGGAGGGGGTTCGGATGATAACCTGAAGGTGGACTTTTTAGGCATAGATGCAGTTGGATGACGGTCTATGTACTTTGTCGTAATGCCCAATTAAATCTCACTATACTCATCATGATATGTATGTGCATGGTCATGCTCTCTTTATTTGTCAATTGCCCAACTGTAATTTGTTCACCCAACATGCTGTTCGTCTTATGGGAGAGACACCTCTAGTGAACTGTGGACCCCGGTCCAATTCTCTTTACTGAAATACAATCTACTGCAATACTTGTTCTACTGTTTTCTGCAAACAATCATCTTCCACACAATACGGTTAACTCTTTGTTACAGCAAGCCGGTGAGATTGACAACCTCACTGTTTCGTTGGGGCAAAGTACTTTGGTTGTGTTGTGCAGGTTCCACGTTGGCGCCGGAATCACTGGTGTTGCGCCGCACTACATCTCGCCGCCATCAACCTTCAACGTGCTTCTTGACTCCTACTGGTCCGATTAAACCTTGGTTTCTTACTGAGGGAAACTTGCCGCTGTGCGCATCACACCTTCCTCTTGGGGTTCCCAACGGACGTGCCAACCACACGCATCAACTACCATTGATTTAATCTTAATGATAATATAAATTAGAAGAGGCATTTACGTACCACTTTTATCCATCGTGCGCGCCAAATTCTAGGTAAAGTTGTGCCTCTCATGTTTGTACTTTGTATACCCTTGTTCACATAATAGAAGTGAATATGTCCTTTGCACTTTCGGGGTAAAAAGAGAAGAGGAAGGGGTAGAGGAAACGTGGAGGAGGATGGCATCACAAGAGAGAAAGGGCGCACCAAGAAAAAATCACATCTAAACCTAATACTAATTTGCAGTTAAATTCACGCTAATGAACATATCCTATTTATTGTAATTATGAAAACATGATTCTACAAACTCTGATAAGCAACGGCGTAGCTATGAAGGAGTCAGGGGGGCCACCGCCCCCCAGCCCATGGACATTTCTTGAAGGATCCTGGGAAATTTGGCCCATTTGCCTCCCCTAACTTTGGCCCAAAACGTTGAAATTTTGTTCTATAAGCCCATTTTCCCTCCATGGAAACGGCCCAAGCTCCGCCACTGTTGATAAGGTCCATCATTACGGAGCCACTATCACCGGATACGAGCTAGTGGAGAGCTACAACGAGCCGACACTTGTGCTTGTTGGAGCTTCTCATTCGGTGATTGTCTACGCTGGCACCAACTCAAACATATTTGAGTAGTACAATGGCAATGTCTTCGAAGGTCCCTATGGTATGGCTCTGGACCATAACTTTCTACTGGAAGAGGGTGAAGTCTACTGGATTGCCAAGAACTCCTGGGGAAGCAAGTTGGACGAGCATGGCTATATCATTCTCATGAATATGTAGAACCATGTAAGTTGTGTGGCTTGAAAATTCGGGGCCAAGGGGAAATGCTCCCTCCCCGCGCAAAGTACATTATTGTAGTCTATACCTTCGCTAGGGAAGGTGAGTTAGGGCCAAAGAGGGCAATGGCGCCCATATCAAAGTTTAGTTAGCTCTCATTTAATCTTCTTTGGCCCCTTCTGTGATTTTGGTCAAGCTTTGCCATTTTCATAAACAATAAAAGTTAAAACGTGAATATAATTTCAAGGATGAGAAATGAAATACATGTATTTACACAGAATAAGAAACCAATATATTTATACCTATGAACAGTAAATCCCATAATGGGACGTGATGCAAATACGGATGTTGTCAAATTAATTCCAAATATCCATGTGTAGACCGGATGTTTACTCAATCGACGAGGATACGAATATCTGATAGCTTTAGCAATAAAATATTATATATGAACTAAATAAATTAGATAACTACATTTAAGTGGCACATGGCACTAATCGATAGCATATAGTGGATTGCTTTTTAAGGATTGGATGATAGAGTAAAAATAAGAATGTAATATATTCCATGCATAGAAGAACTACCATGTCCGACCATTTGTTTAGTTGTTCAAGCGATAATCAACAAGTATATGAAACCATAATTATGTTAGTAGACTACATATTCTTTGGTTTTGAAAGGCAAAAGTTTTGCCTCGTATATCATTAATTAAGAAGGAGTGTTGGCAAGGTTTAAAAAATTCGAGGGCTAAAAGGGACTCGATACTATTACAAAAAAAGGGGGGGATTACTCTCCCGGCATTAAATCTATAAAATATTTTGCCCATGCAAGGGTTCAATGTTTTGCTTTTTCTTTGATCTTTGCCATGTGGGTTGACGACATAGAGCTTTTCTTTTAGGAAAACTCTTGTGTTTCTTTCGTTCCAAAGCTCCCATGACACAATCATGAGTACCGGGATGAAGACATTTTTATTGTGTTAGAGGCTGAAACCAATGAAGTCCACCAATGTTATACTGTTGCAAATATCTTCCAATCGTCGATTTGCATTTCGTGGAGATGGAGCCCAAATTGCATCTTCTACGCGGAGGAGGTTGAGTAGGATCTATTGGAAGTGAACTTTCATTGGGTGTCTTCGGCGACGTCTTCATGAAAGATAACATCTTGGAGCATAGCCCAGAGGTTGAAGAATCTTGCAAATGGTTGGTCATGACCCCGTTGGCAATTTCTGTTCGGGTGTCCAATCATTGTTATGAAGATTCACCTTGACACTTCTATTCACACGCTTTGAGAGGAGAAAGATGGATGGTGCTTTATCTTTTGGCTTGCACCCTTGTAGCCAAGACGCGATACGGAGGAAGGGAAGAAGGGCTAGGATGGAGACCCAGCAGATTCAAAATCATATATGAAACTACTTTTATATGGTCAACTGCATCCAAATATCACTTCCCGCGTCGTAAGAGCAATGCTTGAGAAGACAGACCGGAGCGCACAGGGTCGCATGGTGTTTGCTGGCAAAAAAGCGGTAGCAGGAAGACACTATCGTCAGAAAGACGTGCACCTATCATTATATTCCGTAGCAACACACATGTATTTAGCTAGTTTGGAATAAAGGGAGCGTGCCAGAAAAACAAAGGATTGTCGAGAGAAGCTCACGCAAGCCAGCAAGTTGCAGCAGACAGATCTGGGCACTGTATTATCCAAGAACAAACACCTAATTTCATCAACAAGATAATTTCAGTAAAGAATTGTGTACAGACACGAATTAGCATACATCACTATCCTGTTCGTGCCTCGCTCAACCTTGTCAGTCTACAAGATCAAATTTTACATGCACATTGCTTAACCAAAAAAAAAAAAAGTTTGCCGAGTACCACCCCTTTCCAGTAACACTCATATATTACAAGCATGTCATACCATGGACAGGAGACACTTTCTGTAGGCAGAAAACCTAAGTCAGGTTACAGTGCAGCAACCTCTCCAGCACTGAACTCCCTCCTGATAAAAAATAATCAGCTCACAAGGCAAAATAAACATCAGCGAGCTCACAATGCACTAGCCTCTCCTGCACTGGACTTGCTCCTGGCAGCTGATAATTTGCTTCTTTCTAGCCACCAGAGCGCCGATGTTTCAGCTACCAACGTCCAAAACCACAAACACCATTGTTTACTTGTTGCAAAGGAAGTTCACCAAGAAGCTTAATCTGCCTCCCCAAGGCCATCACTGCCGTCCCCTCTTTTACTGATCGCAGCCATACCACCACGTTTCTTGCCACCGGATGCCGCCTCCGCATTTTTCCTTAAGACGGCCCCAGGTGAGGGATATGGTCTTTGTTGGAACAAAGGTCCCTGTTAATTAAATCGTAAAAAGAGGAATCATTATTCTCGGTAGGGTATACTGTTAGGTTTTAGTCTATACATTATTTGAAATCACAAGTACTGTATTTTTTCTATATAATTCTAAGTTCCTTGTAGAGATCAAGAAAATGGGACCGGAAGTACAAGTTGATGGTAATTAAAGGCCCTCCCCAAGGCTCAGGCAACCAAGATATGTGGAGGTGGAACAGGAAGTAAGGTTTGCTCCCAGAAAAACAGTATGTTACACACTAGCGGGTGTTTAGGCACCAGGATGTATACTTATCATTTAAACTGAAGCCAAAGAAAAGGAAAATATATATTCCAAGACCAGATAAAGGAAAGTTGCCAATCAGATAACATACAGATGCAGTTGTATCCGCTGCCCGTGGCTGTACACCCTTCAAGCCAACAACCCTGAAAAAAACAGAGGACTAACTTGTTAGTTCTAGGATAATTAACTCGATATACCTGCACTCTTCCTCGATTGGCCAAGCTAGACTGAAGCACATCCTGACTAGTAGCTACAATTTCCAGTTAGAATATCAATTTGAACCGAGTCGTAATTAGTCTCCAGGAAGAGGGGGATCATGTACCAGCCACCACGTGGAGCATCTGAGTAAGAGCTTGGATCCATTGGGTCAAGATCATCATCCTCAGCGCCTTTTCTTTTCCGGTTATCCTTTTTGTTTGCTTTTCCAGAAGGGGGTTTTGAGCTTGATCTGCATGTATATGACAACACTCAATAACTAATATGATGTTTTCATACTCAAGCATATGATGGGTGTAAATATGTTAGCAGCATAAACTATGAGAAGCATAACAGATTAGGCTACCAGTTGATATGCCAAATGCAGATCCCATTTACCTGTCCTTAGCTGCAATATTATTTCCTTGACTTTTGGGAGCACTGGTGCCACCTGAGTGCACAATATTGTTCGAGTAAGATGGATACTGTTGAAAAGGAAGATTCTGAACCCTGCAAAGGAGAATCACAAGCAAACCTTAGCTACATTCCTAAACTGTTTATTTGGTTATAAATAATATATAAAGAGGTCTGCAATGATATAAACATTTGTTTAAAAATATAGATTGATCCATAAGTAGGTATACTTTCAGACAAGCCCCTAAAAAACTACATAACATGTACTCTACTTTACAAGATTAGGTTATCAATCGAGTACCTTGTGCAGTGATTGCAATATCCCCACGGCTGGACAAGACCAACTCCAAATCCACCGCAGCCTGAACATCTTTGCATGTGAGGGTTCCAGATATCGGCATTTTGAGCGGTCGGCTGAACTGCAACATCGGTGGATCCTTGTGGCAGAACACCCGGATTCACAACATTGGTGGATGCTTGTGGCACATCACCCGGGTTCACAGAAATAGGTGGCTCCCACTGTGTTGCCTGTGTCTTTGTATTATAGTAATATTTCTGGCCTAAAATAATGCAAAAAAAACATATCAATATTTTAGAAAGTGTGTAGACAAACTTCTCTAACTTTAATTACTAATGCATGTACAAAAACAAATTGTTCATGTCAAAAACTCAAAAGGGTGTCAGTAGATTTGTGACGAAATTCTATCCAACATAACAATTTGTAATATCATACTCCTCCGTCCCATGAAAGATAGGTATTCATATGAAAAAACGAAAGTTATTCATAGATTTTTCCCGTTTTAAAAAAATGTATGCATAGATTTTTCATAAGGATGAAAAGTACGCTGTTTGTCCTTCCTGAGAACTAAATTTCACTTAATCTGTGTATTTTACTACACTAATGGCATTTATAAAATTAAGGTATGACTTAAAATTAATATCTGATTTGTTCCCATCATTCGAATAGCACAAAATTGTTTTTGAATGTTCGAAAAGTTCAGAAACAAAATGGTGGCACTTCTCTCTTACAAATATGGAGTTAGTACAAAAAATACAACACCTGTTGACTTGTCAAGTGCCTCCTCCCAATTCTCTGGCAACGATGGAGCAGCTTGATGTTGCACAATATTCACAGCACCACCAGGGCGATCCCATTGGGTCACTCCAGTGCTTTGGTTGTAGAAATAAGAAGCACCAGTAGTTGGATCCTTTGCCTCAACCTAAAATAGAATAAGTTAAGGCAGGGGAATGGACTCTCGCTACTATCAGCTCACAATCAATAGATGCAGAAAATATATGGTATATAATAGCTGTTGAAAGTTGCCACATATAATAGTGTGTCCAGGATGCCAAATTAAAAGTAATAAACAGATTACTCCAGATAAAAGTTTCTTACAGAAAAAATGCACTTGTAAATTGACCAAGAAAATCAGGAAAAGGTAGCTATGCGCATCAGCTAGACAATTTGTTAGCAACCTCGCAGAACAGGCATGCCTAAGAAAATGTTAGCATATACTTACCCAGCCAGGAGCCAACTCTAGGGCAGATTTGTTATGGCCTTCTTGAGAATCTGCCTGGAATTCAGTGGCACGAGAACAACGTGAATGCATGAGATAAAATCAATTGTGCACTTAGGTTCACAGAAGAGATGTTACTATGCTAGTACTTAGTAATACCATCACAGAAGGTGATCTTTTACGTTTTTCAGTACACCACTCAGATTTTTTTTAACTTATGTAGTTATGTCACAACATCTTCTCTTCATCTAAGTCCCATACACACATGATCCTACATGATATTAATTGTTTTCGTGTCTAAAGATGTATAGTAAGATGGTGCTAGCACTAGTTCAAGATTTTCCCACCTACCAGCATTCAGTTTCCAACTTCCATCATCCATTCCAACAGAAAGAGGAGGGAGAATAAGTGCAAGATAAAGCACTAGTTAAAGAGTACAAGTTACATTTTGTTTATCCGTGCTATTAGTAATTGGATTTGCTGCCTTGTCTTTAAGAATTCCCCTTGCTTTTAACCTCTGCTTCAAGAACTCAGGTAGATCATCAGCATCATCTTTTGGTTTATCTACAGGAAAATTATTAGTTAGAAAGCAGCAAGTAATATAGAGAGAGGTGGCATGTAATACCACAAAGCAGGAAGTAGCTTAGAAAGAGACGGCTTACTCATTTGAGCACTTGAAAAATTTCCAGCATAATAAGCACCACCTCCTGGTACGCCATAGCCATTGCCAATTTCAACATTGCCTGTGAGCATGCTTAATCATCAGGTTTAGCTAGGAGCATCTCAAAGATGGAACCAACAACACATCTAATGGGTGTGTGATGCAAGAAAATGATAGCTAAAATGTTAACTGCAAATAAACATAAGTTGTGTAATACAATTCCTTTCACATACAATACTGCTTTCATAATTCTCCTGAGACTTACTATCACCATAGAATTTAAAATAATAATCACCAAAATTGAGGTGCTTACACACGTAAGAAGTGTGCAACTGAAAATAGAAGGAGAATGAAAGAAAGAAAAATAGATTATATTGTGGAAACACAATGACCATTATCTGGATGAAGTGACTTTCCCCTTTTATTTGCCATCTCCGCGCGATGGTCAACCGTCATCTTTAACAAGTGTTCCTAGAAAAAAGCAAGATAAAAACTCTGAATTAACTAATGAACCTCCAATTTCACGGAGAAACAAGCGAAGGATAAAATGACATAAAAGAAAAGGAATTATAGATTATTCACCTTCAGTGCATTAGGGTCGCGCCGGCTCGAAAGTATGTCTTCCCCATATTCTGCAGGATCATTTGTTGCTTCTGCATGTCTGGATGAAAAGGTGCACATAAAACAGCAGCATCAAGCAACTGCGGACAAGCAGCACAGAAGGAAATGGGAGGGAAACAAACCTTTGATTCTGAATTACTTGCTGTGTCTCAATGTCCTAGTTATCACATTGCCACTGATCAACAAACAGAAAAATAATGCAAGTATAATCTAGATCCTCTGGAGGATGTTATTTACCTGTTCGTGAAGAATAGCCTCTTGGACAGCAGATTCGATATTTGCTGCAGAACCATTATGGTTGGCAACCTCGTGAGCAGTCGGATGGCCACCGAGATCCGAATGCACGTTCCCAGCAGCCGTAGTAACACCAGGAGTACTTTGAGGGGGAGTGGAAGTCATGTTGGGCTGCGTAGCGTAGAAGGGGCCTGCTGTATTTAGATTGTTGCCATTATTGGGTCTAGTGTTGTATGGTGTTGGATAAGCATGCGGATGTGGATTTGGATGAAAAGGCTGGGTTGCATAGAAGGTGTTTGCTGGATTTTGATTGTTATCGCCATTGGGTCTAGTGTCATACGGTGTCGGATAAGCATGTGGACGTGGACCAGGCTGAAATTGTGAAGGTTGATTCGAAGGTGGCGGACGCCATGGTCCAACGCCAGGAGGTTGATTTGAAGATGGCTGCCATGCTCCAACGCCAGGGGGTTGATTCGAAGGTGGTGGCCGCCATGCTCCAACACCAGGAGGCAGTGGCTGATTCAGAGAGCCGTCCATTATTAATCAACAGCTAAATACAACACGTTACTCCCAAATCTCCACCAGCTTAAGCTCAGCAAACGGATCTGCAACATAAGGCAATCAAGTGTAGCAACATCAGCTTCACAGTTATTGCTCTTTGGTCTTCAAATCAAACTCAGTTGTCTTCATGAATCCATTAAATATGCTGTATAAATGAGGAACATATAATTAGGATGTCTTAGCCACTGTCAGGTCTATTCAAGCTTTGCCTCACTTTGTAATTTCCTAACATGTTTGCTTTTTTCTCAGCGCGCACTGGAATCTATGAACAGAAACAACAACTGCGTCCAGTATCACTACCTCTAAGTTATTAATTTGCGCCGCAGCATGCCGAACATAAACCCTAACACCCAGATTGCGACGATGTAGACAAAACGCTGCATCAACAGGGCTATTAGGGTTGTGTCAACACCTAGCCATATGAAGATGCCAAACGCAATAATCATCAATTAGAGCCCAAAGTGGCATCTATTGGGCGGTTCCGCGTCTTGCGTGGTGCGAGCTCATAGCTAGGGCATACCTATTCGATTCTTACGGGTCAAAATCTTGGAGAGGTTCAAGTAAACACAGGGATCCAGCGGGCGAAAAATCGGGAAGCAGGAAGGTACCTTTCTCCGGCGAACTGCGAGTCGGCCGTGGGCCTCCGGCGACGAGCAGGCGGCGGCCGGCGGTGGGATGGAAGGGGACGAGTCTGTGTTGGTCGAGCCGCGAGCTAATTGGCGGTTCCCTAGGTACGGTCTTCTCTGCCGTCAGATCTCGGCCGCCAATCCTTTCACGGCCAAGATTGATTGGCAGTTGCAAGTTGTGAAACGCCCGTTTTGAATACGCTTTCAGAGCCAGTTCACGCACATACAGAGTTAAAACCCAAAAACATGAACGCCTTCGTGTAGGAAACTAGGTGACGCCCCGCGCGTTGCGGCGGAAAATCATGTTAATAACAGTTGTTTGCTCCACAAATGACCCTCTAAAATCGCCAACGAAACAATAAACTTAATTATTCTTATTAATGGGCAATGTGTAAGAAATGTGTTGTACCGAGAAAGTCAAAAAGGAGACTCCACGGTCATATACCTCATCTTCCATCGGGCTGTAAACATGAACTGATTAAGGTCCATATATGGTGTTGAAAAGTTAGTTGATTGAGCTTGAATTATCTAATGATGATCTTAGCCTAAGGACCATACACCAGTATTATTTTAGTAGTACCACCATGTTCTATTAGACCCAGGTACTTATACATTACAAAGAAAATTATCTACGAAAGTTAAACAAAATAGCCGCTAAAGGACATTAACTATTTGATCTTTCTAAGTGAAGATAAAGCAGTCAGAAGAGAAATTTTGTGGCAAACTATATGGTTGTCCAGACCTTAATATATATAGTTCTATATTAGTAACATTTAAGACGCATGTGAAAATTTCTTACCCAAGAAATCCGAATGTTCAGTTTGTGCAGGCTGGAAGCCTCATAGCTTGGTTAAGTTATAGGTAGATTTTTTCATCCATGCAAAGCTAATAGATAGACTTTTGATACCTAAATTGGGGATACTTAAGTGTGTTCGATACAACCAAACATCCGGACAGCTCCACAAAAAAGCTTCAGCCTTGTAGTATCTAATTTTTCATCCATGCATAGATAGATATTGATACCCAAATTGGAGATACTTAACTGTGTTCGATACAACCAAACTTTCGGACATGCTCCACAAAAAGCTTCAGACCGTATACCCATTACATAAAGGCTTGGTTGTCCAAGATTAAAATAAAAGGCTGTGAACATCCTGGGTCAGATTGTTCTTCCTTTTGCTTGTACAAATTAGAAAGAGATCATCTGTGGTCTTTTTCGCCCTAACATGCATCATAGAACAAATACTTTTCTGTGGAAATAACACGCAGAATAATTAATGCAAAAAAAACATCTGAATGGAAGCATATTAGAATATCATCGATTTTGTGTCCGACCAAATAAGTAACTCAAAAATGTGTTACCTAGGAACATTGAAGTTCTTGATTCATTCTTTCTCGGTCGTATAAAAGAGAATGAACAAACGCCTGGTAATCCTACCTTGGTAGTAGGAAAAAATAAATAGACAACATGGCAACAAATGATTAATATCTGTTAATCCTTTATGTCGAATTTTTCTCGGTCTTCAACTGCGCATAATAGAGGATCTGCATCAGGAATAGGGCTTTTGGTTTCTTCAGATTGACGGTAACACATTTGATTAAATTTTACAGTAAAGAGCATCACATATAAAGTTCAAATCATAAGATGAGAATATGATCAACTTGTTCTTCGCCTAGCAGCATACAATTGTGGGATCCAAGAGATAGGCTCCGCCAGGCTCCACAACTGAGCTGATAGAACTCCCATCTGCAAAGAAAAAACGTAAAACTACAACATTATCCATCGGAAACAATCAAACATTTAGGCTCCATCCACCAAATCAAGCTACTTGCTAGTCAGAACAAAAGAAGTATTACCACTCTCCACGCCAGTGGAGCTGGAGACATCTAGAAAGGCTAGAGAAAATTAATCTGCAAGAGGGAGGCGATGTCTCTCAAGGAGCTCCACAGCAACGGGGTTGCAGCCTGATGAACGCTGGTCGCGTGGAAGCCCAATCGTGTAGGCCGGATGATGCATATGATGGGTACTAAGGGCATCTCCAACGCACTGACCCAAACGGACGTCCCTTTCGAGTCGTTTGGGTCGCCGCGCGGACAGGCGGACAGCGTTTCGCGTCCGGGTGTCCGTTTGGATCGTACAGTATGCCCAACGCTGTGTCAGACTCAAATAATTTTTTCTCCTCTTTCTTCCTAGTAGTACTAGTTGCTAGCCTGGGCCACGCCGCGCTCGCGCTGCGCCACGCCGGAGGCCGAGGCTAGGGATGCCGTGATGTGCCTGCCTCGCCGGAGGCCGTGCGAGCCTGGAAGCGCCATCGCCGCGAGGAAGCCGCGCCCGCGCTGCTGCGAGGAAGCTCCGCCCACGCCGTGTCTCGGACCGCGGCAGAGCAGGTCGCGCCGCAGCGAGGAAGCTCCGCCCGCGCCGCCGCGAGTAAGCCGCACCCGCGCCGCCGCGAGGAAGCCGCACCCGCGCCGCCGCGAGGAAGCTCCGCGCCGCGCCTCGGACTGCTACGGGCAGGGCGTGCTACGAGGCCGCGCCGCGCGATGCGCCTCGACGGAGGCCGACGCCGGGGACGCCCGCGTCCCTCTGGCGGAGTGTGCGGAGGTGCCGCGCGGCCGGACGAAGCTGCGGCGCGCGTCGTGGGCGTAGCTTCCGCGCGGCCCAGTGCGGAGCTGCGGCGCGGGCGGACGGCTCCGACAACGGAGCGAGCGGCCGGCGTGGGGCAGCGTGCGCGGAGGCTCGCCGTGACCGCCGCCGTGCGCCGAGGCTCGCCCGTGGCCGCCGCCGCCGGGCTTGAAGGGGCTCTCCCGTGGCCGCCGTGCCCGGGGCTCGCCGTGCTCGCGTGTGGCCGACGCGGCCGCGGCGCCCCGCTTTGTGCCTCGCGCGGCCGGCTCCGCCACCGCACAGACAGCTCCGGCCCGCTACACCCCCTGCTGCCGACGCCCGGGTTGCCCCGGCGACCTCTGCGCCCGCTCCAGCGGCACCACCACCATTGCGGCTCCGGCGACTTCTACTTGGAATGAAAAAAAGAGGAGGCGGCAGAGCCGGGAGTCTCCAGGCGAGGGCGACGACGAAGGTTAGCTAGGCGAGCTCCAGTCCGACGGGGAGAATGGAGGTATCCATGGCAGAAAAAGTAAACAGAGAGAGATAGAGGAGAGAGATGATATGGGGACTTTTTTGTCACTGACAAATGGGCCATGAACAGACATGCGCGGATGAAAAAAGGACGCACGCGCTTGTCCGGCTCGCCCCAAAAGCCACGCAAATTTGGTCCGGCTATGGGTCGTTCCGGACGCGGCAGCTGTCCGTTATTAGTTTAGGTCCACGCGTTGGGAGCTGGTTTTACCCAAACGGACCAATCTGATGTCCGTTTGTCCGTTTGGGTAGCCCGGTTGGAGATGCCCTAAAGGGGAGCAAGGTCTTTATCAGCACCAATATGTCCGTTCGGCTGCCTCCACAAAATGGGTGGCCCAGTTAATTTCTTCGCACACATGCATGCTGGAGGAGAGGACTGCTGGAGAACTGGAAATGATGAAGTAGGACTGCAGGAGAGAGGAACACGCGGGTCTGTCTTTTGGTTTCTCGGTGGGATCACAACAACGTTGCGTACGTCGTGCAGGCTAATCAATGTTTTGCAGGATTGTTAAATGTGATCTAGTAGAATATCTAGTCCGTCTAAATTTGATCAAATGGTTTGGACTATTTTAGATGATGTGGCTCATTGTGGTGGCAGCTTGCAAACATTAAATACATATAGTGGGGTTCAACTTTATAGATATTATAGATTAGTAATGCCCCTGTTGTGTGGAGAGGAGCACACCCTCCATCGTCGCCTAGACGCGCTTGCCGTTGGGAAGCCACAACACCTCGTCTCCGCAACCATGCCGAAGCTCATGTGTCGCCGCCACTAAGAAACCCCCCACGATCACACGAAGGGGAGGGCCCCGCCACCACCTTCACCCCCGGGCTTTACTTGGTGGTGACCCTGGTGACGTCGGGGAGAGGGAGCGGGGGAGAGTAAGGGCTGCCCTGCGACGCCGTGATGATCGCCTCCCATGCCGCCTGCGGTTAGGTGATGCGGGGATCAAGGAATGGGGTGTTCCACTTATTCATTTTTTAAAAAAAAACGTACACAATTTTTTGGTGGAGACCATGTTTAGAAGTTCCCAAAAGTTTATAAAAACTATGTATCATGTTCATTTCACAACTACTATGTAATAAACAAAAACACAAATAGTACAGTTCATCGCTTGATTTGGTTTTCTTTTATAGCTCCTGAATCTGAATGAGTTTGAACTTGGAATGTTGTGATCTATGCAGAGCTTCACCTCCCCAATAATTTTTAAGGAAACTTTTGCAGATGATATTTCTGTAGTTTTTACTGGTTTCCAATTTCCACTTTACATTGGTTATTACCACCCGGATATTTCTCCATGTGATGCAGCCAACGATGAACTGCTTCATTTTCATTTTATTTACGCATGTGTGTAAATATGTAATCCACCGATGCTGCAAGATTCTTGACAGCGTTGCTATTCACGAGATTCTACAGCAGCTCATGCGCATGGTATCATCGTTGTCTCGCTAACCCTGCTAATGTATTTTTGTCGTGCACTCCCGACATGGTTAACTGAAAGATTACACTCCGTTTCAAAAAAAAGAAAGATTACACTGGACACTACACAGCTGGAGGACATACTGCAAAGTGCACACACGCTCATCTCATTTGCACGAGCACTAGGATAATCTCATCGGAGTTAGCGTTTCCCTTGCTTGTGCACCTGTGCTACTAAGACTTGTTTGCTGTCAGGATAAGGAAGATTTTGCGGTAGACCTTTTTCGGTGGCGCTGATGTGTCCTGACTAATCTACTGCTCCTGTTAATTAGTTGTCTAACCTGTGAGAGCTTATCCTTCTTTTGGGCAAAACATCGTCGACTTCTGCTGTTCGCTCTCTCTGCAGCGGCGCTCGACGGCAAAGAACTTTCGTACAGTACATTACTCCTCTCATTTGAGGTCTTACAGATGCGTGCTAGCTTTCAGGACGAACGCCGAATTAGCCGAAGCTAGTTTGTGCAGAAAGAATCGTAGTCATGTTCACAAATTGAGATGTGAAAATTCTGCAATGCGACTTACTACGAGACGCACATTTTTAATCTGCAACCACGTACGGGTAAAGAATCTTCTGCGGTCAGCTGTCAATCTTTCAAGGGTCTTGGATATTTGTCTCAACATGAACATCTGCGCAGCTATTCTTCTTTACCCTGGAACTGCAGTTCTTCTTGAATCTTCAGTTAACTCCAAGTCAATGTTGGTTCGTCCATCACCTAATTCTGAATCTTGGTACGTGCTCTAAGCTCTATGTTTTTCGTTAGAGCTGCTGTCCTCGCTGGCTGCCTCAATCTCTTCACAAATCTGGCCAGCTTCCCAGATTCCATTCCAATAATCTGGGCAGCTGCAGAGAATCCTTTTTTTTTCGAGTCAATGTTATCGTGTCTGTGAAGATAATGCGTCGATAATCTCAACGCATGGCGATAGTAAAACTAGATCCATGCATATCCGAAGATCGAGAGGTCGGTAATCAAGGTAGAAAGATGATCCAATACATTATGCTCGTTGGAGCCTTGCAATTTACACTACCTCTGATATAAGGCTGGTGCCAATGCACCACACTACTATAGCCTGCCACGTCAGTTTTTTTTCTCACTCTCACCCCACTCTCACCCCACGGTGCCAGTGCACAGGCCATAGTGCCAGCTCTCACTTCTCTCTCCTCCACATCACCATTTCTTTTTTAGATTAAGTTATTTCACTCGATTTTTTGTAGACATTCAAAATAATGCAAGAAAATTATTTTATTCAACTAAAAATGTTACCGATTACATAATAATTAATAAAATTGTATAATAAATTTTAAAAATTACATAATAAATAAAAATTCTACTCCTCTTCCTCTTCCTCTTCTTCCTGCTGCTCCTCCTCGTCCTCATCATCTTCCAGATCAAGCTCTTTTTCCACCATCTTGATGGCCTTCGCATGTTTGCGCTTTTCTGCTTCGTTCATGTCGTCGGTTGATCGGTCTTTCATTTTGTTCCATTGCTTGAATAGCTTAGCCTTCACTAAACCCTTCATCATGTTCCTCATCGCGAAGGATTTACTTCCTACCTCACTGCTTGATGAGGTTTCCTTCCCCTTCCTCCTACCCTTACGTGTCGCGGCCTTGGCCCTATCGCGGCCCGTTGGACGCTCCTCCTCCGTAGTCGCGTCGCCAGAGCTGTACTGCTTGATGAGGGTATGAACCATATGGCGCCGGAGGTGGAGCGTATGGCCCATATGGCCCCGGAGCTGGTGTGCCGGAGGAGTATAAAACTCGAGGAAGCGGCGAAGAACCGACATTGGTGCGACGATGTGTCGGAGAGACATCATCTAGCTGTATTGGTGACCCATCGGCACCCAAGAGATCCGTGAACGTGGTCAAATCTGGTGGAGTCCAACCGGACATGGTGGAGAAGATTTGAGAGAGTGAAGGAGATGAATGAGATGAAATGGGTGTGGAGTGAGTGAAACCATATGGGGGGTATTTATAGGGGGTGGGGATGAAATTTTAGGGTTTTTTTGAACCAGCAACGGCTACCCCAACGGCTAGCTGACGTGGACGAATCAGATCGCGCCACGTCAGCTAGCCGTTACACCCTCTCGCCCGCCTCTCGCCCGCTCTCGCCCGCCTCTCGCCCGCATCTCGCCCGCTAGTCACCTCTCTCTCGCCCGCCTCTCGCCACCCTCTCGCTTCGGCGCTCTCGCTTCGCCCAACGCTGCCGCCACTCTCGCCGCCTCTCGCCTCCCTCTCGCCCCTTCGGCGCGGGCGGTTTGGCGGTAGCGGGCGATACCGCCGGGCGCCCGCGCCACCGCCCCGCGCTCTCGTCTCGCCCCGTCGCGGGCGGTATCGCCTCCACTACCGCCCGCGTTGGCACCAGCCTAAGTTAGTTACTGTACCACAGTTGAATTAATCTGCTCCATAGATAAATTTAGGCAACCTTTTTTAACAGAATCCATGACAACTAATTTGAGCGGGTGGGACTGTTATACATACTCCATCTGTCCCATAAAAGTTGTTTGAGAATTATTAAAATTCAGACGTAACTAGATACTGTTTAGTGCTAAATACATTTAAAATTTGACAAACTTTAGACAAACTTTGTAGACGGAGGAAGTATTTGTCTTTGATGCTGATCGGCCGGGCGGCCGTGGAGATCAGCATGCACGCACACAATGACGCTCGCAGTCTTGGGAAAATCATGGGCACTTGGCAGAAGAAACATGATGGGTCCGTCGTGTGACAGCTCAAACCAAGTGCGTGCCAAGTGCATTGTATTGCTTCTCCCGTTGCCGATTGCTTTGGGGGACTCCAAGATTTTCTCGGGGTCTCGGGCTGACGTGTATATGTGTCATCGATCCTTATCGGGTTGGCTGGAAAGGAAGGAAGGGTCATGCACTGCTGAGTCAGAGAGGTAGTGATAAAGTGTCACCAAAGATGCGTGATTAGGGCTATACACACCAAAATGTCAGCAGCTTTGTTCTGGACTCTCTGAAAAACAAGGAGCAGATCTTATTTTCAAGTAGTACTGCAACGAGTCATTTTTGCTTGGTGCACCGTGAAGTGTCAAATTGAGATGAAACTAGACACTATAACGTTTGCATAGAGTACCTATCAAGTTCGAAGTACTCCGTGACAAAACCTCGTGACCTTCAACAAAACATCAACTACAGAGCCCTGGCTTATAAAGATACCCTAGATCTAGAGATTATCACCTATTGTGATGATCACTTTATGATTGGTTGCTCAGCGAGTTCAATATTTTCCATTTATTCGTCAGGTTAAGTGAGGTTCCGTTGTGATTCATGCTAGCAATAAGTTGCAACAAGTGATGCGATCGTGATTTTTTTAAGACGTACCTAAAGTTGCAACTAAGAATAGATGAGAATTAGCAAAGCCGTTTTCAATTTTTTTTTGCAAAACACAGTACAATCAAAGACGATCGCACATACACGCACACATTCATCCTCTATAAACACACGCACGCACGCACACCCTACCATCTCCAATACATGCCTTTGTGCAATTTATTCTTGTGTGCATATCACACACAAGTACTCCGTACGTGTCAATCCAGGTATCCATATCGCATTGCTGTGGCACGTGTGTGAACGGCGCGTTCTACGTGAGCCCGTGCGTAGGCGGGCTCCGGCGAGTCGACGGTGGCGACCGCGAGGCCGACGCCGATGCGTACCAACCGAACCGTATCTGTCGTCGCGTTCCGGGCGTCGCCATCCATCGCTAGCGGTCCAAGCTTCGTCCAGTTCCATGAAGGACTGATCCCACCCTCGCCGCATTATCGTCCAGATACGACGACACCCTGCCCACGCGCGGGGCCCAGGCTCACCCGCCACGAATCGCAAAGCGCGGCTCGCGGCGTCCGCTCCGCACACGTGGCCGCCCCCTCTATAATTAACCACCCTTCCCGCAGCTCCCACTGTCCCTGCCTGACACACAAAGAAAACCAACCTGCTCTTCTTCTTCTCTCAGCTCCGGTGAGTCGCCCGCTGAGCTCGGCGTTTCCTCCCCGCATCCTGCCGCACTCCCCACCGGCTCATCCTGTAGCTGCGGTCTTCCTGCAGGAGCGACCTGGGATCACAGATGGCCGGAGCAGCGGTCGACGTGGCGGCGACGCCAGCGCCGGCGAAGGCCAACGGCGGCGGGGCGGGGTGCTGCGCGGCCAAGGGGCCCGGGTACGCCACGCCCAGGGAGGCCATGGAGAAGGGCCCGCGCGAGGGGCTCCTCTACGTCACCTGCGTCTACAATGGTACGCTTTCTTGCTAATTGCTAGCTGGTAGTAGCTGCGTAAAATGAAATCCCCAGGAATTCCATGTCAAATTTCACTCCCGCTACCCAACACGGGGGAGTGAAAATCATACACACTGAACGCACACCTGACATAGTAGATCTCGTCTCGGTCGAGCAATTAGGAGGTATTGTACTGGATTATATTAAATGTTTTGCTTCCAGGCTTGGAATAGAGTAATATACCTTGCGTTGTCTTGGACTGGATGGACATGGATGGAGAGTTAAATTTAGTTCAGGAAAGCTATTTTCAATACGAGGAAAAAGACCGACCATTCATGGTTTTAGCCTGGATCAGGGGACAAGAAAACATTAAGAATATACTACTAGTAGTACTACCAGTTCAACTCCTGTAGCAAGCCTTTGTTCAGATCTCCAAAGCTTTTGCAACTCAACTAAATACGACTTTTCTTTTTAGAGAAATACAGCCTTTTCTTGTGGGCTATGTATGTGCATGTTTTCTAGTTCTGCCAAAACATTTGAGTGTCAAGTTAGTTAGCCTGGGAGCTTTGCAGATAACCACATCGGCTTTTACTACCTCTGATGAACATGCAGGGGCATGCGTGTGTCCTCCATGAAAGAAACTGACAATATCGGTTACACAAGAGTCCAAACTGGATAAGTTTGCTTCAGAACGATCTACTGATCTAGTCAGTCTCTGTCTGTAGCTGAGGCTCACATGCCCTCTTCGGCTCTTCTGCTCTTCATGAGAGCTTCTGTACCCAGAACAAACCATGTGTCGATGAGGTGGGGGTGTTCTGTGTTGCACGTGTCAAGAATTGCTTGTGACTGTGTATGAACTTAATGCAGGTACTGGAATCAACAAGCCAGATTACCTGGCCACGGTGGATGTCAACCCCAGTTCCGCGACCTACTCCCAGGTGATCCACAGGCTCCCGGCCACCCACATCGGCGACGAGTTGCATCACTCTGGCTGGAACGCCTGCAGCTCGTGCCATGGCGATCCGTCCACGAGCCGGCGCTTCTTGATCCTTCCTTCGTTGCTGTGAGTGTGATGTGCTGGTGATCAGATGGTGGAATTTGAGTTGGTGTCAAGCACACACCTGATCGAGTTTGTAATGCTGCTCCGGTGGTTGTTCACAGGTCAGGCCGCGTGTACGTAGTTGACACGGCGACGGATCCGAGGGCGCCTGCATTGCATAAGGTTGTCCAGGCAGAGGACATCGCTGAGAAGACTGGGCTTGGGTTCCCTCACACATCCCATTGCCTTGCAACTGGCGACATTATGATTTCTTGCCTGGGAGACAAGGAGGGAAATGCTGCTGGAAATGGCTTTCTGCTGTTGGATTCAGAATTTAACGTCAAAGGACGGTAAGTTTATTTCAACACAATCTGGGCAATATTAACATTCTAAACATACTGTAATCTATTATCGGATTTGCATACTGTAATCTAAGATCAAATTTACATACTGTAATCCATTATCAATTTACCACAAAACCATCTCATGCTAATACATATCAGAAAGAGTTTCAAACCACCGCGCATGCTGATTTACTTTATTTTCAGTTTCGAAAAAAATTATAGTTGATGATTTAGTTTTGAGAAACAGACAGTTCTTTTTTGCCATCCCAGTTGTATTAAGTAATCAACTGTTTGTTACTTTTAGTTGGGAGAAGCCAGGTCATAGCCCCTTGTTTGGCTATGATTTCTGGTACCAGCCTCGTCACAAGACGATGATTAGTTCGTCATGGGGAGCCCCGGCAGCTTTCAGGACAGGTTTTGATCTTCAGCATGTCCAGGATGGTCTCTATGGAAGGCACCTGCATGTGTATGATTGGCCTGGTGGTGAGCTCAAGCAGACACTGGATCTAGGCAGTACAGGCCTTCTTCCATTGGAGGTGTGTATCAATTACTAAGATTAGGAGTGTAATAATACTGCCGTAAAATCACATAACCATAGTTCTTTGTTTGCCTTCTTTCAGGTAAGGTTTTTACATGACCCATCAAAGGACACTGGCTATGTTGGCTGTGCGTTAACAAGCAACATGGTGAGATTCTTCAAAACTGCAGATGGATCATGGAGTCATGAGGTATGTTCACAGCTGCATGCTAATGCCTACTTTCATATGTACTCCCTCCGTTTGGAAATGTAAGATGTTGAAGCACTTTATTTGGTTCATCCACTTCAGTTTGTATCTAGTCTATTTTTAGTATGTAGGTTCACTCACTTTAGGTTGTATCTAGTCAACTTTATAAACACCTAAAACATCTTACATTTCCAAACGGAGGGAGTAGTTAAGTTTTTCCATCTTATGCAAATTAAGTGTGCTTGACTTTGTAGGTTGCTATATCCATAAAACCATTGAAGGTGCGCAACTGGATGTTGCCTGAAATGCCAGGATTGATAACTGATTTTGTTCTGTCTCTTGATGACCGCTATCTCTATTTGGTGAACTGGCTTCATGGGGATATCAGGCAATACAATATTGAGGACCCTGCAAAGCCTGTGCTGGCTGGACAAGTATGGGTAGGTGGGCTTCTTCAGAAGGGCAGCGATGCCGTCTTCGTGACCGATGATGATAAAGAAGAGCAGTATGATGTCCCCCAAGTCAAGGTAAGTTCTGTATTATTCCTCTTAAATCTTCATAGCTCAGTAGTTAATTTAACACCCCGAGAACACCTTGTTTATCTTGCACAAAATAACCGCCTCTGTGAGTTACAATTCTGTAGTGTTTACATACAGTTCAACTGATATGTAAGTGGCAAATTATGTACCTCATCATCATATCTGAACACATTTCATCCAGATTGGAACCATGAACTTTTTTTCTGAACTAAAGATTGATCCAATTAAACTGCAATATCTGCTCAAGTATAACACGTTTTTTTTATTTCCCGTCGCTCAACTGTTTCTTATAATCAGGGGAACCGACTTAGAGGTGGGCCACAGATGATTCAGCTGAGCTTGGATGGCAAGAGGGTTTATGTTACCAATTCTCTCTTCAGCCGATGGGATGAGCAGTTCTACGGTGTTGATCTTCTCAGGAAGGGCTCTCACATGTTGCAGATTGATGTCGACACAGAGAAAGGGGGGCTGGCTATCAACCCCAACTTCTTTGTGGATTTCGGCACTGAGCCTGAAGGTCCCTCTTTGGCACATGAGATGAGATATCCTGGCGGAGACTGCACTTCTGATATATGGATCTAAGATGAAGGGCTTGGCATACAGCCAAACATGTAGCTGGAGATCCATGGTGTTTAGTTCCCTGTAATTAATTAAGATGGTTTCTTCCCTGCTGTGTTGTCTGTGATGTGATATCAGTTGGAATAAGTTCAGATAGAACATCTTAACATTGGCTTCATTAGAGATTGAACCCTAATAAGAGATGTCTCCGATCCTGAATTTTCTGACACTGTTGAAGACCTTTAACATCCTCTGCTTGAAAGAATTTCATCGAACAGAGTATGCTTATGGATCCTGCAATTTGGCCCAACATATGATCGAGCTGGAACCAAATTAACATACACTTGCACTTTCCGAAATTGCAAATGCAGGCCAAGCTCCGTTGAGTCTTTTTTTTTTAATGTCAAAAATTTGAGAATCACATTAAATTGAAAAATTATCTGGAAATAGTCAATGTTGTATACTAAAAGCATGCACAATTTCAATGTGAAAAACTTTGTATTTTAGGCTACACACAGACGACAAAAGTGTGGATCTTAGAATAGTAGATACTAGATAGTGCATATTTTAAAATTTTGTCAATTTTTGTCATTTGAAAAGTATAAGAAGACAATTTTCGCAGCTCGAAAATAGCGTTACACGATACTTTTTTTGTCTTTCTATTTTTTTTTGCGAAACATTGTACAATCAAAGACGCTCACACAAACGCGCACACACTCACCCCTATAAACGTACGCACGCACACCCTACCTCTATGAGCACCTCCAAGAGACTATATCGAAGATCTGATCTCGCGGGTCTTGAGATTGATGAAGTCACCACAGACGTCTCACTATCGACGGAAACGTCGTCTCCCACAGAAGAATGTGGGCCGGGGGTGCCACTACCCTCCTAACCATCCAACCACAGGTTGGTATCTTTTTTTTGTCTTTCTAAACCAAGGAAAAAATAGCGGGCTATTTGATTTAGCGGACACCTCGTCCAGAAGCTATTGAAGCTATAGCGGTGCTATAGCGGAAGCTAAACCATTTAGCGGTTTGCTCTATAAATGCAATATATGTCATAGAAACAAAAAAATTTTTGCAGCATACATATCATGGGAAATAATATTTTACTTTGTCTTCATGATTATTGCATTGCTTATAATGTGCTACGGACCTAAGCTAGATATGCCAATTCTATATATCTACAATCCTTATTTCTAAAAACAATTACATGGGATGGAATGAAATGGAATTGAATAGGCAGGGAAGTACGTAACAGGAAGGAAAGACGTAACCGTTCTAGTGTTTGAACAGACAATCAAGCTTCTATATACAAATTATTTTTGGCGATTATAATGTCTGACAGCTGAAACAATTCAGCGTCGAACAAAGAGTAAATGAAAAAGGTGTAGAAACAATCCAGCCTGGGTTTCGGACGTGGTCGGTCGTCTCGATTCAGCCGTGACTCCCAAGCCAAGGCGTCGTGTCCTTGGCACAACAGCCCAACGAAAACATGTATTGGGCTTCAAATTCTAGTGGCACGGGACAATTATGTTAGCGGCGCTATAGCTCCTCTAGCGGTTACACTATTTAGCAGTAATTAGCGGCGCTTTAGCGGACGTAGCGCCTATAGCGAAAAAACAGGCTTAGCGTCACGGAAGGATGTCTGAGAAGCTATAGCGGTGCTATAGCGAAGCTATAGCCAGCTATTTTTTCCTTGTTCTAAACATACCATGAACATGTCTTTTTCAGCAAACTTTTTGTACTAAGACTATTCATAGTGGGAGTAACTTAGCTAGTAACATCACATATCTCAAGATGTTTTGGTGACATGACATGTCAATAAATGAAAAAAAAGAGTGAGGTGGTAACTAACTATGTTACCATAACATCATACACCCCAAAGCAAGATGAGTCTATAACATAACAAATGACACAATGCATCACACCATATATAAATTACTACCCACTATGAAGGTAGTAACTTACTCCCTACTATGACCAGCCGAAGTACTAACATAGAATGTCTAGGTGTGCACCCCGGATTTTTTTGACATTTATAATCCATTTAAATTTCATTTATCATAATAGGCGCATCTAGACCTATGATACAAAACATCATATCGGCAAGTTAGGGCTTACAATTGGTTCCTTATAAGCATCCCCGATTGTGTGATTACCATTCAGTTGGTTCTGATTAGCCACTTTTTACATACGTAGTTATGTGTACATAATCCATTCCCCGTATGTAGTATAGTAAAATACAGTAAAATGGAATTTCAGTACAAGGCTACACACATAATATGCATGTCATTCTAAATTTCTAATCATTTTTTCGATGTTTCCTTCGAGATTTATAAGTTATCAAATTTATTAATTATAAGATGATTTCTTTTAAGTGTTGTATTTTTGGGTACTGAATTAAGTTACTCTATAATTCTCAAAGCAACACGTGGGGTGTCAATTAATTACATGTAATACAGAGCCCAGTTGGTTTTGCTGCAATTGGGCAATTTGGCAGTCTCATTTGATTTTTCGTGCACTATGCTTGTATCACGTTGGCAGTTTTATTCTTTAGATTAGAAACCCGAAGTGTCGATGTTCATATAGAAAAATAGTTTTTTTTGTTAATTAGATTAAGCATGGTGCAAATCATACACATGGCAAGAAGTTTACATAAACACTCACTCTCATCCACAATCCCTCCATCTCAAGCCGCTAACTATTCTGATCTAGAGTAGTCCTATTGTTCTTATTATTCTTTCGATCCTAGTCGGCACTATTTTACAATCCTCACTCCTCCCCAAACCACAATAGCATGAGCCATCTATCCCCAAACTGTCTCAAAGAAGTACGAGTTTTCACGTTATATAAGCACGTATCCCCAGTTTTGAATTGTTGCCATGCTCTCTAAGCATGGGTTCTCCGTGGTACATCATGAGTGAAATGTTATATACATCTATATTTACTCTGATTATGTGCAACTAGTGGTTCTGATTTTACGATCCGGCTAAATGTAAACAACCGATATTTGAATACAGGACAATACTATCCTCATAGGAAAACTATCGGCTTGCTATTGCCATATGATGGATATCACGATTTTTGTTTATTCACATTTTGATACGGGTGCTCTTACTAATTCACTTATGTGATACTTCATTATGAGTTTGCTCTTAGCTTTAGTGCAATTGTAATATATTGTTATCCTTATGCACAGATGCACCTAGTCCACAAAAACTATCCATTAGGACTTTTTTTTGAAACTTGCAATACTTTATTCAAATACCCATATCGGAATTAATTACAATCAGCCAGAAGGCTGTGCTCTAAGAAATCTGGGGGTTCAACATCCCAAGACAAAGATTCGACTTGCCATTGGTATTAATCTAATTTTGCACCAAAACCTGGTTAGTCAAAAAATGTGACCCATAAAAGCAGTATCCACCTACATATCACTCTCTTCTTAAATAGATGACATTTTCGATATTGAGATGATCCTTGATCCTTCATTCTATACATACATGTCAATGGCAAATTATGATTAAACAATGTATTATAGTACCAAATCTAACAATATGCATTTTACCTTACGACACTGGTAGAAAAAAGGGCTTCCGTCCAGCCCCATTAGTCCCGGAATTATTCGAACCGCGACTAAAGGGGGCTTTAGTCGCGGTTCGGGAGGCGACCCGCGACTAATGCTCCAACCGCGACGAAAGGGTACCTCTTTAGTCGCGGTTTGTAACACCAACCAGGACTAAAGGGCTATGGAGGGATGCAGCCCGCGGAAAAACCTTTAGTCGCGGTTGGGGACACCTTTAGTCGCGGTTGGTGTCCCCAACCGCGACTAAAGGTTTTTTCGAGTTTTTTTACTCCCACGCACCCTGCACCCCCCCCCCCTGGATCGCCTTTTTTTGGTTTGTAAAATACAAAAAAAAATGATAGAAAATTAAAAAAATAAATTGTTTTCAGATTCTTGTATGTTATGCAACCTACTATTCGGAGAAATTAAGAAATTCGAATTTTCACTTTTTTTGCAAAAAAAGTTTTAAAAATGGTAAAACCGCAATAACTTTTGCATACGACGTCGGAAAAAAAACGTATAATATATCAGAAAAATCCTGGAAAAAAGTTACATCCGAATTCACCTGGGTTTACCCGGTTAGCCAATTTTTAGATTCTCAAAATTCCAAATGAAAATACGAAAGCAGGAAGATTTTAGTTTTTGCTATAAATTATGGATTTTATATTTTTTAAATTTTTCAAAAAAATAAAATTAATAATTGCATCCAACATAAAGATTACTATTACTTTTACCCAATTTTTAGATTTTCAAATTTTTAGGTTTTAGGTTTGGCAAAAAAAAAATATTTAAAAAATTAAAAATAATTAAAAAAAATAAAAAAATAAAAAGTTAATGTTTATTTATTTATTCACGATTATTATTACATCATTATTTTTGTTTATGAAAAAAATTATTTGAAATTCAAACAATAAAAAAATGTGACATCGACCAAACATGTTAATAGGATTGATATGATGCTACTATCACATACATGCGCGCGTAGCACTTGGATGTGGGACGGAGTGGAACTCGGAAGTTAAGCGTGCTAGAGGTGGAGTAGTGGGAGGATGTGTGACCGAGCGGGAAGTTTGACCACGAGTAAGTAATTTGATTAGAGATAAGTGTAGTTAGAGATAGAGACTAAGCTATGCAAATAACTGAAATAATAGAAATTCTGAAAAATTAGAAAAAAAAACGGAGTGAAAAACAATTAGAAACCCAAATGAATTAAAATAAAATTAACGAAATAGCCTTTAGTCACGGTTCGGGAGGCAACCCGCGACTAAAGGTCCTTCGCCCAGGCGCACGCTAGCCGCCCACGTGGACGGACCTTTAGTCGCGGTTCGTAACTAAAGGCAGTTGCGAACCGCGACCGAAGCCCTTTTTTCTACCAGTGCGACTTCAAACATTTCTCAAAGTTGAAGGGCGGAAGCACACTCTAACATCAGATATATATACATAAAAATAAGCTCGTAGTATACTTCTGCTGTATTTTCTAATTGTTCAATTTCTTTTACTATTTCTAGCATGACGCTTCTTCCATCCATTTATGCAACTTTTAATGGTATTGGATAGTCGACATGTACAAATCGAAAAGATCTAGTCGATCTACACACATGTAAAGGAAGTATCCAAAGACTAGAAGCTCAGTTAATTAACTTTTATCTTGTGCATCTCTCAAATATCCGCTCTTCCAAACTTTGGAGAGTGTCATAGGAAGTAGTATCGCGGAAAATCAATTCGGCTCCCGGGTGGCATATACTCCCTCTACCAAAATAAATTATTTGGAAGTGTTGAAACTTTTTTACAAAAAATTCTACATGTACATCTCCATAATATATCTGAGTTCACCAAGTTACATGAAAAACAAATATTTTTTGTGATCTATGTAAAAAAGAGAAAATTTATCTTCTGAACAGCCTTATTTTCAGCATTGTATTTTGCCTTTTTTACACACATCAGATGACAAGTCGATTTTTCCTGAAATGACTTTGTGAGCTTGTAGCACGTGAAGATGGACGTGTGAATTTTTTATTTATTTTTTAAAAAAATTCAAAATATGCGTAAGATGCATTTCAAAATGAAGGGAGAATATGCTTCCATCTTCCAAAACACTACCCCGTAGTATCGCGCCTAGATAGTCTTCCATATTATATTCAAACTTCTTGCTTTCTTTTTCCTGCCAACCACACCAAAAATTTAAAATTCTGTCCAACCGTCATGACCACGTTGACTATAGTACAAAACAACCACACCATCAAAACAAACTATGCGAGAGTAAAAAAAGATCAACTTCTGGAGATTAATTACTCCCTTTGATTTATATTATTTGCCACTAGTATAGATGTATCTAGAACCAAAGTATGTTTAGATACATCTATACTAGTGTCAACTAATATGGATCGGAGGGAGTAAGAGATAACTCATAGTTTTTATGATGTTGTTTTAGCGTTCAAAGCGCTGCAAATGATGTTATTCTCTTGGCTAATGTCCGTTCCACCATGGCCTACGTCGTGGTTTCGTTAGATGTTTGTCGTCCGCCGCTATCATGCAATTTTCTGCAGTATCCAAAGTTGTTGGCAGAAGGTGAATTGCCCACCAAATGAGCCAAGTAAAAAAAATTCATTTCATCATGCATAGACATGTGAAACCTTGATATGGCTAAGTTTTGGGCTAGGATATGAAAAGGCTAGGTAAAAAATGCCAAGCCAGGCCTAACGCGACATGGGAAATTAAAATATTAAGAATTTTCTATTTAAAATACAATTTTATTATTTGGATTATAAAATGCAATATTACACCTATTATAATAGTGTACTAGATTTAAGTACTTTTATCTTTTCCAAGTTTTGGGCTGAGCTTTGGAGCCCGAGCTCACCCAAGATGTTTGGCTTGGGGCGATCCATGCTGCCAATGCTCAAGTCTAGTCAAACATACGGTGATCGCCAATTCACTTGGTGGCCTCACAAATCTATACCTCCCAAGCAGATGCCAAGTTTACCTACCTCGTCATAGCGGGAGCACCGTGAAATGGTCCCATGATAACATAATTGTTAGAGAAAGATATTGTTTTCGGAGGTTAGGGAAGCATGCCTCTTTTTGCTCGCCCGCCTATGCTGGACTAGGTGGGATCTGCGCACTTATGTTTTTTCTTGACTGTTTGGTTTCAATAGAAGCACTGCGAAGCACTGCTGGTTGTTACCAGCATGGATACGCTTTCTCGTTCCATGGTGAAGTCCGCTGGTGAAGAATGTCATTGAAGCCGAGTTCTAAGGACTAGCAATGGTGATTCAAGTTTTTGTAGTGATGAGGAATTGGCCTGGTGATTCGTGACTTGGAGTAGTGGTATCGTAAGAGGGGGCGACAAAGTCTTACTACCTTTTAGCGTAAAAATCTAAGGTGTGAGCTTAATTGGTTGTGCGTGGCAATGGATTATTTTCTCCAGGTGAAAACCTAAGATCTATGATCGGGCGACGATGATGCTTGTGCACTGTTTACTTCTTGGAGGCGTCACTTTTAGAGGAGATGAATTTTTGGTGCCGTCTTGGTGGTGTTAGTACGACTGCTAAAAGGAATATATCACTCTAGCGGAACTTTTCTTTTATTATACTCCCCCCATTTAAAAATAGGTGTCTCAACTTTATCTAGACACAGATGTATCTCTATTTAAAGTGCATCTAGATACGGATGTAACACTTATTTTAGACGAATGGAGTAATTTTTTTTTGCTGTGTGCATCTGTAATAACGCTAGGACAATACGTTGTTACAGAGGCTGAATGTAATTACTATCTCCATTATATTAATTACATTATCTTTGTCGAAAAAAACCCAGGAAAGTGTGATTTTTTTTAGGGAGTGAATGCTACTAATTTTTTCTGTCAATTAATTCGTTTTCTTGGAGAGCAGGGCAAGGAGGGGATCTCGTTTATCCTGTGCGTGCCCACAAGCGGAATGCCCGTAGCCTGTTCACCGGCTCATTCCTATCCAAGCCCACCAGGAGCCCACCAGATATTTTCCATTCGACGCACAAGATATTTTGGAAGCCTGGTACGTGCGTGGTGCGCACAACTGCACCGCAAAACCCTAGCCGCCGCCGCCTCTCCCCTCTTAAACCCCAGCCCCCACTCCCCTCGTCTCATTCCCCTCCATCCGCCGTCTCCTCCCATCTCATCTCCGCCGCCCTCAGGTACGGCCTTACCCCTCTTTCCTTGATCCTCTCCGCCTGATATCGCCGGATCTGGGCGTGATCCGTCCTTCTATTGCTCTAGATTGATCGTTGGCTGCTGTTGGAAACAGATGGGGGATCGTGTTTTATTTTGGTTGGTAGGGTTTCGCAGTCTATGTAAAATCGTGTTGTTAATCTTCGATTCGTGCAGTCTATGTACCAGAGAGGGGCGAGGGAGGTCGATTTCTTTATGTTTGGTTGGTCTATTTTTGCGATATTTGTCTTCTTAGTGCGACTTACACGTTTCGGAGTGGAAGCCTGTGATTCTAACATGTTATTTGGCTCGGATCTATGGCCTAAACTAGGCGAGGTACTCTGATCTATTGTGATTCGTACCACCTAGTTGATTTGGTTCGGTCCGGATTATTAGTCCTGTGCGTGCCCTCGCTTTGCTATGGCGCCTGTATGAGTGTTGTATGCATTGTCTCACGGGAGCTTTGATAGATGTTTTCTCCTCAAGCGTAGAATTTGGAAATTTTGCTAGTATTTGTACCTGCAGTAACTTGTTTGAAATTAATAGAATGATTGCTAGTTGTTACACTGTTTGTCCCTTTGTTTGTTCCTAACTGACGATTTACCTGCCGGTGCAGGTTCAGTATTCCTCCATGGCGGCTTTCAACAAGCTCGGAAGCCTTCTGAGGCAGAGCCCTTTGACGAGCAGGGCCTCAACTGCCTCAGCTCCTGCCCTCTTCAATGCTGCCCGCTACATGTCCTCTAAGCTTTTCGTTGGCGGTGAGTTTCCTTGCTGACTTTCTCTGTTTTTTCTACACAGAGCATCTCTATGTCACCGGGGCTTACTATGTCCTGCTCTTCACAGGTCTGTCGTGGGGTACCGATGATTGCAAGCTGAGAGACGCGTTCAGCGGCTTCGGAGAGGTCACTGAAGGTCAGTCTAAATCAAATCCCACTATCAAGCAAAATTACCATTCAGATTTTGATGCAATGTAAATACTTTGCATTGTCATGCATTGGGATAATAGCTGAACAATAGACAGAATGACTACAATTTATCTGATGCTCTTCAGTTTGTAATTGCTTCATGATCTTGACGTTTTTCATATTGCAGCTCGTGTGATCACTGACAGAGAGACAGGAAGGTCTAGAGGTTTTGGCTTTGTCAACTTCGCAGAAGAGGAGGCAGCCAAGGCTGCTGTAACTGGCATGGATGGTCAGGTGAGTAGGAATCTGATATCTGCTCTTCTGCTTTACAGTAGAGTTGATGGAGGTTTGGTTTGTTGTAGAATCTAATTGGTAACTTATGGGGTTAAAGGCCTGTGTCTCATTTCTCTGGCATTTAGATGCTGCGAACTTGAAAATTAGACTATCTAGTAAACAATATTATAGTAATTTACCTTGTTTTGGATGTTCTAAATGTATTGTGCCAATTTCCTATGCCTGATGTATATGTTAGTCTCTTACTAGACACAAGGATCTAATTGCCTTCCCAATACTTGTAGGAACTTGAAGGCCGGAGTGTCCGTGTGAATTTTGCCAATGAGAGAGAGAGACCTGCAGGCGGTGGCGGATATGGCGGCGGCGGTGGTGGATATGGTGGAGGTCGTGGAGGTGGTGGTGGTGGCTATGGCGGAGGAGGCTACGGAGGTGGTGGTGGTGACCGTGGCTTTGGTGGAGGCCAGGACTCCTACTGAGAAGATGACCGACTATCTGAAGTTACAATAATGAGCTTTTTAGGACACTCTGTCGATTATGTGGAACCTATGTTATGCCTGTCTGTTATCTGCGTGGAACTCTTAGAGGGGCAGATCTGGTTCTACCGTATTTTCATTTTTGTTTTGTTTCTGATGGTGCAAGAGTATGCTTGCGAGACTGATGAAGCATATGAAGTTTGTGGCAATACCTGTCTATTGCCATATGTACTTGTAGAGAATGATTGCGTATGTTAGAGGTATCATAAATTCTCCAGTATTATGTTCAGAGTCAAATATTGAGATTTTTTTAGAATCGCTTATGTTCAATATTTTTTTGTCTCTTCTAGTTGTTACACATTACAGGAAGAATGGTGCTCACAAGTTACCTACTGTTGTATCTTTTATCCTACACTCTGTTTTACCGAAGAGATAGTTTTCAAAAAACTTTTTCCCACAAGCCTCTGATTAGTACGATATGTATCCCAAAATTTGATTTCTGTCAAAAGCTTAGGTGGCTACTGGCTTCGGAAATGCAATCGCAGGCAAAACCAATGTATGCTGTTGGTGTATTGCATCTTGCTTCAAGATAAGCAGGTGCTACAGTGCTACTGATAGGGAGACATCACGTGGGTTTGTTGAGCTACCTTGGAATGGTTCTTTGTAGCATTACAATAGACTTGTTTGGTGTTATGAACCAATGGATGCTGTAAGGTTTTTAAACCTTACATGACCCACTCACACTCAGGAGGACGAGCATCTATCATTGCAGCTGTACTGATTGTACACTTGCACAATTTCCATTAGTGCAGCGCTCAGCAGGGAACAATATCCACGAGGGAGCGAGGAGGGAGAAGACTTGATGGAAACTGTGCAGCAGATCATCTCTGCCGGCGCTAACATCGTGGAGGCAGCGGATCTGAGCAGCAACCTGTTACGGCTCCGGGCGAGCTTTCCAAAGGCTCACATCCTCATCGATCGCGCTGAGTGGGGCAGGTTCAGAGATGTGAACCTGGCGGTGCTGCTCTCGCAGCTCAAGGACGCCACCTACGACGCTGAAGATCTTCTGTTTGAGCTGGATGACCACCTGCTGCAGCACAAGAGGGACGACACCAACAGAAGCAGCACAGGTCAACTCTTGGCTTTCCTATTCAACAGTATAAGAGTTTTGATCAGCCGCAGCAAAGCAAGAGTAGAGGATGCCCAAAGTAATCTCGACAAGGTCGTCGGTGAGATGGAGGGAGCACTCAATTTTATGGGTCTTAATGTCGAGCCGATGCAGCTGGGCAAGGCGCCACGCATGCCAGAGACAAGTTCAGTGCTCAGCGATCCCCTGGTGTTTGGACGTGAAGAAGAACAGGGCCGGGTGATCAGTTTGATGGGCGTACCACCCACCATCCTGAGATCATCTGCCAAGAGATTGAGAGGAGAGAGTAGCAGAGCCGAACATCCTGTGATGGTGGAGCAAGTTGTTACCCCTACTGTGTTGCCAATAGTTGGCATAGGCGGGGTCGGTAAAACTACGCTTGCTCAGCTAGTCTACAATAACCCAAGAGTGAAAGCTCACTTTGACCTGAGAATGTGGGTTTGTGTATCAGACCTCTTCGACATAAAAAGGGTCACCAAAGAAATTCTGGAGCACACCTCTGCTGAAGCACTGGATTCACTAGCAAGCTTGAATACTCTTCAGGTCGAACTCAGCAAACAGCTGACAGAGGAGAAATTTCTTCTTGTTCTCGATGATGTATGGCCCAGTGCCAATGAGGAATGGCCAAGATTCTCAGCGCCGCTGAGGCATGGACGTCAAGGCAGCATGGTCCTAGTGACAACTAGATCTCTAACGGTTGCCGACCTTGTTGCCACCACTGAGCCCGCATCTGCTGTTGAACTGCAAGGCCTGCCTACTGATATATACTGGGACTTCTTCATCAAGTGCTCATTCGGTAAAGACTGTCCTCAGTTGTATCCTCAGCTGCAAGAAATTGGCCGTTCCATTGTCTCTAGGTTGTGCGGGTCTCCTCTAGCTGCCAAAACTCTTGGGCGTTTGTTGAATGCAGAGCTGTCAGAGCGACATTGGAGGAGTATCCAGAACAGCGAACTGTGGGAGCTAGCACATCAAGATAATGAGATATTACCGGCCCTTCGTCTGAGCTACTTGTACCTCCCGCAGAAACTTAAAAGATGCTTTGCATTATGCTGTATGTTTCCCAAGGATTATAGCTTCGAAAGAGATGAGATAATTGACCTTTGGGCATCACACGGCTTTGTTGCACCAGCAGGTAGCATGCGCCTTGAAGACGTTGGGAGTAGATATTTGGATGATCTAAGTAGCTGGTTTCTACTTCAAGCTGATCACAGGTTCCCTGGGCTAAGTAGATATGTAATGCATGACTTGATCCATGACATGGCACAGTCTGTTTCAGTGGGTGAGTGCTTCTTGCTGCAAGGTCTGAGAAGAATGCCACAAACAGTTCGACATATGTCAGTTGACGTGGGTGATGCAACTCTAAGTAAAATGCCAACAAGCCACGAAAATCTGAACAAATTGCGTTCTCTAAGGTTCGGAACCAAATTTGAGGTTGAGATCTCATGGTTTAATCAGCTCTCCAACATCCTCTTTTTGAGCCTGAAAGGCTGCAAGCTGGTAAAGCTACCTGAGAGCCTTTGTGTCCTGAATCGTCTTCGCTACCTTGATATATCTCATAGTAGCATTCAAGAATTCCCTGAAAAGTTCTGGTGCCTTTACAACCTACAAGTAGTTGATGCCAGTCGTACAAGGTTGCAAACAATTCATGAGGGAGTAACAAAGCTAGTCAACTTGCGCCGTCTGGCACTGCCAGTGAAGTCCTCCCATGAGTTATCTAAGATAAGTGGAATTGGGAGTCTGTCTTGTCTGAGGAACTTGAGCTATTTTAGGGTCGGAAAGGTGAGCGGCCGCAAAATCGGTGAGCTGAAGGGCATGAACCAGCTCAGTGGGATGCTATCTATCAGAAATATTGGTAGAGTTCAGAGTATGGCAGAAGCTACGGAGGCTAGCCTTGTCGACAAGCAATACCTCGAGGAGTTGGTACTGGAGTGGCGAGTGCAGACATGCGGCTGGAGGATGGTTGAAAACGAAGTTTTTGAAGGCCTGCATCCTCCTTCAAGAATTGAGCGACTTAGAGTCGAATGCTTTGGGGGCGATGTTGCGCCAAGCTGGTTTAAACCTGAAAGCCTACCAAATGTGAGAAATCTGCATCTTTCACGGTGTCGCTCACTCAGGTATTTGTTGATCCGCTTTCCATCCCTTGATCAGCTGGTGCTATGGGAGGTTGGCATCGAAGAACTCACAGCTCTTGCCGACGGTGTTGCCACGGAGGCAAGCAGCAATGGTGGCCATTCCCCACTTCCAAGCCTAGCTAGCTTAAGACTTTTTAGCTGTCGTAAGCTGACAAATCTTGACCACTTCTTGCGCCCGCAGTATCTGCCATTCATCAAATCGATCGAGATTGTGTGGTGTACAAGTCTACTGTCGATGCCAGTCTCTAGTTTTGAGGGTTTTGTTTGTCTCCAAGATCTCAAGATCCATTCCTGCTGGAAGTTGGTGTGCCCAAGCGAAGCAATTGTTTTGCCTCCTTCACTCCAACGACTTTCCATTTGCTACTGCGGCGAACTTGACAAGTCATTTCGACCGGCCTGCTTAGAGAACCTTGCCTCTCTAATCCTTGTGCAATTGGAAGGCTGTCACAACGTGGAGGTCGTTGCACTGAACTGCATCAGCACAAGCGTCAGATGCCTGGTCCTTCGTCACTGTTCCGAGTTAGCATCCATTGGAGGATCACAAGCTGCTCTTTCATCCATACAGCATGTTGACATATCTGACTGCCCTAAGCTTGTTGAGGTGCAACAACCGTTGTTAAATCAGGGATTGTCGATGCCTAGGGACAAGGAACTGCATACATTTCTCCAATATACCTGGTAGTAAATGTAAGATCTCTAGTTTTTCTTTTTTGGGATGCAAAATCTGTATGCCCTGAACTAGAAGAATAAGGGAAATGTCTTGGCCAAGTTTAAGTTTCCAAATAAAATATAGGTATGTTCTAGTTGTTTTCATCAAGCACATCCCCTTTGGGTTGCTAACCGCGTACTCCACCTGTATAGCTGAGTTTAATGTTGGATGAAACAATTGGAGGGTATTTCATATTTGAAATGGAAAAGGAGAAGTAGCTTCTGTTACTACCCCTAGAAGAAAAAATGTTTCTGTTTGCCACGTAGCTGAATTTCTATCTAACAAGAAGACACTGAAATGAAAATTAACTGAACATGCATGTATGGTCCAATTGATCGATGTCTTCATTTGTACATGAACTCCGTCATCTTCTCTTAACTGAGGCTTTCTCAATGGACCTAGGCACCATGGTTGCAATTCGCCACAATAGCTTCAGAAAATGGAGAATGAGAAAGGGAGGCACCAACAGGAACACCATGGGTGCCCTGATTTACCATTTTTTGTGAAATATCACTTCATAGAGTGTCGCATATTATACAGCTAATCTTGGTATTCTCTTTGTTTCATAATGCAAGGCATATTAGGACTTGTAAGACAAGGTCCGATCAACAGCTACTCTGTTTTCTTTTTGCGATAAACACTTGCATTACTCAAAAGGCATCAGGAATTACAATGTTGTCACAAGTGTCTGCTAAACCCTCCGGACCCGAGAAAACCACACTGCCGTACTAGTGTTTGTTCTAGCAAAATTTGTCATAAAATAGCTACTACTGTGCTGACAACTCTTAACATGAATAATATAAGTTTGTCGAGACTTCAGCAAGGTTTTTATCTCCTCAATCATGGCCATATGGATAGAACGATCCATGTCTTCAGCTTGTAGACGTTTGACAAGCTCCAAGCAATCCACCTCAATAACTCTCTTAATACACACTTTATTTACAGTACATAAAAATCAGGCATGTCATTGGATTTAATATTTTAAAAAATGCTTATATGTTTTTTTTGAAATGGTGCTAATAAGCTTTGCCTT
Source organism: Lolium perenne (assembly GCF_019359855.2). Classification (NCBI taxonomy): domain Eukaryota; kingdom Viridiplantae; phylum Streptophyta; class Magnoliopsida; order Poales; family Poaceae; genus Lolium; species Lolium perenne. Next base: position 306,113,869 of record NC_067246.2, read on the forward strand.
ATTTATTAATGAAGAAGAAACTGCCCAAACAACAGGGCACGCCCACCCAATCACCGTCCACCCACACTCATCAACAGCCAAACCTAGGAGAAGACACGAACACCCGAAGAACAGAGCCACACGAGCGAACACTCTAGACACGACACATCTACACACCGCTGACAAACTCGTGGAAAACTTTAAACGGAGGTCAAGCTACATGTAGCCCTTTATTTGCAAACACTTAAATTCATATTTCAAAGATTAAAAAAATTTGAATCAAAATTCTACATATAGCTAATGATGTATAAAATCTCAATACAAACTATTTTATATTTTAGACTACAAAAAAATAACAAATTCTGGTAATTTTGTAGTGAATAATGCACATTTTAAGACTATAATTTTTTTCTACGGATTTTTTTAATTTCGTGTTGCCTAGAATACAAATAAATTCGCATTGAGATTTAACACCATTGTAGCATACATCATTGGCTCCTTCTAGAATTTTGTTTCGAATATTTTAAGACTTTAAAATACAAATTTAAGTGTTTACTGAACTCGTACAATATATATTAATGAACCAATTGTCTTTCAAACCCTTGTCTTATTATGAATCCTAAGGAGTAAAAGTAATACTACTAGTAAACACTTAAATTGTGGAATGGGGGTAGTTGGTACTGTATTACATACAGTAGTACTGTACAAATCAGGGAACAGGGAGTACCCCGGTTAATGAGTCCTGAACCCTACAAATCCTCGGCAGCAGAGTCGCCGTCACAAACACTCAGGCTCGAGACCATGGATCCGCCGCACCCTTCACACCACCACCACCGGCTCCACCTCCGTCTCGATCCCGGCCACCACCACCGCATCCACATCCACCTCTGCCACCACACCGCCCACCTCCTTCCCGCCGCCGCCTCTTGTGCCCACTTCCAGCAGCAGCACCCGCAGTCGTTGGTCCCCGGCCCGCCGAGCGCGGCGCCTTGGCACCCGGAAGGAGGACCAATCACCGGACCGCAGGTAGAGGCGGCGAGGGAGTCGGAGGAGACGGCGCTGCAGGCGGGGCAAGGAGAAGACGTTTATCTGGAAGGGGAAGAGGAGGATGAGGAGGAGCCGGTGTTCGTTCTGACGGACGAGTGGGCGGAGTTCTTCGCCAAGGCCGACGCCAAGAGGAAGCTGGGTGAATAAATCTCTTCCTCTCCTCACCAATTTCCCCAATCAGCAATGGCTTCTTCCACCTCCGCGTTTCATCGTCGTTTGCCCAAAGCTCAATCTTGATTCTTGACTAATGGGGAACTTCTGCAACTCCGTTTGATCTTCTGCAGCCAAGAAGCAGAAGAAGAAGGATCGGAAGAAGTAGCCAGGCGCGTCAGCTACATTGGCTCAAACAATGGACAAGGAGGCCGCACAGGGGCTGGCTTTACCACAGCTTATAGCACTTCATACTTTTTACCAGAAGAAGTACAGTATTCACAATGCTTTTTTATCTAGCGTGTAGTAGCAGCAATTTACAATACTTAAGAACTTCACCGATCATCATTGCTATGATCACTGTTCTGGGAGGGATCCCGTTTTGTTATTGCTGTACTGCGCTCTGCTAATTCATTCAAGCATACACGTACTTCTCGGCAACTGTTACTGAACAACTTCTTTTCATTGATCGATACTCTGCCATCACCACAAGCTCTGCAACCGCAACAAAACTAAGTAATGGCAAGTTCACCAAAATATAGTAGTACGCAAATCAGCAAGCCAACAGCTAGTAACAAGTCGCTTAACAGGAACCAGGAATCAGGCTGGCTCCAGGTTCCAAACGTCCCGCGAGTCAGCGACTAGCAAAACAGAATGGGTACCCAAAGCCTTGTTTACTTCTCTTGTATTTTTTTTCCCAATGGGTATGGGATGAGAGGGGATTTGGTGTTCACCCAATACCTTCAAATACCCTTTCCCAAAAATACACTAGTATGATGAAGAGTTTTTAATTTAGGCAAAAAATATGGGGATGAGAGGGATATCTTGGGATTATGTCGTTCAAAACCGAAGAAGTAAACGGACTAGTGGAGATTTTCCGGGATACGAAATAATCCCCTCCCATCCCCATAAATACCTTAGAAGTAAACAAGCCCTAAGTGGAGACTGGAGATTAGTGGTAAGATCTTTTGCAGGAGAATTAACATGTTTTAGATGCCCAAAAGTTATACTGATAGAACTAAGCACAGACTGAGTTCAGTTTCATGCTGTTTTTTTTTCCACACAACCATTTTCATCCTGGTTCTCCATGAGTCCATGTAATCGTTGTGGTTCATGTCCCGCGCTCTATTGTTCTGTTGATCGTTTTTTTAAGCTTTCACCGGGGGGGGGGGGGGGGGGGGGGGGATCCCCACCTAAATATATTGCATCAAAGAGAGTCTATAGATTACAATGACATAGGTGGTCATGTCCACCTTCATTTCTGCTTGCTTAAAACGGTAGGACCATAGAGTGAAATCAGAGACAATGTTCCTAATTGTTGTTGCCTGAGATTGGTCTATGTCTCTGAAAACCTTTGCATTGCGAGCATCCCAGGTCTTCCAAAGGATGACAAGAGCAACAAAGTTCCAAACCGATCGTGGGAGGTTATTAGGCAGTGTTGTGGCCCAGATATCCGAGAGACTATGAGGGTTTGGATTGATGTGGAGTTGGCTCCAAACTGCTGCTGAGGCCGGACAGGTGAAGAATAGGTGTCTGTGGTCCTCTGATGGCGTGTGGCATTTTGGGCATTCCTCCGAGGAGATGATGTGCTTATGCAAAAGATTGGCCCTGGACATTCTTCTGTTGATCGATGAAAAGGCAAAGATCTTGCCAGTCCGAAAATAAATTTCATCCCGACTACACCCAGCGGTTCTTGTGGAAAAATTCGCAACGTGCTTTTTAGGCGATTTTACATTCTGCTGGACTGACACTAGAATTGTTAGCTGGACTTGCCTCGTCTGGCGAGCGAGTGCGCGCTATGGACCATTTGTGGCAACAATGCACATTTTGGTGTTCTTTCATTTTGTAGCCTCAAAATCTGGAATATTACAACCTCTTTCCCTTAAACTGAACTTCGTCCCGAAGTTCGAACGCTCTCATGTTTCAGAATGTGGAACTGACTTGAATAGATCCCGATCCTACCAAACTCCATGGTGATCTCATTAGATATAATTGGATACATCCCTTGTCCAGATCCTTCCTAGAGTCTTCTGATGTCTGGCACTGATACTTTCTTCAATTCTATGATTTCTTCCAACACTCTAAGCTAATAGTCTTGCTCTCCAAAGATCCTTGGACTAGGACATCTTCTTGTGCTAATGGACTTCACTAATAGTTGTGGTGACAGTTTCCTGTCTGGGTATCCAAAGCTTGATTCTACAAGATTTGTTTAAGATAAGGTATTGTTTTCCCTTACCTACCATAACTATAGTAATAGTACTTAGTAAGGTATTTACAATAGGCATGGTCCTGGTGGTTTATTCCTACGAATGGATTAGATTTATTTAATCCATCCAATCATGGCTTCTAGTTTATGCTAACTTTAGGCTTCATAAAAGAAATCTTTCTAATAATCATTAGTTTTGGTATGGTGAAACTCCTTCGGTCTTTAGCCTTCTAAAGCTTTGATTGTCCTTTGACATCTTTTTCATCCAACTTCATTAACTAAGACTCACTTGATCTCTTTTACTTCCGAGTAATTATCAATTACCCGCTCAAGTTAGGGTTTAACCCTTACTTTTTCGAGATATGAACCTCGGCTTCTGGTCTGACAACCTCCAGAGAATACTGTTATATGGGTACTTCCCAACAACCTTATGAAAATAAGATCGGACATCCTCTCAGTTCAGATCTTCTTCATCGTCTATCATACTCCAAATATCATATCTTAATACTTCTCATTCAGCCTTCCTCTCCCCCTTGGAGTTTACTAATGATCTTCAAGCTCCTTTTCTTCTAATTATTAAACTCCAAGGTTAGAGAATTGATCTTGGTCTGGCTTATAGTTTATACTTTTCTAGAGTCTCACGAAGAATTCTTGCGGTGTATCCACACAATTGTGGGTATCCAATGTGAATCCTCAGACTAAATGTTTATACTACTAAATTATTTGAATGATATGGTTTTGTTTGATAACAATTTCTTGTTATCAATACACCAGCTGCGGACTATCTGGTACCAAATGTGAACTCTTTTATAGTTCTAGTCAACATCTACCTCACTTCAAGTGCTTTCTCTTCATGATTATCCTATAGCAGTTGAGGTCTTATTATATTAGCTGCGGCTTCACTTGTCCATTTTTCTTCTTCCAGGGTTTGTTTTGCAAGAAAAACACTCATTGACACTGTAAAAATAGTATCATAAGTGACTTTACTTGCATTCCCTTCTTCCATAATAAATATGGCTCCACTTCTACTGCTCCATATTCACTATTTTTCTCACTTCCATGATCCTTCCATGCTGAAGATAAAAGTGAGTTTTGATTGGTCCTTCCTTCAAAGTATTGTGGTTGCTTCCCACATTTTACTACATTCTTCTAGTGAACCTCCATCTTGTCTTCAGAATTCGTCACTTCCTCACACGAATCCCATTACCCTCTAGATCTATAACATCAAGTAAGAACTTGATATCGCAACATGCATTTGCATATCAAATTCAAACTTAATGTATGGATCTAGTCAATCAATGAAAATCCAATAAAATCCAAGAAAATTCAGCTTTGTGCTTATAATACATATCCTTATATGCCCGAATATAGTAATTGGGTAAAACATCCCTAAACATCAGGCTCAGATGTGTAGTATTTAACACCACATACTATAGGTTTTTTTCCTGATACTTAGCACGTATATATGGATTACTACTTTTTGTCTCAATATTTACCCTAACTGCTCATTTGCAATCGGATAAACTTGAACAAATTGGTCTAGAATAGTTGTGGTTAACCTTATTTCCTTTGAAAGTAATACCTTAACTTCCATTATGTTGAAGACTAACCTCACATGATCTCCCGAGACCATAAAATGGCTACTCTAAACACATGATTGTTGGAGCATATCACCTATAACTCCATGGTTTCTTTATAAGGTATGCTCTAATAAACCTTCTTCAGCCTATGGATTATGGTTCTAGCATACTTGGCATAGTTGCCATGGTTTAAAACTTGTGTTTTTGAACTATCTTTTAAAATCTTACTCCTCATCTTACTCCTATTAACTTACTCATGATGTTCTACTCCATCACATAGCATGACTCTCAAGTGAATCATATATGATTACCAACTCTACCACGGAAAGTAGACTTATATAACTCCTATAACTCTTCCTTACCTCCCATGATTGACTCATCATAGATATATACTACCTCATATAATGTACCTTCCTCACTTAATATCATTCATCTTAGTACTTTGAATGACTCTTCCTTAACCCTAACTTCCATTGGTATACTTCTTCCAATAGGATATCTTCCTTATGGTTGTATCCTCTCTTTGGACTACCATGTATCGTATACCGACTGTGGTTTACTACCATCCATTATCTTAACCTCCAATGATGTTATACTAATTTGGAATGGAGCAAGATAACTAAACAACTGTACTTAAGAAAGATAGATAAGAAAGATTGACTCAACTGTGTCAGGATTATTCTCAAGTGAATACCCATCTCAAGTCATAAGAATAGTTGGTTTAGCTAAGACAACTTCCTACAGACACTACCAAACCTATAGGTCTCCTTTAAAGGGTTTTAATCCTAGGGTCAAAGCATTTGCTCTAATACCAGCTGCGGTGACCCAGCATGCCACTGCATGGTGTAGTACGCAAGTCGTTGACATAACACAAGTGAAACACTGTTCCACTCATATCACATCCCTCAGAGTGGTACAACAGAAACATATGCGAGTCCAAGGCATGTATAGAAGGATACACAAACTGTTTACAGAAGATCAACATAGCCTCCTACTTTACAGTGAGGTAAAACTTCAAATAAAGCTCCAGAAGAACAACTCGTAGTCTAACTTATTGCTAATTCTAGCTCTAGAGATACTTGTCTTGCTATAGAACTCTAGCTACTTAGGTGCTAGGATTAGGGAAATGGTTCCCTTGTATTACTAGTTTAGGTTTCCACTCTAGCTGATGCAGAAGTTGACTCCATTGACTTCTTTGATTGGATTCTTCATCTTGTTGCAGTTGACTCCTTTGTCTTCGAGTTCCACGGTAGTCTCTCCTCCGGTGCCTCCATAACTAAGAAGGGGATTCAAAGAGGGATGAGTATGAGCGTACTCAACAAGTTCATTATAGAAAATAGGTGTATCATGCACTAGCTACAGCCACAGACCAGAAAGTCATAGGCGAATGCAAGTTTTTGTAAACATTTCATCAAAAGGTTTATTTTACTCTGAAAACTATGCCCGTCAGTCTTCACAGGTTGACCAGAACTTCACGGAGTTCCTTTCCTGTCGCGTTCGTAGTTCCCTTCCCGGAACAGGGAGTGACAGTCACAATTCAATACACTCTACAGAGGTGCGTTACTTTTCCCATAAGAGACCTTATCCTTGTTGCCAACCAAGTCACGAGCATTGTCCACACTTCCTTGGTATGGGACCCAGTATAAGATCCAAGCCAATCACTGCCTTCTCCGCGACCCTGCATACCCACCCTTTTGTCCCACTCACATATCACTGGTAGACATCTTCCATTCATACGGCTTTACCCACGATATGCTATGGACAATCCATCATAGACGGTAGAGCGCTCTCATCCACATGGATGGAGATTTAAAAGGATTTCCCAACCTACTGCGGTGTTAGCACAACACCCAGCCAGGCTCTATCAAGTCCATTGATATGCAGAAGGGAAAAGATACAACTGACTTCTCCAGAGCCAGTATAGATCTCATGGTTAACGTGATATGTACGCCGCTAGAATCACTAGACAGCATTGGTGATTAGTCCTAGATGAGTAGTACCCGTGCAATGGAATCTCCACCAATCAACACATACCATGGTTCCATTGCCCACCACATAGTCATATTCAAATTGTAAAATAATATTTTTCTTTTCAATGCAAGAGTGATAAGTATAGTATTTTGCATATAGTTTGATAAAAATAATCAAATAACATGAGCAATCGATGAACTTGCCTTTCTTGACTCCAAGATTATGCAGGCAAAAGCTTCGAGACGTGATAACTCCAAATTCTGAAATACCATCATCGTTCGGTAAGGACAATGTTTAAAGAACTGGCAAAGATGCTATAATGCATAGTATGAGATGCAATCGCCCCGAGTGTAACCTAACCCCGATGATTTAGGATTGGGTGAGCTGTAAAGATTTCTTTAGGGTGTGTTGCACTTTTAGGATGGTTCTCAAACAAGATTCTTATTAGGGTTTGGTGATATTAATATCATCAACAAGTGGTATAAGGCATTATAACAATCATACACACAAGGAATAGTGGTTACATAACATGTAAAGAGTAGTTATCAGCTTTAAGTCCTGTAGTGCATGGTTGATGATTACTTATTATGTACTTCAAAAGAATAACTCTTGAAGAACAAGTTTAATAAAGAAATAGAACTACTACAATTAGGAGCTATGTTCTTCTAGAGTTTACTATTGGATTCATTTAATTCACTACTAGGGACTAGTTGGGTTCTTAAGTAGAATGGGTCTATATGCATCAAGTATTGGCATATTATAGCTAATCATGGACAACAAATTTAATTACTATGCATGGTTACTACTGTGGTTGACTATAGGGTATCATATCAAAGGATGGTTGTGAAGGTGGTGCTATGAGTTAACCATTAGGCTTTACTATACCTACTTATTTGTTTCACTAAGTAATCCATAATGGTTCCTAAACTAGGGGGTTTATTAACCTCAAGTAGGGTTTAGTTGAATAATTGCATATAATGTGAGTTGCTATCCAAAGTTGGTATCTTGCATGGTTGACCACCATGGTTCTAATAAGTTGTGGGTTAAGATTGATTCCAATGGTGTGGTATTAAGGAATGGTGATCAATGGTGTTACTATGAGCGTAATAAGTTAGGGTTTACACGTAGGTGGCACTAGCGGACCATATAAGGTTTATTCAAAAATGAAGACATGAAATGATGACTTCATTTGTATTTGGGTTTGTACTATTTTAGTAGAACTTGAGTATGCATCAATTCTATTAGGATGAATCTATGAGTAAGGGTGAAAATCATATGATCATATTTCATAACTTCCTAGGGTTTTAGAAGTGTGTCAACTTAGGGTTCTAACATGAAATAATAGGGTTAAGGGTTTTTTATTCTTATTGGAACTAAGTTTCTAAATTGTGATACAATTTCTAAAATAATAATTGGCAATAGAGTTGAAGTTATTAATTACTTTGAAATTAAATAAATAATGGTCTTAGCATTTTATTATTTTAAAAGATTTAATAATTAAAATAAATACTATTTAGGTTTAATTCAGGAATTAGGGTTTTATAGTTGTTACTAAATTTGAAAATAATAACTTTTTAACTAAAAAGGTTTAAGTAAATAAACAACTTTTGAACTACCAAAATATTATTAGCCTTTAATATTTTCTTGTTATGTTATTATTTAAAGGAAATAGTAAATGGTAATTTGCAATTTAGGGTTTATAAAATATCACTAATATTTAAGTTAATGAAAATATGGTAAGGAAAATTTAGTCTTAATATTTTCTTTACTTTCTAAATAGTTATTATTTATTTTTGAAACTTAAATAATTATTGAATTCAAATTGTATTTAGGATAAATGAAAAGGCATAATTAATAAAGGTTAAAACAATTGAATTTTTTTTTGACAAACATTTTTATATTATATTTTTATTGAATATGGTTTATTTTTGTGAGCATTTTTATATCTTATTTGCATTTTTATGATTTGAAATGAATTTTATATATTTCTGTAAAGTTTCAGCAATATTCTGGAATTTTGAATATAACATAATTACAAAACGTACCGATTCGTTCCTAGCTATAGACACTGACGAGTGGGTCGATTGACTGGGTCAATTGCCACGCGGGCAAAGACCATTCAATGATGACCAATGGCCCCACACGCCACGTCGGCTGTGACGACAGCTTGACGCCGACGACCAGGGGATGACGGCGCCGCCGCTACAGGGCACTCCCAGACCTACCGTTAGTTGCATTCGAACGAGAAGAGGATGGGGAATACTATGGTGGTGGTGGAACAAGCTATAGGTCACCATAGCTTCATCGGAATTCATGTCCCGCGGCGGTGCACTCCGGCCAACTATCAAACGCGAGCTACAAATGATTCTAGGATGCGATAGCGGGTTCAGGAGATGCGCAAGCTCACCCTGAGAACGATGGTGTGGTCACCGGAGTTGATTGTCGACGGAGACGAGCTCGATTTCGCCATTACCGGCGAGGTACTGAGGAAGGGAACATCAAAATTGGGCTGATCCTAAGCTCTCCTGGATGCGTGCTTCTTCCCAGATGACCCTCTTGACGAGGCGCTCCTCCTCGACCAAGCTACGGGCTCCGGGTGGCTCTAGTCGACGGCTTCGTCTTTGTCTCCGGCGGTAGGTCAAAGACGATTGCGAGGATTTTGAGAGTTTAGAGAGGGAATGGAAGGATGGGGATGAACAAGGATGACCCGACGCTCCTCTAGTGGTATTTATAGCCCCCGACGAGGTCGGAATCGTCACTTCACCGGCGGCGACAACCGGGATGCAACATCGTTGGGGTTTGATTTGGGCGCAAATCTTGACGATTACAGATAGACTCGGACGCGAGAGAGGTTTGGCGTGGTTCTAAGAGGTCTGACGATGTCCGGGTCGCCCTTATCATCGACGAGGGACGTGGCCGGAGCTCCCTGTAGCGCTGTCGACCATGGAGAAGAAGAAGACTTCGGTTTTCTTCTTTTTTATGCGAAGGGGTACGGTGGGATGGTCTCTGGTGGGTTGGTTTCTTCGTGGGTAAGACTCCCATGCACAGGAAGTGGGTAAGACTTAAATGTGTTTCATATTTTCTTCTTGATGCTCTCTTTTGCTTCAATTCATATTACATATGTGATCATCTTCTCAAATTACTGAGCCTATCTTAATGGCTATAAAGAAAGAGCTTTTTGGGAGACGACCCATTATGTTTTTATTTCTGTTATTTTACTATTTTGTTGAGTCTTGGAAGTCATTGCTACTGTAATGTCCTCTCCTTATCATTTTTTTATTTTCGTTTTTGTGCCAAGAGTAGCCTCTAATGGTAAGAAAGTAGTATTTGAGGAATTTGCAATTCTGTTTCTGTTTCTGGACTGTCGCGAGAAAAATTCGCATAAATCACCAGAACGTCACCATGAGCTGCAAATTTACGAGCATATTCCCCAATTTATTATATAACTTTCATTAGTTTAACATTTTTCGATCTGAGCGACGTAGAAGTCTCAAACAAATCGATCTTTAACTGTTGTTCTGTTTTGACAGATTTCTGCCATTAGTGCATTTGCCTCTTAATCTTTTTCTTTTTGAGTTCTTTTGAAAGAAGGAGCTTTCCGAAGAAGTTTATGCAGTAGCTAATGTTTTAATATAAGCTTTACATATGTCATACCAGAACCAAGTGGATTGCTTATTTTGATTACACTAATATTGCTAATGAATTATGTTGAGTTTTGGATGAAGGAAGTTTTCAAGTGTAGGGAGAGAAGAATGATGCCATAGGATGAAGAATGGACAAAATCTCAAGATTGGGGATGTCCCCTAGACACCCCAAGAAATATCCAAGAGGTTCAAGCGTCAAAGCTTGGGGATGCCCGGGGGACCCCCTCTTCATCAGTAAAAGCACCAGGTCATTTTTCAGTGCGCTATATTTTTATTGCTTCATGCATTATGTGTTATTCTTGGAGCATATTTTTTGTGTGTGTGTGTTTTGTTTTGTTTTGTTTTGTTTGCTGTTCAATAAAGTTGGACCCATCATATTTGTTTTGGAGAGAGGCACGCTCCGCTTTAATTACATGAACGCTCTAGTTTTCACTCATATGTTCAACGAGCGTTCTATTTTTGCGAGTACTACATTTAAGTTCTAGCTTTTTATTCATATTATGTTCAGAGCTTGTTGGTTTTCTATATGCAAGTGAATTTATCTCTCTGATATCTACTGAATATTATCTACGAGAGTTGTTTCAAATAAGTTAATTGGTGTTGGATACGAGTAAGATGTCTCATATTAATAGTGATGCAAATGAAAGATCTCCTTTGATGTTTCAATTGAGTTGACTTGATGATCATTTAGTTTTTTATTTTTAATATCACCATATGCTTTGATTAATAAGTTTTGTCGCTATGCATGATTATGGCCATTATTGCTCTCTTAGTCGGTCGCCCCCTTTCTTTTGCTAGCCTTCATTTGTACTGAGTATGAGCTCTACTCGTGCATCCAACTCCCAAAAACCAAAATGCCAGTCGTGTCCACCATATCTACCTATATGTGGTATTTGATCGCCACTCCAAAGTAAATTTCTTGTGTGCTACCTTTAAAACAAAATGTTCCTTGTTTTTGCAATATATAGCTCATGGGAAAGTAGCCTAAAAAACTATTGTGGTAAGGAATATGTCACTTATGTATGTTAGTTCTTACAAGTTGCTTGTTGAGCGGTAACCATTGACAATTACTGGGGACGCCATCAACCTGTCACACCTTTGTTGAATATCATGTGAGTTGCTATGCATGTTCATCTTGTCTGAAGTAAGGGAGATTTGCCATGAGTTGAAATGGTTTGAGTATGCATATTGTTAGAGAAGAACATTGGGCCGCCAACCAAAGCCATGTATCATGGTGGAAGTTTCAGCTTGGACACTCAAATCCTCAAAATCTCTTATGAGAATATTATTATTGTTGAATGCTTAAAGCATTAAAAAGAGGAGTCCATTATCTGTTTTCTATGTTGTCCCGGTATGGATGTCCTTAATTTGAGATCTATCAAAATCGAGAAATCAAATGTGATTTATCTCCTTGGACCTTTGTACAAGTGGCATAGAGGTACCCCTTTGTGACACTTGGTTGAAACATATGTAATGCGATGAGAATCCATGGAAATCCGAGCTAATTAGGACAAGGTGCGGGCACTATTATTATTCGATGCATGAGGCTTGCAACTTATAGAAAGTTTTATACATAACCCATATGAATTATTACCACCATTGACACAATTGTTTCCATGCTTTCAAAATAAAAAAGCTCTAGCACATGAGTAATCCCTGCTTCCCTCTGCGAAGAGCCTTTCTTTTACTTTTATGTTGAGTCTTCATCTTCTAAGTTACTGCACCATTAAGAGAGCATAGTTGTCATTCTTAGTTTTATGTGCATGGTCCCAAAATTATTATTGATTGAATCATGAATGTGTTATTACTTGTTCTTAAATTATTTTTATTTAGTCATCCTTTGAACTTTGAAGGTGCATGTCACTTCAAAAATTATTTGTTTGTTATCACTTACCTACTCGAGGACGAGCAGGAGTTAAGCTTGGGGATGTTGATACGTTGCAAACGTATCTATAATTTTTGATGCTCCATGCTTGTTTTACACCAATTCCTCCATGTTTTATGTGCACTTTGCATCATTTTACGACATTTATTGGACTAACCTATTAACAAGTGCCACAGTGCCAGTTTCTGTTTATTATGTATGTTTATTGCAGAAAATGTTCAAAATTGAAAGTGCTCGGAAAATTCTGGAAAAAATCACAGAAATTATAATATACCCGAAGACTTCGGGAGCCAGAAGGGGAGATGGAGATGTGCCACGGGGCAGCCATACCAGGCCTAGGCGCGGGCCCAGGCCTGGCCGCGCCTGGGGGTGGTATGGGCACCCCGTGCACCCCCTCGCGTCGCCTCTTCGCCTATAAGACTTCTCTGACCTAAAAACTCCGCAAGATATCACTCTCCGTCTGATACGTCTCAAACGTATCTATAATTTCTTATGTTCCATGCTAGTTTTATGACAATACCTACATGTTTTATACACACTTTATGTCATTATTATGCATTTTCCGGAACTAACCTATTGATAAGATGCCGAAGTGTCAGTTCCTGTTTTCTGCTGTTTTTGGTTTCAGAAATTCTAGTAAGAAAATATTCTCGGAATTGGACGAAATCAACGCCCAGTATCTTATTTTTCCACGAAGCTTCCAGAACACCGGAGAGAGACCAGAGGGGAGCCAGGGGGGCCCCACACGCCAGGGCGGCGCGGCCAAGGGGTGGGGCGCGCCCCCCTATTGTGTGGCCCCACCAGGGCCCCTCCGAGGCTGCCCTTCCGCCTACTTAAGGACTCCGTCGCGAAAACCCTAAAAGAATAAGCCACGGTACGAGAAACCTTCCAGAGCCGCCGCCATCGCGAAGCCAAGATTCGGGGGACAGAAGTCTCTGTTCCGGCACACCGCCGGGACGGGGAAGTGCCCCCGGAAGGCATCTCCATCGACATCACCGCCATCTTCACCGCCGCTGCTGTCTCCCATGATGAGGAGGGAGTAGTTCTCCCTCGAGGCTAAGGGCTGTACCGGTAGCTATGTGGTTCATCTCTCTCTCCCATGTGATCTTTATGTGATCTTGAGCTTTGTGATCTAGTTGAATATCATCTATGTGCTACTCTAGTAATGTTATTAAAGTAGTCTATTCCTCCTTCATGATGTAATGGTGACAGTGTGTGCATCATGTAGTACTTGGCGTAGGTTATGATTGTAATCTCTTGTAGATTATGGAGTTAACTATAACTATGTAGTATTGATGTGATCTATTCCCCCTTTCATAGTGTAATGGTGACAGTGTGTGCGCTATGTTAGTTCTCGGTCTAAATTGCAATGATCTATTATGCACTCTAAGGTTATTTAAATATGAACATCGAATGTTGTGGAGCTTGTTAACTCCGGCATTGAGGTGCTCTTGTAGCCCTACACAATGAATGGTGTTTGTCATCCAACAAGAGAGTGTAGAGAAAGTAGTATTTGTTTATTCAGTTATGTGATCAATGTTGAGAGTGTCCACTAGTGAAAGTATGATCCCTAGGCCTTGTTTCCGAATAAGTTACACCACATAGAATTGCCTCCCACGCCAGCAAGCTATTTTCTGGCACCGTTTCCAACAAGTTCTGCTACATGTTTACTTGCTGCCATATTTATTTCAGATTGCTATTACCACTCATATTCATCCATATCACTTGCATCTCACTATCTCTTCGCCGAACTAGTGCACCTATACATCTAACAAGTGTATTATGTGTGTTGGGGACACAAGAGACTTCTTGTATCGTGATTGCAGGGTTGCTTGAGAGGGATATCTTTGACCTCTTCCTCCCTGAGTTCGATAAACCTTGGGTGATCCACTTAAGGGAAAACTTGCTGCTGTTCTACAAACCTCTGCTCTTGGAGACCCAACACTGTCTACAGGAATAGAAGCGTGCGTAGACATCAAGCTATTTTCTGGCGCCGTTGCCGGGGAGGAAAGGTAAAAGGCACTCATACTCCGGTCCCAGGTAACTAAGTTATTTTCTGGTGCCGTTGTGAGTGCTCGAAGCTATTTCCTTTAGATCCTGCAATTGCATCTTTTTGTTTCTTGTTCACTAGTTAGGCATAGTGGAAAATAACAGTGAGCTTTTTATTCTATTTCCTGAGTTAAGACATGGATGGTTTGATGCGAAAATTAAAAAACCTATGGAACCTTATTTGCATGCTAGTAGAAATGATATTAGTATGAACGCTTTGAACACCATTGTTGCTAATGATATGGAAAATTCTAAGCTTGGGGAAGCTGGTTTTGATGAGCATGATATTTTTAGTCCCCCAAGCATTGAGGAGAAAATTTTCTTTGATGATACTTTGCCTCCTATTTATGATGATTATAATGATAGTGGTCTTTTGGTGCCGCCTACTATGGAGAGTAAATTTTATTATGATTATACTATGCCTCCTACACTTGATGAGAATAATAATGATAGCTACTTTGTTGAATTTGCTCCCACTATTACTAATAAAATTGATTATGCTTATATGGAGAGTAACAATTTTATGCATGTAGCTCATGATAAGAGAATGTTTCATGTGATAGTTATATTGTTGAGTTTGTTAATGATGCTACTGAAAGTTATTCTGAGAGAGGAAAACATGGTTATATGCATCCTAATAATATTAAGTTTCCTCTCTTTATGTTGAGAATCTTGAAATTGTGCTTGTGTTACCTTTCTATGCTTGTTGCATTATGCTTCATGAATTTATTTGTGTACAAGATTCCTTTTCATAGGAAGTGGGTTAGGCTTAAATGTGTTTTTAATTTGCTTCTTGATGCTCTCTTTTGCTTCAACTCTTATTTCTTGCGCGAGCATCATTAAAATTACTGAGCCCATCTTAATGGCTATAAAGAAAGAACTTCTTGGGAGATAACCCATGTGTTTATTTTGCTACTGTTTTGTTGTGTCTTGGAAGTTGTTACTACTGTAGCAACCTCTCCTTATCTTATTTTATTGCATTGTTGTGCCAAGTAAAGTCTTTGATAGTAAGGTTGATACTAGATTTGGATTACTGCGCAGAAACAGATTTCTATCTGTCACGAATTCGGGCAGGGCTCTCTGTAGGTAACTCAGAAAAATCTGCCAATTTACGTGCGTGATCCCCAGATATGTACGCAACTTTCATTCAATTTGAGCTTTTTCATCTGAGCAAGTTAAGTGCCCCAGAAAAATTCGTCTTTACGGACTGTTCTGTTTTGACAGATTCTGCATTTTATTTCGCATTGCCTCTTTTGCTGTGTTGGATGGATTTATTTATTCCATTGACTTCCAGTAGCTTTGTGCAATGTCCAGAAGTGTTAAGAATGATTGTGTCACCTCTGAACATGTGAAATTTTGATTATGCACTAACCCTCTAATGAGTTTGTTTTGAGTTTGGTGTGGAGGAAGTTTTCAAGGGTCAAGAGAGGAGGATGATATACTATGATCAAGAAGAGTGAATAGTCTAAGCTTGGGGATGCCCGGTGGTTCATCCCTGCATATTTCAAGAAGACTCAAGCGTCTAAGCTTGGGGATGCCCAAGGCATCCCCTTCTTCATCGATAACTTATCAGGTCACCTCTAGTGAAACTATATTTTTATTCCGTCACATCTTATGTGCTTTACTTGGAGCGTCTGTTTGTTTTTATTTTTGTTTTGTTTGAATAAAATCGGATCCTAGCATTCTTTTTTTGGGAGAGAGACACGCTCCGCTGTTGCGTATGAACACATGTGTTCTTAGCTTTACTCTTAATGTTCATGGCGAAGGTTGAAACTGCTTCGTTCATTGTTATATGGTTGGAAACAGAAAATGTTGCATGTGGTAATTGGTACAATGTCTTGAATAAATTGATACTTGGCAATTGTTGTGCTCATATAGATCATGTTTAAGCTCTTGCATCATGTACTTTGCACCCATTAATGAAGAACTACATAGAGCTTGTTAAAATTTGGTTTGCATGATTGGTCTCTCTAAGTCTAGATATTTTCTGGTTAAGGTGTTTGAACAACAAGGAGACGATGTAAAGTCTTATAATGCTTACAATATGTTCATATGCGAGTCTTGCTGCACCGTTTTATACTTGAGTTTGCTTCAAACAACCTTGCTAGCCAAAGCCCTGTACTGAGAGGAATTCTTCTCGTGCATCCAAATCCTTGAGCCAAAATCCATGCCATTTGTGTCCACCATACCTACCTACCACATGGTACTTCTCTGCCATTCCAAGTAAATACTTCATGTGCTACCTTTAAATAATTCAAAAGCTATTATCTCTTATTTGTGTCAATGTTTTATAGCTCATGAGGAAGTATGTGGTGTTTATCTTTCAACCTTGTCATTTACTTATGACAGACTTTCACCAATGGACTAGTGGCATATCCGCTTATCAAATAATTTTGCAAAAAGAGCTGGCAATGGGGTGCCCAGCCCCAATTAATTAACTTGCATTAATAATTCTCTTCACATGCTTTGCCCTGATCTATCAGTAAGCAACTTAATTTTGCAAATAGGCACTCCTCCATGGTATGTGAATGTTGGAAGGCACCCGATGATTCGGTTAGCCATGGCTTGTGTAAGCAAAAGGTTGGGAGGAGTGTCATCTATAAATAATGAAACTAAAATACATGTGTAAACAAAAGAGAAGAGGGATGATCTACCTTGCTGGTAGAGATAACGTCCTTCATGGGAGCCGCTCTTGAAAGTCTGGTTGATAAGGTAGTTAGAGTACCCATTACCATTCGTTGACAACAACAAACACCTCTCAAAACTTTATTTGTATGCTCTCTATATGATTTCAAAACTTAAAAAGCTCTAGCACATGATTTAATCCCTACTTCCCTCTGCGAAGGGCCTACCTTCTACTTTATGTTGAGTCAGTTTACCCACTTCTTCCATCTTAGAAGCAAACACTTGTATCAACTGTGTGCATTGATTCTTACATGTTTACTTATTGCATTTGTTATATTGCTTTATGTTGACAACTATCCATGAGATATACATGTTACAAGTTGAAAGCAATTGCTGAAACTTAATCATCCTTTGTGTTGCTTCAATGCCTTTTACTTTGAATCTATTGCTTTATGAGTTAACTCTTATGCAAGTCTTATTGATGCTTGTCTTGAAAGTACTATTCATGAAAAGTCTTTGCTATATGATTCAGTTGTTTAATCATTATCTTTACCACTGCTTTGAATCACTTCATTCATCTCATATGCTTTACAATAGTATTGATCAAGATTATGTTGGTAGCATGTCACTTAAGAAATTATCCTTGTTATCGTTTACCTACTCGTGGGCGAGTAGGAACTAAGCTTGGGGATGCTTGATACGTCTCAAACGTATCTATAATTTCTTATGTTCCATGCTAGTTTTATGACAATACCTACATGTTTTATACACACTTTATGTCATTATTATGCATTTTCCGGAACTAACCTATTGACAAGATGCCGAAGTGCCAGTTCCTGTTTTCTGCTGTTTTTGGTTTCAGAAATCCTAGTAAGGAAATATTCTCGGAATTGGACGAAATCAACGCCCAGTATCTTATTTTTCCACGAAGCTTCCAGAACACCGGAGAGAGACCAGAGGGGAGCCAGGGGCCCCACACGCCAGGGCGGCGCGGCCAAGGGGTGGGGCGCGCCCCCCTATTGTGTGGCCCCACCAGGGCCCCTCCGAGGCTGCCCTTCCGCCTACTTAAGGACTCCGTCGCGAAAACCCTACAAGAATAAGCCACGGTACGAGAAACCTTCCAGAGCCGCCGCCGTCGCGAAGCCAAGATTCGGGGGACAGAAGTCTCTGTTCCGGCACGCCGCCGGGACGGGGAAGTGCC
This sequence comes from Lolium perenne, assembly GCF_019359855.2. Classification (NCBI taxonomy): domain Eukaryota; kingdom Viridiplantae; phylum Streptophyta; class Magnoliopsida; order Poales; family Poaceae; genus Lolium; species Lolium perenne. The sequence goes on from NC_067246.2 coordinate 306,132,206, forward strand.
CCCGGAAGGCATATCCATCGACATCACCGCCATCTTCATCGCCGCTGCTGTCTCCCATGATGAGGAGGGAGTAGTTCTCCCTCGAGGCTAAGGGCTGTACCGGTAGCTATGTGGTTCATCTCTCTCTCCCATGTGATCTTTATGTGATCATGAGCTTTGTGATCTAGTTGAATAACATCTATGTGCTACTCTAGTAATGTTATTAAAGTAGTCTATTCCTCCTTCATGATGTAATGGTGACAGTGTGTGCATCATGTAGTACTTGGCGTAGGTTATGATTGTAATCTCTTGTAGATTATGGAGTTAACTATTACTATGATAGTATTGATGTGATCTATTCCCCCTTTCATAGTGTAATGGTGATAGTGTGTGCGCTATGTTAGTTTTCGGTCTAAATTGCAATGATCTATTATGCACTCTAAGGTTATTTAAATATGAACATCGAATGTTGTGGAGCTTGTTAACTCCGGCATTGAGGTGCTCTTGTAGCCCTACACAATGAATGGTGTTTGTCATCCAACAAGAGAGTGTAGAGAAAGTAGTATTTGTTAATTCAGTTATGTGATCAATGTTGAGAGTGTCCACTAGTGAAAGTATGATCCCTAGGCCTTGTTTCCGAATAAGTTACACCACAGAGAATTTCCTCCCACGCCAGCAAGCTATTTTCTGGCACCGTTTCCAACAAGTTCTGCTACATGTTTACTTGCTGCCATATTTATTTCAGATTGCTATTACCACTCATATTCATCCATATCACTTGCATCTCACTATCTCTTCGCCGAACTAGTGCACCTATACATCTGACAAGTGTATTAGGTGTGTTGGGGACACAAGAGACTTCTTGTATCATGATTGCAGGGTTGCTTGAGAGGGATATCTTTGACCTCTTCCTCCCTGAGTTCGATAAACCTTGGGTGATCCACTTAAGGGAAAACTTGTTGCTGTTCTAGAAACCTCTGCTCTTGGAGGCCCAACACTGTCTATAGGAATAGAAGCGTGCGTAGACATCACCGTCCACGAAAAGTTCCGTATCCACCGTCATCGCCGAAACCAAGTTTCGGGGGACAGAAGTCTCTGTTCCGGCACCCTGCCGGGACGGGGAAGTGCCCCCGGAGCCATCGCCATCGACTCCACCGCCTCCACTTCGACTCCATGATGGTTTGTGAGTAGTTCCTGCAGGGACTATGGGTTCTTGGATGTAGCTAGATGGTAGTCTCTCCCATGTGCTTCAATACATTGATCTCATGAGCTGCCTTACATGATTGAGATCCATATGATGTAATCGGTGTTGTGTTTGTTGGTATCCGATGGATTGATCATTATGTTCAGTATATCTTATAAGTTTGTGAAGTATTTGTTGCTACAATATTGTTATGTTTAATGCTTGTCACTAGTGCACGAGTGGCATGATCTTAGATCTAGGCTCTATAATTGTTGCTTAGATTGTATCTACAAATTGTTTGCACATGTCTTTGTCCGGAACCTGAGGCCCCAAAGTGATCTCGAATTGGGATACCGGAGGGGATGGCTTTGATATGAGGATCACATGTTTTCACCAAGTGTTAATGCTTTGCTCCGGTGCTCTATTAAAAGGAGTACCTTAATTACCAGTAGTTTCCCTCGAGGCCCCGCTGCAAACGGGCTGGTAGGGCAAAAGATGTTATGCAAGTTTCTCATTGCGAGCACGTATGACTATACATGGAAAACATGCCTACGATATTAATAGACTGGATATTTTGTCTTAATGCTAAATTAAATTATGACAATTGCCCAGCTGTAATTTGTTCACCCAACACTTTTTATTTAGAGAGTTACCACTAGTGTAGATCGTCGGGAACCCCAGTCCTTTATTTCATCATCATTTCTTTTCAATCAACTGTGCGCTGGGATATTTTCCAGTGCCATCTCCTCTGTGTTACTGCTACTGCTGTGTTACTATTGCTCTCATATTACTTCCGCATCACATTTCCCTGTCAACACGCCATCAAAGTAGTACCAACTATTTTCTGGCGCCGCATCATATTACCACTGTTTTCACATCACCCTGTTGCTAGTGCTTTTCCAGGTGCAGCTGAATTGACAACTTCGCTGTCAAGGCTTATAAGTAATCTTTGGCTCCCCTTGTGTCGAATCAACAAATTTGGGTTTTACTTCCCTCGAAGAATGTTGCGATCCCTTATACTTGTGGGTCATCACCTCCAAGATTAAAGGTTGGTTTGAACAAGTAGGATTTAATACTACTCTAGTATTCTCTAGGATAGACATGACTATGGTTAGCATCTATAATCTCTCTCACTTCTAAATGTCTTGGAATAGCCTAAGGTCCTACTCAAGAGATGATGATATGATCCTCTAAATACATGGTTTTCCTAGGAATTCTACCTTGGTATCTTATGTAGCTTGTTCTTCTGGGAATCCGGATAAACCTGCATCTTGTGGTATGCCTCCACCTCCTAGCCTCTTCATCTTGATCCTAGCTAATGTATGGGTGGTATCAAGGTTTTGGTTTCCTTGTAACATGGTACTAGATGATCAAATGGATGAAGGGTGTGGCTCCTTTTATAGGCTTGGTCAAGCTCTAGTATCATGACACATAGGTGGGTGACTCCTGTTTTGGTTTGATGAGTAAGGTGCTTGGTTGTCATGCCCTCACACATAGCAATCCTTTGAACATGAGGTAGCATAGCTTGGGATGCAAGTGATACGTCTAAAACGTATCTATAATTTCTTATGTTCCATGCTAGTTATATGACAATACTCACATGTTTTATATACACTTTACATCATTTTGATGCATTTTCCGGCACTAACCTATTAACAAGATGCCGAAGCGCCAGTTTCTGTTTTCTCCTGTTTTTGGTTTCAGAAATCCTACACAGGAAATATTCTCGGAATTGGACGAAACAAAAGCCCACGGTCTTATTTTGCACGGAGCCTTCCAGAAGTCCGAAGAGGAGACAAACAGGGGTGACGAGGCGGCCACACCCTAGGGGGCCGTGGACCCACCTCTGGGCGCGCTGCCCTATGGGGTGGGCCCCTCGAGTATCCCCCGACTCTGCCCCTTCGCCTATATATTCTCTCCGTCGCGAAAACCCTAGTACCGAGAGCCACGATACGAGAAAAGTTACTGTGACGCCGCCGCCGCCAATCCCATCTCGGGGGATTCAGGAGATCGCCTCCGACACCCTGCCGGAGAGGGGAATCATCACCCGGAGGACTCTACATCACCATGCCCGCCTCCGGACTGATGTGTGAGTAGTTCATCCTTGGACTATGGGTCCATAGCAGTAGCTAGATGGTTGTCTTCTCCTCTTGTGCTATCATGTTAGATCTTGTGAGCTGCCTATCATGATCAAGATCGTCTATTTGTAATGCTACATGTTGTGTTTGTTGGGATCCGATGAATACGGAATACTATGTCAAGTTGATTATTGATCTATCATATATGTGTTGTTTATGTTCTTGCATGCTCTCCGTTGCTAGTAGAGGCTCTGGCCAAGTTGATACTTGTGACTCCAACAGGGAGTATTTATGCTCGATAGTGGGTTCATGCCTCCATTGAATCTGGGACAGTGATAGAAAGTTCTAAGGTTGTGGATGTGCTGTTGCCACTAGGGATAAAAAGCAATGCTTTGTCTAAGGATATTTGTGTTGATTACATTACGCACCATACTTAATGCAATTGTCTGTTGTTTGCAACTTAATACTGGAAGGGGTGCGGATGCTAACCCGAAGGTGGACTTTTTAGGCATAGATGCATGCTGGATAGCGGTCTACGTTCTTTGTCGTAATGCCCTAAGTAAATCTCATAGTAGTCATCATGATATGTATGTGCATTGTTATGCCCTCTCTATTTGTCAATTGCCCAACTGTAATTTGTTCACCCAACATGCTATTTATCTTATTGGAGAGACGCCACTAGTGAACTGTGGACCCGGTCCATTCTTTTACATCTGAAATACAATCAACTGCAAACTCTATTCTCTACTGTTCTTCGCAAGCAAACATCATTCTCCACACCATACGTTTAATCCTTTGGTTTCAGCAAGCCGGTGAGATTGACAACCTCACTGTTAAGTTGGGGCAAAGTATTTTGATTGTGTTGTGCAGGTTCCACGTTGGCGCCGGAATCCCTGGTGTTGCGCCGCACTACACTCCTCCGCCAACAACCTTCACGTGGCCTTCATCTCCTACTGGTTCGATAAACCTTGGTTTCTTACTGAGGGAAACTTGCTGCTGTACGCATCACACCTTCCACTTGGGGTTCCCAACGGGCGTGTGCTTTACGCGTCAACACCCACTATCGAGCATAAATACCCCCTCTTGGAGTTACAAGTATCAACTTGGCCAGAGCCTCTACTAGCAACGGAGAGCATGCAAGAACATAAACAACACATATATGATAGATCAATTAATCAACTTGACATAGTATTCCATATTCATCGGATCCCAACAAACACAACATGTAGCATTACAAATAGATGATCTTGATCATGATAGGCAGCTCACAAGATCTAAACATGATAGCACAAGAGGAGAAGACAACCATCTAGCTACTGCTATGGACCCATAGTCCAAGGATGAACTACTCACGCATTAATCCGGAGGCGGGCATGATGATGTAGATTCCTCCGGTGATGATTCCCCTCTCCGGCAGGGTGCCGGAGGCGATCTCCTGAATCCCCCGAGATGGGATTGGCGGCGGCGGCGTCACAGTAACTTTTCTCGTATCGTGGCTCTCGGTACTAGGGTTTTCGCGACGGAGAGAATATATAGGCGAAGGGGCAGAGTCGGGGGACGCTCGAGGGGCCCACCCCATAGGGCGGCGCGCCCAGGGGTGGGGCCGCGCCCCCTAGGGTGTGGCCGCCTCGTCGCCCCTCTTCGTCTCCTCTTCGGACTTCTGGAAGGCTCCGTGCAAAATAAGACTGTGGGCTTTTGTTTCATCCAATTCCGAGAATATTTCCTGTGTAGGATTTCTGAAACCAAAAACAGCAGAAATAGGAACTGGCGCTTCGGCATCTTGTTAATAGGTTAGTGCCGGAAAATGCATCAAATTGATATAAAGTGTATATAAAACATGTGAGTATTGTCATAAAGCTAGCATGGAACATAAGAAATTATAGATACGTTTGAGACGTATCAATGATATGGAAGTACTCTCGTAGGAGCAATCCCATGCCAAAATGACAAGACAAACATACAATGAGCATCTCAACAATATTTTTATTTACTATGGATATAGATTTTTATTGAAAATGCTTCATAGAATGCCCACTATGGTTTGCTATAAATTTCCACCATGAATGATGCATGGCTTAGATTAGTGGCCCAGCCGTTTCTATAACACATATACAAACTCCATGGACTTACAAGTTTCCATTTTATTTTGCAGCGCTAGGCATCTATAAACAAAAGAACATGATATCAATTAAATATGAATAAGTGCAATGTTGAAAGCGTTCCCCATGAAAGCATTGTTTTGCTAACTCCCAACTCGCAATTTGAAAACATATAAACTTCATAAGATATTCACAATGATCAAGTTTATTAAGTGCAAGAAAGTAAATATGCCATCAAGTTCGTGAGAGCTTTACTAACTAATTTTCTCATGCCAAAATTTAATTTGGAAGATAAATAAAAACATGATGAATATACTTGGAATAGCAATAATACTAGTAGGTAGATATGGTGGACACAATTGGCAAACTTTGATTATTGGTGGTTGGATGCACAAGTAGAGCTCATACTCAGTACATGCAAAGGCTAGTAAAAGACTGGGAGCGACCAACTAAGAGAGTAATAATGATCATAATCATGCATAACGACAAAAAATATTAATCAAAGCATGAAGTGATATTACAAGTCAAAAGTAAATGATCATAGAGGCTTTAGGTGACTGGTTTGTAGTCATAACATGGTGTAAACATGTGCCAAGTCAACCCAATAAAGCATCAAAGGAGCATACCACAATATTATGCTTTGTATGATGGAAACAACACATGATTCTTTCAATGGCAAATTAAGCACTCTCATTTATTTGAGACAAGTCATGCTACAACAATAACTACTAAGCATATGATAAGAATAACATCCAACATGATATACCAAAGTCTATGCCACAGTCTAGACAAGCTTCCTTTTGCTCCACTATAAGAATGAAACATTTTACTCGTCTCCAACACCAATCAATTTATTTGAAACAACTCTCATAGATAATAATCAATAAAGACCAGAGAGATAATCATATCTTAATAAATAAAACTAACAGTCTCTAAACAAAATAAGAATAGAAAACCAAGAGCTAAACGCAGTACTAGCAAACTAGAACACCCGCAACACAATAAGAGCGAAAACTAGAGTGTTCTATGCAATGAAAATGGAGCGTGTCTCTCTCACACACAAAAATGCTAGGATCCAACCATATGCTACAGAAAATAAAACAAAATAAAACAAAAAACAAAAAGACGCTCCAAGAACAACACATAGCATATGAAGCAATAAAAATATAGTGTCTGGAAAGATGACCTGATACTTTGTTGATGAAAAATTTGACGCTTGTACCTCTTGGATATTTTTTGGGGTTACATGGGCATCCCCAAGCTTAAGCTTTTGTCTATCCTTCATCTCATCACATCATTCTTCTCTCCCTACATTTGAAAACTTTCTTGATACAAAACTTCACACAATTCTCATTAGCAACATCAGTGCAATCAAAATAACAAATTCACTTGGGTTTAGTTCTAACATATGTCAAACATCCATTAAAACATTAGCTACTGTAGCAAATTCTTCAAAAAGCTCTTTCTCTCAAAAGAACTAAAAAAGAAAAATATTAAGATGCAAATGCAAATAGTGGAAGAAATCTTTCAAAACAGAACAATAGATAAATATCAATTTTTTAGAAATCTTCTGTTGCTCAAATAGAAAAGTGCAAAACTAACGAAAATTAGATAATAACTTGGGGCATACGCTCAAAAATTTGCAGGTCAAAATTACGTTCTGGCTGGGAATGCGAATTTTGTTGGTGAAAACACAGAATCTGTTTCGGGACAGCAACTTCCCCAAATCTTACTTTCTTTCTATTAGAGGATATTCTTGGCACAAAAACGAAATAAAATGATAAGTAGAGGTTATTACAGAGGTAATAACTTACAAGACTCAGCAAAAGAAAACTTACAGAAATAAAATATGGGTTATCTCCCGAGAGTGCTTTTCTTTAACGCCTTTCAGCTAGGTGCAGTAGTTTGAGAAGATGCTCACGTAAGATATATGAATTGACATAAAATAGAGCATCAAGAAGAAAATGTAAAACCAATTTAAGTCCAACCACCTTCCTATGAAAAATAATCTTGTAAAGAAACAAGTCATGGAAGCACAAAGCAACAAGCATAGAAAAGCAAAACAAGTTCAACTTCAAAATTTTCAACATGAAGAGGTGAAACTTAGTATTATTGAGATACATAAAACCATGTTTCCCTCTCTCATAATAACTTTCAGTAGCATCATGAATAAAATTAACAATATAACTATCACATAAAACATTCTTATCATGAGCCACATGCATAAAATAATTATTACTCCCCACATAAGCATACTTATTAATTGTAGTGGGAGCAAATTCAACAAAATAGCTATCATTATTATTCTCATCACCATAATCATCAAATATTGGAGGCATATGGTAATCATAATTAAATTTCTCCTCAATAGTAGGTGGACTGAAAATAACATAATCATCATTGTAATCATCAAATATTTTAGGCATAGTATCATCATAGCAAATTTCCTCCTCTAAAGCTGGGGAACTAAAAATATCATTTTCATAAAAACTAGCTTCCCCAAGTTTAGACTTTTCTATAGCATTAGAAATAATGGTGTTCAAAGAATTCATACCAATAACATTTCTATTAGCATGTAAATAAAGTTTCATAGGTTTTTTAATTTTCTCTTTAAACACCTCATGTCCTAACTCAAGATAAATATTATAAAGCTATCTAATTTTTTTGTTGGTTTCCATTAAGCCTAACTAGTGAAAATAAAAAAGAAACAAAAATATATAATTGCATAATCTAAAGGAAATAACTTCATGCACTCACCAACAACTAGAAAACTTAGTAGCTAGAGGATGTGAGTACCTTTTACCTTACCTCCCCGGCAACGACGCCAGAAAAGAGCTTGATGTCTATGCACGCTTTTATTCTTGTAAACAGTGTTGGGCCTCCAAGTGTAGAGGTTTGTAGAACAATAGCAAGTTTCCCTTAAGTGGATCACCCAAGATTTATCGAACTCAGGGAGATAGAGGTCAAAGATATTCCTCTCAAGAAACCCTGCAATTACGATACAAGAAGTCTCTTGTGCCCCCAACACACCCAATACACTTGTCAGGTGTATAGGTTCACTAGTTCGGCGAAGAGATAGTGAAATACAAGTAATATGGATGATTATGAGTGATAATTGCAATCTGAAATAAAAATGGCAGCAAGCAAACATGTAGCAGAACTGATTGTAAATGGTGTTTCAATGCTTAGAAACAAGGCCTAGGGATCATAGTTTCACTAGTGGATACTCTCAACAATGATATCATAATTGAATACATAAATATTATCTCTTCACTATGCTACTCTGAACCACTCTCCGGTTTGATAACAAACACAAATTCACCACGTAGGGATGCATAAGCACTCCGTAAAGTTCGCATTCCCAATCTACGGACGCCCCACACTATCACTTTGAGCATACAAAGATGGTACTAATAAGACACCACAATTCATAAGTATTTATGTAAAGTTTAGTCTAGAAGACAAACATGGTGTGCACACTATCAACTTTACACCGTGGGACAAGGTGTCCCCGGAGATCACATAATAAAACCACTTGAGTAGCATAATAGTTGAGGAATAATATCTACCTATTTAACTAGATTACAAAGCTCACGATCACATAAAGACCATATCATGGGAGAGAGATAGACCACATAGCTACCGGTAAAGCCCTCAGCCTCAGGGTAGAACTACTCCGTCCTCATCATAGGAGGCAGCAACAGCGATGAAGATGGCGATGGAGTCGATGGAGATGGCTCCGGGGGCAATTTCCCATCCCTGCAGGGTGCCGGAACAGAGACTTCTGTCCCCCGAAACTTGTCTTCGGTGACGGTGGAGCTATTGAACTTTTCGTGGGTGGAGGCTGATTGATTTTGGGTTTTCATGTCGGGAGGCATCTTATAGGCGGAAGGGCGAGGTCGGTGGGTGCCCGAGGGGCCCACACCACCCCTTGGCGCCGCAAGGGCCTGGGCCTGGGCCGCGCATTTCATGGGGAGGATAAAATTTAAAGTAAAAGAGATATTCAAGCTACTTCCACTCCGAATGATGAGGATCATCTGGTAGCTGATACCACTCCCTTGCCTTGTCCTTAAGTGACAATGGAAAGAACTTCTTCATGGCATTTTCTCTTGATAAACCTCCAACCTTAAACAACTCACAAAGTTCTTTAAGTTTCAACAAGTGATCACTTGGATGGATTGTTCCATCCCATGCATAACGTTCATCCATGGTATTTTCAACAATTTTCATAGGTATTTTAAAAGAAATACTTTCAGCAGGTTGATTTAAAATATGACAAGCATCATTAGAATTATCACATATGGGAGATAAAATATCATCCGAGAAAATTTTCTCCTCTAAAGCTAGGGGACTAAAATGATCATAAAACTAGCTTGCCCAAGCTTAGATTTTTTCATAGTATTAGCAATAATGGTGTTCAAATATTCATACTAATAACATTGCTATTAGCATGCAAATAAAGTTCCATAGGTTTTTTAATTTTCTCTTCAAACACCTCATATCCTAACTGATACGTCTCCAACGTATCTATAATTTCTTATGTTCCATGCTAGTTTTATGACATTACCTACATGTTTTATTCATACTTTATATCGTTTTGATGCATTTTCCGGAACTAACCTATTAACAAGATGCCGAAGTGCCAGTTCCTGTTTTCTGCTGTTTTTGGTTTCAGAAATCCTACAAAGGAAATATTCTCGGAATGGGACGAAATCAACGCCCACGATCTTATATTTCACGGAAGCTTCCAGAGAGCCAGAGAGGGACCAGAGGGGAGCCCTGGGGGCCCCACCTCACATGGCGGCGCGGCCAAGGGGGGCGCCCCCCTATGGTGTGGCTCCACCAGGACTCCCTCGAGGCTGCCCTTCCGCCTATATAAAGCCTCCGTCGCGAAAACCCTAAAACAATAAGCCACGGGACGAGAAAAGTTACGCAGCCGCCGCCATCGCGAAGCCAAGTTCGGGGGACAGAAGCTCTGTTCCGGCATGTCGCCGGGACGGGGAATTGCCCCCGGAAGGCATCTCCATCGACATCACCGCCATCTTCATCGCCGCTGCTGTCTCCTATGATGAGGAGGGAGTAGTTCTCCCTCGAGGCTAAGGGCTCTACCGGTAGCTATGTGGTTAATCTCTCTCTCATGTACCTCAATACAATGATCTCATGAGGTGCTTTACATGATTGAGATTCATATGATGAGCTTTGTATCACTATTAATCTATGTGCTACTCTAGTGATGTTATTAAAGTAGTCTATTCCTCCTTCATGATGTAAAGGTGACGGTGTGTGCATCATGTAGTACTTGGCGTAGGTTATGATTGTAATCTCTTGTAGATTATGGAGTTAACAATTACTATGATAGTATTGATGTGATCTATTCCCCCTTTCATAGCTTAAAGGTGACAGTGTGTATGCTATGTTAGTACTTGGTCTAAATTGCAACGGTCTATTATGCTCTAGAGGTTACTTAAATATGAACTCCGAATGTTGTGGAGCTTGTTAACTCCAGCTTGAGGGAGCTCTTGTAGCCCTACACAATGAATGGTGTTTGTTATCAAACAAGAGAGTGTATGTAGCACAGATGAGGAGAAGTTATTTATTTGTTATGTGATCAATGTTGAGAGTGTCCACTAGTGAAAGTATGATCCCTAGGCCTTGTTTCTAAATACTGCAAACATCGCTTGTTTACTGTTTTACTGCATCTTTACTTCCTGCAATATTACCATCATCTATACCACCTGTGTTTTACTATCTCTTCGTCGAACTAGTGCACCTATACATCTGACAAGTGTATTAGGTGTGTTGGGGACACAAAAGACTTCTTGTATCTTAATTGCAGGGTTGCTTGAGAGGAATATATCTGACCTCTACCTCCCCGAGTTCGATAAACCTTGGGTGATTCACTTAAGGGAAACTTGCTGCTGTTCTACAAACCTATGCTCTTGGAGGCCCAACACTGTCTACAGGAATAGAAGCGTGCGTAGACATCAAGCTATTTTCTGGCGTCGTTGCCTGGGAGGTAAGGTAAAAGGTATTCACATCCTCCGACTACTAAGCTATTTCCTAGCACTGTTGCCGGTGTGTGAGTGCTCGAAGGTATTTTCTTTAGATCCTGCAATTATATCTTTTTGTTTCTTGTTTTCACTAGTTAGGCTTAATGGAAAACAACAACAAAATGAGAGATCTTTATGAACTTTATCTTGAATTAGGACATGAGGTGTTTGAAGAGAAAATTAAAAAACCTATGGAACTTTATATGCATGCTAATGGAAATGTTATTAGTATGAATGCTTTGAACACCATTGTTGCTAATGCTATGGAAAATTCTAAGCATGGGGAAGCTGGTTTTGAGGAGCATGATATTTTTAGTCCCCCAAGCATGGAGGAGAAAATTTACTTTGATGATACTTTACCTCCTATATATGATGATTACAATGATGACTATCATATTTTCAGTCCACCTACTATTGAGGAGAAAATTAATTATGATTACAATATGCCTCCTATATATGATGATTATGGTGATGAGAATAATAATGATAGCTATCTTATTGAATTTGCTCCCACTACAATTAATAGTAATGACTATGCTTATGTGGAGAGTAATAATTTTATGCATGTAGCTCATGATGAGAATGTTTCATGTGATAGTTATATTGTTGAGTTTGTTCATGATGCTACTGAAAGTTATTATGAGAGAGGGAAACATGGTTATATGCATCTTAATAATATTAAGTTTCCCCTCTTTATGTTGAGAATTTTGAAGCTAATCGTGTTTTATCTTCCTATGCTTGTCACTTTGTTCTTCATGAATTTATTTGTGTACAAGATTCTTATGCATAGGAAGTGGGTTAGGCTTAAATGTGTTTTGGTTTTGCTTCTTGGTGCTCCTTTTGCTTCATTTTTTATTTTCCATGTGAGCATCATTAAAATCTACTGAGCCCATCTTAATGGCTATAAAGAAAGCACTTCTTGGGAGATAACCCATGATTTTATTTTTACTACTGTTTTGTTGTGTCTTGGAAGTTGTTACTACTGTAGCAACCTCTCCTTATCTTTATTTTATTGCATTGTTGTGCCAAGTAAAGTCTTTGATAGTAGGGTTGATACTAGATTTGGATTACTACGCAGAAACAGATTTCTTACTGTCACGAAATTGAGCAGCCCCGTCTGTAGGTAACGCAGAAAATTCTGCCAATTTACGTACGTGATCCTCAGATATGTACGCAACTTTCATTCAATTTGAGCTTTTTCATCTGAGCAAGTTAAGTGCCTCTAAAAAAATTCGTCTTTACGGACTGTTCTGTTTTGACAGGTTCTGCCTTTTATTTCGCATTGCCTCTTTTGCTATGTTGAATGGATTTCTTTGTTCCATTAACTTCCAGTAGCTTTGGGCAATGTCCAGAAGTGTTAAGAATGATTGTGTTACCTCTGAACATGTGAATTTTTAATTATGCACTAACCCTCTAATGAGTTTCTTTCGAGTTTGGTGTGGAGGAAGTTTTCAAGGGTCAAGAGAGGAGGATGATATACTATGATCAAGAAGAGTGAAGAGTCTAAGCTTGGGGATGCCCCCGTGGTTCATCCCTGCATATTTCAAGAAGACTCAAGCATCTAAGCTTGGGGATGCCCAAGGCATCCCCTTCTTCATCTACAACTTATCAGGTCACCTCTAGTGAAACTATATTTTTATTCAGTCACATCTTATGTACTTTACTTGGAGCGTCTGTGTGTTTTTATTTTCGTTTTGTTATTTTCATTCTCTGAATAAATTCATGCTTGTGTGGGAGAGAGACACGCTCCGCTTTTTCATATGAACACTCGTGTTCTTAGTTCTATCTTTAATGTTCATGGCGGAGTTGAAAATTGCTTCGTTAATTGCTATTTGGTTGGAGATAGAAAATGCTTCATGTGGTAATTGGTATATTGTCTTGAATAATTTGATACTTGGCAATTGTTGTGCTCATATAGATCATGTTTAAGCTCTTGCATCATGTACTTTGCACCTATTAATGAAGAACTACATAGAGCTTGTTAAAATTTGGTTTGCATGATTGGTCTCTCTGAGTCTAGATATTTTCTGGTTAAGGTGTTTGAACAACAAGGAAGACAATGTAGAGTCTTATAATGCTTGCAATATGTTCTTATGTAAGTTTTGCTGTACCGGTTTATACTTGAGTTTGCTTCAAACAATCTTGCTAGCCTAAGCCTTGTATTGAGAGGGATTACTTCTCGTGCATCCAAATCCTTGAGCCAAAAACTATGCCATTTGTGTCCACCATACCTACCTACTACATGGTATTTCTCTGCCATTCCAAAGTACATTACTTGAGTGCTACCTTTAAAATTCTATTCTTTGTCTTTGCAATACATAGCTCATGGGAAAATAGCTTAAAAACTATTGTGGTATTGAATATGTTGCTATGTATCTTATTTCTTACAAGTTGCTTGTTGAGCGGTAACCATGTTTCTGGGGACGCCATCAACTTTTACACCTTTGTTGAATATCATGTGAGTTGCTATGCATGTTCGTCTTGTCTGAAGTAAGGGCGATTTTCATGATCAAATGGTTTGAGTATGCATATTGTTAGAGAAGAACATTGGGCCGCTAACTAAAACCATGAATCATGGTGGAAGTTTCAGTTTGGACATCAATCCTCAATCTCTTATGAGAATATTATCTGTTCTTGAATGCTTATGCATTAAAGAGGAGTCCATTATCTGTTGTCTATGTTGTCCCGGTATGGATGTTCTAAGATGAGATCTATCAAAAACGAGAAATCAAATGCGATCTATCTCCTTGGACCTTTGTACAGGCGGCATAGAGGTACCCCTTTGTGACACTTGGTTGAAACATATGTTATGCAATGATAATCCGTGTTAATCCAAGCTAATCAGGACAAGGTGCGAGCACTATTGGTATTCTATGCATGAGGCTTGCAACTTATAGGATGTCTTATACATAACACATATGAATTATTACTACCGTTGACAAAATTGTTTCTATGTTTTCAAAATGAAAAGCTCTAGCACAAAAATAGTAATCCATGATTCCCTCTGCGAAGGGCCATTCTTTTACTTTATGTTGAGTCAGTTTACCTACTTATTTCTATCTTAGAAGCAAACACTTGTGTCAACTGTGTGCATTGATTCTTACATGTTTACCTACTGCACTTGTTATATTGCTTTATGTTGACAACTATCCATGAGATATACATGTTACAAGTTGAAAGCAACTGCTGAAACTTATATCTTCCTTTGTGTTGCTTCAAAACTTTCTACTCAGAATTTATTGCTTTATGAGTTAACTCTTATGCAAGACTTATTGATACTTGTCTTGAAAGTACTATTCATGAAAAGTCATTGCTATATGATTCAGTTGTTTAGTCATTATCTTTACTATTGCTTTGAATCACTTCATTCATCTCATATGCTTTACAATAGTATTGATCAATATCATGTTGGTAGCATGTCACTTAAGAAATTATCCTTGTTATCGTTTACCTACTCGAGGGCGAGTAGGAACTAAGCTTGGGGATGCTTGATACATCTCCAACGTATCTATAATTTCTTATGTTCCATGCTAGTTTTATGACATTACCTACATGTTTTATTCATACTTTATATCGTTTTGATGCATTTTCCGGAACTAACCTATTAAGAAGATGCCGAAGTGCCAGTTCCTGTTTTCTGCTGTTTTTGGTTTCAGAAATTCTACAAAGGAAATATTCTCGGAATTGGACGAAATCAACGCCCACGATCTTATATTTCACGGAAGCTTCCAGAGAGCCAGAGAGGGACCAGAGGGGAGCCCTGGGGGCCTGATGCGTGTAGTTGACACGTCCGTTGGGAACCCCAAGAGGAAGGTGTGATGCGCACAGCGGCAAGTTTCCCTCAGTAAGAAACCAAGGTTTAATCGAACCAGTAGGAGTCAAGAAGCACGTTGAAGGTTGATGGCGGCGGGATGTAGTGCGGCGCAACACCAGAGATTCCGGCGCCAACGTGGAACCTGCACAACACAACCAAAGTACTTTGCCCCAATGAAACAGTGAGGTTGTCAATCTCACCGGCTTGCTGTAACAAAGGATTAACCGTATTGTGTGGAAGATGATTGTTTGCGAAAACAAGAAAAACAGTATTGCGAGATTGTATTTCAGTATAGAGAATTGGACCGGGGTCCACAGTTCACTAGAGGTGTCTCTCCCATAAGATAAACAGCATGTTGGGTGAACAAATTACAGTTGGGCAATTGACAAATAAAGAGGGCATGACCATGCACATACATATTATGATGAGTATAGTGAGATTTAATTGGGCATTACGACAAAGTACATAGACCGCTATCCAGCATGCATCTATGCCTAAAAAGTCCACCTTCAGGTTATCATCCGAACCCCCTCCAGTATTAAGTTGCTAACAACAGACAATTGCATTAAGTATTGCGCGTAATGTAATCAGTGACTACATCCTTGAACATAGCACCAATGTTTTATCCCTAGTGGCAACAGCACATCCATAATCTTAGAGATTTCTGTCACTTCCCCAGATTCACGGAGACATGAACCCACTATCGAGCATAAATACTCCCTCTTGGAGTTACAAGCATCTACTTGGCCAGAGCATCTACTAGTAACGGAGAGCATGCAAGATCATAAACAACACATAGACATAACTTTGATAATCAACATAACAAGTATTCTCTATTCATCGGATCCCAACAAACGCAACATATAGAATTACAGATAGATGATCTTGATCATGTTAGGCAGCTCACAAGATCCGATAATGAAGCACAATGGGGAGAAGACAACCATCTAGCTACTGCTATGGACCCATAGTCCAGGGTTAGACTACTCACTCATCACTCCGGAGGCGACCATGGCGGCGTAGAGTCCTCCGGGAGATGAATCCCCTCTCCGGCAGGGTGCCGGAGGCGATCTCCTGAATCCCCCGAGATGGGATTGGCGGCGGCGGCGTCTCAGTAAGGTTTTCCGTATCGTGGCTCTCGGTACTGGGGGTTTCGCGACGGAGGCTTTAAGTAGGCGGAAGGGCAGGTCAGGAGGCGGCACGAGGGGCCCACACCACAGGGCCGCGCGGCCAAGGGGGGGCCGCACCGCCCTAGGGTGTGGCCACCTCGTGGCCCCACTTCGTCTCCTCTTCGGTCTTCTGGAAGCTTCGTGGCAAAATAGGACCCTGGGCGTTGATTTCGTCCAATTCCGAGAATATTTCGTTACTAGGATTTCTGAAACCAAAAACAGCAGAAAACAGCAACTGGCACTTCGGCATCTTGTTAATAGGTTAGTTCCAGAAAATGCACGAATATGACATAAAGTGTGCATAAAACATGTAGATAACATCAATAATGTGGCATGGAACATAAGAAATTATCGATACGTCGGAGACGTATCAGGGCCCCCAAGCTTAGTTCTACTCGTCCCGAGCAGGTAAAACGATAACAAAGATAATTTCTGGAGTGACATGCCATCATAACCTTGATCATACTATTTGTAAAGCATATGTAGTGAATGCAGCGATCAAAACAATGTATATGACATGAGTAAACAAGTGAATCATATAGCAAAGACTTTTCATGAATAGTACTTCAAGACAAGCATCAATAAGTCTTGCATAAGAGTTAACTCATAAAGCAATAAATCAAAGTAAAGGCATTGAAGCAACACAAAGGAAGATTAAGTTTCAGTGGTTGCTTTCAACTTGTAACATGTATATCTCATGGATATTGTCAACATAGAGTAATATAATAAGTGCAATATGCAAATATGTAGGAATCAATGCACAGTTCACACAAGTGTTTGCTTCTTGAGGTGGAGAGAAATAGGTGAACTGACTCAACAATGAAAGTAAAAGAATGGTCCTCCATAGAGGAAAAGCATCGATTGCTATATTTGTGCTAGAGCTTTGATTTTGAAAACATGAAACAATTTTGTCAATGGTAGTAATAAAGCATATGTATCATGTAAATTATATCTTACAAGTTGCAAGCCTCATGCATAGTATACTAATAGTGCCCGCACCTTGTCCTAATTAGCTTGGACTACCGGATCATCACAATGCACATGTTTTAACCAAGTGTCACAAAGGGGTACCTCTATGCCGCCTGTACAAAGGTCTAAGGAGAAAGCTCGCATTGGATTTCTCGCTATTGATTATTCTCAACTTAGACATCCATACCGGGACAACATAGACAACAGATAATGGACTCCTCTTTTATGCATAAGCATGTAACAACAATTAATAATTTTCTCATATGAGATTGAGGATATTTTCCAAAACTGAAACTTCCACCATGGATCATGGCTTTAGTTAGCGGCCCAATGTTCTTCTCTAACAATATGCATGCTTAACCATAAGGTGGTAGATCTCTCTTACTTCAGACAAGACGAACATGCATAGCAACTCACATGAAATTCAACAAAGAGTAGTTGATGGCGTCCCCAGTGAACATGGTTATCGCACAACAAGCAACTTAATAAGAGATAAAGTGCATAAGTACATATTCAATACCACAATAGTTTTTAAGCTATTTGTCCCATGAGCTATATATTGCAAAGGTGAATGATGGAATTTTAAAGGTAGCACTCAAGCAATTTACTTTGGAATGGCGGAAAATACCATGTAGTAGGTAGGTATGGTGGACACAAATGGCATAGTGGTTGGCTCAAGTATTTTGGATGCATGAGAAGTATTTCCTCTCGATACAAGGTTTAGGCTAGCAAGGCTTATTTGAAACAAACACAAGGATGAACTGGTGCAGCAAAACTCACATAAAAGACATATTGTAAACATTATAAGACTCTACACCGTCTTCCTTGTTGTTCAAACTCAATACTAGAAATTATCTAGACCTTAGAGAGACCAAATATGCAAACCAAATTTTAGCATGCTCTATGTATTTCTTCATTAATGGGTGCAAAGCATATGATGCAAGAGCTTAAACATGAGCACAACAATTGCCAAGTATCACATTACCCAAGACATTTATAGCAATTACTACATGTATCATTTTCCAATTCCAACCATATAACAATTTAACGAAGAAGAAACTTCGCCATGAATACTATGAGTAGAGCCTAAGGACATACTTGTCCATATGCTACAGCGGAGCGTGTCTCTCTCCCATAAAGTGAATGCTAGGATCCATTTTATTCAAACAAAAAAACAAAAACAAACCGACGCTCCAAGCAAAGCACATAAGATGTGATGGAATAAAAATATAGTTTCAGGGGAGGAACCTGATAATGTTGTCGATGAAGAAGGGGATGCCTTGGGCATCCCCAAGCTTAGACGCTTGAGTCTTCTTAGAATATGCAGGGGTGAACCACCGGGGCATCCCCAAGCTTAGAGCTTTCACTCTCCTTGATCATGTTGCATCATACTCCTCTCTTGATCCTTGAAAACTTCCTCACACCAAACTTAGAACAACTCATTAGAGGGTTAGTGATAATAAAAACTAACATGTTCAGAGGTGACACAATCATTCTTAACACTTCTGGACATTGCATAAAGCTACTGGACATTAATGGATCAAAGAAATTCATCCAACATAGCAAAAGAGGCAATGCGAAATAAAAGGCAGAATCTGTCAAAACAGAACAGTTCGTATTGACGAATTTTATCGAGGCACCAGACTTGCTCAAATGAAAATGCTCAAATTGAATGAAAGTTGCGTACATATCTGAGGATCACTCACGTAAATTGGCATAATTTTCTGAGTTACCTACAGAGAAAACAGCCCAGATTCGTGACAGCAAAGAAATCTGTTTCTGCGCAGTAATCCAAATCTAGTATGAACTTTTCTATCAACGACTTTACTTGGCACAACAAAACACTAAACTAAGATAAGGAGAGGTTGCTACAGTAGTAAACAACTTCCAAGACACAAAATAAAAACAAAGTACTGTAGGTAAAAACATGGGTTGTCTCCCATAAGCGCTTTTCTTTAACGCCTTTCAGCTAGGCGCAGAAAGTGTGTATCAAGTATTATCAAGAGACGAAGTGTCAACATCATAATTTGTTCTAATTATAGAATCAAAAGGTAACTTCATTCTCTTTCTAGGGAAGTGTTCCATACCTTTCTTGAGAGGAAATTGATATTTTATATTACCTTCCTTCATATCAATGATAGCACCAACAGTTCGAAGAAAAGATCTTCCCAATATAATGGGACAAGATGCATTGCATTCAATATCCAAGACAACAAAATCAACGGGGACAAGGTTATTGTTAACGGTAATGCGAACATTATCAACTTTCCCCAAAGGTTTCTTTGTAGAATGATCAGCAAGATTAACATCCAAATAACAATTTTTCAGCGGTGGCAAGTCAAGCATATTATAGATTTTCTTAGGCATAACAGAAATACTTGCACCAAGATCACATAAAGCATTACAATCAAAATCTTTAACCTTCATCTTAATGATGGGCTCCCAACCATCCTCTAGCTTTCTAGGAATAGAAGCTTCGCGCTCTAGTTTCTCTTCTCTAGCTTTTATGAGAGCATTTGTAATATGTTGCGTGAAAGCCAAATTTATAGCACTAGCATTGGGACTTTTAGCAAGTTTTTGCAAAACTTTATAACTTCAGAGATGTGGCAATCATCAAAATTCAAACCATTATAATCTAAAGCAATGGGATCATCATCCCCAATATTGGAAAAAATTTCAGCAGTTTTATCACAGGCAGTTTCAGCAGTTTTAGCAGTTTCGGGCGGTTTGTCGCGCTTTACATTAGAAGTGGAAACATTGCTAACACCAATTCTTTTATTATTAATAGTAGGAGGTGCAGCAACATGTGTAGCATTAGCATTACTAGTCGTGGTAATAGTCCAAACTTTAGCTACATTCTTCTCTTTAGCTAGTTTTTCATTTTCTTCTCTATCCCACCTAGCACGCAGTTCAGCCATTAATCTTATATTCTCATTAATTCTAACTTGGATGGCATTTGCTGTAGTAACAATTTTATTATGATGATTCTCATTAGGCATAACTTTCGATTTCAAAAGATCAACATCAGCAGCAAGACTATCGACTTTAGAAGCAAGTATATCAATTTTCCCAAGCTTTTCTTCAACAGGTTTGTTAAAAGCAGTTTGTGTACTAATAAATTCTTTAAGCATGGCTTCAAGTCCAGGGGGTGTGTTCCTATTATTATTATAAGAATTCCCATAAGAATTAGCATAACCGTTACCATTGTTATAAGGATATCCTTATGGCCTATAGTTATTACTAGAATTGTTCCGGTAAGCATTGTTGTTGAAATTATTATTTTTAATGAAGTTTACATCAACATGTTCTTCTTGTGCAACCAATGAAGCTAACGGAACATTATTAGGATCAATATTAGTCCTATCATTCACAAGCATAGACATAATAGCATCAATCTTATCACTCAAGGAAGAGGTTTCTTCGACAGAATTTACCTTCTTACCTTGTGGAGTTCTTTCCGTGTGCCATTCAGAGTAGTTGATCATCATATTATCAAGAAGCTTTGTTGCTTCACCAAGAGTGATGGACATAAAGGTACCTCCAGCAGCTGAATCCAATAAATTCTGCGAAGAAAAATTTAGTCCTGCATAGAAGGTTTGGATGATCATCCAAGTAGTCAGTCCATGGGTTGGGCAATTTTTAACCAGAGATTTCATTCTTTCCCATGCTTGTGCAACATGTTCAGTATCTAATTGTTTAAAATTCATTATGCTACTCCTCAAAGATATAATTTTAGCAGGGGGATAATATCTACCAATAAAAGCATCCTTGCATTTAGTCCATGAATCAATACTATTCTTAGGCAGAGATAGCAACCAATCTTTAGCTCTTCCTCTTAATGAGAAAGGGAACAATTTTAATTTTATAATGTCACCATCTACATCTTTATACTTTTGCATCTCACATAGTTCAACAAAATTATTAAGATGGGCAGCAGCATCATCAGAATTAACACCAGAAAATTGCTCTCGCATAACAAGATTCAGTAAAGCAGGTTTAATTTCAAAGAATTCTGCTGTAGTAGCAGGTGGAGCAATAGGTGTGCATAAGAAATCATTATTATTTGTGGTTGTGAAGTCACACAACTTAGTATTTTCAGGAGTATTCATTTTAGCAACGGTAAATAAAGCAAACTAGATAAAGTAAATGCAAGTAACTAATTTTTTTGTGTTTTTGATATAGCAAACAAGATAGCAAATAAAGTAATACTAGCAACTAATTTTTTTGTATTTTGATTTAGTGCAGCAAACAAAGTAGTAAATAAAACTAAGCAAGACAAAAACAAAGTAAAGAGATTGAGAAGTGGAGACTCCCCTTGCAGCGTGTCTTGATCTCCGACAAGAACGGCGCCTTTAAATTTGCTTGATGCGTGTAGTTGACACGTCCGTTGGGAACCCCAAGAGGAAGGTGTGATGCGCACAGCGGCAAGTTTCCCTCAGTAAGAAACCAAGGTTTAATCGAACCAGTAGGAGTCAAGAAGCACGTTGAAGGTTGATGGCGGCGGGATGTAGTGCGGCGCAACACCAGAGATTCCGGTGCCAACGTGGAACCTGCACAACACAACCAAAGTACTTTGCCCCAACGAAACAGTGAGGTTGTCAATCTCACCGGCTTGCTGTAACAAAGGATTAACCGTATTGTGTGGAAGATGATTGTTTGCAGAAAAACAAAAACAGTATTGCAAGAGATTGTATTTCAAGATAGAGAATTGGACCGGGGTCCACAGTTCACTAGAGGTGTCTCTCCCATAAGATAAACAGCATGTTGGGTGAACAAATTACAGTTGGGCAATTGACAAATAAAGAGGGCATGACCATGCACATACATATTATGATGAGTATAGTGAGATTTAATTGGGCATTACGACAAAGTACACAGACCGCTATCCAGCATGCATCTATGCCTAAAAAGTCCACCTTCAGGTTATCATCCGAACCCCCTCCAGTATTAAGTTGCTAACAACAGACAATTGCATTAAGTATTGCGCGTAATGTAATCAGTGACTACATCCTTGAACATAGCACCAATATTTTATCCCTAGTGGCAACAGCACATCCATAATCTTAGAGATTTCTGTCACTTCCCCAGATTCACGGAGACATGAACCCACTATCGAGCATAAATACTCCCTCTTGGAGTTACAAGCATCTACTTGGCCAGAGCATCTACTAGTAACGGAGAGCATGCAAGATCATAAACAACACATAGACATAACTTTGATAATCAACATAACAAGTATTCTCTATTCATCGGATCCCAACAAACGCAACATATAGAATTACAGATAGATGATCTTGATCATGTTAGGCAGCTCACAAGATCCGATAATGAAGCACAATGGGGAGAAGACAACCATCTAGCTACTGCTATGGACCCATAGTCCAGGGGTAGACTACTCACTCATCACTCCGGAGGCGACCATGGCGGCGTAGAGTCCTCCGGGAGATGAATCCCCTCTCCGGCAGGGTGCCGGAGGCGATCTCCTGAATCCCCCGAGATGGGATTGGCGGTGGCGGCGTCTCAGTAAGGTTTTCCGTATCATGGCTCTCGGTACTGGGGGTTTCGCGACGGAGGCTTTAAGTAGGCGGAAGGGAAGGTCAGGAGGCGGCACGAGGGGCCCACACCACAGGGCCGCGCGGCCAAGGGGGGCCGCGCCGCCCTAGGGTGTGGCCACCTCGTGGCCCCACTTCGTCTCCTCTTCGGTCTTCTGGAAGCTTCGTGGCAAAATAGGACCCTGGGCGTTGATTTCGTCCAATTCCGAGAATATTTCGTTACTAGGATTTCTGAAACCAAAAACAATGACTTGACAAAGAATCGGCACTTCGACATCTTGTTAATAGGTTAGTTCCAGAAAATGCACGAATATGACATAAAGTGTGCATAAAACATGTAGATAACATCAATAATGTGGCATGGAACATAAGAAATTATCGATACGTCGGAGACGTATCAGGGCCCCACCCCACATGGCGGCGCGGCCAAGGGGGGGGGGCGCCCCCCTATGGTGTGGCTCCACCAGGACTCCCTCGAGGCTGCCCTTCCGCCTATATAAAGCCTCCGTCGCGAAAACCCTAAAACAATAAGCCACGGGACGAGAAAAGTTACGCAGCCGCCGCCATCGCGAAGCCAAGTTCGGGGGACAGAAGCTCTGTTCCGGCACGCCGCCGGGACGGGGAATTGCCCCCGGAAGGCATCTCCATCGACATCACCGCCATCTTCATCGCCGCTGCTGTCTCCTATGATGAGGAGGGAGTAGTTCTCCCTCGAGGCTAAGGGCTCTACCGGTAGCTATGTGGTTAATCTCTCTCTCATGTACCTCAATACAATGATCTCATGAGGTGCTTTACATGATTGAGATTCATATGATGAGCTTTGTATCACTATTAATCTATGTGCTAATCTAGTGATGTTATTAAAGTAGTCTATTCCTCCTTCATGATGTAAAGGTGACGGTGTGTGCATCATGTAGTACTTGGCGTAGGTTATGATTGTAATCTCTTGTAGATTATGGAGTTAACTATTACTATGATAGTATTGATGTGATCTATTCCCCCTTTCATAGCTTAAAGGTGACAGTGTGTATGCTATGTTAGTACTCGGTCTAAATTGCAACGGTCTATTATGCTCTAGAGGTTACTTAAATATGAACTCCGAATGTTGTGGAGCTTGTTAACTCCGGCTTGAGGGAGCTTTTGTAGCCCTACACAATGAATGGTGTTTGTTATCAAACAAGAGAGTGTATGTAGCACAGATGAGGAGAAGTTATTTATTTGTTATGTGATCAATGTTGAGAGTGTCCACTAGTGAAAGTATGATCCCTAGGCCTTGTTTCTAAATACTGCAAACATCGCTTGTTTACTGTTTTCAAATGAAGCCTGGTGAACAGGGGGATACGTGAGCACCCCCTGAACGTCCGACGACACGTGGCAGTGTCAGGTCCACATGGTTATCACCCTATCCACTTATGCATGCACATTAGTTCATAACCCATGTCCCAAATCATGTAGGCCCCACATTTGAATTCAAATATAGGGACCCACAAAAACGGACCCACATTTTTGAATGTAGACTATGGGCCCCTATGCTGCCCCCCATACTCCTTTTTTAAAATTGTAAACATTGGTTTATATTAAACGCTCTCAGTTCTCCAGTCTCAAACCTTCGGTTTCTTCAGGTTGCTACCTGTTCCATAGATGACTTCAAAAGCAAGCATGTTTCTTCAAAATCAAGCATGTTTCTACTTCTACCCTGTTCCATAGACGCACTCTCTCTCCATCTCATCACACATAGATAAAAGGAAACCCATTTTATCGATCTAGCACAGCCGATTTACTTTTATGGACAGTACCGAAGGTTGGAGAAGATGAACAGCATCTCCAGCTCGCTTAAGATGAGGGGTAGGAGAAGATGAGCAGTATACATCTCTCCAGCCGCGTGCGTAGATAGGTACGAGAGGTTGAGCAGTCAACCTGCTAAAGTTTCTGCAACATATTCGTCCAAATCAAACACTGTTCCAGATTCCTCGCTCACGGACGGCACAGTTGCTCATCTCACATATTCGTCCTTATCATCTCATCTCATGCACTAGTCTCACACAATCATTAACCCGCGTACACTCATACCAGGTGGTTTATCTCCTCCTCTTAGAACTGAAGCTGCACACCTAGCTTTATATAGCGCCCTCACCGCAACTACTCATTCACCATCGACCATGTCCTCCCAGCCAGACGAAGGCAACCAGAGAACCCCATGCTTCCGCGCGCTAATCAGACGGGCTTCACCGGCGTGCGCTTCCACCCAAGCGGACGGTTCTATGCCGAGATCCGCGCTGCCGGCGAGCACATCGTCCTCTTGATGTTCGATACGGCAGAGCTCGGCATGTGCGTACGACGCCGCCGCGTCGCGACTTGGGCGCCTGACCACCACCTTCAACTTCCGCGACTGAGTACCCTCGCGGAAACGGAGTTTGTGGGCCAGCGTTTCCACGAACCTGGTCAGCGCTGAGCAGCGCCGTCGCCAGCTCCAGCACCGTCTGGACATAGCAGAGCACAACTTAGTCAATGAAATACAGAAGCATCACACACTAAAGGCAAAAAAGAACTGAAGAAGAACACAGCTTAGTCAATGAAATTGATATATAGACGGTTCATAGAGTGACGGAAAAAGCACCCAAGCAGAAGTAGAGATGATCACTCTTAGCTTCAAGACGATCTGACCGAGCATATCTGGCAAAAGTTTGGACACGAGTGATTTCATTGGGTTCTATGTATATCAAATATGTCTTTGTTTTTATCGTACTAAGTTATTTCATTAGAATCATATATGAAGTTCATGTCTTACGACTATTTTGGTATTTGCATCATTTCTTTTAATTTGCCCTACCTCAAAAAATTTCCATCCTTCGCCACTGGCAAGAACAACACTAGATAATAAGAGTTGTTCCATTACTAAGATCATCGTCAAAGATGTTGCAGGCCCATTACTATTGGCATTCACTGTCATTCACAGATAATAAGAGTTGTATTGTGAAACAGTGAAAAAGTGGATAGGCGAGAAACACCAGAAATAAACTTGGGCTAGCTCTCATACTGAAACCAAGGGTCTGTAGTAGCCATTATGCATAGATCCATTGATGTCTTAGCATATAGGTTTAACCGACCGCTATGTCTGTAAATCAGGGCTGAGCTGGAAAATGTAAAAGAATGCTAAACCTGACACATATTATAGGTAGATAGCATCTCGAAGATATTTTTAAGTGAAAAAAGGTTCAGTATGAGTTTCAATCAAATCACTATACAGTCGCAACACAAACAAAAACAAAGCGAAGCACCATTAGCTATTTTGAGATTGTTTTACTTACTCAAAGGATGCTACAGATGGTAACATTTTCCTTTTAAAATGCAGATCTCTGAATGAACGACAGAGTAAGTTGGAATGCGAACACCACAAGAACTCGCAGAACTACAAAAGGAATAAACATTAGTATGAATCAATGAATACATACTTTCAATATTAGGTGACTGGTAGACTTGTTATATCAGTTACTAACTACTATCCTCAATACATAATAACTTAAGAGACACTTCCAGGGGTTGAGCACACCTCACAACAAACTGTAACAGAAAGAAACCCGCAGCCAAGCAGCAGAGGATGGCATGCCAGTCAGAAAATGAAGGCAAAAGGCTAACGGTGACAAAAACACAGAGTATTCTAAATGACATTAATTGATCATGAGAACCTCATCTCAAATCATATCTTAAACATAATCTCTCTTTTTTCATCCATTTCTAGCTTAGGTGATGACACCCTGTATCGTGGGTTGACATGTCTGAAGATATGTGAAAAGGAACCAAGCCTAAGTGCTGGTACTAGCAATATTTCACTTGATGCTTTTACTTTTTGTTTTGACTTACTATCATTGGTACAGCTGCTTGACGCAAACTATGATAAAACAAGGATTTGTACTCATGATTCCTTATTTGGGACAAAATTGCTTTCCAGCCAAGGGGCCTGCATTTTCTGATTTGGGATAGGCTTAAACTGGTCGCAACTGGCAGCTGCATGGACATGAAATGGGCTTGGTTTCTGCACTATTGCACTCTAAATGGCATGATCCAACCGGCATCGTGGCATGACTCCACTTGCTGGCAGAATTTTTGCAACAGTGCTGTTGATAGACTAAGATTTTTGTTCTCATTACACAGAGATCAGACCTACTTCCTGATAAAGGGAGTGAAACTAACTTTTGTGTCACTTGGATTTCAGCATTGCATCGATGGATTGGAGATTTCAGTTCATCCTAATTTCAATCTAACAAAACTAAAATTGTACTGGAAAATACGAGCTCTAGAAATTGTAGGACAATCAACAGGGGAAAAGGACCTTCTGAAGGGGGCCGTCGTGGTCAGGCCGGACATGGTCGCCACGGTCACCCTCGAAGCCGGCAGGAAACGGGGAACGGCGAGGAAGAGGGCCGGCCAGTCGCAGATCCGCCTCACCACCACCCACTTCCACACCGCCACGCCGCCGCCCGCCATGGAGGACAAAGGTGCTTCCCATGGTTGTGCTCGCGGCGTCCACCCCGCGGAGGAGCTCGGCGACGACCTTCCCGCGGCGGCGCTCAGCGGCAGCCTCGCCCGCTACTCCCCATGGTGGTGCTCGCAGCATCCACCTCACGGCGGAGCTCGGCGACGACCTTCCCGAGGCGGCGCTCGGCGGCAGCCTTGCCCGCTACTCCCCATGGTGGTGGTCGCAGTGGGGTGGGGAAAAGATAAAGTAGTACTCAGTACAAGATTAGCTTCGTCTCCACAAAGTCCGGATCGAACGCCTCTCTGCCTTATCGATGGCTATTTCCCAAACTGACTCTAGTTGTTTTCTCTCACACTATAGATTTGTTTATCTCAGCAGCTTCTTGTTTTACATCAACGACGCCAGCCCAATCGCGTTATAAAGGCTTCAGATGAACTCCGAGTCACGGGTCAGAAATATGGGCAGTAGATTCCGCCAAACCACTTTCGCGCCATTTCCCTCTACATGGCGCCAAATCCATGGCGCGCAACAGCTCTCTGGACTCCCGCGCATGTGATGCTAATTATTGGCGGAATAAATTATTGGAACAAGAGCCTGCGAATCTTGCGTCACGCTTTAAATTAGCTCGGATAACCATACGACCAGTCAACAAGTGGAAGTCCGCTGTCCGAATCTCAACGCGTTTTGGACGGTACGCGGGGGTGCTCACGTACCCCCTGTTCACCGAATTACTGTTTTACTGCATCTTTACTTCCTGCAATATTACCATCATCTATACCACCTGTGTTTTACTATCTCTTCGTCGAACTAGTGCACCTATACATCTGACAAGTGTATTAGGTGTGTTGGGGACACAAGAGACTTCTTGTATCTTAATTGCAGGGTTGCTTGAGAGGAATATCTCTGACCTCTACCTCCCTGAGTTCGATAAACCTTAGGTGATTCACTTAAGGGAAACTTGCTGCTGTTCTACAAACCTCTGCTCTTGGAGGCCCAACACTGTCTACAGGAATAGAAGCGTGCGTAGACATCACTAACTCAAGATAAATACTATAAAGCTCTCTAATTTTGTTGTTGTTTTCCATTAATCCTAACTAGTGAAAATAAAAACAAGAAACATAAAAATATAATTGTAGAATCTAAAGGAAATAATTTTGAGCACTCACACACCAGCAACAGTACTAGAAGATAGCTTAGTAGCTAGAGGATGTGAGTACATTTTACCTTACCTCCTCGGCAACAGTGCCAAAAAAGAGCTTGATGTCTACGTACGCTTCTATTTTTATAGACAATGTTGGGCCTCCAAGTGCAGAGGTTTGTATAACAGCAGCAAGTTTCTCTTAAGTGAATCACCCAAGGTTTATCGAACTCAGGGAGGTAAAGGTCAAAGATATCCCTCTCAAGAAACCCTGCAATTATGATACAAGAAGTCTTTTGTGTCCCCAACACACCCAATACACTTATCAGGTGTATACGTGCACTAATTCGGCGAAGAGAGAGTGAAATACAAGTAATATGGATGATTATGAGTGGTAATTGCAATCTGAAATAAAAATGGCAGCAAGTAAACATGTAGCAGAACTAGTTGTAAACGGTTTTTTTCAATGCTTAGAATTAATGCATAGATATCATACTTTCACTAGTGGGCACTCTCAACAATGATATCATAATTGAATACACACATATCATCTCTTCACTATGCTACTCTGAACTACTCTCCGGTTGGATAACGAACACCAATTCACTGTGTAGGGCTACAAAAGCACTCCTTAAAGTTCACGTTCCAAATATAGGGACACCCCGCGCTATCACTTTGAGTATCCAAATATAGTACTAACAATCAGCATAATTTATAAGTATTTCTGTAAAATTTAGCCTAAGAGACACACACGGTGTGCACACTGTGACCTTCACACTGTGGGACAAGGTATCTCCGGAGATCACATAATAAAACCACTTGAGTAGCATAATAGATGAAGAGTAATATCTACTTATTCAACTAGATTACAAAGCTCATGATCACATAAAGATCATACCATGCGGGGGAGAGATAAACCACATAGCTACCGGTAAAGCCCTCAGCCTCGGGGGAGAACTACTCCCTCCTCATCATGGGAGTCAGCAACAACGATGAAGATGGCGATGGAGTCGATGGAGATGGCTCTCGGGGTAATTATCCGTCCCGGCAGGGTACCAGAACATAGATTTCTGTCCCCCGAAACTTGTCTTCGATGGCAGCGGAGCTACAGAACTTTTCGTGGATGGAGTCTGAATGATTTAGGGTTTTTGCGTCGGAAGGCAATTTATAGGTGGAAGGGCAAGGTCGGTGGGCGCTCGAGGGGCCCACACCACACCTAGGCATGGCCAGATGTGGGCCCGCGCCTAGGCATGGTGTGGCCAGCTCGGTGCCCTCCTCCATCTCTGCTCTGGACTCCGTCTTCGTGTTGGAAAAAATAGGAGGTTTGGCTTTTGTTTCGTCCAATTCCGAGAATATTTTCTATACAACTTGTGGCATCTTGTTAATAGGTTAGTTCCAGAAAATGCATTAAATATCACGAAGTGTAAACAAAACATATAGAAATTGGTGTAAAACAAGCATGAAGCATAAAAGATTATAAATATCGCTGCAACGTATCAAGCACGGAGCCACCGAACCGCTTCATGAACCAAGCGATACACCACCGTAGCACGATCACGACTCCAAGGCAGCCCGGACCAACGTACCTCCCCTCATGAGCCTAGAAGAGTCGGCGAGGAAAAGGCAGGATCCTTCGGACTTGGAGAAGCAGTTGACTAGGTTGCATCCACCACGTCGTACATAGCACCTTGGAGCTCCATGCCCTGGCCAACAGCCAACACTGGCAGCGCATCACATTTCCCAACCTCCAATTGCCACATTGGCCTCTCCCCAAGTAGCCTCGACAACGTCTTCAAGAAGAGAACGACACCGTGGCGCCACCGCCGCCTTGCCCAAAGGATTGGACATAGGGTTTTGCCTGACACTAGAGGAGAGGAAATGCACGAATGGGACCAAAGACAACGCCTTCAGGAAGGAAGCGGCGCCCTCAGGCGTCGCCATGGTCCGCACCGGGCAGGTTTTCACCCTGGTCCTGAACCGTGCCCCCGATGCCGCCAGACCAGCGAGCTGGAGACGATGGACGGAGATGCAGACGCCGACTTGGACCACCACCAGAAAGGCAAGAAGCCACACCGGCCTCACCGTCGCAGAAGAGGCGTGCCGGCCACCATCGGCCTCACCGACGGCCAGCAAGAGCTCGGGAGGGGAAGCCACCCTTACCGGCCAACCACCACTGCAGCCGCGCCCACGCAGCACGCCGGAGACAGAGCTCCTCGCGCCTCCACCACACCCCGAAGCCGCAGCCCGCACAGGCCCGCCCAAACCCAGATGGAGCCCCGCCGCCATGCACAACCACAACCACGAGCATCAGGAACAAGCCACGCGCAGCTACATAGACCACTACCGCCTCCATGTGCGAGAGGACGCCCTTGACGCAGCTCGCCGGCCACCGCCGCGCCAGGCCCCGCCGACCTCCGCCGAGATGCACCGCCGCCATGGAGAAGCGCTGCCCCGCACGGCCCGCCATGCGCCGGGTAAGGAAAGGCCCGCCGCCGCCGGCACCGCGCGGGCTTTGCCTGATGGCGCACGCTAGCAGCGGCTGGGGAGGGAGGGGAGAGGGGGACCGGGAGGTTGAGGGCTAGGGTTTTCCGCCTTAGGCCACCGCGGGGGATGACCCTGACTTCATCCTTAGAGAGGCCAATAATTGCACACTTTTCGAAGAAATAACTTGGGAATACAACCTGCAGATCGATCGATCAATGTACCCAGCCCATTTTAATCATCAATCCGGTAGGTACAAACGATGTCCGTACACCCCATGCCAGCACCATCGGATGGATGACGGCAGCCGCCTCTGATTAAAGCGATTCTAATAGCCATCAAAGTTGGGACACTGCAGCCAGTAGCTGCACGCTGCTTGACGGGCAATAGTACCATATCGCGGCCAGTATTATCTCTACTGCAAGGGAAGTAAAGATAGGCACAAGGTACACTGTCAAATTGTCTGCTCAAGGACGGCCGCTTGCAGCCACGGCGGATGTTTGCTCCCACGCGCTCAATCTTAACAAGAACAGATACAAATGTCTTGCTGACTTCGCCGGTGGTCGTGGAGCATCTTCGTTGCTATTGTTCACAACACCATGAACATTGAACTGCAATGACTTATTCAACGGAGCAGTTCGACAGTATCCTCACAACTCACAAGGCCACAGCGACAAGGTTGTATGTAGGCTAGAGCGGAAGGGATTGATGGACCCATGTAGTTAATTTAGCCGCCTTTTGCACGGTTGCTTGACAACCAACTTAAATGTCTGATACATTTTGATTTTTTTTATCATATTAATCGAGAAAATCATTAGCTGCTGTCCTTGCTGTGCTATGTCAATCATGCATCGCTTCATGAGAATGTGAATATATGTAGGAAGCACATGTGTAAGTGCAGTGGCGGAGCGTGGTACGAAAGAAAGGGAGGGCCAATTGCCTTTAACGCCAAACAATCACATATAGGTCTTTCAAAAATTGTGACAATTAAATAAGCAGAGAGAATTTCCATATAGAGGTATACTGATATTGTAATATGTTCACATAATTCAGTATGAGAGCACTGGTTCAGATTTAGTACTTCATTTTGTCTTGGTTGTTCAACTTCAAACAATGCCAATGGTTCATGTCCAGGGCCGGGAGAAGAATCTTCAGTAGTTTCACTTGCATCATCTCATTTTATTTTATAATATGTCATGATGGTTTTATCTTGAAAACTTGAACCAAAGCTACCTAACGGATTATACAAAAGCTAGTAGATGAGTTTTAAGCTAAGCAAAAGCATATGAATTATCGTGTATGTGTAGCCCAAATAAAACTCCAAATATCCCAACCGGCATACATCAGTTTATTGTTTGAGATTACCACATAGCAAGAGGATTAAACACTCCATGATTCGATTTCTTGAATATATTACTCGATCTGATGCTCCACGACTAGTGTCCACGGTGGCGGACACGCCTGAGCTATGGTGATCATCACCATCTGATTTTGGAGCTACAGTTTGGTTCAATTTTTTTCTTCGAAATGGGGAGTTTGGTTCAATTCTTGATGTTAGAGGAGCTATTTTGGCTGGATTGAGCTAGCGAGAGAAGAAATAGTGAGCTTGGCCTTGGGGTTCTGAGGTAAATAGAAGACCTACTACACATAACACGTGGGGAATTTGGGGGACGGGGGAGCTGCGGAAGAATCAGAGCGAAACAGACGTGGGAGGAGGTAGGAGTAGTCGTAGGACTGGCCAGATGGGCTTGTGACGCTCCGCAGTGTGTAAATGTACATATATCGTTGCATAAAAGAGTACAGTAGCGTTTTCCGTTTGTATGTTTCTATACGGACGGTATATATTTCACTGGTTCGTGCAATGAGCAGTGATGATTGAGGAACAGATAGATCTACTCCATGGCCGCGCTCATCCTTCTGCGGCATGACTCATATGCATGCATGCCTGAGCTAGCAGCCATGGGATCAATGCTGATCGTGGCGTACGTCGACATTTTTAGCAGCTCGCGCGGGTCGTGTCGTGCTGCTTGATTTGCATATGTAGGACGACGGATCTGCTGCACAAACCGTAGCGGTACACTCCGCTATATAACTCTAGTGATCCCTTCACCGGTAATTAAAAGTCCATCACTGCATCAGGATCCAGGAGTCGCCTGCGGCGCACGTCCTGTAGATCTCGGGAAACAGAGAATTAAACCCTGAACAGTGACTTGCGTACGGCTTCGCAGGTATACACCCCTACGGATGCTGTACTGTACAAGGTTTCGAACTGTCCTGGAGATCTTATCCTAGAATTCCCTTTGTCGAGTACTCTCTTTGTTTCATAATTCTTATCAAATGTTTAATTAAAACTTAAACTAAAAGCAAAATAAAATTATGATAGTAATGTATATGATTTGTGCCTGCAAGTTACCAAAATAAAATTATGGTAGGAAACCCGCTCCCGCTCCCGTCGCCTCCCCCGTGGGCGACCGGGGCGTCCCCGCCCTCCCCACCCTCTCCCCACCCTCCTCGCTCCTCCCCCCCGCCGCCGCCGGGCAAAGCCCGGGCGGTGCTGGCGGCGGCGGTTCCTCTCTCTCCCGTGCGTCTGGGAGGCCCGACGGGGCGGGTCTGACCAGGCGGCGTTGGAGGACGCCGGCTCCGGCCCAGGCCGGCGTGGATCCGTCGTGGTTGGCGGCGAGGCGTGCGCTCGCGGCGGTGGTGCCCTTCGCCTCCGTCAGCCGACGCTGTGCTGTTCCTGGTGGCGGCGGCCGATCTGGGCCCGCGGGCCTAGATCTGGGTCTGGCGGGCCTGGCCGTTTTGGGTGGTCTTCTGCTCGTGCGCTGCACGCAGGACCTCCTCTGCTACCTTCCGTCGCGGCTGGTGGTCGTGCTCGGATTGGACCGGCAGCGCTGGTTTTCGCGATCCGCCCGTTCGGGCTTGTCGGAGCTCGGTTGAGCTCCCGGCGGTGGGGTGTCGTTGGGGCGACGTCCCCACGTTCTGGAGTCGTTGGGGCGACGTCCTTGCTAGCCACCTGGGACGTGGTCCTTGGGCTGGCTCAGTACTGCAGTTTCTCCGGCGGCTGCGGTCTGTTCTCCCTCCGACCAATTTGGTCGTGCTTGTGTAGGTGTGCTCCCGCGCTGGGGATGGTGGACTTCGTGGTGCCGCCAATCTAGGGTCTTGGACGCCTAGAGCAGGGTCTGGCCGAACCCTCCGCCAGCCAGCACGTGTTTCCTGCGGATGAGTCGAGTTGGGGCTAGCTCATAGTGCGGCTTAGGTTAGAGGCGCGGCAGTGATCTCCGCCTTGTTCGCTCCACGTCCTCGCGACGGCGTCCGGATTTTCTATCCAGGTTTGGACCTCGGCGAAAGCTGCGCTTGGCTCTGGCCTGTGCCGGCGACGGCGTCACCTGCGGGTGTCGTTCCCTTGTTGAAGGCGTCCCGATGATGGCCCTCCTGTTCGAAATGATGGATTCCATCCCTCCGCCTCAATCTGCTCCTCTTGGAGGCCTCGCTTCGTGTAAGCTTCTCTGGTAGTGCCTTGTGGAACACCGTGTGACCTCTCGATGGTGTCGCAGCCCTCTCACAACGTCGGCCTGGCTGCTTTTACACGGTTTGCTGCGGTAGCTGATCTCCTTCCTAGCGCCTTGGGGGGCTTTGCTAGGTCGGCGTCTGGTCGCAGCTCTTGCCGGTGTGCCTATCCCAATGCCGGGGGATGATGTTGTGTGTTTGGTCTGGACCTAGCCTGAGCTCCATGGGTGGTGGTTCTCGGGTCTGGGTGAAAACTTTGCAGGTCCTTCTCTGCCGACGACGATGACGCACTCTTGCGCCATTCACCTTCTTGGAGGCGTCGCCGCAAGACCCCCCCTCCTTTGGTTCCTCAAGCTCTGCCAGGTGGCCGGCCCGTCGCTGAGTTCCCCCTTGAGTTGCAGTCTTGGTGCGGTGGAGGTTTGTTGGCGTGGACACGGTCGCGATCGCTCCGGTGCAACAGAAGACAAGGCTCCCTCTTCCTGGATCATATGGCGCTTCGGCTTGCTTTTCTGTGTTGTCTTTTGTTGCGGTTTGGGTTGTGCGCTTGGCGTGTGTGTGTTGTAATCTTGGTGTAACTCCTGGCCGGTTGATGGCTTCGTTAATTCAAAGCCGGGCTCACTTCGAGCCTTCCGTCTAAAAAAGTTACCAAAATAAGTTTTGCAGCGTCTAGATATTTTTGATCAAGATTTTTTTAACAAGAAAATAGTGAGAAAAAGAAATACCGGCTTACTAAATGAGTTTTATTTGTCACCTGAAAGATCAAGGAGGCCTAGGTGTTGATGATCTTGATGTTAAGAACATGGATCTTATGTCCAAAGCTACGTACTTACCGAAGATGGGGTATGTCATACCATTCTAAGGAGAAAGTATGTTGGCTCACGTGCATTATCCCAAGTTTATTGGAAACCTAGGAACTCATTTTTTTTTGGATTGGCCATACCGATGAAGAAGAAATTTTTACCATATGGTTCTGTCTCTATTAAGGGTGGATCTAAGATAATGTTATGGGAGGATAAACATTTAGGAAATACCATTCACCGTGAATAATATCTAGCTTTGTGCAATATTGTGCGTCACAAGAGCGATACTTTGGCCAATCTGATGTAATTGTCCGCACCAAATGTGACGTTCAGAAGAGATCTTGTTAGGCCCAGCTTGCATCTTGGAATGTGTTACTTCAATGTCTAAGGGACTTACGAGTTTCGTTGAAATATATATGAGAATGTTTAATTCTCTGTGGAATTTATGTATAGAGCATTGATTCAGCCTGTTGAGCCAGCCCCTAATGATAAGATGATTTGAAAAATGAAGATACCACTAAAGACTGAAGTTTTTTTCATGGTATCTTAGTAGGGGGTTATTCTCACTAAGAATAACCTCGTAAAACACAATTAGTAGATAAGTAAAAAATGCGTCTTGTATCATCATGATGAGACAATAAAGCTCTTTTTTTCTTTCGGTGCAATATTGCTAGATCTATATGGTCAATCATCCAAATATGTTCTACCATATTCGGAAATTGGCCAATGAGAGTGGATCATATGTTTAAAATACTTATTAGGATGTGAGCGCTTGCCGTTATTTAGTCGCTTTGGCTATGCAAAAATGATAAGGTTTTTAACGATTATTTTTTTCTTTAATGCATGTATCTACCGGTGCATCACTTTGTTCTATTTATGGTAGTCTCTTTAGCGTATGGGGTACCGCGATTTCTTTACGGAAGTGCCTACTCGGTTGGAGGATGTTTCTCAGGATTGGACCTCCACCGCCTTAGGCGTCGATACAATTTCACTTTGATTTCGTGTATTAAGAATAATTTCTTCTTGTATCCGTATAGGTTGGAGAGTGAACAACCGTGTTCATCTTTGTTATTTAGAGGCTGGATATAATCCTTAAATATTTAATTAATAAACTTTCTTTATCAAAAAATCCAAGCATGCATGTGGTAGGCGGCACGGGCACATAAATCTTCATCTGGGTAGTACATCGTATCTCAAGCAAACAAACCTCGTAACTTACGTCTACTGCACTTCAAGAGATATCTAAGGTAGCTAGAGATGCACGTACACGTGCATCTGCGCCTGCGGTATAAATCGGCCTGACGTCTTGGTCTCAGAAAGAAACAACATCCGCATCCCATAATCACGTAGCTGCATCTCCTGCAGTCAGCTTAGCCAACGTCCGTGCCATCGCCCATCGATCGATCGACAGTATGCGGGTCACCGTGCGGGAGGAGGCGATGGGGGAGGAGGCGGCCGGCGTGGTGCAGCAGGCGGTCTGGCTGGCGAGGAGCCGAGGCCACGCGCAGGTCACCCCGCTCCACATGGCCAGCGCCATGCTCTCCGCGTCCGCGTCCGCAGCCGGCGTCATCCGCGCCGCCTGCGTCAGGTCCCAGTCGCACCTGCTCCAGCTCAACGCGCTCGACCATTGCCTAGACGTCGCGCTCGACCGCCTCGCTTGTGCCCCGATCCACATGCCCCGTGGGAACGATGGTGGATGGCACGTCGGCCCGGTGCCGTCCAACGCGTTCGTCGCCGCGCTGAAGCGGGCGTTGGCGCACGGACGACGCCGGGGCGACGTGGACGGCGGTAAGGTCGAGCTCAAGGACCTCGCCGTCTCCGTTCTCGACGACCCGACCGTGGACCGCGTCGTGAGCACGGCCGGCTTCTCGAGTTCGCAGCTCAGGGCCGTCATCTCGTCGGAGGAGTCGTGTAGGGCTAGCTGCGGCATTACAATTTTACCCGCTCGGGTTTCCATCGAGATTAGGGCAGGCCAACCATCCATTCAAACGGTGCCGGAGCTCCATTGGCCAGTCGTCGCCGACGCCCCAAGTAGAAGGTAGCTTACTACTTTCAGAGTGTCGTGCGCGTTTATCTGTCTGACATTTTTTTTCTTTGACCGACAGAAATGACAGCAGTTCCTTGCGTTCCTGTCTAGGTTTAATTTGCGGTTCCATTTTGCCCACGATGGTGACGACGGGAAGCCGGTGCCCACATCCCAAGTTAGGTAATTAAGCAGTGGTGGACCCGAAGACTGGACAAACATGTCTAAGACAGTCATTTTTTTTAAAAAAACCAATGTATAAGTAAGAAAATATAAGTAATAGCGCGTCGACAAGTTTGGGCGGCTTCCCGGGCTAAAGGGATAGTAGATCCGCCCCAGTAGGTAAATTTAACGTGGTTAGTCATCTATTTGATTATTTAACACATGCTTCTCACGAGTTTACTTCATAATTTACTAGGTCCCACATGTCACTCAGCCCTTAAACGTCTCAAAGTGTCCCACCAGTTCCGATTACCTACAGTTAGCCACGTTAGGCTAAAAGTGTGGCAAAGGTGACAACCTTAGTTTACCAACAAATTATGCATGCCCAAATACTTCATTGTACACACCACAACTGCAATGGTCACTCTAAACCAAACCAACAACCCCTAACCCTAACACCGATGAAGTGTATTCCCAAGGTCTTTTGTGCCTTGGTCACTTCCATGTTTCGAGCACTCCGCCTCGTAACCCTAACCATGCCAAAATCTCAATTGTGAGTTATTTTTTTCGTCATCACTAATGCTTAACCAACACATCTCACCTCCCACTTCACTAAAGTGAGCTTGGTATGGACTATACACCTTTACAAATGTTAATTGAGTCAACAAAAAACATAAAGGAACAGAGTGAGTAACTACCTCCATGGGAGCTACACTACAGGAATCGCGGTAGATGCCGACGGCCTTCGACCCTCGGCGTAGCACGCGCTTGCCCTCGGCGTACGATACGCCGACGGGCCCCCTCGGCGTAGCTCCTCGGGGAAGATAGGCCTCGGCAGAGTACACGCGGCCCTCGGCGTAGAGGCCGCCGTCGGCGTAGCCGCAGAGGGCCGACGGCTGGAACCGCTCGTCGGCGTCGCAACCCTCGGCGTAGCACGGTGGCCGGCGCCATCCGGCTAACGTCCGTTTGGGCTACGCCGAGCGTCGCCCCGTCGGCGTATGGAGGCACGTGGCGCCTCCTGGCCGCTTCTACGCAGACGCTACGCCGAGCGTCGCCCCGTCGGCGTACGGAGGCACGTGGCGCCTCCTGGCCGCGTCTACGCAGAGACTACGCCGAGCGTGGCCCCGTCGGCGTATCGAGGGCTATGCCGAGGGGGAGGCCCTCGGCACATCGGGCGACGTGGCAACCGCTGGGAGCTCCCCGTTCATACGCCGAGGGGGAGGCCCTCGGCATAGCCCTGACCATTTGGTCCATGTCGAGGCTATGCCGAGGGGGAGGCCGTCGGCGTAGCGTCGACCCAGATTTCGCCAAATTGCCAAATTGACAGATTTCACAGTTTTTCACAGATTTCGCCAAATTGACAGATTTCACAGTTTTTCACAGCACATATATTGCATAATTCACAGGACTTTGCACATAGACATCACATGATGTTCAAATAGCTACAAATCATGGTCTCATAACATAGCTCCGGATACATAGTATCGTGTCGATAAGATACATGCATGGGACAACTAGAGGAGCTCGTCGCCGCTAGACACCGGCCCGGGCCGATTCCTTCCGGTAGAAGCTGCGGAAGAACCACCGGGAGAAGGACCGGGAGAAGTACCGGGAGAAGTACCGGGTGTAGCACCGGGAGAAGGACCACCATGATGAACCGGTGTCATGTCCCTCCCACCACCCTGGTTTCCGGAACATCCAGTTCCCTACACACATGTTCCCGAGATGTTAGCAATTTGCGAGGCAAAGGAAAGCCGTAGTATTCGGTTTGGCGAAGAACTTACCGTTGTTCTCCCATAGTACTCCGCAGCGAAATTTTCCTTCGATGGCATGTTTGGCGCCGGCCCCGGAAAGGGAGGCATCGGCCCTAAATCCGCTGTCTGTCCAGTTTGATTGGCCACAAACGACGCCTGCAAGATAGTTTACATGTCAGTCTTTGCAGAAATGAAGCATCAAACTAGGGGAAAGTGGGACTTGTCATCATTTGCGAAAACAAAGGTTGGAACTTACATGTATATATGCCATGTACTCCATGAACTGCTGCTGGTGCTGGTTGAAGGCCACCTGATATTCTTGATGAGCGGCCACGTAGGCCGCCTCGAGGTCGGGCTACAATTTCACAAATTCATGTCTCGTTAGCACTTAGCAATGTATGAACGAAAGTCGGAAAGAGGATGGAAATGAGGGAAACTTACGTCGTATGCGGGTTGTTGCCGAGCCCGGCGACGAGGCGGGAGAGGGGGGCTGTCCTTGGTGAGTCCCGCCTTGAGACGCGTGAAGGTCGTGGTGAGGGTATGCTTGACGGCCTTGTTCAGCATGGCGAGACGGCCATGCGGCAACCCTCCGGACGACAGGACCAACGACTCCTCGTCGACCTCCGCGCTCATGGGGTCATCCACCTCCGGGTGACGATGCCTCACCATCTCGCAGTAGTTCTCGACGTCCTCGGCGTAGGTGCCGAAGTACTCAGGGAGCGAGGGCGAGGCTGCGAGAGATCGGGCTTCTTAAGCCGCATCTTGTTGTATATCTCGAGGTCAGACATCTCCTCCTCGGGTCCTAACGCGGCCCTCTGCATCGCGAAAGGAAATGTTGTGAGTACCAACTTTGAACCTGAAGGAAAATAAAATGTATACATACCGTCTTCCCCTTGTAGCGCTCGTAGCTGAGGTTTCCCCCACAGTGTGTGCCACCGTCGCCTCGGTTCTCCGCGTTCCGCCTCGCCACGGCTGCAAAGTCCTCGTCCATCTTGAGCCACCTCGTCCTAACCATCTCCTCCCATGCCTCGGCATGCGGCTCGGCCCAATCGGGGATAACCTGAAAATGCAATACTCAACTCAATCTAATGCAATCGCAACTTAGTAGCAATGTAGAATCTCATTGACATTTTACTCACCGACATGTAGTCATCCACCGTCATCTCGTACTCGGCCTTAGCATTCTTACCGACAATGTCCGGCTTATGGACCCTCTCGCCTCTCTCTGCCCAGAAGTGACTGGCGGACGTGATCCTTTGGTTGTACCACACCTGCGGTGTCAACCTCTCACAAGTCGCCCGCAAAGTCCTGTTCGCGGCCGTCTCCTCAACCTCGGGCGCCACACGATAAAAACACTTCAATCATGCAAAAAACAATTGTGAGATTCATGAGTTAGAACATTGGGGTCATCAAATATGAACGAAGCTCGAGAAAATATG
The DNA here is from genome assembly GCF_019359855.2 of Lolium perenne. Lineage (NCBI taxonomy): Eukaryota > Viridiplantae > Streptophyta > Magnoliopsida > Poales > Poaceae > Lolium > Lolium perenne. The sequence continues at coordinate 306,172,880 of NC_067246.2, forward strand.
TCTTACCCAAAACTTTCTCATCACGGCCTCAGCAGCCGTCGGGAAGCCTACGCCAGGGGCACTCTCGTAGTCCGTCCAAGTAGTGGCTAGCTTCTTCTCGCCAGCTGGGACAGTGCCGAGGGGATAGTACTTGCCCGGCCAGAACTTCCTAAGCAAAGCTCCAATCATGCTACTAGACCTAAAAACATTTTTCCCTCCATTTATTGAGCGAAGGAAAGTGTCGCCCCAGTTCAAATCCGGACAGTTTCCAGCGGATTCGGCGGGGCACCGCAGGAAGCGGGTGGGATTCCCAGATGGCTTCCGCGCGCATATGGCATGTGATAGGTGGTGCGTAGGAGGTATCCTACCGCCGCGCGGAGGTCCCGCGTGATACTGAAATGCGCACCATGTAGCTGCTTCACAAAAAAAAGCCCTTCCGGCACCCCGAAAATGGAAAAACCGTCGCCCGTGGTTCGGATTGGAAATCCGCGACCGGGGCCTTGCTTCCCATCCTAAGGCCCACGCACGTGCCAAATATGGCCTCGTTCCGACAAACTATGTGGTGAAACGGGCCGTTTCCTACTCATTTCCCCTAAAAGCCATAGAACTCCGGACGAGATAGCCCTCTTCGTGAAGGGTTCTCCAAGATAATTGCCGTATCCCAGTTCCGTCTTTTGCAGTGGTTACTAGGACATATAAAATGACGCCACGCGGCTCCGCTCGATTTTTTGGCTCCGTTTGCTTTGCCAACTGCGCAAAACGGGGCCGCCGGGACATGCGGTATGGCCGTACCGGGCGCGCGCGTGCACCCGTCCGCCAACGCGCGAAACGGAAAACATTTAGCACATAAAATGACGCGTCCTAGACCTAAAAACATTTTTCCCTCCATTTATTGAGCGAAGGAAAGTGTCGACCCAGTTCAAATCCGGACGGTTTCCGGCGGATTCGGCGGGCACCGCAGAAGCGGGTGGGATTCCCGAGATGGCTTCCGCGCGCATATGGCATGTGATAGGTGGTGCGTAGGAGGTATCCTACCGCCGCCCGGAGGTCCCGCGCGATCCTGAAATGCGCACCATGTAGCTGCTTCAAAAAAAAAGCCCTTCCGGCACCCGAAAATGGAAAACCGTCGCCTCGTGGTTCGGATTGGAAATCCGCGACCGGGGCCTTGCTTCCCATCCTAAGGCCCACGCACGTGCCAAATATGGCCTCGTTCCGACAAACTATGTGGTGAAACGGGCCGTTTCCTACTCATTTCCCCTAAAAGCCATAGAACTCCGGACGAGATAGCCCTCTTCGTGAAGGGTTCTCCAAGATAATTGCCGTATCCCAGTTCCGTCTTTTGCAGTGGTTACTAGGACACATAAAATGACGCCACGCGGCTCCGCTCGATTTTTTGGCTCCGTTTGCTTTGCCAACTGCGCAAAACGGGGCCAACGGGACATGCGGTATGGCCGTACCGGGCGCGCGCGTGCACCCGTCCGCCAACGCGCGAAACGGAAAACATTTAGCACATAAAATGACGCGTCCTAGACCTAAAAACATTTTTCCCTCCATTTATTGAGCGAAGGAAAGTGTCGCCCCAGTTCAAATCCGGACAGTTTCCAGCGGATTCGGCGGGGCACCGCAGGAAGCGGGTGGGATTCCCAGATGGCTTCCGCGCGCATATGGCATGTGATAGGTGGTGCGTAGGAGGTATCCTACCGCCGCGCGGAGGTCCCGCGCGATACTGAAATGCGCACCATGTAGTCCCTTCACAAAAAAAGCCCTTCCGCACCGAAAATGGAAAAACCGTCGCCCGTGGTTCGGATTGGAAATCCGCGACCGGGGCCTTGCTTCCCATCCTAAGGCCCACGCACGTGCCAAATATGGCCTCGTTCCGACAAACTATGTGGTGAAACGGGCCGTTTCCTACTCATTTCCCCTAAAAGCCATAGAACTCCGGACGAGATAGCCCTCTTCGTGAAGGGTTCTCCAAGATAATTGCCGTATCCCAGTTCCGTCTTTTGCAGTGGTTACTAGGACACATAAAATGACGCCACGCGGCTCCGCTTGATTTTTTGGCTCCGTTTGCTTTGCCAACTGCGCAAAACGGGGCCAACGGGACATGCGGTATGGCCGTACCGGGCGCGCGCGTGCACCCGTCCGCCAACGCGCGAAACGGAAAACATTTAGCACATAAAATGACGCGTCCTAGACCTAAAAACATTTTTCCCTCCATTTATTGAGCGAAGGAAAGTGTCGCCCCAGTTCAAATCCGGACAGTTTCAGCCGGATTCGGCGGCACCGCAGAAGCGGGTGGGATTCCCGGATGGCTTCCGCGCGCATATGGCATGTGATAGGTGGTGCGTAGGAGGTATCCTACCGCCGCGCGGAGGTCCCGCGCGATGCGAAATGCGCACCATGTAGTCGCTTCACAAAAAAAGCCCTTCCGGCACCCCGAAAATGGAAAAACCGTCGCCCGTGGTTCGGATTGGAAATCCGCGACCGGGGCCTTGCTTCCCATCCTAAGGCCCACGCACGTGCCAAATATGGCCTCGTTCCGACAAACTATGTGGTGAAACGGGCCGTTTCCTACTCATTTCCCTAAAAGCCATAGAACTCCGGACGAGATAGCCCTCTTCGTGAAGGGTTCTCCAAGATAATTGCCGTATCCCAGTTCCGTCTTTTGCAGTGGTTACTAGGACACATAAAATGACGCCACGGGGCTCCGCTCGATTTTTTGGCTCCGTTTGCTTTGCCAACTGCGCAAAACGGGGCCGCCGGGACATGCGGTATGGCCGTACCGGGCGCGCGCGTGCACCCGTCCGCCAACGCGCGAAACGGAAAACATTTAGCACATAAAATGACGCGTCCTAGACCTAAAAACATTTTTCCCTCCATTTATTGAGCGAAGGAAAGTGTCGCCCCACTTCAAATCCGGACAGTTTCCAGCGGATTCGGCGGGGCACCGCAGGAAGCGGGTGGGATTCCCAGATGGCTTCCGCGCGCATATGGCATGTGATAGGTGGTGCGTAGGAGGTATCCTACCGCCGCACGGAGGTCCCGCGCGATACTGAAATGCGCACCATGTAGCTGCTTCACAAAAAAAAGCCCTTCCGGCACCCCGAAAATGGAAAAACCGTCGCCCGTGGTTCGGATTGGAAATCCGCGACCGGGGCCTTGCTTCCCATCCTAAGGCCCACGCACGTGCCAAATATGGCCTCGTTCCGACAAACTATGTGGTGAAACGGGCCGTTTCCTACTCATTTCCCCTAAAAGCCATAGAACTCCGGACGAGATAGCCCTGTTCGTGAAGGGTTCTCCAAGATAATTGCCGTATCCCAGTTCCGTCTTTTGCAGTGGTTACTAGGACACATAAAATGACGCCACGCGGCTCCGCTCGATTTTTTGGCTCCGTTTGCTTTGCCAACTGCGCAAAACGGGGCCAACGGGACATGCGGTATGGCCGTACCGGGCGCGCGCGTGCACCCGTCCGCCAACGCGCGAAACGGAAAACATTTAGCACATAAAATGACACGTCCTAGACCTAAAAACATTTTTCCCTCCATTTATTGAGCGAAGGAAAGTGTCGCCCCAGTTCAAATCCGGACAGTTTCCAGCGGATTCGGCGGGGCACCGCAGGAAGCGGGTGGGATTCCCAGATGGCTTCCGCGCGCATATGGCATGTGATAGGTGGTGCGTAGGAGGTATCCTACCGCCGCGCGGAGGTCCCGCGCGATACTGAAATGCGCACCATGTAGCTGCTTCACAAAAAAAAGCCCTTCCGGCACCCCGAAAATGGAAAAACCGTCGCCCGTGGTTCGGATTGGAAATCCGCGACCGGGGCCTTGCTTCCCATCCTAAGGCCCACGCACGTGCCAAATATGGCCTCGTTCCAACAAACTATGTGGTGAAACGGGCCGTTTCCTACTCATTTCCCCTAAAAGCCATAGAACTCCGGACGAGATAGCCCTCTTCGTGAAGGGTTCTCCAAGATAATTGCCGTATCCCAGTTTCGTCTTTTGCAGTGGTTACTAGGACACATAAAATGACGCCACGCGGCTCCGCTCGATTTTTTGGCTCCGTTTGCTTTGCCAACTGCGCAAAACGGGGCCAACGGGACATGCGGTATGGCCGTACCGGGCGCGCGCGTGCACCCGTCCGCCAACGCGCGAAACGGAAAACATTTAGCACATAAAATGACGCGTCACACTTGTACATATATGTTAGGGGCAGATGCAAGTTTTCCAACAATTCTGACGCTCCGGTGATCTGTATCTTGGGAAACCCTAGGGCGGGGACCCCGTAGATCTACCCCTATAGCTTTCTCCGTGCGAGAGTTTACCAATGTAATTTTTTACTTGTTTTGGTTTATTTAGGACATATGTACATGGAAACCATAGGTTGGGCATACTTTACCATAAAATAGGCTCCATTTTAGCCGTGGCGAGAGTTTCCACATACAGATCCTGGATTTTACCAAGTGTTAGCCCATGTATGCGGAAATCGTCAACAACGGGTACATCCAAGGTTAGTCAAACCTTACATCACACTTGTACACATATGTTATGGGCATATGCAAGTTTTCCAGCGATTCCGACGATCCGATAGTCTGTATCTTGGGAAACCCTAGGGCGGGGACCCCGCAGATCTACCCCTATAGCTTTTTCCGTGCGAGGGTTTACCAATGGATTTTTTTATTTTCTTTGCTTTGTTTAGGACATATGCACATGGAAACCATAGGTTTGGAATAAAATAGGCCACAGATGAGCCGTAGCAGGAGTTTCCACATACAAATCCTGGATTTTACCAAGTGTCGGCCCATGTATGCGGAAATCGTCAACGCGGGGTACATGCAAGGTTAGACAAACCTTACATCACACTTGTACACATATGTTAGGGACAAATGCAAGTTTTCAAGCGATTCCGACGCTCCGGTGATCTGTATCTTGGGAAACCCTAGGGCGGGGACCCCGCAGATCTACCCCTATAGCTTTCTCCGTGCGAGGGTTTACCAATGGATTTTTTTATTTGCTTTGCTTTGTTTAGGACATATGCACATGGAAACCATAGGTTTGGAATGAAATAGGCCCCGGATGAGCCGTAGCAGGAGTTTCCACATACAAATCCTGGATTTTACCAAGTGTCGGCCCATGTATGCGGAAATCGTCAACGCGGGGTACATGCAAGGTTAGACAAACCTTATATCACACTTGTACACATATGTTAGGGACAAATGCAAGTTTTCAAGCGATTCCGACGCTCCGGTGATCTGTATCTTGGGAAACCCTAGGCCGGGGACCTTGCAGATCTACCCCTATAGCTTTTTTCGCGCGAGGGTTCACCAATGGATTTTTTTAATTTCTTTGCTTTGTTTAGGACATATGCACATGGAAACCATAGGTTTGGAATGAAATAGGCCCCGGATGAGCCGTAGCAGGAGTTTCCAGCGATTCGGACGCTCCGGTGGTTTGTATCTAGGGAAACCCTAGGGGGCGGGGACCCCGCAAATCTACCCCTAGGGTTAGGGTTAGGGTTAGAGTTAGGGTTAGCAATGGACTTTTTTCCTTTGTTTTAGGTCATGTGGTGGCAAGTATGGATCCATGCTATCTAAGGTTTTCCTCCGGTTCACCCCACCGGTGAGTTCTGCCCTATACGTCCAGGACATGCCTAAGTGCCGTCAGCGCATGTGCGTGTAGCCGAAAGACCCCGGGGGTACAACATTAGACAAACAACACCACACCATGCTGGTGGTGGTGTTTTGTTGGAGAAGAACACATGGGTATATATAGGGAGGCGAGGGGCTGAAACGGCGAGAAAAGCTGGCGGGAGAAAATGGCGGGAAAAATTGGCGGGAAAGATTGGGCGGGAGAAATGGGCGGGAAAAAGGAAAAAAAAGATGGATGCTAAGCCGACGGTGCCCCTCGGCATAGGCTAGACAGCTGACGTCATTTTGGCGGGAGGGGCGGGAGGATTCGGCGGGAGAAATTGGCTTCAGCTACGCCGACGGTGGCCCTCGGCATAGGCTTCACGCCGTCAAGGTCCAGTTAGGGCATGGCCGCGGGGCGACGGGACGGGGTCGCACCCTCAACCTATGCCGAGGGCCGCCGATACGCCGAGGGCCACCCTCGGCATAGCGTGTCATACGCCGAGGGGCGCGATACGCCGAGGGGCGCTTCGAGCAGCTGGGACAGTGCCGAGGGGATAGTACTTGCCCGGCCAGAACTTCCTAAGCAAAGCTCCAATCATGCTACTAGACCTAAAAACATTTTTCCCTCCATTTATTGAGCGAAGGAAAGTGTCGCCCCAGTTCAAATCCGGACAGTTTCCAGCGGATTCGGCGGGGCACCGCAGGAAGCGGGTGGGATTCCCAGATGGCTTCCGCGCGCATATGGCATGTGATAGGTGGTGCGTAGGAGGTATCCTACCGCCGCGCGGAGGTCCCGCGTGATACTGAAATGCGCACCATGTAGCTGCTTCACAAAAAAAAGCCCTTCCGGCACCCCGAAAATGGAAAAACTGTCGCCCGTGGTTCGGATTGGAAATCCGCGACCGGGGCCTTGCTTCCCATCCTAAGGCCCACGCACGTGCCAAATATGGCCTCGTTCCGACAAACTATGTGGTGAAACGGGCCGTTTCCTACTCATTTCCCCTAAAAGCCATAGAACTCCGGACGAGATAGCCCTCTTCGTGAAGGGTTCTCCAAGATAATTGCCGTATCCCAGTTCCGTCTTTTGCAGTGGTTACTAGGACATATAAAATGACGCCACGCGGCTCCGCTCGATTTTTTGGCTCCGTTTGCTTTGCCAACTGCGCAAAACGGGGCCGCCGGGACATGCGGTATGGCCGTACCGGGCGCGCGAGTGCACGCGTGCGCCAACGCGCGAAACGGAAAACATTTAGCACATAAAATGACGCGTCCTAGACCTAAAAACATTTTTCCCTCCATTTATTGAGCGAAGGAAAGTGTCGCCCGGTTCAAATCCGGACGGTTTCCGGCGGATTCGGCGGGGCACCGCAGAAGCGGGTGGGATTCCCAGATGGCTTCCGCGCGCATATGGCATGTGATAGGTGGTGCGTAGGAGGTATCCTACCGCCGCGCGGAGGTCCCGCGCGATACTGAAATGCGCACCATGTAGCTGCTTCAAAAAAAAAAGCCCTTCCGGCACCCCGAAAATGGAAAAACCATCGCCCGTGGTTCGGATTGGAAATCCGCGACCGGGGCCTTGCTTCCCATCCTAAGGCCCACGCACGTGCCAAATATGGCCTCGTTCCGACAAACTATGTGGTGAAACGGGCCGTTTCCTACTCATTTCCCCTAAAAGCCATAGAACTCGGACGAGATAGCCCTGTTCGTGAAGGGTTCTCCAAGATAATTGCCGTATCCCGATTCCGTCTTTTACAAGTGGTTACTAGGACACATAAAATGACGCCACGCGGCTCCGCTCGATTTTGGCTCCGTTTGCTTTGCCAAGCTGCGCAAAACGGGGCCAACGGGACATGCGGTATGGCCGTACCGGCGCGCGCGTGCACCCGTCCGCCAACGCGCGAAACGGAAAACATTTAGCACATAAAATGACGCGTCCTAGACCTAAAAACATTTTTCCCTCCATTTATTGAGCGAAGGAAAGTGTCGCCCCAGTTCAAATCCGGACAGTTTCCAGCGGATTCGCGGGGCACCGCAGAAGCGGGTGGGATTCCCAGATGGCTTCCGCGCGCATATGGCATGTGATAGGTGGTGCGTAGGAGGTATCCTACCGCCGCGCGGAGGTCCCGCGCGATACTGAAATGCGCACCATGTAGCTGCTTCACAAAAAAAGCCCTTCCGGCACCCCGAAAATGGAAAAACCGTCGCCCGTGGTTCGGATTGGAAATCCGCGACCGGGGCCTTGCTTCCCATCCTAAGGCCCACGCACGTGCCAAATATGGCCTCGTTCCGACAAACTATGTGGTGAAACGGGCCGTTTCCTACTCATTTCCCCTAAAAGCCATAGAACTCCGGACGAGATAGCCCTCTTCGTGAAGGGTTCTCCAAGATAATTGCCGTATCCCAGTTCCGTCTTTTGCAGTGGTTACTAGGACACATAAAATGACGCCACGCGGCTCCGCTCGATTTTTTGGCTCCGTTTGCTTTGCCAACTGCGCAAAACGGGGCCAACGGGACATGCGGTATGGCCGTACCGGGCGCGCGCGTGCACCCGTCCGCCAACGCGCGAAACGGAAAACATTTAGCACATAAAATGACGCGTCCTAGACCTAAAAACATTTTTCCCTCCATTTATTGAGCGAAGGAAAGTGTCGCCCCAGTTCAAATCCGGACAGTTTCCAGCGGATTCGGCGGGGCACCGCAGGAAGCGGGTGGGATTCCCAGATGGCTTCCGCGCGCATATGGCATGTGATAGGTGGTGCGTAGGAGGTATCCTACCGCCGCGCGGAGGTCCCGCGCGATACTGAAATGCGCACCATGTAGCTGCTTCACAAAAAAAAGCCCTTCCGGAACCCGAAAATGGAAAAACCGTCGCCCGTGGTTCGGATTGGAAATCCGCGACCGGGGCCTTGCTTCCCATCCTAAGGCCCACGCACGTGCCAAATATGGCCTCGTTCCGACAAACTATGTGGTGAAACGGGCCGTTTCCTACTCATTTCCCCTAAAAGCCATAGAACTCCGGACGAGATAGCCCTCTTCGTGAAGGGTTCTCCAAGATAATTGCCGTATCCCAGTTCCGTCTTTTGCAGTGGTTACTAGGACACATAAAATGACGCCACGCGGCTCCGCTCGATTTTTTGGCTCCGTTTGCTTTGCCAACTGCGCAAAACGGGGCCGCGGGGACATGCGGTTTGTCCTCACCGAGCGCGCGCGTGCACCCGTCCGCCAACGCGCGAAACGGAAAACATTTAGCACATAAAATGACGCGTCCTAGACCTAAAAACATTTTTCCCTCCATTTATTGAGCGAAGGAAAGTGTCGCCCGAGTTCAAATCCGGACAGTTTCCAGCGGATTATGATGGGAACCGCAGGAAGCGGGTGGGATTCCCAGATGGCTTCCGCGCGCATATGGCATGTGATAGGTGGTGCGTAGGAGGTATCCTACCGCCGCACGGAGGTCCCGCGCGATACTGAAATGCGCACCATGTAGCTGCTTCACAAAAAAAAGCCCTTCCGGCACCCCGAAAATGGAAAAACCGTCGCTCGTGGTTCGGATTGGAAATCCGCGACCGGGGCCTTGCTTCCCATCCTAAGGCCCACGCACGTGCCAAATATGGCCTCGTTCCGACAAACTATGTGGTGAAACGGGCCGTTTCCTACTCATTTCCCCTAAAAGCCATAGAACTCCGGACGAGATAGCCCTGTTCGTGAAGGGTTCTCCAAGATAATTGCCGTATCCCAGTTCCGTCTTTTGCAGTGGTTACTAGGACACATAAAATGACGCCACGCGGCTCCGCTCGAGTTTTTGGCTCCGTTTGCTTTGCCAACTGCGCAAAACGGGGCCAACGGGACATGCGGTATGGCCGTACCGGGCGCGCGCGTGCACCCGTCCGCCAACGCGCGAAACGGAAAACATTTAGCACATAAAATGACGCGTCCTAGACCTAAAAACATTTTTCCCTCCATTTATTGAGCGAAGGAAAGTGTCGCCCCAGTTCAAATCCGGACAGTTTCACGGATTCGGCGGGGCACCGCAGGAAGCGGGTGGGATTCCCAGATGGCTTCCGCGCGCATATGGCATGTGATAGGTGGTGCGTAGGAGGTATCCTACCGCCGCGCGGAGGTCCCGCGCGATACTGAAATGCGCACCATGTAGCTGCTTCACAAAAAAAAGCCCTTCCGGCACCCCGAAAATGGAAAAACCGTCGCCCGTGGTTCGGATTGGAAATCCGCGACCGGGGCCTTGCTTCCCATCCTAAGGCCCACGCACGTGCCAAATATGGCCTCGTTCCAACAAACTATGTGGTGAAACGGGCCGTTTCCTACTCATTTCCCCTAAAAGCCATAGAACTCCGGACGAGATAGCCCTCTTCGTGAAGGGTTCTCCAAGATAATTGCCGTATCCCAGTTTCGTCTTTTGCAGTGGTTACTAGGACACATAAAATGACGCCACGCGGCTCCGCTCGATTTTTTGGCTCCGTTTGCTTTGCCAACTGCGCAAAACGGGGCCAACGGGACATGCGGTATGGCCGTACCGGGCGCGCGCGTGCACCCGTCCGCCAACGCGCGAAACGGAAAACATTTAGCACATAAAATGACGCGTCACACTTGTACATATATGTTAGGGGCAGATGCAAGTTTTCCAACAATTCTGACGCTCCGGTGATCTGTATCTTGGGAAACCCTAGGGCGGGGACCCCGTAGATCTACCCCTATAGCTTTCTCCGTGCGAGAGTTTACCAATGTAATTTTTTACTTGTTTTGGTTTATTTAGGACATATGTACATGGAAACCATAGGTTGGGCATACTTTACCATAAAATAGGCTCCATTTTAGCCGTGGCGAGAGTTTCCACATACAGATCCTGGATTTTACCAAGTGTTAGCCCATGTATGCGGAAATCGTCAACAACGGGTACATCCAAGGTTAGTCAAACCTTACATCACACTTGTACACATATGTTATGGGCATATGCAAGTTTTCCAGCGATTCCGACGATCCGATAGTCTGTATCTTGGGAAACCCTAGGGCGGGGACCCCGCAGATCTACCCCTATAGCTTTTTCCGTGCGAGGGTTTACCAATGGATTTTTTTTTATTTTCTTTGCTTTGTTTAGGACATATGCACATGGAAACCATAGGTTTGGAATAAAATAGGCCACAGATGAGCCGTAGCAGGAGTTTCCACATACAAATCCTGGATTTTACCAAGTGTCGGCCCATGTATGCGGAAATCGTCAACGCGGGGTACATGCAAGGTTAGACAAACCTTACATCACACTTGTACACATATGTTAGGGACAAATGCAAGTTTTCAAGCGATTCCGACGCTCCGGTGATCTGTATCTTGGGAAACCCTAGGGCGGGGACCCTGCAGATCTACCCCTATAGCTTTCTCCGTGCGAGGGTTTACCAATGGATTTTTTTATTTGCTTTGCTTTGTTTAGGACATATGCACATGGAAACCATAGGTTTGGAATGAAATAGGCCCCGGATGAGCCGTAGCAGGAGTTTCCACATACAAATCCTGGATTTTACCAAGTGTCGGCCCATGTATGCGGAAATCGTCAACGCGGGGTACATGCAAGGTTAGACAAACCTTATATCACACTTGTACACATATGTTAGGGACAAATGCAAGTTTTCAAGCGATTCCGACGCTCCGGTGATCTGTATCTTGGGAAACCCTAGGCCGGGGACCTTGCAGATCTACCCCTATAGCTTTTTTCGCGCGAGGGTTCACCAATGGATTTTTTTAATTTCTTTGCTTTGTTTAGGACATATGCACATGGAAACCATAGGTTTGGAATGAAATAGGCCCCGGATGAGCCGTAGCAGGAGTTTCCAGCGATTCGGACGCTCCGGTGGTTTGTATCTAGGGAAACCCTAGGGGGCGGGGACCCCGCAAATCTACCCCTAGGGTTAGGGTTAGGGTTAGAGTTAGGGTTAGCAATGGACTTTTTTCCTTTGTTTTAGGTCATGTGGTGGCAAGTATGGATCCATGCTATCTAAGGTTTTCCTCCGGTTCACCCCACCGGTGAGTTCTGCCCTATACGTCCAGGACATGCCTAAGTGCCGTCAGCGCATGTGCGTGTAGCCGAAAGACCCCGGGGGTACAACATTAGACAAACAACACCACACCATGCTGGTGGTGGTGTTTTGTTGGAGAAGAACACATGGGTATATATAGGGAGGCGAGGGGCTGAAACGGCGAGAAAAGCTGGCGGGAGAAAATGGCGGGAAAAATTGGCGGGAAAGATTGGGCGGGAGAAATGGGCGGGAAAAAGGAAAAAAAAGATGGATGCTAAGCCGACGGTGCCCCTCGGCATAGGCTAGACAGCTGACGTCATTTTGGCGGGAGGGGCGGGAGGATTCGGCGGGAGAAATTGGCTTCAGCTACGCCGACGGTGGCCCTCGGCATAGGCTTCACGCCGTCAAGGTCCAGTTAGGGCATGGCCGCGGGGCGACGGGACGGGGTCGCACCCTCAACCTATGCCGAGGGCCGCCGATACGCCGAGGGCCACCCTCGGCATAGCGTGTCATACGCCGAGGGGCGCGATACGCCGAGGGGCGCTTCGAGCAGCTGGGCTGACCGGGCAGTACGCCGACGGCCCCGACATTTGGCCGTCGGCGTACGCCACGGCCGTCGGCGCAGCGCGCCATTCCTGTAGTGCTACTGTCACCCCCCATATTAGTTGAAAAGGTACTACGCATAATTTATTGTCTTGTGTGAAAAAAGATATTTAAGTGTCAATAGCAACTACCAACATAGGTGCAGCCTGCAACTTAATTTACATATAGCGTTTTAAGAAATTTATTTGAGGTATATATAGTGCAGTGTATCTAGACATGCATTTTGGACTCTGGAGCTAACATTCGCTGTTTTCTTGCAGTGGTAATCAAGCTAGCCAACCGAACTCAGGAGCAACGCGAGCAGGCTTCTTTGACGGTGCCGAGCTAGGCGGGACGACCGCGATCCTTCCTCCGTGGCTCCGCCGCTACCAAGACATAATTCCCACCGGAGCGACAATCGCCGGCACTAGGATTCTTCCAGTAGACGTACGTATGAAACGTGGAGGCATCCAAATCCGAGGTATATCTAACTCATTTTAACGTATGTCTACCTCGACTCTGCAGGCTGTTCGCCGCCGGGCGAAGTTCACGGAGCTCACCGCGCAGAATATGAACATACTTTGCGACGCGCTGGAGCTGCGCTGTCCGAGGCACGGGGACATCGTGCCCGGCATATCGAGCACCGTGCTCTTGTGCCGATCCGGCTTGACGAGGAGGATGTCGTTGAGGAAGCAGCAGCCTACTAGCTCCTCCTCGTCTCCGACGACTACTTGGCTGCTCTTTCGAGGAAGGGACGCCGGCGGCAAGACGGCGATTGCACTGGAGCTGGCGAAGCTCATATTCGGCTCCTACGCCGACTTCACCGCCGTGCAGGCCGCTAGCTCCGACAAACCAACACACAACGGCAAACTCACCCTCAAGAGGCAGAGATCACCGGGCGACGGCAATGGCGACTACGCCGGACCAAGGCTGTTCGAGGCGATCCGGGAGAACCCTCACCGTGTTATACTGATCGAGGGCGTCGACCGGCTGGATCACGATTCCGAAATGCGCCTCAAAGACGCGATCGTGGCAGGGACGCTGAGTGGATGCAATGGCAACGTGGTCGGTCTGGAGGATGCTATCGTCGTGCTGTGCTCTGACGTGTTGGACTCGGGGTCTATGGTTTCCTCCCCTCCGGTGAAGCCACGAAGTAGAAATAACGTACAAGACCGCGAGGAAGGAAGCGCCATGGGGAAGAAAGTGAGGTCACGTCGTCGTCTTAGCTTGGATTTGAACGTGTGCGCAGATGGTGAAGAAGAGGAGGAGGGTGTTCCAGCTGAAGATTCGGCGATCTTGGATGTGGTGGACGGTGTTTTCCATTTTCATTAGCAACCAAGAAGAATATTAGTATGGAGTTGATTAATATCCACACTCAGAATTAAGCTAATTTCCGGAATTTCAGTTGTAAGTCACGTTGCAATTTGTAACTACCATGAATCACGAAGCAATCCAGTAGTTCCGGGCATTTGCAACTATGTTGTTCATGACTAAGAAAAATCACTAAGTAATCCAAGTATCTGGAAGTTTTTTCTCAATCACTATAGGAATGCAGCTAGACGCCGACGGCCACCACCTACGCCGAGGGCTTTTTATCGGGGCCGTCGGCGTAAAGCCTCGTCAGGGCACCTCCGGAGGACGACCGTCGGCGTACCAATGCCGTCGGCGTAGAGGTGGCTACGCCGAGGGCTGCCCTCGGCGTCTACCAGGCCCTCGGCGTAGGGTCTCCATCACCTCCCATCGCACCCGCACCGTTACCGCCCGCTCACGACGTCAGCCAGACGCCGAGGGCTACCCTCGGCATAGGGCATGGCCCCCCTATGCCGACGGCCACCCTCGGCATATAGGGTTTATTTTATTTTATTTTTATTTTTTCTCTCTCATATTACTTTATATTATGTTTCTATTATTTATTTACTAGTATGAATTATGTAAAAAATGGTTCTATTTTTTAAGAATTCGTAGATGGCATATGTAGGTCCCACGGGTGACGCTCTTCGCAGACGGGTCAACCGGAGCCACTAGGCCCAACATTTGCTACGGTTTCCCTAACCCTAACTCTAACCCTAACCCTAACTCTAACTCTAACCCTAACCCTAACCCTAGGGTTTCCACATACATTGCTAACCCTAACTCTAACCCTAACCCTAACCCTAACCCTAGGAGTGGATCTGCGGGGTCCCGCCCTAGGGTTTCCCAAGATACAGATCAACGGAGCGTCATAATTGTTGGAAAACTTGCATCTGCCCCTAACATATATGTACAAGTGTGATGTAAGGTTTGGCTAACCTTGCATGTACCCGGCGTTGACGATTTCCGCATAATGGGCTACCACTTGGTAAAATCCAGGATCTGTATGTGGAAACCCCCGCCACGGCTATAACGGAGCCTATTTTATGGTAAAGTATGCCCAACCTATGGTTTCCATGTACATATGTCCTAAACAAACCAAAACAAGTAAAAAAGTCCATTGGTAAACCCTCGCACGGAGAAAGCTATATGGGTAGATCTACGGGGTCCCCGCCCTAGGGGCAGATTCTGGATGTATTTAAGAACTTAAGACATAGATACGATACATTTAAGAACTTAAGACATAGACACCATACAAAACACTTAAATAACTAGACCCACACACATACCAAAGCGCTTAAAGAACTAGACCCACACACGAACCGAAACACTTAAAGAACTACACCCACACAGGAACCAAAACACTTAAAGAACTACACCCACACAGGAACCAAAACATTTAAAGAACTACGTCCACACACGAACGAAGCACTTAACACTGGGTCGACGCATGACCCGCTAGACACACGGACTCGACACACACACATATTAATCAGAAGTCAAAATCTTCGTCCTCGCTGGGGATGTCCTCTGAAGCGGTACTTGTGAGGTTCCACAACCACCGTTCATCATCCTCCCCCCATGTCGACGCCTCTCCTTTGGCGTACTCTGCTTCAACCTCGGCATTCCTCTGCCGCTTTCCCGCCCTCCTCTCTCTCCTGTACATCTGCTTGTCCTTCCAGAATGCGCGCTCTGCCTCGACGGCTCCGAGATGGTCTCTGCGCCACTGTGCCATGAACTGCTCGTCCGCCTCGGTGGTATCAATCCGCCGCTGGCCAGACCTGTACCGCTGCGCTTTACCCTGTGAGCGAAGTAGCGGCTCAGTAGAGAGACTCTGAGCTTCCGTCAGAGACCTGACCTCCGGGAAGTTCATTTCGTGGCGCGGCCGGCCAAACCTCCAAGCCGCAACGTCGTATGCGCGGGCAGCAGCCTCCTTCGTGTAGAAGGTGCCGAGCCACACACGCATACCACCGGCGGTGATTTCAGCCGCGAAATGTCCCGCAGGCTGCACGCGAACGCCGATGAAGCCCGTGTTGCTACGGCGACTGATAACCCACAAGTATAGGGGATCGCAACAGTCTTCGAGAGAAGTAAAACCCAAATTTATTGATTCGACACAAGGGGAGGTAAAGAATACTTATAAGCCTTAAGAACTGAGTTTTCAATTCAGCTGCACCTGGAAAAGCACTAGTAACAGGGGTGATGTGAAAGCACCAGTAATATGAGAGCAGTAGTAACAGTAACACAACAGCAGTAATAGTAACACAGAGGCAATGGCACCAGAAAATAGTTGGTACTACTTCCAATGACATGTATAACGAGTATATGATGATGAGAGATGGACCGGGGTTCCCAGCTATCTTCACTAGTGGTAACTCTCCAATAACAAGTGTTGGGTGAACAAATTATAGTTGGGCAATTGATAGGATTGAAATAGCATTAAGACAGAACATCAAGATTATTAATCATGTAGGCATGTTTTCCATATATAGTCATACGTGCTCGCAATGAGAAACTTGTACAACATCTTTTGTCCTACCAGCCGGTGGCAGCCGGGCCTCAAGGGAATCTACTGGCTATTAAGGTACTCATTTTAATAGAGCACCGGAGCAAAGCATTAACACTTGGTGAAAACATGTGATCCTCATATCATAGCCTTCCCCTCCGGTTGTTCCAATTTCTGTCACTTTGGGGCCTCGGATTTCGGACAGCAATATGTGCAAACAACTTGTAGATACAATCTAAGCAATAATTATAGAGCTTAAATCTAAGATCATGCCACTCGGGCCCTAGTGACAAGCATTAAACACAACAAGATTGCAGCAACAATAACTTCACAAACTTATATAGATAGACTGATCATAATGTAACAATCCATCGGATCCCAACAAACACAACACCGATTACATCATATGAATCTCAATCATGTAAGGCAGCTCATGAGATCATTGTATTGAAGTACATGGGAGAGAGAGTACCAACTAGCTACAGCTAGAACCCGTAGTCCATGGGGGAACTACTCACGGAGCATGATGGAGGCGGTGTCGTTGATGGAGATGGCTTCCGGGGGCACTTCCCCGTCCCGGCAGGGTGCCGGAACAGAGACTTCTGTCCCCCGAATTGGAGTTTCGCGATGCCGGCGGCGCCCCTGGAGTCTTTCTGGAGTTTCGTCAATCCGGTATCGTGTTTTTAGGTCTAAAATGCTTAAATAGGCGAAGAGGCAGCGCAGGTGGGTGCCTGGGCCCCCCTCACAATAGGCCGGCGCGGCCAGGCCTAGGGCCGCGCCACCTTATTGTGTGGTGCCCCCCTGGCCCTCCTCCGACTCTCCTTCGGCGTTCTGGATGCTTCCGGGAAAAATAAGATGTTGGGTCTTTGTTTCGTCGAATTCCGAGAATATTGCCCGAACAGCCTTTCTGGAACAAGAAACAGCAGAAAACAGGAACTGGCACTTCGGCATCTTGTTAATAGGTTAGTTCCGGAAAACGCATAAAATCATTACAAGGTGTGAGCAAAACATGTAGGTATTGTCAAAAAACAAGCATGGAATATCAGAAATTATGGATACGTTGGAGACGTATCAGCATCCCCAAGCTTAGTTCCTACTCGCCCTCGAGTAGGTAAACGATAAAAAGAATATTTCTGTAGTGACAAGCTACTTACATAACCTTGATCATACTATTGTAAAGCATATGAGATGAATGAAGTGACTCAAGGCAATGATCTATAGTTGCTAACAAATAGATAACATATAGCAAAACTTTTCATGAATAGTACTTTCAAGACAAGCATAAAAAGTCTTGCATAAGAGTTAACTCATAAAGCAATAGATTCAAAGTAAAGGCATTGAAGCAACACAGAGGAAGATTTAAGTTTCAGCAGTTGCTTTCAACTTTCAACATGCATATCTCATGGATAATTGTCAACACAAAGTAATATGATGAATGCAAATAAGCAAGTATGTAAGAATCAATGCACAGTTGACACAAGTGTTTGCTTCTAAGATGAAAGGAAGTAGGTAAACTGACTCAACATAAAGTAAAAGAAAGGCCCTTCGAAGAGGGAAGCAGGGATTAAATCATGTGCTAGAGCTTTTCAAGTTTTGAAATCATATAGAGAGCATAAAAGTAAAGTTTTGAGAGGTGTTTGTTGTTGTCAACGAATGATAGTGGGCACTCTAACCCCCTTGCCAAACAGACTTTCAAAGAGCGGCTCCCATGAAGGATTTTATCTCTACCACCAAGGTAGATCATCCCTCTTCTCTTTTGTTTACACATGTACTTTAGTGTTTTTATTTTTGGATGACACTCCTCCCAACCTTTTCTTTCACAAGCCATGGCTAACCGAATCCTCGGGTGCCTTCCAACAATCTCATACCATGGAGGAGTGTCTATTTGCAAAATTAAGTTGCTTACTGATGAATCAGAGCAAAACATGTGAGGAGAATTATTAATGAAGTTAATTAATTGGGGGCTGGGAACCCCGCTCCAGCTCTTTTTGCAAAATTATTGGATAAGCGGATGAAGCCACTAGTCCATTGGTGAAAGCTGCCCAACAAGATTGAAAGATAAAACACCACATACTTCCTCATGAGCTATAAAACATTGACACAAATAAGGAGATAATAAATTTTGAATTGTTTAAAGGTAGCACATGAAGTATTTACTTGGAATGGCAGAAAATACCATGTAGTAGGTAGGTATGGTGGACACAAATGGCATAGTTTTTGGCTCAAGGTTTTGGATGCACGAGAAGCATTCCCTCTCAGTACAAGGCTTTGGCTAGCAAGGTTATTTGAAGCAAACACAAGTATGAACCGGTACAGCAAAACTTACATAAGAACATATTGCAAGCATTATAAAACTCTACACTGTCTTCCTTGCTGCTCAAACACTTTTACCAGAAAATATCTAGACCTTAGAGAGACCAATCATGCAAACCAATTTCAACAAGCTCTACGGTATTTCTCCACTAATAGGTTTAAACTACATGATGCAAGAGCTTAATCATGATCTACTTGAGAGGTCAAAACAATTGCCAAGTATCAAATTATCCAAGACAATATGAAGCATTTTCTTGTTTCCAACCAAATAACAATAAGTGCAATAGCTTCCAAATTTTGTCATTGAACATTAAAAGTGAAACGAAGAACACAAGTGTTCATATGAAAAAGCGGAGCATGTCTCTCTCCCAAACAAGGATTGCTAGGATCCGAATTTATTCAAACACAAACAAAAATAAAAACACACAGTCGCTCCAAATAAAGCACATAAGATGTGACCGAATAAAAATATAGTTTCAATAGAAGTGACCTGATAAATTGTTGATTAAGAAGGGGATGCCTTGGGCATCCCCAAGCTTAGATGCTTGAGTCTTCTTGAAATATGCAGGGATGAACCACCGGGGCATACCCAAGCTTAGACTTTTCACTCTTCTTGATCATATATCATCCTCCTCTCTTGACCCTTGAAAACTTCCTTCACACCAAACTTCTCATAAACTTCATTAGAGGGGTTAGTACTCAAAAAACATTAATTCACCTTAGTCCTGTAGTGACACATTGCAAGAACTCAATAAAACATCAGCTACAGCTCTCCACATCTAGAAAGCCTCACTTAAAGTCTACAAGAGACAATGCAAAAAACAGAGACATAATCTGCCAAAACAGAACAGCCAGTAAAGACGAATTTTTAAGAGGTACTTCCGTTGCTCAAATCAGAAAACTCAAAACTAATGAAAGTTGCGTACATATCTGAGGATCACTCACGTAAATTGGCAGATTTTTCTGAGTTACCTACAGAGAGACCTACTCAAATTCGTGACAGATAGAGAATCTGTTTCTGCGCAGAAATCCAAATCTAGTATCAACCTTCTATTAGAGACTTTACTTGGCACAACAATGCAATAAAATAAAGATAAGAAGAGGTTGATACAGTAGTAACAACTTCCAAGACACAACAAAACAGTAGCAAAATAAAGACATGGGTTATCTCCCAAGAAGTGCATTCTTTATAGCCATTAAGATGGGCTCAACAATTTTAATGATGCACTCGCAAGAAATAAGAGTTGAAGCAAAGGAGAGCATCAAAAAGCAAGTTCAAATCACATTTAAGTCTAACCCTCTTCCTATGCATAGGAATCTTGTACACAAATAAATTCATGAAGATCAAAGTGACAAGCATAAGAAGATAAAACAAGAGTAACTTCAAGATTTTAAGCATATAGAGAGGCGTTTTAATACCATGGAAATTTGTACAACCATATTTTCCTCTCTCATAATAATTTTCAGTAGCATCATGATCAAACTCAACCATATAACTATCACATACAGCATGCTTTTCATGATCCACAAACATATAATTTTTATCAAGCTCAAAAATAGTGGGATTAAAAATTTCATACTCACTTTTATCAATAATATAACAAGATGATTGATCATTCTCAAGAGATATGGGACTCATAGATCAATTCAAGAACTCTCCAATCCCATTTTCATTAGTAGGATAATTAATAATATCAAGTAACATAGGACCATCATCTAGAGATTTATCATAAACATTTGCTACGCAAAACTCTTTAGTACCATGCATTTTGACATCAGGCACAAACAAAGCATTATCATAAGATTTATCAAAGTAGCATGGATTATCATAGATAACAGTAGCATAATTATTCTCACAAGTTTTACTCATAGGTAATATTTCAAGAGAATCCACAGGAACATAACATTCAACCTCCTTTGGTAAGCATGGAGGACAATCAAATAGTGTAAGAGATAAAGAGTTACTCTCATTAGAAGGTTGGCATGGGTAGCTAATCCATTCTTCCTCCTTTTGTTCATCACTCTCCTCTTCTTTTTCATCCAATGAGCTTTCAGGTTCATCAATTTCCTCCTCTTTTTCATCCAATGAGCTTTCAGGTTCATCAATTTCTTCTTCCACTGGTTCCTGCAAATTGTGAGTGCATTCTTGTGCATTAATGAGTCTCTCTTTATAATCAATGATATAAGGATTATCACTGTAGCTTTCTATGCAAAAATTAAGGATAGAAGAGACATAATATTTAAGGTCCTTACAAACAACACAAGTTTTATAATTTTTAGACATGAAGGATTCTATCTCAGAGGCTCCCATAAATAAGACAAATTGTTCTACCTCTTCGAACCCAAGATGAATATAGCTATTCCAATTATAGTTCTTAATTAAAACTTCCTCACTAAAGCCACATTGAAATTTAAGATGTTTAGTATCCTGTTTAGAGCAACAGTTTATATCATGGCGTTTAAGCAAGATTTTAGCAATTGTATTCAATTGTTCTATCACAGCACTCATAACTTTACCCGTTCTAGATTTTCTATAATTATTATATAATTCTATAAGCTCCAAATAGGTTGTGGGTTCTCCCATAACAGCAGTTTTTAATTTTTTGGTTTTTCAAATTTTTATGGATTTTTGGGTATATAAGAAAAATAAAACAAGACAAAAAGAAACTAAGCAAAAGTAAACTAAGCAAAATAATACTAGACAGAAATAAACTAAGCACAAATAAACTAGACAAAAGCAAACTAAGCAAAACAAAATAAAATAAAACAAAGACAGAGAGAGAGAGGTAGAGTGTACTCCCCAGGTGAACCTATGAGTAGAGCTATGCCTCCCCGGCAACGGCGCCAGAAAATAGTCTTGATAACCCACAAGTATAGGGGATCGCAACAGTCTTCGAGGGAAGTAAAACCCAAATTTATTGATTCGACACAAGGGGAGGTAAAGAATACTTATAAGCCTTAACAACTGAGTTATCAATTCAGCTGCACCTGGAAAAGCACTAGTAACAGGGGTGATGTGAAAGCAGCAGTAATATGAGAGCAGTAGTAACAGTAACACAGCAGCAGTAATAGTAACACAGAGGCAATGGCACCAGAAAATAGTTGATACTACTTCCAATGACATGTAGAACGAGTATATGATGATGAGAGATGGACCGGGGTTCCCAGCTATCTTCACTAGTGGTAACTCTCCAATAACAAGTGTTGGGTGAACAAATTACAGTTGGGCAATTGATAGGATTGAAATAGCATTAAGACAGAACATCAAGATTATTAATCATGTAGGCATGTTTTCCATATATAGTCATACGTGCTCGCAATGAGAAACTTGTACAACATCTTTTGTCCTATCAGCCGGTGGCAGCCGGGCCTCAAGGGAATCTACTGGCTATTAAGGTACTCCTTTTAATAGAGCACCGGAGCAAAGCATTAACACTTGGTGAAAACATGTGATCCTCATATCACAGTCTTCCCCTCCGGTTGTCCCAATTTTTGTCACTTTGGGGCCTCGGGTTCCGGACATCAATATGTGCAAACAACTTGTAGATACAATCTAAGCAATAATTATAGAGCTTAAATCTAAGATCATGCCACTCGGGCCCTAGTGACAAGCATTAAACACAACAAGATTGCAGCAACAATAACTTCACAAACTTATATAGATAGACTGATCATAATGTAACAATCCATCGGATCCCAACAAACACAACACTGATTACATCAGATGAATCTCAATCATTTAAGGCAGCTCATGAGATCATTGTATTGAAGTACATGGGAGAGAGAGTACCAACTAGCTACAGCTAGAACCCGTAGTCCATGGGGTAACTACTCACGGAGCATGATGGAGGCGGTGTCGTTGATGGAGATGGCTTCCGGGGGCACTTCCCCGTCCCGGCAGGGTGCCAGAACAGAGACTTCTGTCCCCCGAATTGGAGTTTCGCGACGGCGGCGGCACCCTGGAGTCTTTCTGGAGTTTCGTCAATCCGGTATCGTGTTTTTAGGTCTAAAATGCTTAAATAGGCGAAGAGGCAGCGCAGGTGGGTGCCTGGGCCCCCCTCACAATAGGCCGGCGCGGCCAGGCCTAGGGCCGCGCCACCTTATTGTGTGGTGCCCCCTGGCCCTCCTCCGACTCTCCTTCGGCGTTCTGGATGCTTCCGGGAAAAATAAGATGTTGGGTCTTCGTTTCGTCGAATTCCGAGAATATTGCCCGAACAGCCTTTCTGGAACCAAAAACAGCAGAAAACAGGAACTGGCACTTCGGCATCTTGTTAATAGGTTAGTTCCGGAAAACGCATAAAATCATTACAAAGTGTGAGCAAAACATGTAGGTATTGTCAAAAAACAAGCATGGAACATCAGAAATTATGGATACGTTGGAGACGTATCAGCGACGAGGAGCCATCTCAGCGGTAGCTCAGCTCAGAGGATTTTGTGGTGCTGTTGGATGATAGAAGTGATGAGGGGAGAAATGTTGTTGGTGCTATTAGTGGAGAAGACATGGCTATATATAGGCCGACGAGGGGCTGAAACGGCGGGAAAACTTGGCGGGAGAGAATGGGCGGGAAAGTGTGGGCGGGAAAACTTGGCGGGAAATCATGGCGGGAAAAAAGGGCAGGAGAGAAGCAACGGGAAAGGGTGGACGGAAAAAAAAAGGCGGGACAGAAGTAGCGGGAAAGGGTGGGCGGGAAAAAAGGGTGGGAGAGAAGCAGCGCGAAAAGGTGGGCGGGAAAAAAAGGGCGGGAGAGAAGTAGCAGGATGGGATGATCCTTGTTTCCACATGTACCTATGACCTAACCAAGCTCAAATGGAGGCATATGCACACCGGGGGACCCTCGATGGGATGCAGTCAAAGGGGCAGACCGCGCGGTCAACAGAACTAGGGTTTCGTTAGAAATCGAGCATCGGATGTAGGGAATGGCCCCAAAACTTGTGTGTGTCCACATGGCATGCACAAAAGTGATTTGAGATGGTTTTATATCCAAGGCTACCCCCCAGGTGTGTCCGGCTTCTCGGACAGGGGGTTCCTACACTTAGGCAGATTCTGCATGCATAGGGGGGAACTCCCTCGGACGTGAACCGGAGAGAAACTTGAGACCATATGGGATGATCCTTGTTTCCACATGTACCTATGACCTAACCAAGCTCAAATGGAGGCATATTCCCACCGGGGGACCCCCGATGGGATGCAGTCAAAGGGGTAGACCGCGCGGTCAACAGAATTAGGGTTTCGTCAGAAATCGAGCATCGGATGTAGGGAATGGCCCCAAAACTTGTGTGTGTCCACATGGAATGCACAAAAGTTATTTGAGATGGTTTTATATCCAAGGCTACCCCCCAGGTGTGTCCGGCTTCTCGGACAGGGGGTTCCTACACTTAGGCAGATTCTGCATGAATAGCGGGGGACTCCCTCGGAGGTGAACCGGAGAGAACCTTGGGATCATATGGTATGATCCTTGTTTCCACATGTACATATGACCTAAACAACCTCAAATGGAGGCATATGCCCACCGGGGGACCCCTGATGGGATGCAGTCAAAGGGGTAGACCGCGCAGTCAACAGAACTAGGGTTTCGTCAGAAAGCGAGCATCGGTTGTAGGGAATGGCCCCAAAACTTGTGTGTGTCCACATGGAATGCACAAAAGTGATTTGAGATGGTTTTATATCCAAGGCTACCCCCCAGGTGTGTCCGGCTTCTTGGACAGGGGGTTCCTACACTTAGGCAGATTCTGCATGTATAGGGGGGGACTCCCTCGGTGGTGAACCGGAGAGAACCTTGGGATCATATGGTATGATCCTTGTTTCCACATGTACCTATGACCTAAACAAGCTCAAACGGAGGCATATGCCCACCGGGGGACCCCGATGGGATGCTGTCAAAGGGGTAGACCGCGCGGTCAACAGAACTAGGGTTTCGTCAGAAAGCGAGCATCGGTTGTAGGGAATGGCCCCAAAATTTGTGTGTGTCCACATGGCATGCACAAAAGTGATTTGAGATGGTTTTATATCCAAGGCTACCCCCCTGGTGTGTCCGGCTTCTCGGACAGGGGGTTCCTACACTTAGGCAGATTCTGCATGTATAGGGGGGAACTCCCTCGGACGTGAACTGGAGAGAAAGTTGGGATCATATGGGATGATCCTTGTTTCCACATGTACCTATGACCTAAACAAGCTCAAATGGAGGCATATGCCCACCCGGGGACCCCCGATGGGATGCAGTCAAAGGGGTAGACCGCGCGGTCAACAGAACTAGGGTTTCGTCGGAAATCGAGCATCGGATGTAGGGAATGGCCCCAAAACTTGTGTGTGTCCACATGGAATGCACAAAAGTGATTTGAGATGGTTTTATATCCAAGGCTACCCCCCAGGTGTGTCCGGCTTCTCGGACAGGGGGTTCCTACACTTAGGCAGATTCTGCATGTATAGGGGGGAACTCCCTCGGACGTGAACCGAAGAGAACCTTGGGATCATATGTGATGATACTTGTTTCCACATGTACCTATGACCTAACCAAGCTCAAATGGAGGCATATGCCCACCGGGGGACCCTCGATGGGATGCAGTCAAAGGGGTAGACCGCGCGGTCAACAGAACTAGGGTTCGTCAGAAATCGAGCATCGGATGTAGGGAATGCCCCCAAAACTTGTGTGTGTCCACATGGAATGCACAAAAGTGATTTGAGATGGTTTTATATCCAAGGCTACCCCCCAGGTGTGTCCGGTTTCTTGGACAGGGGGTTCCTCCACTTAGGCAGATTCTGCATGTATAGGGGGGGAACTCCCTCGGAGGTGAACCGGAGAGAACCTTGGGATCATATGGGATGATCCTTGTTTCCACATGTACCTATGACCTAAACAAGCTCAAATGGAGGCATATGCACACCGGGGGACCCCCGATGGGATGCAGTCAAAGGGGTAGACCGCGCGCTCAAAAGAACTAGGGTTTCATCAGAAATCGAGCATCGGATGTAGGGAATGGCCCCAAAACTTGTGTGTGTCCACATGGCATGCACAACAGTGATTTGAGATGGTTTTATACCCAAGGCTACCCCCCAGGTGTGTCCGGCTTCTCGGACAGGGGGTTCCTACACTTAGGCAGATTCTGCATGTATAGGAGGGAATTCCCTCGGACGTGAACCGGAGAGAAAATTGGGATCATATAGGATGATCCTTGTTTCCACATGTACCTATGACCTAAACAAGCTCAAATGGAGGCATATGCCCACCAGGGGACCCCCGATGGGATGCAATCAAAGGGGTAGACCGCGCGGTCAACAGAACAAGGGTTTCGTCAGAAATCGAGCATCGGATGTAGGGAATGGCCCCAAAACTTGTGTGTGTCCACATGGAATGCACAAAATGATTTGAGATGGTTTTATATCCAAGGCTACTCCCCAGGTGTGTCCGGCTTCTCGGACAGGGGGTTCCTACACTTAGGCAGATTCTGCATGTATAGCGGGGAACTCCCTCGGACGTGAACCGAAGAGAACCTTGGGATCATATGGGATGATCCTTGTTTCCACATGTACCTATGACCTAACCAAGCTCAAATGGAGAAATATTCCCACCGGGGGACCCTCGATGGGATGCAGTCAAAGGGGTAGACCACGCGGTCAACAGAACTAGGGTTTCGTCAGGAATCGAGCATCGGATGTAGGGAATGGCCCAAAAACTTGTGTGTGTCCACATGGCATGCACAAATGTGAGTTGAGATGGTTTTATATCCAAGGCTACCCCCCCAGGTGTGTCCGGCTTCTCGGACAGGGGGTTCCTACACTTAGGAAGATTCTGCATGTATAGGGGCGAACTCCCTCGGACGTGAACCGGAGAGAAACTTGAGATCATATGGGATTATCCTTGTTTCCACATGTACCTATGACCTAACCAAGCTCAAATGGAGGCATATGCCCACCGGGGGACCCCCGATGGGTGATGACGCGTGAAGCACACGTCCGTTGGGAACCCCAAGAGGAAGGTGTGATGCGTACATCAGCAAGTTTCCCTCAGTAAGAAACCAAGGTTATCG
This sequence comes from Lolium perenne, assembly GCF_019359855.2. Lineage (NCBI taxonomy): Eukaryota > Viridiplantae > Streptophyta > Magnoliopsida > Poales > Poaceae > Lolium > Lolium perenne. Next base: position 306,199,290 of record NC_067246.2, read on the forward strand.
AACCAGTAGAAGATGAAGGCCACGTGAAGGTTGTTGGTGAAGGAGTGTAGTGCGGCGCAACACCAGGGATTCCGGCGCCAACGTGGAACCTGCACAACACAATCAAGATACTTTGTCCCAACGTAACAGTGAGGTTGTCAATCTCACCGGCTTGCTGTAAACAAAGGATTAAACCTATGGTGTGGAGAATGATGTTTGTTTGCAAAGAACAGCAGAGAACAATGATTGCAGTAGGTTGTATTTTAGATGTAAAAGAATGGACCGGGGTCCACAGTTCACTAGTGGTGTCTCTCCAATAAAATAAATAGCATGTTGGGTGAACAAATTACAGTTGGGCAATTGACAAATAGAGAGGGCATAACAATGCACATACATATCATGATGACTAATATGAGATTTACTTAGGGCATTACGACAAAGAACATAGACCGCTATCCAGCATGCATCTATGCCTAAAAAGTCCACCTTCGGGTTAGCATTCACACCCCTTCCAGTATTAAGTTGCAAACAATAGACAATTGCATTAAGTACTGTGCGTAATGTAAACAATACAAATATCCTTAGACAAATCATTGATGTTTTATCCCTAGTGGCAAAAGCACATCCATAACCTTAGAACTTTCTGTCACTGTCCCAGATTCAATGGAGGCATGAACCCACTATCGAGCATAAATACTCCCTCTTGGAGTTACAAGTATCAACTTGGCCAGAGCCTCTACTAGCAACGGAGAGCATGCAAGATCATAAAAAACACATATATGATAGATCAGTAATCAACTTGACATAGCATTCCATATTCATCGGATCCCAACAAACACAACATGTAGCATTACAAATAGATGATCTTGATCATGATAGGCAGCTCACAAGATCTAAACATGATAGCACAAGAGGAGAAGACAACCATCTAGCTACTGCTATGGACCCATAGTCCAAGGATGAACTACTCACGCATCAGTCTGGAGGCGGGCATGGTGATGTAGAGCCCTCCGGTGATGATTCCCCTCTCCGGCAGGGTGCCGGAGGCGATCTCCTGAATCCCCCGAGATGGGATTGGCAGCGGCGGCGTCTCAATATGTTTTCTCGTATCGTGGCTCTCAGTACTAGGGTTTTCGCGACGGAGAGATTAAATAGGCGAAGGGGCAGAGTCGGGGGACGCTCGAGGGGCCCGCCCCGTAGGGCGGCGTGGCCAGGGGTGGGGCCGCGCCCCCTAGGGTGTGGCCGCCTTGTCGCCCCTCTTCGGACTTCTGGAAGGCTCCGTGGAAAATAAGACCGCGGGCTTTTGTTTCGTCCAATTCCGAGAATATTTCCTGTGTTGGATTTCTGAAACCAAAAACAGCAGAAAACAGGAACTGACGCTTCGGCATCTTGCTACTAGGTGAGTATTGTCATAAAACTAGCATGGAACATAAGAAGTTATAGATACGTTTGAGACGTATCAAGCATCCCCAAGCTTAGTTCCTACTCGCCCTCGAGTAGGTAAACGATAACAAGGATAATTTCTGAAGTGACATGCTACTATCATAATCTTGATCAATACTATTGTAAAGCATATGAGATGAATGAAGTGATTCAAAGCAATGGTAAAGATAATGACTAAACAACTGAATCATATAGCAAAGACTTTTCATGAATAGTACTTTCAAGACAAGCATCAATAAGTCTTGCATAAGAGTTAACTCATAAAGCAATAAATTCTTAATAGAAGGTTTTGAAACAACACAAAGGAAGATATAAGTTTCAGCAGCTGCTTTCAACTTCAACATGTATATCTCATGGATAATTGTCAACACAAAGTAATATGATGAGTGCAAATAAGCAAGTATGTAAGAATCAATGCACACAGTTGACACAAGTGTTTGCTTCTAAGATGGAAAGAAGTAGGTAAACTGACTCAACATAAAGTAAAAAAAAGGCCCTTCGCAGAGGGAAGCAGGGATTACTCATGTGCTAGAACTTTTATTTTGAAAACATGGAAACAATTTTGTCAACGGTACTAATAATTCATATGTGTTATGCATAAAACATCTATAAGTTGCAAGCCTCATGCATCGAATACCAATAGTGCTCGCACCTTGTCCTAATTAGCTCGGATTTCCATGGATTATCATTGCATTACATATGTTTCAACCAAGTGTCACAAAGGGGTACCTCTCTGCCACCTGTACAAAGGTCCAAGGAGGTAAATCACATTTGATTTCTCGATTTTGATAGATCTCAACTTGAGGACATCCATACCAGGACAACATAGAAAACAGATAATGGACTCCTCTTTAATGCTTAAGCATTCAACAACAAATAATATTCTCATAAGAGATTGAGGATTAATGTCCAAGCTGAAACTTCCACCATGATACATGGCTTCGGTTGGCGGCCCAATGTTCTTCTCTAACAATATGCATACTCAAACCATTCAACTCATGGCAAATCACCCTTACTTCAGACAAGACGAACATGCATAGCAACTCACATGATATTCAACAAAAGTGTAACAGTTGATGGCGTCCCCAGAAACATGGTTACCGTTCAACAAGCAACTTATAAGAAATAAGATACATAAGCGACATATTCTTTACCACAATAGTTTTTAAGCTACTTTCCCATGAGCTATATATTGCAGAGACAAGGAATGAAATTTTTAAAGGTAGCACACAAGCAATTTACTTGGAATGGCAGAGAAATACCACATAGTAGGTAGTTATGGTGGACACAAATGGCATAAGTTTTGGCTCAAGGTTTTGGATGGACGAGAAGCATTCCCTCTCAGTACAAGGCTTTGGCTAGCAAGGTTGTTTGAAGCAAACACAAGTATAAACCGGTACAGGAAAACTTACATAAGAACATATTGGAAGCATTATAAGACTCTACACTGTCTTCCTTGTTGTTCAAACACCTTTACCAGAAAATATCTAGACTTTAGAGAGACCAATCATGCAAACCAAATTTCAACAAGCTCTACAGTAATTCTCCACTAATAGGTTCAAACTACATGATGCAAGAGCTTAAACATGATCTATTTGAGAGCTCAAAACAATTTCCAAGTATCAAATTATTCAAGATAATATACCAATTACCACATGAAGCATTTTATGTTTCCAACCAAATAGCAATAAATGAAGCGGTTTTCAACCTTCGCCATGAACATTAAAAGTAAAGCTAAGAACACCAGTGTTCAATATAAAAAAGCGGAGCGTGTCTTTCTCCCACACAAGGAATGCTAGGATCCGAATTTATTCAAACAAAAATAAAAATAAAAGCATACATACGCTCCAAGTAAAGCACATAAGATGTGACGGAATAAAAATATAGTTTCACTAGAGGTGACCTGATAAGTTGGTGATGAAGAAGGGGATGCCTTGGGCATCCCCAAGCTTAGATGCTTGAGTCTTCTTGAAATATGCAGGGATGAACCACGGGGGCATCCCCAAGCTTAGACTTTTCACTCTTCTTGATCGTATTATATCATCCTCCTCTCTTGACCCTTGAAAACTTCCTCCACACCGAACTAAAAACAATCTCATTAGAGGGTTAGTGCATAATCAAAAATTCACATGTTCAGAGAGGACAAAATCATTCCCAACACTTCTGGACATTACCCAAAGCTACTGAAAGTTAATGGAGCAAAGAAATCCACTCAACACAGTAAAAGAGGCAATGTGAAATAAAAGGCAAAATCTGTCAAAACAGAACAGTCCGTAAAGACGAATTTTTTAGGGGCACTTAACATGCTCATATGAAGAAGCTCAAATTGAATGAAAGTTGCGTACATATCTGAGGATCACTCATGAATTTTCGCAGATTTTTCTGAGTTTCCTACAGAGAGATCTACTCAAATTCGTGACAGCTAGAAATCTGTTTCTGCGCAGAAATCCAAATCTAGTATCAACCTTATTATCAAAGACTTTACTTGGCACAACAATGCAATAAAGTAAAGATACAAAGGTATTGCTACAGTAGTAACAAGCACCTTGACTCAAATATAAAACAAAAATTGCATAAATAAAATAATGGGTTGTCTCCCATAAGCGCTTTTCTTTAACGCCTTTCAGCTAGGCGCAGAAAGTGTAAATCAAGTAACATCAAGAGAAGAAGCATCAACATCATAATTTGTTCTAATAATAGAATCAAAAGGCAACTTCATTCTCTTTCTAGGGAAGTGTTCCATACCTTTCTTAAGAGGGAATTGATATTTAATATTTCCTTCTTTCATATCAATAATAGCACCAACAGTTCGAAGAAAGGGTCTTCCCAAAATAATAGGACAAGATGCATTGCATTCAATATCCAAGACAACAAAATCAACGGGGATAAGGTTATTGTTAACCGTAATGTGAACATTATCAATCCTCCCCAAAGTTTTCTTTATAGAATTATCAGCGAGATTAACATCCAAATAACAATATTTCAATGGTGGCAGGTCAAGCATATCATAAAGTTTCTTAGGCATAACGGAAATACTTGCACCAAGATCACATAAAGCATTACAATCAAAATCATTGACCTTCATTTTAATGATGGGCTCCCAACCATCTTCCAACTTCCTAGGAATAGAAGTTTCAAGTTTTAATTTCTCTTCTCTAGCTTTAATGAGAGCATTTGTAATATGTTTTGTAAAGGCCAAGTTTATAGCACTAGCATTAGGACTTATAGCAAGTTTTTGCAAGAACTTAATAACTTCAGAGATATGACAATTATCAAAATCAAAACCATTATGATCTAAAGCAATGGGATCATTGTCCCCAATATTCTGAAAAATTTCAGCACTCTTATCACAAACAGTTTCAGCAGTTTCAAGCAATTTTGCATGCTTTGTATTAGAAGTAGAAACATTGCCAACACCAATTATTTTACCATTGATAGTAGGAGGTTTAGCAACTTGTGAAGCATCAACATTACTAGTGGTGGTAATAGTCCAAACTTTAGCTATATTATTCTCTTTAGCAAGTTTTTCTTCTCTTTCCCACCTAGCATGCAATTCAGCCATCATTCTAATATTGTCATTAATTCGAACTTGTATAGCGTTTGCTGTAGCAAATGACTTAATATCTTTAGTTTCATTAGGCATAACTTTCAGTTTTAAAAGATCAACATCAGCAGCAAGACTATCAACCTTAGAAGCAAGAACCTCAATTTTACCAAGCTTTTCCTCAACAGATTTGTTGAAAGCAGTTTGTGTACTAATAAATTCTTTAAGCATGACTTAAAGACCTTAGGGTACACTCCTACTATTGTTGTAAGAATTACCATAAGAATTACCATAACCATTACCATTATTAGAAGGATATGGCCTATAGTTGTTACCAAAATTATTCCTATAAGCATTGTTGTTGAAATTACTATTTTTAATGAAGTTCACATCAACATGCTCTTCTTGAGCAACCAATGAAGCTAAAGGAACATTATTTGGATCAACATTAGATCTACCATTAACAAGCATAGACATAATAACATCAATCTTATCACTCAAGGAGGAGGTTTCTTCAACAGAATTTACCTTCTTACCTTGTGGAGTCCTTTCAGTGTGCCATTCAGAGTAGTTGATCATCATATCATCAAGAAGTTTTGTTGCGGCACCCAAAGTGATGGACATAAAAGTACCTCCAGCAGCTGAATCCAATAGGTTCCTTGAAGAAAAATTCAGTCCTGCATAAAAGGTTTGGATGATCATCCAAGTAGTCAGTCCATGGGTAGGGCAATTCTTTAACAAAGATTTCATTCTTTCCCATGCTTGGGCAACATGTTCATTATCCAATTGCTTAAAATTCATTATGCTACTTCTCAAAGATATACTTTTAGCAGGAGGATAATATCTACCAATGAAAGCATCTTTACATTTAGTCCATGAATCAATACTATTCTTAGGCAAAGATAGCAACCAATATTTAGCTCTTCCTCTTAAGGAGAAAGGAAACAATTTCAATTTTATAATGTCCCCATCTACATCCTTATACTTTTGTATTTCACAAATTTCAACAAAATTATTAAGATGGGCAGCAGCATCATCAGTACTAACACCAGAAAATTGCTCTCTCAGAACAAGGTTTAGTAAAGAAGGTTTAATTTCATAAAATTCTGCTATAGTAGCAGGTGGAGCAATAGGAGTGCATATAAAATCATTATTATTGGTGCTAGTGAAATCACACAACTTAGTGTTCTCAGGAGTATTCATTTTAACAGCAATAAAAATAAGTAAAGCAAACTAAATTAAGTAAAGTAAAACAAGTAATTAATTTTTTTGTGTTTTTGATATAAAGAAAGCAAACAAGACAGAAAATAAAATAAAGTAAAGCAAGACAATAAACAAAGTAAAGAGATTGGATATGAGAGACTCCCCTTGCAGCGTGTCTTGATCTCCCCGGCAACGGCGCCAGAAATTAGCTTGATGACGCGTGAAGCACACGTCCGTTGGGAACCCCAAAAGGAAGGTGTGATGCGTACAGAAGCAAGTTTCCCTCAGTAAGAAACCAAGGTTATCGAACCAGTAGGAGATGAAGGCCACGTGAAGGTTGTTGGTGAAGGAGTGTAGTGCGGCGCAACACCAGGGATTCCGGCGCCAACGTGGAACCTGCACAACACAATCAAGATACTTTGCCCCAACTTAACAGTGAGGTTGTCAATCTCACCGGCTTGCTGTAAACAAAGGATTAAACGTATGGTGTGGAGAATGATGTTTGTTTGCAAAGAACAGCAGAGAACAATGATTGCAGTAGGTTGTATTTCAGATGTAAAAGAATGGACCGGGGTCCACAGTTCACTAGTGGTGTCTCTCCAATAAGATAAATAGCATGTTGGGTGAACAAATTACAGTTGGGCAATTGACAAATAGAGAGGGCATAACAATGCACATACATATCATGATGACTAATATGAGATTTACTTAGGGCATTACGACAAAGAACATACACCGCTATCCAGCATGCATCTATGCCTAAAAAGTCCACCTTCGGGTTAGCATCCACACCCCTTCCAGTATTAAGTTGCAAACAACAGACAATTGCATTAAGTATTGTGCGTAATGTAAACAATACAAATATCCTTAGACAAAGCATTGATGTTTTATCCCTAGTGGCAACATCACATCCATAACCTTAGAACTTTCTGTCACTGTCCCAGATTCAATGGAGGCATGAACCCACTATCGAGCATAAATACTCCCTCTTGGAGTTACAAGTATCAACTTGGCCAGAGCCTCTACTAGCAACGGAGAACATGCAAGATCATAAACAACACATATATGATAGATCAATAATCAACTTGACATAGCATTCCATATTCATCGGATCCCAACAAACACAACATGTAGCATTACAAATAGATGATCTTGATCATGATAGGAAGCTCACAAGATCTAAACATGATAGCACAAGAGGAGAAGACAACCATCTAGCTACTGCAATGGACCCATAGTCCAAGGATGAACTACTCACGCATCAGTCCGGAGGCAGGCATGGTGATGTAGAGCCCTCCGGTGATGATTCCCCTCTCCGGCAGGGTGCCGGAGGCGATCTGCTGAATCCCCCGAGATGGGATTGGCGGCGGCGGCGTCTCAGTATGTTTTCTCGTATCGTGGCTCTCGGTACTAGGGTTTTCGCGACGTAGAGATTAAATAGGCGAAGGGGCAGAGTCGTGGGACGCTCGAGGGGCCCACCCCATAGGGCGGCGCGGCCAGGGGTGGGGCCGCGCCCCCAAGGGTGTGGCCGCCTCGTCGCCCCTCTTCGTCTCCTCTTCGGACTTCTGGAAGGCTCCGTGGAAAATAAGACCGTGGGCTTTTGTTTCGTCCAATTCCGAGAATATTTCCCGTGTAGGATTTCTGAAACCAAAAACAACAGAAAACAGGAACTGGCGCTTCGGCATCTTGTTAATAGGTTAGTGCCGGAAAATGCATCAAAATGATATAAAGTGTATATAAAACATGTGAGTATTGTCATAAAACTAGCATGGAACATAAGAAATTATAGATACGTTTGAGACGTATCAATGGGATGCAGTCAAAGGGGTAGACCGCACGGTCAACAGAACTAGGGTTTCGTCAGAAATCGAGCATCGGATGTAGGGAATGGCCCCAAAAATTGTGTGTGTCCACATGGCATGCACAAAAGTGATTTGAGATGGTTTTATATCCAAGGCTACCCCCTAGGTGTGTCCGGCTTCTCGGACAGGGGGTTCCTACACTTAGGCAGATTCTGCATATATAGGGGGGAACTCCCTCAGACGTGAACCGGAGAGAAACTTGAGATCATATGGGATGATCCTTGTTTCCACATGTAACTATGACCTAACCAAGCTCAAATGGAGGCATATGCCCACCGGGGGACCCCCGATGGGATGCAGTGAAAGGGGTAGACCGCGCGGTCAACAGAACTAGGGTTTCGTCAGAAATCGAGCATCGGATGTAGGCAATGGCCCCAAAACTTGTGTGTGTCCACATGGAATTCACAAAAGTGATTTGAGATGGTTTTATATCCAAGGCTACCCCCCAGGTGTGTCCGGCTTCTCGGACAGGGGGTTCCTACACTTAGGCAGATTCTGCATGTATAGGGGGGAACTCCCTCGGACGTGAACCGAAGAGAACCTTGGGATCATATGGGATGATCCTTGTTTCCACATGTACCTATGACCTAACCAAGCTCAAATGGAGGCATATGCCCACCGGGGGACCCCCCGATGGGATGCAGTCAAAGGGGTAGACCGCGCAGTCAACAGAACTAGGGTTTCGTCAGAAATCGAGCATCGGATGTAGGGAATGGCCCCAAAACTTGTGTGTGTCCACATGGCATGCACAAAAGTGATTTGAGATGGTTTTATATCCAAGGCTACCCCCCCCAGGTGTGTCCGGCTTCTCGGACAGGGGGTTCCTACACTTACGCAGATTCTGCATGTATAGGGGGGAACTCCCTCGGAGGTGAACCTGAGAGAAACTTGGGATCAAATGGGATGATACTTGTTTCCACATGTACCTATGACCTAACCAAGCTCAAATGGAGGCATATGCCCACCGGGGGACCCCTGATGGGATGCAGTCAAAGGGGTAGACCGCGCGGTCAACAGAACTAGGGTTTCGTCCGAAATCGAGCATCGGATGTAGGGAATGACCCCAAAACTTGTGTGTGTCCACATAGAATTCACAAAAGTGATTTGAGATGGTTTTATATCCAAGGATACTCCCCAGGTGTGTCCGGCTTCTCGGGCAGGGGTTCCTACACTTAGGCAGATTCTGCATGTATAGGGGGGAACTCTCTCGGAGGTGAACCGGAGAGAAACTTGAGATCATATGGGATGATCCTTGTTTACACATGTTCCTATGACCTAACACAACACAAAGGAAGATAAAATTCCATGGGTCAACTGTTATCGGAGGCCGGTCGAAGGGGTAGATCTGTGGGGCTCCAGGATTAGGGTTTTGTCTACCAGAGGGAATAGTGATGTAAGATAGGGTAATTATTGGTACTACATGTTCCGATGACCTAACACAACACAAAGTAAGAGAAAAGTCCATGGTTCAACTGTTATCGGAGGCCGGTCAAAGGGGTAGATATGCGGGGCTCCCGGATTAGGTTTTGTCTACCGGAGGGAATAGTGATGTAAGATAGGGTAATTATTGGTACTACATGTTCCGATGACCTAACACAACAAAAAGTAAGAGAAAAGTCCATGGTTCAACTATTATCGGAGGCCGGTCAAAGGGGTAGATCTGCGGGGCTCCCGGATTAGGGTTTCGTCTACCAGAGGGAATAGTGATGTAAGATAGGGTAATTATTGGTACTACATGTTCCGATGGCCTAACACAACACAAAGTAAGAGAAAAGTCCATGGTTCAACTGTTATCAGAGGCCGGTCAAAGGGGTAGATCTGCGGGGCTCCCGGATTAGGGTTTCATCTACCGGAGGGAATATTAGGTTAAGATATGGTAAAAAAAAATTATGCGCATAGCTTGGGAATGTAGAAGATTAAAACAAATTTGCATGGACATATATAATTTAATAAATATAATTGACATTAATAAAATTTAAAATAGAAAATAAATTGAAAAAGAAATAAAGGGGCTATGCCGAGAGCTGCCCTCGGCATATGCCTGGCCCTCGGCATAGTGTTAGGGTTTGGGCGCGGTCGGCATAGAGATTAAATAGGAAGTAAAATGAAAAAATAAAAAAAACGGCTATGCCAAGGGTAGCCGTCGGCATATCCCTAGCCCTCGGCATAGCCCCTAGGGTTAGGACTTGAACGGGTCGAGTCGGACCCGTTCGAGTCAACTCGCACCACACGCGCCCCTTCCTCCTTCCCGAGCCGCGCCGCTGCCCGCGCCTCCGCCGCTACCCGTCGCAGCGCCACCGCCCTCCCCGGCCCTCTCACCTCACCGCGCCGCCGCGCCCGCCCCACCCGTAGCCGACCGCGCCGCCAGCCCCACAGCCATACTTGCAGCGCCGCCCCCGCAGCCCACCGCGCCGCCAGCCCCACCGCCACACCTGCCGCCACGCCACCACCCGTCCCAGCCCCCCTCACAGTACCGCCGCGCTAGCTCACTGCGCCGCCGCGCCCGCCCCCAGCCCCGGCCCGGCCACAGCTGCTCACCCGCCCCGGCCCCGTCTCCTCCACCAAAACCAGCCGGCTCCATGCATGGTCAGTTAGTTAGTTAGTTATTAGTTAGGATAAATTGGTTAATTTAGTTAGTTAGTTAGTTGTTAGTTAGGATAAATTGGTTAATTTAGTTAGTTAGTTTATTAGTTGTTAGTTAGGATAAATTGGTTAATTCAGTTAGTTAGTTAGTTCTTAGTTAGGATAAATTGTTATTTTGTAGTTAGCTTAGTTTGTTAGTTAGTTCGTTATTTATTGAGTATTTTGTTTATTGTTTTAAATAGACACCGGCGTGAGCACCCCGACGTGACGACCCGGGATCTTGACGCGATTCGCTCCAGCCATCGACCTCGCCACGCGGTTGTTCGACATCGCCACACGATTCTCTCCGGCCGCCGAGGGTGAGCTAAAACATCGCCTCCCCTTCTCCGCATTTTCTTATGTCACTAGATTCATTTTCCAAGTAAAGTTGCGTAACCTAGGTGTCACTTCCCATCCGCGAGCGTTACGCGGATAAATATGCATTAGTGGTCAGCATATTTTGAACTATAACGCTTGCGGCATTTACGGGAGAGTCGGCGGATGCGTAGTTGTCTACGTTTTCCATGTTCTACTCCGGTCCTAGTCAGGATTTCGGCGGCGCCTCCCCGTTGTTCTCCGGATGCACATCCTCTCGGCTTTTTGCCGAGACGTGTATCGGGAGAGCAGCGGGGAGGTGTTGCCGAAATTCTGACTTGGACCGGGGTAGAGCATGGAGAACGTAGCCAACTACGGATCCAGCGGCTGCTAGGAGCCCACCTAGTAGAGATGTAGGTTGATGCATGCGTTTCGCCTGGTAAAATAAATAAAAATATGATGCATTCAATTTCCTATTTGATATAAATGCTATGTATGTGGTTTGGCTCCCAATAAAGCAGAGGATGGCTGATAATGGATGGATGTACAATGAGCGTGTTAGTGCGACTGAGAAAACAGCTGAGTGGACAAGGAAGACCTATTTTCTAGTGAATGAGTTAGCGCGTGGTACAAAGGGGCTGGTTCGGGCACTTTGCCCCTGTGTTCGCTGCGTGAAGCGTCAACGTCGTGGAAAGGATGAAATGTATAGACAGTTAGACACCTTCTGCAATATGGGTATATGCATGGGTACGTCACAGAAATCGAGTTTGATGAGCGCGAACATGACAGAGGTGAGGTGATGCGGCAGCGGCTCAATGGCAATGAGTACGATGGAGTTAGAGACTTTCTAGATGATCTCGTCCATGCCGATGTCCCAGATTCGCCACCTCCAGAAACGGAGGCGCCGTCAGAACCGGAGGCGCCGCCAGAACCGGAGGAACCAGAGCCAACCGCGAAGGCCTTCTATGGTATGATTGCCGCGGCTAAGAAGCCTTTGTACGAGGGCTCCGCGATTTCTCAGCTCGGTGCCATCTCCCAATGTCTAGCCGACAAGACCCGGTACAACACCATCCGTGAGGGCTTTGAAGCAAGTCTGAAAACAACTGGTAACATGTTGCCCAAAGATCATTGTCTGCCTAAAAGCATGCACGCGACGAGGAGAATGATGAAGGACCTAAACATGGATTATCAAAAGATAGACTGTTGTCCGAAAGGCTGCGTTCTATTTTGTAGACAGTTTGCGGAGGACAAGTACTGTCCCATCTGTAAGCAGTCTAGGTATGAAGAGTTAACGGGAAAGGATGGTCAGGTGAGGCAGTCAAGCACCGCAAAGTCGATTCTTCGATATCTCCCATTCATAAAAAGAATCCAGTGGCTTTACATGCATGAGGAGACAACCAAACAGATGACGTGGCACAAGTATGGGAAGAGACTCGAGGACGAAAACAAGCAGTTGAAGATGGGACATCCATCCGATGGTTGATAACCCACAAGTATAGGGGATCGCAGCAGTCTTCGCGGGTAGTAAAACCCAATTTATTGATTCGACACAAGGGGAGACAAAGAATACTTGGAAGCCTTAACAACGGAGTTGTCAATTCAGCTGCACCTGGAAACAGACTTGCTCGCAAGAGTTTATCAGTAGTAACAGTTTTATAACAGTAGCAGTAGTAGAATAACAGCAGCAGAGTAACAAAGACAGCAGTAGTAATTATAGTAAACAGTAGGATTAAAATACTGTAGGCACGGGGACGGATAACGGGCGTTGCATGGATGAGAGAAACTCATGTAACAATCATAGCAGGGCATTTGCAGGTAATAATAAAACGGTGTCGAAGTACAAAGCAATCAATAGGCATGTGTTCCAATTATAGTCGTACGTGCTCGCAATGAGAAACTTGCACAACATCTTTTGTCCTACCAGCCGGTGGCAGCCGGGCCTCAAGGGAATCTACTGGATATTAAGGTACTCCTTTTAATAGAGTACCGGAGCAAAGCATTAACACTCCGTGAACACATGTGATCCTCACGTCACTACCATCCCCTCCGGTTGTCCCGATTTCTGTCACTTCGGGGCCATTGGTTCCGGACAGCGATATGTGTATACAACTTGCAGGTAAGACCATAAACAATGAATATCATGATGAAATAATAACATGTTCAGATCTGAGATCATGGCACTCGGGCCCTAGTGACAAGCATTAAGCATAACAAGTTGCAACAATATCATCAAAGTACCAATTACGGACACTAGGCACTATGCCCTAACAATCTAATGCTATTACATGACCAATCTCATCCAATCCCTACCATCCCCTTCAGCCTACAGCGGGGGAATTACTCACACATGGATGGGGGAAACATTGCTGGTTGATGGAGAAGCGTCGGTGGTGATGGCGGCGATGATCTCCTCCAATTCCCCGTCCCGGCGGAGTGCCAGAACGGAGACTTCTGGCTCCCGAGACGGAGTTTCGCGATGTGGCGGCGTTCTGGAGGCTTTTTGGCCACTTCGACTTCTCTCCGTGCGTTTTTAGGTCGAAGGCAATAAGTAGTCCGAAGGAGGGCGTCGGAGGCCGACCGAGGGGGCCACACCACATGGCCGCGCGGGCCCCCCTGGGCCGCGCCGCCCTATGGTGTGGGGCCCTCAGGCCTCCACCTGACTTGTCCTTCTGGCTCCGTCAGTATTCTGGGAAAATAGGGCCTTCTGCATAAATTCCGAGGATTTTCCTGAAAGTTGGATTTCTGCACAAAAACGAGACACCAGAGCAGTTCTGCTGAAAACAGCGTTAGTCCGTGTTAGTTGCATCCAAAATACACAAATTAGAGGCAAAACAATAGCAAAAGTGTTCGGGAAAGTAGATACGTTTTGGACGTATCAACTCCCCCCAAGCTTAGCTTATTGCTTGTCCTCAAGCAATTCAGTTAACAACTGATGCGATAAAAGAACTTTCACGAACACATTTGTTCATATGATGTATATATTCTCATGCTATGGCTAACACTTAGGCAGTTCATAATAAGATGCATGCAAATAAGATCATCTAACAGCTATGTCAATCATGGAGAGGTACCAACAATTAATAATAAGCATCATGAATCATGTCTATAAGCAGGATTGCAATGTTCATAAAAGAGTATGATAAAGTGGTATCTCGCTTGCCCATATTTGATAAGCAAAACATAAATGCTCAGGCACCTCTGAAGTTCATAGAAAGACTAGAAATAGTAATTGTCAAAGATAAAAGCATCAAAGTTATACTACAATCAATCATATTTTGAGACAAGCATATTGTACTAAGAATGACAGTTGTGCTCTCAAGAAAGTGCTCAAAGAAAGGATGGAGACACAACATAAAAATAAAAGATTGACCCTTCGCAGAGGGAAGCAGGGATTAACATGCGCTAGAGCTTTTCATTTTTAAAACAAGAGTAAAATTATTTTGAGAGGTGTTTGTTGTTGTCAACGAATGGTAATGGGTACACCAACTACCTCGCCAGCCAGACTTTCAAGAGCGGCTCCCATGAAGGACGTTATCTCTACCGGCAAGGTAGATCATCCCTCTTCTCTTTTGTTTACACACGTATTTTAGTTTTATTATGGGTGACACTCCCCCCAACCTTTGCTTACACAAGCCATGGCTAACCGAATCCTTCGGGTGCCTTCCATCAATCACATACCATGGAGGAGTGTATATTTGCAAAATTAAGTTGCTTACTGATGAATCAGAGCAAAACATGTGAAGATAATTATTAATGAAGTTTGATTAATCGGGGCTGGGAACCCCGTTGCCAGCTCTTTTTGCAAAATTATTGGATAAGCGGATGTGCCACTAGTCCATATGAAAGTCCGTCAAGAGTAAATGACAAGGTTGAAAGATAAACACCACATACGTCCTCATGAGCTATAAAACTTTACACAAATTGAGAAGCATTTTGAAGGTTTTAAAGGTAGCGCATGAGAATTTACTTGGAATGGTTTGAAATGCCATGCATAGGTATTTATGGTGGACACTTTGGAACAACTTGGTTTTCAGGTGTTTGGAAGCACGAGCAGCGTTCCCGCTCAGTACAAATGAAGGCTAGCAATAGACTGGGGAGCGACAAATCAAGAGAGCGATGCTTGTCATAATCATGCTTGCGGCAAAATAAATTAACGGAGGCATAAAAGTGATACAAGAACTCTGAAGCAATGTAAATCATCGAGGCTTAATTGACTTTTGTTCAGTCATATGCATGCGTGAGCATGTGCCAAGTCGATATAAATGAATTATTCAGAGGGGGATACCACAATGTCATACCTACTTATGAAGAAAACAATGCAAGCAAACATCCATGACATGCTACTCATATTAATAAATTGGAGCTAAACATGAGAGATCATGAGCTACTAGACTTTCTCAAATGACATACACCTCACATGAACCAACTAAGCATGCTCACATGGATGAGTATATGTACAAAAATGAAAACAAATAGAGTTCATACCAGCCTCTCACCACAATCCAATTGTCGTAGATCGTCATTATTGCCTTTCACTTGTGTAGCTTGGATAATATGAAATAAAAACCACGCTCCAGCCACCGAAGACCATTGAACTCAAAATAAACTTTACAAACCAAAGAAGAACAGCAAATATTTTTGGTGTTTTCGAATTGGAAACAAGAACAAGAGGAAACAAGCAAACAAAACAAAATCTTTTTGGATTTTCTTATAGCAAACCAACGATAGCAAATAAGCAAGATAAATGCAAGAAACCAAAACAAACAAATGGTGAAGAGAAACAACAGAAATATTTTTGGTCTTTTTGGGTTTTAGGAAAGAAACAAAGCGAAAACAAGAAATGGCAAACTAGAAGAGCCACATAAACACAAAGCAGCAGAAATTCGTCAAACTTGACAGCAGTACAGTACTCGATTTTTAAGAAATTCTTCCACTGCTCAAATAGAAAAGTGTTCAACTAATGAAAGTTAGATAACAACCTGGGGAACATGCTCAAAAATTGGCTTCGCAAAATAACGTTCTGGCTGTTTTTGAGAATTTGTATGGTGACAGCCTAGAATCTGTTTTCAATCAGCACTTCCCCAAATATCATCTCCCTCTCATTAGAAAACCACTCAAACAAACTAAACAAGTAAGTACAAGTATCCAGCAATCATAATATGCAAAGAATGAGTGATGCCGGTATACCTCCCCCCAAGCTCAGGCTTTTGACTCTTCTTGATCACATTATATCACCCTCCTCTCTTGACCTTTGAAAAACTTCTGCCACACCAAACTTCTCATAAACTTCATTAGAGGGGTTAGTACTCAAAAACTTTAATCCACTTTAGTCCTGTAGTGACACATTGCAAGAACTCAATAAAACATTAGCTACAGCTCTCCACGTCTAGAAAGCCTTACTTAAAGTCTACAAGAGATAATGCAAAAAACAGAGACATAATCTGCCAAAACAGAACAGCTAGTAAAGACGAATTTTTAAGAGGTACTTACGTTGCTCAAATCAGAAAATTCAAAACTAATGAAAGTTGCGTACATATCTGAGGATCACTCACGTAAATTGGCAGATTTTTCTAAGTTACCTACAGAGAGACATACTGAAATACGTGACAGATAGAAATCTGTTTCTGCGCAGAAATCCAAATCTAGTATCAACCTTCTATTAGAGACTTCACTTGGCACAATAATGCAATAAAGTAAAGATACAAAGGAATTACTACAGCGAGTAAAACAAGTGGAGGAAGAAAGAGATGTTGTTTACCTCCTCTATGCATATAAAAAGTATTTGTTAACAAGGTTGATCAAGTCTTGCCACCAAATAAATTTTACATAACATATGAAGAAATAAACCTCAAATCAATCATGTTACCTTGAATGTGTTGATCGCCAAAACCCACCGGCGGGCAGCGGCCTGTCAACACGGTAGAGCCGGGAAGAGCCTAGAGCTGCGGCTAGCTGAGACCCCTTCGAGCGACGGCCCGCAATGCTCTTCTGGTCACACGCGGCGATGCGAAGTGCAAGGGCGTGCCACCTGACCTATACCTGGTCAGGAAGGTGATGGGGATGCCTCGCTTAGTTCCTGCATGGCATACACGTAAACATTAAATAAGAGCCTCGATCGGCTCTCAGGTTATCCTGTGAATCGGCTCAAAGAGCCGATCCACCCATGATCCGTACGGGGTGCACGAATACTTGGTGATCCTGCTTGATCAAGATAAAGCTAATGAGATCTACGACGATTTGGGGTTCTCACCGCATAATCGGATCATCCTACTCCAGGTTGGGCCTCGCGGCCACGCACGGTGCTCGTAAGCCGATCCTAAACAAGGCCACACAACCAACGTGACGTTGATCATCGGAACATCCTGTTTAGGACTTGCGAACGCCACCCTACGTGCCGCTGGATCCTCCCCCCCTTCGTAAGGCCTAACTATTGCAGATATTAAACTAATCCTTGCAGAGCAAGGAGCAATCGTAACGGATCAGATCTACTAGATGATGAACAAGCAGGGTGCCGCCCCCACGCCTGAGATAGGCGTGAGGGCGGCTAGACATGCGAGGGTTGCACTACGTAAGCATGTTTATACGAAGAGCTATGCTAACCCTAACACATCTATGATAACTACGTTGCCCGCCATCAAAGACGCTTCAGTACGGGCAACGCATGAACAACGTGGAGCTTGTGCTGCCTAGATCGCAAGATGCGATCTAGGCAGCATGTCGCTTACCTGATTGAAACCCTCGAGACGAAGGAGTTGGCGATGCGCCGAGATTGGTTTGTTTTTGGGGTGAACGTTGTGTTGTTGTTTATTCCATAAACCCTAGATACATATTTATAGTCCAGGGGACTTCCTAACGTGGGAATATCCCACCGTGTGCGATACAAACTCTAAATCTTGATCTAAGATATAGTCTACTATAATTAAAGATACACGGGCAAACTAGCCCAAATTCTCCGTGCAAGGCCGCTTCAGAGATCTTCCACGTGTAGTCTTCCAAGCCCATCTCTCTTACAGCCCACCTCTGGATTTGTCCAAAATCTGGTGATAACACATGCCCCCCTGGTTTTGGAAATAATTTTTCCAAAATCATTATGCCTTCCTTCGTCGGGTCATGTCGTGGCAGAGCAGAACTGTTGCAGTATCCGTTATCATTATGCCCTGTCTTCTCTGCTTCTCTGCAAAATTCGATAGCTCTGGCGTCGTCTCCTTGGAAACTGTAATGACATTAAATTTCCACCAGGCTCCTCATTATTTAACTGTGCTGATCGATTAGCTTTCTTCATCCCCTTCCTCTGTTCCAGCCATCGGCACCCAAAAAACCCTCTTCTCCCTCAGCCATGTCTTCCTCTTCCTCCTCCTTCTCAAACCTCTTCCCCCAATTCTCGCCGAAGAAGAAGAACGAGGACAAGCCTCATTCCGAGGTGAACCCCCTCTCCTCCGATAATGAGAAGAAAAAAGGAGAAGTAGCGAAGGCCAAGGCCTCCCCCTCCACCAAGCTCCCGCCGAAGAAGCGCTCGCGTATGTGGGCGGACAGCGAGGACGAAGATGACGAGGAAGAAGGAGAAGAAGAGGAGGAAGATGAATCTTCCTCTTCCGCCGGGTACCCGCCAACCAAGCGCTTCCGCTCCTGGGCGGACAGCGAGGATGATGATGATGACGAGGAGGAAGAGGCTCTGGCCACGGGCTGGGGCAGCAACGACGAGGAGCTCCCTGGGAGCAGCGCCGACGACATCGACGGCGGTGATGACGAGGACAGCGACGACTAGTACAATAGGACTAGTAGTAGCAGTGTACTAGGCACTAGATCCCTCTTTTGAGAGCCATCGGCTCTTTCTTGTAAAGCCGCTCCTCTGAATTAATGAAATCGGTCTTTTGATTCAGCCTTCAATTATTCCAATTTCATTCCTTCCGCCTGTCACGCCAAGACCGATAGCAGTGTATCGGATTTCTCTTCTTTTGGACACCCATGAAGCCGGACCCTATGTTAGTTAGCTCGTAGGCCAAAAACTTCTCAATTCCAGGCTGCGATTTGGTATACGACCACAATTTTTTTCGCAATCCCTTAGCCGATGACTACTCATCGGCTATTTTGAGAATCTAGTCCCTTTCTTCCTTTTGCAGCGACAGGACGGTCCAACTTGCAAAAAACCGACGGCCTCCTAACCCGATCCAGAGGAGATCACAATGCAGGGCCAATCGATGCGACTTCAATCGGCTCTCCAAAACAAAGCAGCCATCAAGCCAGCTGCCCCCCGAGTCTCAGCCGAGGCAAGAACGGTAATGGATCAGCCGAATGTGCTGTCTATGCAGAGTTAGCCGATTTCAACAAAATCGGCTCCCCAAAGCAGAGAACCTTCATGGTGAGCTGCCCCCCGAGCTTCTTCAGTCTACTTTTCGCGCCTTGCAGGCCAAGTCGGCTCCTTCCCTGCACTGACCATTGATGTCGATGTGAACTTTGAGCATATAACCAGCCGATCTTGGTCTTGTGTGACTGTACTAGTCTTTTTTTTTGTTTGGCCGATTTTTCCTTAATCGGCCCCCAATGTTCCACTGCACGCAAGTTTGCACATGTTTATCTGCACATGTTCATCTGACTATATGCCCCCCGAGCCGAATCTGCCAAATGATTGCAGATATCGGCTTTCTTGGTAAGTCAGGGCACTGCACTTGCACGTCGACTTCGCAAAGATTCATGCTGACTTTCATCTGCCGACGTGGCCGCTGCCCACTAGATCGTTGCTGACCATAAACAGAATATGTGCAGAAGATAATTTTGGCCGATTGCTGGAATCGGCCTCCACATTGCTTGCTCGATGAAGGTTTTGTAATGTCCCTCCATAAACTTTTTTTTTTTTTTTGGGGCCGATCGCAAGGATCAGCCTCACCCGGTTTGCTCATCGGTTTAATCTTGCTACTCAGTTAGGCTGGATAAAACCAACCCAACCTCTGACTTGATGCGCCTACTGTCGTCCACCTTGAGTGCATCGTATAATCGTGGAGCATTAAACTCTGTCGGCAAGACAAGCACCATGTTTGTGCCAGCCGATGTTTCATCACCGGCTTTCTTTTGCTTGGGACGCCACTCCATTCTCCGTGGACGACCCTCTTCATCCAGGGCTCGCTGAATCTTCGCAGCCAGATCAGGCCGTGCCTTCCTTAGCGTATGCAAGTATAACCTTTCAGCTTCCTCCAGGCCGCGCAACCGCTGAACCCTGCGTTTCTGTGAACGGCTGAGTCCGTCAGGGCACCACCTTGGACGGTGGTACCTGTCTTCTTCTTCTTCTAGTCCCTCGTCTTCTGAATCCTCAAGATCTGCCCAACGAGGTGACTCAGCGCGTTTGCTTGGTGGTGGGAGAGGCCCTAAGCGCTCAAACACAGACACGTTGGCTGCCTCCTTCTTCTTCTTGTTGCATTCTGGGCAATTGCCGATTGTGGGCAATCGGCTCATTCCTGAATCCCAGCAGTGTCTGAAGAAAGGGCAGTTCCAGTGTCTGGCGTTGTCATCTTGCTCCCTTGGTCTGTCCGTGGCACGGCGCTCGTGCTCCTCCTCATCGCGATCCTGCCGACGATGTCTTCTGGCTTCTCTAGCCAGACGATATCCTTCATCATCATAGTTGGACCGTCGGCGTTGGTCATACTGACTCACATATTTGTTGAGGAGGTGATCAGAGAGAGGTCGCTGATATCTTATGTTCTTCACTTCTCCCTCTGTGACGTAGCGCTTGCCATCATGATGGAGCCGATCGCGTGGAGCGGCCTCTTCTGTGTCCTTGCTATGAGAGCAGCTGCCCTCATCTCCATCTTTGCCAGAGTGGTTCCCAGGCCCTACCATGTTGATGCTGAACGTGGGACCTGGCTGGCAGCCCTCGGGGTAGATGATTTCTACCATGTTAACGGCGGGGAAGGGCTGGGTGTCTACCTTCATGGCGTACTGGTTGAAAATTAAACGCCCCTTCTCTATCGCCGCTTGGATGTGCTGACGCCACACCCTGCAGTCGTTGGTGGCATGGGAAAGCGAGTTGTGGAATTTGCAGTACGGCTTTCCGTTTAGCTCTTGCGCCGTAGGGAACTTGAGACCTTCAGGAATCGTCAACTGTTTCTCCTTAAGCAGGAGGTCGAAGATTTGTTCAGTCTTGGTCACGTCAAAATCAAATCCCCTGGGCGGCCCTGGTGGCTTTACCCATTTGCAGGATACGGGGGTTCCTCCCCGAGTCCACTCAGCCACTGCTACTTCTTGGTCTCCCGCAGGCACTTCACCTTCCTCTGTATCGACCATGACTACTGCACGCTTGAACTTGTCTTGGTACAGGTCTGGGTGGCGCTGTTCATATGCTGATAGTTTCTGAACCATGTGCGCCAGCGAGGGATAATCTGCTTGGGAGGCCATGTCCTTGAGCTGTGTTGCAAGGCCAGCTACTGCCAATTCGACTGCTTCCTTTTCAGTTATACGAACCGAATAACATCGGTTCCTAAGATTCCTGAAGCGCTGGATGTACTCTGTCACCGTTTCTCCGCGCTTCTGACGTAGTTGTGCTAGATCGGCAATGCTAGACTCGGAAGCTTCTGAATGGTATTGCGTATGGAACTGTTCTTCCAATTGCTTCCAAGACTGGATGGAGTTTGCTGGCAAAGAGGTATACCATCCAAAAGCCGATCCTGTGAGGGACTGTGAAAAGAGCCTCACGCGTAGCTGATCCGACACTGAAGCCGGTCCTAGTTGCGCCAAATATCGGCCGATGTGCTCGATGGAGCTGGAGCCATCCGATCCACTGAATTTGGAGAAGTCAGGGAGCCGATATTTAGGTGGCAGCGGGATCATCTCGTACTCGTCGGGGTACGGCTTGGAATAGCCGATTGCCCTTCTTTTCGGCACCATGCCGAACTGGTCTCTCAATATGGTACTGATCTGATCCGCTGTGCTGGCTGCAGGATATGCATTCTGAAGATTCGCCGGGGTGGCGTACTTAGCCAGCCATGTTTGCTTTTCCAGCTCTGAGCCAACTGCAGGAGCTGGGCTCGGGAGTTTCGTCGGGGTGGCGTACTTAGTTAGCCACGTCTGCTTCTCAAGCTCTGTCGCTGACGTTCCTCCTGTTTGCGCCGGAGTCCCTGACGTTGTGGCCTGGTTTGAGAGTGGCCAGTTGCCACAATCTGGCACATACGTGCACGCGTATCCTTGAGGGATCTCCTTGGGCGCCTCAGCCAAGAACTGGTAGTCACTGGGGTCACCACCGATCTTGTAGACGACGAATGCCGGTGTAGCCGGCACTTCAGCTGGTGCTGCCAACGCATATGGCAGCGGTGGACGGGACTGGAGTGGCAACTCTCCCTGGTGCGTCCCGAGAGCTGGTCCTGACGGCGAGTACTGGTGGCTCATGATCTCCTGGATCACGCGCAGAGCGAGACGCTCCAACACGTTGACCAAGTTTTCAGAGTGGCGGTGTAGCGAGTGAGCCACCAAGTAGTTGATCTCCTGCCGTAGGGCCCTGGTGCGTTCCTCCGACGGGGCAGAGAGATCTATCCCATCGAGTGCACCTTGTGGTGAGAACCCCTTCCATCTGATGCCATGGGTACGGGTTCTACGAAAGAGCCGATGAGGTCGGCTTCGAGGGTGGCCTTGATCTCGTCATGTTTCTTCTTGAGCTCAGCAGGCAGCTCCTCGTAGGTGACTAGCGTGCCGTCCGCCGCCATCTCAGATGTAGATGGCGATGTGGTTGATGTAGATGAGTGTCCCACCGGGCGTGCCAGAATGTGTTGATCGCCAAAACCCACCGGCGGGCAGCGGCCTGTCAACACGGTAGAGCCGGGAAGAGCCTAGAGCTGCGGCTAGCTGAGACCCCTCCGAGCGACGGCCCGCAATGCTCTTCTGGTCACACGCGGCGATGCGAAGTGCAAGGGCGTGCCACCTGACCTATACCTGGTCAGGAAGGTGATGGGGATGCCTCGCTAGTTCTGCATGGCATACACGTAAACATTAAATAAGAGCCTCGATCGGCTCTCAGGTTATCCTGTGAATCGGCTCAAAGAGCCGATCCACCCATGATCCGTACGGGGTGCACGAATACTTGGTGATCCTGCTTGATCAAGATAAAGCTAATGAGATCTACGACGATTTGGGGTTCTCACCGCATAATCGGATCATCCTACTCCAGGTTGGGCCTCGCGGCCACGCACGGTGCTCGTAAGCCGATCCTAAACAAGGCCACACAACCAACGTGACGTTGATCATCGGAACATCCTGTTTAGGACTTGCGAACGCCACCCTACGTGCCGCTGGATCCTCCCCCCCTTCGTAAGGCCTAACTATTGCAGATATTAAACTAATCCTTGCAGAGCAAGGAGCAATCGTAACGGATCAGATCTACTAGATGATGAACAAGCAGGGTGCCGCCCCCACGCCTGAGATAGGCGTGAGGGCGGCTAGACATGCGAGGGTTGCACTACGTAAGCATGTTTATACGAAGAGCTATGCTAACCCTAACACATCTATGATAACTACGTTGCCCGCCATCAAAGACGCTTCAGTACGGGCAACGCATGAACAACGTGGAGCTTGTGCTGCCTAGATCGCAAGATGCGATCTAGGCAGCATGTCGCTTACCTGATTGAAACCCTCGAGACGAAGGAGTTGGCGATGCGCCGAGATTGGTTTGTTTTTGGGGTGAACGTTGTGTTGTTGTTTATTCCATAAACCCTAGATACATATTTATAGTCCAGGGGACTTCCTAACGTGGGAATATCCCACCGTGTGCGATACAAACTCTAAATCTTGATCTAAGATATAGTCTACTATAATTAAAGATACACGGGCAAACTAGCCCAAATTCTCCGTGCAAGGCCGCTTCAGAGATCTTCCACGTGTAGTCTTCCAAGCCCATCTCTCTTACAGCCCACCTCTGGATTTGTCCAAAATCTGGTGATAACAGTATTGTATTGATATGGATCCAATCATAAGAGTTTGATATTCTTCTTTAGGCTCATATATAGGACAATCAATAGTTCCAACTTTGATAGTTCTCACATTAGAGATAGTATTAACTCCACATGCTTTCTCAATCCTCTTGGGAAAATAAACGGTATGTTCCTTATCATCAACATTGAAAGTAACCTTCCCTTTGTTGCAATCAATAACAGCCCCTGCGGTGTTAAGAAAAAGTCTCCCAAGAATAATAGACATATTATCATCTTCAGGCATTTCCAACACAACAAAATCAGTTAATATCAAGCAGTTAGTAGTAACTTGAACAGGAACATCCTCACATATACCAACAGGAATAGCAGTAGATTTATCAGCCATTTGCAAAGACATATCAGTAGGTATCAACTTATCTAAATAAAGTCTCTTATAGAGAGAAAAAGGCATAACACTAACACCGGCTCCCAAGTCACATAGAGCAGTTTTAACATAATTATTCTTAATAGAACAAGGAATAGTAGGTATACCTGGGTCGCCCAACTTCTTTGGAACTTTGCCATTGAAAGAGTAATTAGCAAGCATGGCGGAAATTTCCTCATTGGGGATTTTCCTTTTGTTAGTAACAATATCTTTCATATACTTTGAATAAGGAGGCAATTTAATAGCATCAGTCAAAGGGATTTGCAAGAATAAAGGTTTCATCCAATCACAGAATTTATTATAGTGTTCTTCTTCCTTTGATTTTAGTTTCTTAGTAGGAAATGGCATTTGCTTTTGAACCCAAGGTTCCCTTTCATTACCATGTTTCTTAGCAATAAAATCTTCTTTAGTATACTTTTTATTTTTAGCATGCTTTTCAGGTTCATCTTCAACTTCTTCTTTATCAGAAGCGCCATTCTTATCATTATCATTACCATTATCATGTTCATTACCACTTTCAGTTTCAGCATCAGAAATAGAAATACTATTAGGATCATTAACATGTTCAGAGGATTCTACAACATTTTTATGTTTCTTTTTCTTTTTCTTAGAAGGAGCACTAGGTTCAATTCGTTGAGAATCTTGTTCAATTCTTTTGGGATGCCCTTCAGGATATAGAGGATCCTGGGTAGATACACCACCTCTAGTTATTACTTCATAAGCATGTTTCTCTTTAGAATTATTTTTTAACAAGTCATTTTGAACTTTAGTGAGTTGATCAATTTGAGTTTGAACCATTTGAAAATGTTTAACAAGCATCTTAACATCATTAGAGGTTCTCTCCACAATATCATGCAATTCACTAATAGCTTGAGAATTTTCCATTAGATGATTCTCTCCTCTCATATTAAAATTTTCTTGCTTAACAATATAATTATCAAACTCATCTAAGCATTGAGCAGGAGGTTTTGAATACGGAATATCTTCCCTAGTAAAGCGTTGAAGGGAGTTTACCTCGATCATGGATGAAGGGGGAATTATCTCACATATATCTTCTATGGGAGGTAGATTCTTCACATCTTCGGATTTAATACCTTTTTCCTTGAGAGACTTCTTAGCTTCCCTCATATCTTCATCATTCAATTCAATTAAACCCCTCTTCTTCAATATTGGCGTTGGAGTTGGTTCAGGTATATTCCAATCATCATGATTCCGGCTTATTCTAGCCAATAATTCTTCAGCTTCGTCTGGAGTTCTTTTCCTGAAAACACAACCAGCACAACTATCCAAATATGCTCTAGATTCAATGGTTAGTCCACTATAAAATATATCAAGTAGATCATTCTTTTCTAAATCATGTCCAGGTCGAGCTCTGATAAGAGAACAAAATCTTGTCCAAGCCTCAGGCAATTTCTCTTCATCTCCCTGGTCAAACCTATAAATTTTCTGTAAAGCAATATGTTGAGCACTAGCAGGAAAGTATTTTCGAAAGAAAACATCACACAGCTTAGTTGGATTTTTAATAGAACCAGGAGGCAAATTATTATACCAAGTTTTAGCATCATCCTTTAATGAGAAAGGAAAAATTTTAGCGACAAAGTAAGTACGCATCTTGACATCATCAGAAAACAAGCTACTCATAGAAGAAAGCTCAATCATGTGTTCTACAGCACTTTCTTTTTCAGTACCACAAAAGGGTGTTTTCTCTACAATAGCTATATGAGATAGATCAAGAGAAAAATCATAATCTTTATCCTTAATGCATATAGGAGATGTGGCAAATTCAGGATCGGGAGATAACTTATGTCTAACAGTATATTGTGCGAGAAACTTTTTAATTTTTCTTGCATCAGTAGTAGCATTGCATCTATTAATAAAATCATCATTAAGCTCCACATAATCCTCATCAGGATCATCACTAGAATAATCAAGTTCAGGTGAATTAACAGGTGTAGCAGCATTAGGAGTTTCAGCATTTTCAATTTGTCTAGACCTAACAATTGTAGCATCTAGAAAGGATCCCAATGAACCACTATCATCAAGCACAGCAGAAATATTATCAATATTATGAGAGTTTTCAGATTCAGCAGAAGTACCAGCAAGTGAAGCTTGCGGCGGTGAAACAAGTTGACTTATCACAGATGGTGAATCAAGTGTAGCAGAGGTACTCAGAGTTGTACCTTTTCTTGTAGTGGATGGTAATATGGCGACTTTAGGATCGCGAGTTTTACCCATGATGGAGAATTTGCAGTGAACAATATCAATCCAAGTGAACTTCCAAATAAAGCTATGCTCCCCGGCAACGGCGCCAGAAAACAGTCTTGATAACCCACAAGTATAGGGGATCGCAGCAGTCTTCGCGGGTAGTAAAACCCAATTTATTGATTCGACACAAGGGGAGACAAAGAATACTTGGAAGCCTTAACAGCGGAGTTGTCAATTCAGCTGCACCTGGAAACAGACTTGCTCGCAAGAGTTTATCAGTAGTAACAGTTTTATAACAGTAGCAGTAGTAGAATAACAGCAGCAGAGTAACAAAGACAGCAGTAGTAATTATAGTAAACAACAGGATTAAAATACTGTAGGCACAGGGACGATAACGGGCGTTGCATGGATGAGAGAAACTCATGTAACAATCACAGCAGGGCATTTGCAGGTAATAATAAAACGGTGTCGAAGTACAAAGCAATCAATAGGCATGTGTTCCAATTATAGTCGTACGTGCTCGCAATGAGAAACTTGCACAACATCTTTTGTCCTACCAGCCGGTGGCAGCCGGGCCTCAAGGGAATCTACTGGATATTAAGGTACTCCTTTTAATAGAGTACCGGAGCAAAGCATTAACACTCCGTGAACACATGTGATCCTCACGTCACTACCATCCCCTCCGGTTGTCCCGATTTCTGTCACTTCGGGGCCATTGGTTCCGGACAGCGACATGTGTATACAACTTGCAGGTAAGACCATAAACAATGAATATCATGATGAAATAATAACATGTTCAGATCTGAGATCATGGCACTCGGGCCCTAGTGACAAGCATTAAGCATAACAAGTTGCAACAATATCATCAAAGTACCAATTACGGACACTAGGCACTATGCCCTAACAATCTAATGCTATTACATGACCAATCTCATCCAATCCCTACCATCCCCTTCAGCCTACAGCGGGGGAATTACTCACACATGGATGGGGGAAACATTGCTGGTTGATGGAGAAGTGTCGGTGGTGATGGCGGCGATGATCTCC
This sequence comes from Lolium perenne, assembly GCF_019359855.2. Classification (NCBI taxonomy): domain Eukaryota; kingdom Viridiplantae; phylum Streptophyta; class Magnoliopsida; order Poales; family Poaceae; genus Lolium; species Lolium perenne. Next base: position 306,226,842 of record NC_067246.2, read on the forward strand.
TCCAATTCCCCGTCCCGGCGGAGTGCCAGAACGGAGACTTCTGGCTCCCGAGACGGAGTTTCGCGATGTGGCGGCGTTCTGGAGGCTTTTTGGCCACTTCGACTTCTCTCCGTGCGTTCTTAGGTCGAAGGCAATAAGTAGTCCGAAGGAGGGCATCGGAGGCCGACCGAGGGGGCCACACCACATGGCCGCGCGGGCCCCCCCTGGGCCGCGCCGCCCTATGGTGTGGGGCCCTCAGGCCTCCACCTGACTTGTCCTTCTGGCTCCGTCAGTATTCTAGGAAAATAGGGCCTTCTGCATAAATTCCGAGGATTTTCCTGAAAGTTGGATTTCTGCACATAAACGAGACACCAGAGCAGTTCTGCTGAAAACAGCGTTAGTCCGTGTTAGTTGCATCCAAAATACACAAATTAGAGGCAAAACAATAGCAAAAGTGTTCGGGAAAGTAGATACGTTTTGGACGTATCAATGGTACGGCATGGAAGAGCTTCGATAGGAAATTCCCCCTTGCGGCAGCCGAGGCTCGGAATGTCAGAATTGCGATAGCAACAGATGGCTTCAATCCATATGGTATGTCGACTGCCAATTACAGTTGCTGGCCCGTGTTTGTTATTCCGCTAGATCTCCCTCCCGGAGTCCTAATGACGAGGAAGACCATGTTTCTGTCGCTGATTATTCCAGGCCCTGATTACCCGGGGAAGAATTTGAGTGTCTACATGCAGCCGATTGTGGAAGATTTGAACCACTCTTGGCACCACGGGACATTGACGTACGACCGAGCATCGAAGACAAACTTCTACATGAAAGTTTGGTTGCAGTATACCATGCATGACATGCCCGGGTACGCCCTAACATGCGGATGGTGTACAGCTGGTAAGTGGCCATGCCCAGTGTGCAGACACCGGCTTGAGTTCCTTTGGCTATAGAAGGGTCGCAAATATGTTGCGTTTGACACGAATCGACAGTTCCTCAAAAAGAGGCATCCGTTTAGAGAAGACAAAAAGAACTTCAAGAAGGGCAAAGTTGTGCATGAAAAAAAAGATGTGCCGAAGTTTGATGGTACACTTGTTGAAGCTGAGCTACGTGCTCTCGTGCCGGCAGCGACGCCAACTGGCCATCAATTTGACGGATATGGTGTAACGCACAACTGGACTCACGAGGCAGCCTTAACAAAGCTGGAGTATTACAAGGACCTCGAACTTCCCCATAACATCGATGTGATGCACACTGTAAAGAATGTCGCGGAGTCCGTCTTTCACACATGCCTGAACATTCCCGGGAAGTCAAAGGATAATGTCAAGGCTGGAGTCGATGTTGAGATCCTCTGTGATAGGGAAAAATTACACATGAAGCGTCCTATTGGCCGTCAAAAGAATTGGTTCAAGCCGCATGCCAACTTCTGCCTTGATTCCACCAAAAAGAAGGAGGCATTCAGGTGGCTCAAATACATCGTGATGTTCCCTGATGGTTATTGCTCGAATATGAGTAAGGGAGTTAATCTTTCGACGGGAAAAGTCACCGGGCTCAAGAGTCACGACTATCATATATGGATTCAGCGGCTCATGCCGGTGATGCTTCGAGGGTATATCCCCGAGAAAGTCTGGCGAGTGTTTGCGCAGTTGAACCATTTCTTCCGCACGCTCTGTGCTAAGCAGATATGTCCCAAGGTTATTGCAAAGCTATAAGATACAGTGCCGGAGTTGCTATGCAATTTGGAGATGATATTTCCGCCAGGATTCTTTACTCCGATGGCACATCTCATTGTGCACCTCGCCAACGAGGCACTCTTGGGTGGCCCGGTATAGTTTCGTTGGCAGTTCTGTATTGAGAGAGGGTTTAAGTATATTCGAAAGATAACTGGAAACAAGGCCAAGATTGAAGCATGCATAGCTGTGGCAATATGCCTTCGGGAGATGGCAGATGCCGCGACAACGTACTATCCCGATGATGTTGCCACTCAGCATAACCCGGTCAGTCGTTACAATGTCGACGTGCCCGAGAATGACCCCAAGCTACAACTATTCCAATTCCCCGGTGGCAAGGCTAGTAAAGGAACAAAATATAAATTGGAGAACGAAGAGAAGGATTGTATAATTCTATATGTGCTTATGAACATGAAGGAAGTGGTCCCATTCGTAAGGTAAAATGATGAACAAATTACTTTGCAGCTAGTAACCTCGTCTCGGTCTAATGCTTATTTTCTCCTTTTAGCGAATTCACGGATGAAATGTGGCCGTATGATGAATTGCCCCAACCCTTGGAGATGGACACTCTACTGAAAGAGGGTGCTCCCGGAATTAATAAAAACTTTGTGTCATGGTTCATGGAAAAAGTAATTTCTAACCTTGTCCTCTTACCTTGCAACATGTGACTTGTCCCTCTTATTACACGTAACTAATGCACACAACAAATTTGAAATGTTCTTGTAGGGTCGTGAGAGAAACGTTGATATGATAGATGAGTTGAAATGTCTTTCCCAAGGTTGTAGCTGTGAGGTGACCAAGTATGAGAAGTATGATGTGAATGGGTTTCGCTTCCATACAGAGACGCACCAGAAGGGCCGGGCGAATCCCAAAACGATAAATACTGGGGTCTACACCAAAGGAGCCAATAACTTTGATTACTACAGAAGGTTACAAAGTGTATACGAGTTGACATTCAATAGTACGAACGTGCAACTCAATATCATCGTGTTCAAGTGTCATTGGTTCGACCCAATAGGTGGAAAGAGAAGTGATAAGTCCATTGGGTTAGTTGAAGTTAAGCCTTCAACCACCTATAGCGGAGCCGATGTCTTTGTTGTGGCTCACCAAGCCAAACAAGTTTATTATTTGTCCTACCCATGCCAGAAAGCGGAACTCAAGGGTTGGGAAGTCATCTTCCAGGTATCGCCTCATGGTAACCTACCGATTCCCTCTGAGGATGATTACAACAACATTGACCCCGTGACATACGAGGGGATTTTCTATCAAGAGGAATAGGACTTCGGGGAATATATTTTAGAACCGTTTGTTCAAGAGGACCTCGGGAACGATGCAGAAACTCATGGTGAGTCAGTGGTGGATCTAAAGGACATATCTATGCTCGAGAAGTTACTCGAGGCGAATGACAATTATGATGAGCCTCCACCCATCGGCCCTTCAACTTTGTACTCAAAAGATAGTGATAGTGATAGTGAGCCAGAGAAAGAGAAAGAGAAACAGACGGAGTATGAGAGTGAGTGAGAGTGATGATAGCTGGTGAGGGTCTTTTATTCTTAGTATTTATTTGTAAACATGCTTCTTAATTGCATTGTGCCTTTTATTCTTAGTATCTTCATTTTATTATGTCAACATGCTTCTTAATTGCATTGTGCCTTTTATTCTTAGTATCTTCATTTTATTATGTCAACATTCTTCTTAATTGCATTGTGCTTAACTGTTTTATTTTTCTCAATGCAGGTGACTGAACAATATGAGCAGCGGCAAGGAAGACTCGGCGAGCTTGCTTAGGACGCTGGCGCAGGTGAAGAGGAATATTCCTAGAGCACCTAGACGGAGTGGTCGGGCCCCGGTGCGCAATCCGCGTTACGCCGATGGTACCGATGGAAGAGGACGAGGAGGACGAGGTGGAGGATGAGGACGAGGAGGACGAGGTGGCGGCGGGGTACACATGGACTTTGACGAGCCACCCTCCGCTTCTGGCGACGTGGCTCCTGAGTTGTTCCTAGAGGGTCCGTCTAGTGGGGAGGTGGAGATGGAGACGGAGTCTACACACGAGTCGGACTCTAGGGCTGAGTTGGAGGTGATGGAGGGTGGGGGTGCGCCGAAGCCCTTGAAGATTCGTGGAGAAGCTAGAGTCCCCGAGGCGAGGAAGGAGCCGAAGACCCATGATGACAAGGCCATTATCATTACTTCGAGCGATGAGTAAGTGTACTACTTCAGAAATTTCGAACATGTATTTTCATCTTGGGCATAATAAACAATTTAGCATGTGTACTAATGTGTGATTTATTTGCAGCAACTGGACATGGGAGGCCAAGCCCCCCCGCCAGCCTAACAGCTTGCTTGGGGCTCTGATTAAGAAGTTCTGGCCGGGCAGATACACTCCCCTTAGCACGGTCCCCGGTGGCCAGACGAAGCTAGCCACTACTTGGGCGGACTATGAGGATGCCCCTGCCGTAGGCTTCGCGACAGCTGCTGAGGCAGTGACCACCAAGTTCTGGGTAAGGCATATATTTCTCGAGCACTAGTTGATGACCCTAATGTGCTAACTCATGACTTTCACAACTGATTTATGCATGATTGAAGTGCTTCTATCGTGTGGACCCAGAGCTTGAGACGAAGGCGTGTCTCACTTTGCGTGGCGCTTGCAAGCGGTTGACACCGCAGCAGTGGTACAACCAAAAGGTCACCTGCGCTAGTGCCTTCTGGGCTAACAAGGGTAAGAGGGTCAAGAAGGAGTACTATGTCGGTAACCAGCCTACGGAGGAATGGGCAATGACCATTGATGAGTACATGTCGGTGAGTAAAATGTCAATGAGATTCTACATTGCTGCTAAGCGTTTTCAGGTTTGTCCCGAGTGGGCCGAGCAGCATAGGGAGGCATGGGAGGAGCTGATTAGGGCGAGGTGGCTCAGGGAGGACGAGGAGTTTGCAGCCGTGTCGAGGCGTAACATGGAGAACCGAGGCACCGGTGGCACACACTGCGCGGGAAACCGCGACTACACCCGCTTCAAGGGGAAAATGGTATGTATATACATGGAACGACCTTCTTTCATTTCCCGTCATGTTACATTTGTGATACGCATAACTTTTGTTTTCGCGATGTAGGTGGCCGAGGCACCACCTGGGGTGGTGCTTCATGATCCCGAGATATATGACATGATGCGGACGAAGCAGAAGCCCAATCTCGCATTGCCTCAGCCACAGTACTACGGCAATGCAAAGACCACCAAGGATGACTACTGCGACATGGTGAGGTCTCATCACCCGGAGGTGGATGACCCCTTGCGCATCCCGACCGACGAGGGGTCGTTGGTCCTGTCGCGGCACGGGCGTCCGCATGGCCGTTTCCCCTTTCTGAATAAGGTGGTCAAGCCTACCCACGCCACGAGCTACACGCGTCTCAAGCATACCCTCACCGCCGACAGCCCCCAGCCTCATCCCCGGCCTGCTCGTCCACCCGCCTACGATGTAAGTTTTCCTCGTTTTCATCCTCCTTCCGGTTTTCCTTTCTACATGGCTAAGTGTTGACGAGATTCATTGTTTCTGAAATTGTAGCCTGAGTTCGAGGCGGCCTTTGAAGCCTGTAATGAAGCGTATCAGTAGGCCGCTGCGCAGTGGAATAGGCAGAATACGGCCTACATGGCGCATATAGGAGTAAGTTTGAATCTTTTTTCTCGCAAGTAGATGACAAGTCTCAGTTTGATGCTTTATTTCTGCAAAGCCTGACTTGTAACCTATCTTGCAGGCACTGATGACTGCTTTGTCTACTGGTACACCGCCACCGGACCCCGTTCCAATGGCGGGGGACATGCCTATCATGCCATCGAGGGCAACTTTTGCACTGTCTTACTACGGATCCACGCCGGTAAGTTCTTTGCCAAACCCGTAGTTACCACTTTCCTTTGCCTCGCAAGTTGCTAACATGTAGGGAACAAGTAGGGAACGGGATGCTCCGGGAACCAGGCCTCGCAGGGTGGGCGCAAGGTCACACCGGTTCATGAAGGTGGTCGGTCTCCTGGGCGTTCTGCTGGTGCCTCTCCGTCGACTACTCCTGGGACTACTCCCGGTGCCTCTCCGTCGACTTCTCCTGGGCGTACTCCCGGTCCTTCTCCAGGTGGTTCTTCTGCAGCTTCTACCGGAGCGCAACCCCGGGCTGCTCGTTTCGCCAACGATGAGGGCGGACACACCCCGCCCGGGTCCTTCCTTCGCTAGTCGGCACTGGGCTTCTTGCTTGCCATCATGTGCTACCTACTACTATGTATTTGGATGACATGGCACTCTCCTCTTGTATGCTATTATGTGCACCATGTATGCTACTATGTGGATTTCATGCTATTTATGTGAATTATGGTGAATTTGGATGAATTTGGATGTGTGAACTGCTGTACTGTGCAAACTGAACTGCTGGAACGGTGCAAATTAAACTGCTGAAAAACAAAAAAAAAGTTGAGCAGGTCTACGCCGAGGGCAATGTCGTCGGCATAGACCCCTGCTGCGACCATATGGTCAGGTCTATGCCGACGGTATTGCCGTCGGCGTAGACCCCCGCCTGGCAGCCGCGCCCAGCGTGCCGCGTGTCCACTGCATGGGCCATGCAGACGCCGAGGGCCTGGCCGTCGGCGTAGACGCCGCACGTGGCAGCCTCGCGACGCGCCACATCGCCCCATGGCGCCCAGATGGCGTGGCTATGCCGAGGGCACGGCCGTCGGCGTATGATGGAGCACCGTTAACGGCGACGGCGCGCCGTGGCCAAACGCCGAGGGCAGCTACGCCGAGGGTGAGGTCGCACCGTCGGCATAGGCGGCGTACGCCGACGGCCGGGCCTACGCCGACGGCACGGTGCCAGGTGCCGAGGGACCTGAACGCCGAGGCGCTATGCCGAGGGCTGCCGTCGGCGTAGCCTACGCCGAGCAGGGCCGGCTCTATCTTTTGTGTGGCCCTTGGGCGAGGTGATGAAAGAGGCCCTTAATAAGACTAATATATATAGGCATGCCGATATGTAAATATAAAAAATAACATCCAATGGTACATATAGTCTAAGATGTCTATAAATAATGTGATATAACTGTAGGAAGATTAAAAAAATAGCAAAATATAACAAGTAGTATGTACAAAACTCATCGGTGTGCAAGTGAGCTTGTTTTTTGAATTTTTTGAAAATCTCACATTTCAGTATCCAAAAATTCCGCAAATAAATACGCTAGCAAATTATATACATCTAGATTCTATGCTAGAAATTTTGTTTAACAATACATTGAATACAAAAAAGGACAAATTTCTGACAAAAATACTCATATATAATAGTTACATACTGTCATTTTTTTTTCTACAGCCTAAAACATTACGAGCTTTCTACGAAAACTTTACACATATATATGGACCATGCATACGTATTCCCGAAATAAATTTAGGTTTGTTTCAAACTTAAATATACAATTTCCAAAATTTCAAAGAAAGGGATCACTTCCCAGTTGCACCAAATCCGAGCCCTTGTGCTCCCTGCTAGTTTTATTACTAGCTCACAATGTTTACACGAATGAGAGGAAGACAAGAACACGCAAGTTTTGATCTGTAAACAAATAAGGTGGAGGAGCAGAATTACCTAATTAGTAGGTATCAGAAGAGAATGATCAAAAAAGAACATAATCTCCGATCTGCAAGTTGGGGTCCAGGCGGGCGAGATGCAGGTGATCAAATAGGGGATCGATTGATTGAATAGCATGAGACGGAACAGGAAGTCAAGTCGATTGTTGGTCTATTTCTTTCCATTTAGTTCCCTAATCCGTCTATTCCCCTCCCTGGCCTCATTTCTTTCCGTCTCACTAGGCCACGTCCTTTTCCTGATCTTTTTTCACCAGACTATAATCGTATAGAGTAGATATGCACTGAGGGTCCCCTCCTAGGCGGTGGCCCTTGGGCATTGCCTATGGTCGCCTAGGGCCTAAGCCGGCCCTCGCCGAGGGCCAGGCGTGGCTACGCCGAGGGCAGCCGGCCGTCGGCGTCTACGTCGATTCCTGTAGTGAATTACAACCCTATGTGTAACTAGAAAATCTGAGTTGCAACTCATACCATCAGAAATTATAGTGCAAACATATAATCTAAGAGTCGACTGGAATTAAGCTAAGGAGCATTTATTAGCATTGCTCGAATCACTAGATGGTATTTCTACTCATTTTGAGAGTTTAACATTTAAAATGAACGGTTTAATAGTTTAGGGTGCATTTTCTTTTTGTTTGGAAAGCAGGTGTAACACTCACCCCCAGCCTATGCGTACAAGATACTCCTTCCAGTTTAAAATTAATTAACTCAGTTTTATCTAAATTATATATATGTTTAGCTAGCCAATATTGGGTTATTTAATTTGAAACGAAGAGAGTATCATTTTGTTTTCATTATTACAAATAGCGCGACGTGGGACAAGGGAAAAAAGCCATTTCTTTGCGAAACACAGTACAGACGTAGACGCTCATATATACGCACATACACTCACCGCACACCCTACCCCTATGAGCACCTCCGACAGACTGCATCCAAGAAACTTCATCCAGCAGGCCGGTCTTGAGATTGACGAAGTCACCATAGATGCCTCGCTATTGACGGAACATCGCTTCCCACTGAAGAATATTCTGCCTTTAATGAGACACCAATGTGTCAAACCTCTGCCCTCCTAAGAGCATCTCCAGTCGCGTCCCCAAACCGCCCCCCAAATGGCGCCGGATTGAGCCTTTGGGGGACGTGTTTTGTTCGTGCTGCGTTTGGGAGACGTCGCTCCCCAGTCGCGTCCCTCCAAATGCCCTCCCCAAATGAATATTAGTGCACGAAAATAAAGATTTTCATTCAAATTTGACTATACATTAAAAAGTTTAAATGAAAACGGCTAAATTTCATATAAACCCTAGCCTGCTTGGCACTCGGCGGTGCGTTCGATGGCCCCGCTCCATCGTCGCCTCCCCTCCGCCGTAGTTCCTGCTGCGCGTGCCGCCTCTCCATGCGTAGGGCGGAGGCCAGACGCCGCTGCTCCAGCAGCGCGTTGTCACCTGCCCTCCCCTGCTGCGCCGCCTGGAGGGAGAGCTCGACGGCGCGGCGAATCTGCGCCTCTTCGCGGGCACGGGCGTCGTCCTAGATCTTCTTCTCCGAAGGGCTCGACGAGCGTGCATTGCTGATCGGTTGTCTCGTCCGGGTGAGGCCCGTCATCATCGGACCACTCGAAGTCGTCGTCGTCGTCCTCCTGCTCCGTCTCCTCCTCCTCTGCCTCGTCCTCCTCCTCCTCCTCCACCTCCTCCTCCTCCTCCTCCTCCATTCGCGCCTCCAGTCGCGCTGCCAACGCGTCGGCCTCCGCCGCCAACGCATCCGTCCGCGCCCCCCAGGCTGCCTCCGTTGCCGCCAGCGCCGCCTCCCGATGCTGACACTCTCCGCCGCCAGCTGCTGCTGACGCTCCACCGCCTCCCACCGCTGGCGCTCCATCGCATCCCACCGTTCATGGTACTGCGCCTCCCGCTCCATGCGCTGGCGCTGGCGCTCATCACACCACCGTTGGGCCATCTCCTCCGTCTGGCACCGCCGCGCCTCTTCCTCCGTGGCGGCGTCGAACGCCGCAATGGTGTCCGCCAGCGCCTCCTCCTCCCATGCCGCGTTCTCCTCAGCTGCGGGGTCTCCCGCTGCTGACGCTGCCGCCTCACACTGCTGACGGGCCCGCTGCTCAATTGCCTCCCGCCGCTGCCGCCGCTCTGCACGCCAAAGCTCCGCCCGGCGCCGCCGCGACTCTTCCCGGGCGGTGGCATCGATGCCGAACTGCGAATCCGGTGGTGGAGGTGGTGGTGGAGGAGACGGCGGTGGAGGGAACTGGCCATCGCCGGGGTGGTTTGTCATTGCGCAGTGTTGTTCGAGCGACGAGGGTTGTGCTTGTGGCGGAGAAAGGGGTGCCGGCGGTTGTGGTGGCTGCCATTGAGCTAGGGGGGCTTTTCTAGACGCCGGCGTCGGGAAGAAAGCGCGGGAAGAGGCCAGAAGCGGCGGGAAGAAAGCGCGGGAACGCTCGGTGGCGTGCGAACGCCGGCGACGCGTGGAGGCTGTGCAGCACCGACGAGACGTCTCGCCCGCCCCTCCGTTGCCATTAAGACAAAGTTGTGACGCTTCGGTCGTGTGTCACTGCGTGCGAATAACTTCCGCCACGAGATAGGCGACGGTTAGGTTCAAACTTGAATATGCCGCTGACGCGTAGGCCCCGCTACTCCCCACCTCGTTTTTCGTTGTGTCCGGCATGCTCAGAGCATCCCCTTCGGGCGGGGACGGGCTACAAACTAATAAATGAGACTTTGCATGATACCATCTCTAAGACTACCCACAATGGGAGTATCATGCATTCCATGCATGCAAAATGCTGATGTGGCAATGCAATTAAGGATGAGAGAGAGTGTACTAGTATCATAGGTAGATACCGTATCATATCACATACTACTAGAAAAAATAATGTCAAGTAAATCTTGTACACTTATTTGCATTGAGATTCTACAAAACAATTAATATATGGAGACTATGATACTAGTATATGATACCATGCATTGTGGAGATAGTAACATGTAGTAGTATCATACGCATGATACTTCTATATGATACTATGCATTGTGACTAGTCTAAGTTACTTTCCACTATGAATGTAGTAACATGGACTAGTAACTTATGCATGACACCACCTTATATTACTCCCCACTATGAGCAGCCTTAGTATTATATGTGTAGTAACATAAAATTCTATATTTATTAACTTGTGGACTCCTCATATTGCTTTGAAATGTGTGATGTGATGGTAACATAACTAATTACTACTATCCTCTTTTTCTCAATTAATAACATGCCATGTCATTCTTAGTTGGCATTGCATGTTGTTGATGTTACTACCTATGTTACTCCCCACTATGAGTAGTCTAAAGTAGATAGATTACACATTTTTGTAAAAGTTCGCTCTTTGATCTCTAGGATTAAGATCACCGACTATTGATATGAGAAGGAGAGGTGGAAGGGGCGAAAGACGAACATAACAAATTAGAAGGTTAAATTAGGAGTTAGATTTGTTTAGGGAGTTTTAGGAGTTAGAAAGAAAGGATATCGCCTGCCTAAGGGGATCCCAAGCCCGCCAGATCTTTCCGCCGACAACATCCAAGCAAAGTAAAGACAAAACTAGTTAACAAGATTCCATGTCATGACATGGCCAATATGTCAAGATCAAGACAAGAGATAAAAAAATATCAAACATAACGTTTCAAGAAGCTGATTAGGGGAGGCCTAGTTGGTCTAGTCCATCATAGATCATGACCGGTCTATTCTTCCATCCACAACCTTCATGGACTAGTAAAGAAAATTTTACTATTGTACCCCTCCCACCTACCACTAGTACCACCATGAAGGGTATGTTTGATGATTTCTTAAGAATCCATTTCCTATATAAAGCTCTCAAGGGGCAGGGCTAACCTTCGCCGGGAGTGAATGGATGGTCATAAGTACCCCTCAAAAGTAGATTAGCCAAATCTTAGCCCTTGTAGGCGATGCAGGCGGCGCACCCAATCCGTATTCCATATGGCGTTCTCTCCCGTCGACCTTAATTACCGTACCTCGCCCCCGCCAGAAGTCGCCACCGCTCAAAGCTCTTATGACTGATGGCTGTTGTGGGGTTTTGGTGGTAGTGGTACCATGGTAAGGTCTGGTAGTGTTGTGCTAGTAGTGCACGTATATGGCAGTGTGGCATGAAATGAAGGTGGAGCGTGGCGGTAATTAACTAATGTACCGAATGTTTGGTGCGGCAGCACCATGATTTATAAGGTGTGGTTGGCACCAGCAAGAGATCAATACCTGTTCCGTGACACATCTAGATTTTGTGAGAGAGCATCATTTTGGATGTCCTCATAGCCGGCATGGCACACCTCGTCAAGGACGCCGATGCTTGCGCCATCACAACATTGGAGGACACGTTTGGTTGCCTGGAGCCTCTCCAAACATGATGACTAACTGAAAAAAGCTCATTTGGTTGGGACAAACTTTATAGGAACGACCTAATCCTCCATTTCCACTCGGATAGGGCACCAACGGGCACAAAGAGAGGAAGAACATGCGCATGGGAGCAAGCATTGAGATGGTGGGAGACAAGAATGATTTGTGGGGTTTCGTGCAAAATCTAGCATCACCTTCTTCATAGTCGGTCATCTCAAGCGGTAGAATAAATCCAACATCATTTTTCGTATTGGGCGGCTGAAGTGATTTAGATCTATGGCACGGCAGCTCAGAGTTCTCAGATCTCCGGCAACGGCTCAGTCGTCATCTCATCCCCCTCGTCTCTGGCAGCAATGAAGTTCGGAGCTCGATCTATGACACTAGTTTAGGATGATAGGACGATTTCTCAGTTTTTATACAACAATGATTTAATTAGAATCCACTGATGATTCAGGCAAAAACCAACATAACTATGTCAGGGTTGGATCTAGGGGCGGACCGAGAAATGGGCCACTCCCTAGGCTGTCCCTTGTGTGTATTCATTGTGCTACTTCTTTACATGATTATTTTCTAAAATTTAAAGGAGAATTAGTGTTGTTTTGGGCCTAAGCCTAGGGCTACAACACATGCTGCCATGGGTGCAGATTCGCCTCTGGTTAGATACTTTTGGTCCAGAAGAGAGCAGTTCGTCACAGTTCTAGGATGTGGTCAGTTATGCTCTCATGTTTGTATGCTCTTCATGTGGATAGTAGTTCATGAGGGGTGCTTAACTGCGGATAATCTGGCACGGAGAGGCTGGCCACACAACCCTATGTTAGTCTGTTGGTGAGAATTGCACACACCTCTTTCCGGAGCACTGAACACCGGTGCTTGCGGCTAGGAAGCAGACGCACAAGAATCTACGTCGTAATTTTGACACCGTGGCCATCCTTATACACTGGAGGATCTGGAAAGAAAGGAACGCCCACATTTCTAGCAGGAGAACAGCACGGGTGATAGGCTGTTCGAGCTTATCATGGAAGACATCCGTTCATGGTGAGCCACTGGATGCATTATGGAGTTCTAGGTTTCATTCACACCCTTGAACGTTCTGCCTTGAGGTGGCTCCCTGTGTTGCTATAGTGCTATGGTTGTGGGTGTTTTTGTTTAGCCTTTGTATTTTTTTTGCCTTCGGCTACCTCAGCCGACACTGGCCAGGTTCTAGCCTTCTTGTAAAACTCTTTCTTCTCTATCTTAATAAAGTTCGGCCAAAGGCCCTTCGAGAGAAAGAGAATAAAATATCTGATCTACATCTACAACTTGAACTATATGCAGGTTGTGAACATTATCCGAATGAGAAGACCCCCTTTTTACAAACTAGTGAACACAATTAAGGTTAGGTGTTACTTCAAGTTACCACGCTCCGCCCACCACTCCCGACCCACGGCCACGCTACATTTTGGCCACAACCCCCATCCGATCTGGCATGCTGCTATATCAACAAGATGTGGTCCGTAGTACTACGATGTTGTGGCCCATGGCCATGGAGCTTTGTTCACGTATGTCGACCTCCGTTCGCACACTTGCGGTTACAGCCGCGTGTCGTGCGTGCTCACGACACTCTCATGCAGCCACCCTAACATGTGTGCTGGACTGCGTGACCCAATCCTAGCAGCTCACACACACGGCGCAAAGGCGGGGAGCTCACGGGCCACCGCGTGCTAGACTTCCCCACGACCAGCGGTACTAGTGTCAACACCCGGATTTTTAATTCCAGATGCCTATTATGCCATACATCGCAATCCCAGGAAGATTGTTTTTGCGAGACATAACAGTCGATATCACAGAACATTACTCATTACAAACCATAATCGTCTTACAACAAGGGATCTCATGATCCAATTATAAAACAACAGTTGATCTAAAGATCAGATACAAAACACATAGCATAAGATACGTAGTAGCGGTCCATCTGTTTCACAGGCAACGCTTGACGTTGGGAGGTTATCCTAGTTATCATAGACATCCTGCTGTCCATCTTCCTGGTACTGGTTCTTCTCTTCATTGTCTGGCCATTTGAATAGCCAGGGACAAAGCCATGAGTACTTTATAAAGTACTCGCAAACTACCACTAATAGAAGTACTAGTAGCTCTAATAAGGGTTCTAAGCTTCTAGGTTTATTTGCACAAAGCTAGTTTTATTTCATCAACACTTAATAGTTAAAGACTCTTTATTTGCCTAAAATTTCTCAAGTGGGAACATTAGTGTCATTCCCACAACTTGGTGGTAGTCAAGTCAAGTTCACCTTTCAAGTCACAAGTCATTTTGAAAACATCTGACAACGGAACAGTATGGCCATCCAACCGTCCATGACCGCGGACGCGGCTATTCGAATAGTTTAACACTCTGCAGAGGTTGTACACTTGTGCCACAACTTTTGATTGCATCCGTCAGGGATAGCCCTGAATAATCATACTCAGTATGCGGATCATCAACCATTAACCTTTCACTTACCTACCCTAGTATAGGCACCTCCCCTATGAGCTTGGCCTCCCAGCGATGGCGACCTGCCATCCTGGGAACTGCACAGGGCTTGGGTAGGACATTCATCTCTATTTCACGTCATTTCACTTTTCACGGAGGCAGCCTCGGCATAACCCCTATGACGCTTGTTCAGAGGGAACCCATACTAAAGTACATAATTTTCCAGTTAAGCCCTACCCATTTTCAGGTATTGTGGGGGTACGCTAAAGTTGGAATGGTATCGCATCCGAATCCAACCATCAGTTTTTGTCAAATTTACCTTGTTATTCAAAGGTCATAATCACCTTCAAAACTTTCAATAGCATGACTCATCATTCTAAGGTTTTCAAAGTCATTTGATTCACAAGTTCCCATCTAGAGTGGTCAATTTAGTTTTACCACTAGCAACTAGTCATGAGGGGTGCTAACTAAATTTTAGCTCTCTAGGATAAGTTTGATGCTCTTGTAGTACTCTATATTCAGACAAAGGTTAACTATAAAATTAAGCTTTGATAACCAAAGTAAGAGATTGCAAGATAAAAACTTGGGCTTGGAAAACATAAATCCTTAAACAAAAATAATAGTGCCATGGTATCTTGCACTAGTATAGCTTGCATTAGTAGAGCTTGCCTTGAGTGGTACAGTTGTCAAAGTGTTCCTCTTCTTCTTCGTAGAAGACCTCTTCCTCCTCGTAGCCTTCGGTACTAGCATCTATAAACGGATACGAGGATACAATCACCAAACAACACTTGAGTAGACTAGGTAACCATAATGGTTCACACAAGATGACCTATTATCATCACAAGCATCAATACTAGGGTTTCCCTTTATTTTACTTTTGGGAGAAGTAATTTCCACTATTTGATAATTACTAAGATTTAATATCCTCAAATAATGCAATATGAGGTCATGCAAAACTAAAGTCATTACCTCATATTATAATACTTGGGAAGGTGATTTAAATGGGAGGCTACCCTCATAAAATTTAACTATTATTTTTAAATAATTTAAATGAGCTAGAAATGACTACATAGCCATTATTTGAATCTAGCCCATGATCACAGGAAACAACCATGTCATATTTTTACATATTCAAATACAATATCTGAAATGTGAATTATGAGAGATGGAATCAACTCAAAATACATTAGGGTTGATTTTATAAAAAATGTTTGAATTTGGCAAAGGTATTGCCTTGTTATTTTTATTGTAATTGTTCCGTAATAAATCAAGGGTTGAGACTAATTGGGTTGGTAGATATTTTTATCTATTTTGCCACAAAATTTGAATCACCCCGTTTGGCTTAGTAGATTTTTTTCGATTAAATTTTGAATAGGGCATCAGTATTGTGTTTAAACTGAAAAAGAACTAAAACCCATTTGAATTCGTGGGCTTAGGCGGGAAAGAAATTGGCCAGGGAGAAGAGCTAACAGGCCGGCCCAGTGGCGCTTCACGCACACGCTGGTGGCCTGACAGCGGGTCCCACCCGTCAGTGAGATTTTTTAAACACTGAAGCGGTACGCAACATGCACCGTCGGATTAAAATGGGATCGAACGGCCGAGGCTCGTCGTCATCGACGATGAGCTCCAACCCTAACTGCGGCGGACCTAGGGGGTCGAAGGCTCACCCGAGATCCGGCGATGGTCGAGGGTGGCGGAGATCGGCGTTGCGGACGAAGAGGAAGCGGATGGTGGTCGCGGCAGCTCCGGGGGTGCTCGGCAACTCCCGCTCCACCTTCTCCGGCTCCGGCGGGTCTCCGGCCAGCAATTGAGGCTCAGTGGTTTAAATTGGGACGAGGGATTGCTCGAGGAGGGTCAGTGAGAGGAGTGGAGTGAGATGGTGTGGAGAAAGAGGGCCGGGGCGTGCTCCTTTTATAGGCTCATCGAGGGGCATGGGGAGGTCACGGTGGCGGATGGTGAGGTGGTGCTACGGGAAGCGAGCGTCCAGGGCGAGGACGGGGTGCTCTTGAGGGCGTCATGGCGATCATCACGCGCGTCATCGCACAGAAAATGGTGGTCACCAGCAGTAGGGAGATTGACGCGTCCGGCGGTACTGTGGCGGTCGTCGGCGACGAGTGCGACAGCGACAGGGCACAGGGGAGAGAAGGACGGTGTCTGGCGATCTCCTGGCGTCATGGCGATGCTCCATGCGGGCGCTGATGGCAAGGCGAGGACTGAGGCGATGAGGCACCGTGGCGCCCGTGCGCGTGTTGGCGTCGCGACCATGCTGGTCTCGGCATGCCTGGGTGACGTGGGCACGTCCTGGGGTGGGTTGCAAGGTAGTCAGAGTCGGGATTCGGAGTCGGATCGATTTTCGGTCGACAGAATCGAGTCGTAGTATCGAGTCGTAGAATCCTGGATTCTACTAGATTTCTCAGCGAAGATTTTATCCATGCTGAAATTTTGTATAGTAGTATAGAAGAGGTGAAAATACTAAGAAGTAAAATTTCTAGCAATATGGTTTACACTAATATAGCCAAAAAAATTTAAAAAATCCTTATTGCTAGAAATTTCTCAACGAAAATACGGTGTAGAATTTAACCTTCCATGTAAATAAATGGTTCCGAGGCAAGTGAAAGTGGCTTAGGAGGTTGACATGACATGCTGCTGCAGTTAAGCGGATGACTCAATTAACCAGTCAGTAGAATCGGGAAAGTCCATAAAAATAATCGAGATTTACAATCATGTACAGGATTCTATGATTCGAATCGGGACTCAACATGGATTCTGCCAGGTTGGGATTCATGGTGGGATTTGGATCGATATGATGTTGTAGAATCGTCAAATCATAGGATTCCAGGAGTTAGATCGGGATTCTGACTACCTTGCTGGGTAGTGCAGGTCTCTCCTTGGCCAGGGGCGTGTACCAGCAGGGTCAGGAGAGTGAGGGGTACCTCCAGGACATGGTGGGGTAAGCCAGGGAAGAGAGGAGAGAAGAGTGGCATGGATGAGGTCATGGTGAGTGGCATGGGCATGGCATTGTCATGATTCTTCAGTGAGCAGTGATGCAAATGCATGGCATTGTTCAGAGGGTTCAATGGGGTACTGAGGGTGACAAATGGAGCTAGGGTTTAGGCTAAAACACACTGGATTTTAGAGTGTATGCACTTCTCTGATTTATGCACACCAGGTGTTTGACAAAATGGTCGCAATAGATTTTATTTTGAATTTTTCCAAAATATTTCATGGGTGTGACTCTAATATTATTTGACATCCCTTGATGGCATTGGTTTGCAAAATGAGGTTGGTTTGATGAAAATCAAATTTGAGGTGATCTTGAATTTGTTTCAATGTTGCCACTTTGGTTGCTTATTATAAGCATTTGAGAATGAATTAGCAAGGTTGGCCAACACCAAGTTACTTACTTTTATGTGTACTTGTGATCTGGGCAAAAAGATTATGAGGTTTGGTTTAGAAAAGAATAACCACAGGGGCTCAAAGTAGGCATCCGACTAAAATAGTCAAAAGTGACCATTATCACATGTGTTGCTATTTTTATTTTCTCTTTTGGTTCAGTGAGTGTTGGTTTGAGTTTCTTAGTAGTTTCACACAATATAGACAAGGCTAACATGGCAATGCAAAACATTCACTCATAAACAACTAAAGATAATAGTTGCAAAAGTGATCATTATCACATGCATGTATTTATCAATCATGCATCTAGTTTGATTTTCTGTTGTTTTGTTTTGCCTTTCTTTGATCCAAAAATTAAAGATTTGGTTTAGAAATATTTTTCAGTACTTCAAACAAACATTCAGGTCATAATTCAAACATTCACCAAACACCTTATGGAAAAATATTTTGCATATGGCAAGTTTTTTGTTAACCCTAAATTTTTGATAAATGGAAATTGATTTTTCTTTGTTTTGAAATTTTGGGGTGTTACAACTAGCCTCCTCCTCCTCCTCAGACGAAGATGACTTCAAAGAAGAGGATAACTAGGAGAGGGCGTTCGCCCGGTCGCAGCGCACAACTACGCATGAGGAGGTGGCATGTGCAAAGCAAATTTGGAGGCATTCGACCGGGATCAGATGGAGCGGGATTTGGTAAGGCATGGAGCATGAGGCTCGCATGGCGGGAGGAGGCGCGTCGCAAACACTTCATCTAGACAGACTTCGACAATGAGCGAAGCTCACCATAGCCATTGCCGCCACATCCAATCGACTGGTGAAATACCCGACTGTCTACTTTTTCTTAGGATTAGGGTTAGGGTTAGGACCCGATTACCGTAGTTTCAGTTCCCGAACTATGTTTGATCCATGTATGTTTCTATTTATGTATGATCTATGTTTTAGTGTTGAAAAGCCGTACGAACTACTTCAGAAAAAATTATAGTACAAACTTTAGGTATCTATTGTGGCAGATTAATTGCCACACCGAAAAAACTGTTTAAGGAGTATTTCAAACGAGTTTCAGGTTAGGAGCAAACGCGTGAAGATTTTCTAGACTGGCCATGCGACCCAACAATTGCACCATATTTTCCTTTTAATCTCAAATGTTATATGTTAAAAAATAATATATAATAAACTTGGGAAATAATGTTCATAAATTCTGAAAAAAACATGTTCTTGAGGTATCAAACTTTTGCGAGATTCATACTTTTTTTCTTGGAGTTCAAAGAATTTTTTCCGAGATTTAAAATGTTCAAGATCTCTCTCCATGTTTTGGTTTTCTTATGTTTTTGTTGGATTTCATATCTTGCCTACCCCAACTTGTTTTAGAGAAAAGCTTTGATATTGTTGTTGTTTCAAAATGTCAAGATACTTAGAAAATGTTTGTATAGTTCAAGATTTTGTTCAAGAGGTTCAAAAGTACAAGTCAAATATTTTTTAGGCAGTGCAAGACAATTGTGCAGAGGGTAGAGAAGACTCAATATCAAGAGGAGGATGAAGACAGATCGGAGTTAATGACCATTAGCCGGGAAATCAAAGAAGTTAGAGGAGCTTTTTCTAGCTTTAGCATAGTTTATGTTGGGCGGGATGCAAATCAGGCAGCCCATCTATGTGTAAAACAAGCTAGTGTAGACATGAGAAGCTGTATGTGAATCAACCATAACCCAGGCTTCCTTGTGAATACTCTTTTGAGTGACTGTAATCTTATCAATTAAAGTAATAAATCTCTGAATTCGCAAAAATAAAATATCCATATTGCACACAATAACAAATTCACATTATCTACAAACGGAAAAAAGTAAAAGTAAAAAAAAGGAAAATGTGAAAAAACAGAAAATAATTTTAGAATGCTAAGGAAAAAAGAAAGTAGATAAATAAAAACGGAAGAGAAATGGAAAAATACAAATGGAAAAATGAAGATAGAAACAAAGGCGGACGTAAAATGTTAAAGGGAGATATCAGACAACCATGCTGGGCCGGCAAGCTCCGCAACAAGGATGGGCCTCGCTCCCATGAACGACGTTGCGGGCGTTGTATGTGAAACGCATCTGTATGCGCGGGGAACTCCTATTTTCCACCTTAAAAAAATCAATCATTTCAGTTCTGTACGCTCCACATTCATTAAAAACATTCCAAGAAATGCACATAAAATTAACAGATGTTTGTACAGACATCACCAGAATTCAGAAGTCTTGCAACCATGAAAAGATTGGCAAAGCAAAAGAAAATGATTTGTTAAGATATGAGGGTTTGTATGAAAACTCAACAGCATTTTACAAAGACTAGTGTCATAGTGTGCACCTGGCAGCGCTAACGTCAGAGAAAGCATCTGTGAAAGAGCAGTCTACATTTTCTTGTGAAGCAGCTGAACATCTCAAAGTGAAAGCTCCACCCTAAAATCTAAGAGCTAATTTTGCTTGGAAGTGCCCTTTGAAATTTATACTCCTGGAGACATGGAAAATCTTCTTATTATCAAAGGTGTTGATGCTCAAGATGACACAAGTTGTGGTCTGATTTCCCAATGACCCTGGGCCGTCCATGATGTTGCGGGTAGCTGCAACTTTGCATAGAGTGGCGCTGACAGTGAAATGGACAACCTGCAGGAGTTGAATCTTTTGTGTCAATATGCCGCAGCGAGCAAGCTGCCGTACTAAGCTTCAGCTTGAAACGCTGAAGCAACTGGTGGCGAGTTTACGAGATGTAGAGCTAGGATCAGTGCCCGGTGCCTTCAATTATGCTCTGAACTCACTTGTCCATCTACTTACTAATTAAGGCACAAGTTCGAATATGGTAGGGGCAGTTTGCAAAATGCTTTGTGGTACGCTATGCTCATGAACAGTGTTGCTGATGTGTGCTCAGAGATAGACAGGGATCATAAAAAAATTCAAGGAAAGTGCAAAAGGGAAATCTGCAGTAGCGCAGGTGCCCTCCGCGCATGCCTATCTCCACCATCCATTTCTCTCAAATCTAGATCTTTGACTTTTCCTGTGTGCCACTCTCTCTCATACATGCAGATGATCCAAAATTTTGTGAAATCTTTTTCAGAAAAGACAAAACTCTCTCTCCGCAAAAGAATTTTTCTCTCTCTCACGGACTGCATGGCCATCTCTAATACATGGTTGTCAGTTTACTGTAGAGAGGGTGCGCTCTGCGCACCTGCTCCAAAAAATCAATCTCAAGTGCAAAAAATACATGCAACAGTAATGTCCGAAATTGGAATGCCCGAGCAGAAGAATAGCGAAGTTGTAATCCCGAAGAACCGACCTATAATTAGATCCAAATCAACTAGGAATGGCAACGACACAACAGTGAAGCCGAAAAACAAACATATAAATAACCCACAGAAGCTGGTTTTGCAAATAGGGGGATGAAACAATCTGATCCAGAAGTAGGTCTGAAGGAAATAAACCAGTACAGTTTGTAGATAAAAGTAACTTCGATTCAGGGGAGTTCTAAAGGCAAACCGAATCTTGCAAGTACATACAAAAAGGTTTGATTCAGCTGCAGTTCAGAAATCAACAACCATGCAGCAAGTTCAGAGTTCAACAGCGCTAAGAAAGCACAACCAGTGAAGAATATAGATAGAAATTTTGAACTCCTACAGGATCCACCATATCCAATTCCGCATCAATAAGTTGCAATCAGAGAACAAATCAACCAAGAAGAGAGCAAACAAGAAGAAGAGAGATGCAGAAACTGAACGACGAGCATAAAGTGAACTCGAACACGATTTGGATTGAACAAAAATAATTGACATTTTTAAAAAGTGATGAACAGAAAAACCCAAGGCCCCATCCTTGATATAAAAAGCTTAATAATATAAAGAACAGTATGTTCAAGCATGAACTAAAGGGATTAATGGTATTTTTTTATAAAAAGCACATGAACAGAAAAAAACCCGATACACCATCCTGACGAGCATAAAGTGAACTCGAACACGATTTGGATTGAACAAAAATAATTGACATTTAAAAAAAGTGATGAACAGAAAAACCCAAGGCCCCATCCTTGATATAAAAAGCTTAATAATATAAAGAACGGTATATTCGGGCATGAACTAAAGGGATTAATGGTATTTTTTTAATAAAAAACACATGAACAGAAAAGACCCGATACACCATCCTTGATATAAGGGTGCAAATAATTTAGTGAACCGTATGTTTGAGAATGAATTAAAAAGGCAACTGTAAACATTAAAAAGTGCATTGACCGACTTAATAATTTAAGAAATCATAAAATGAAGGAGAACCATAAAATGAACGTGGACAAAACTTGGATTAACTAAATCCGGGTGAACAATTTTTAAAAGCTCGTGAACAGAAAAACCGTACACCCCATTGATGACGGTTACTACCAATGCTAAAAAGATCTTGATATGTTGGAACTCTAAGTGCAGAGTGTAGTATCAGCAGAGTATCTTTCCTACAAAGGGTGACTCGAGGGTTTATATCGAACTCTCAGAGAACTAGATAAAGAGTATTATCTTCTCTCTTCCTCTAGCAATTCTACAAGTAAACTAAAAGTCTTGTGTCCCCAACTCCACAGTGTGATTGTCAACCACAAGGTTTCGTGTAAATAAAAAAACATAAGTAAACATAAAACTAGTAAAACTAGATGAAATAAAGTAACTAAGTAAAAACTGTAAAAGGGTTGATTGTTTTTGGTGTTTTGAATGCAAATAAGAAAAGTAATTATTTTTGTATTTTCGGATTAAAATAGTGCTGCAAATAGAAAATAAGATAAAAGCAATATAAAGGTATTTCTTATGATAAAAAGTGGACCAGGATTCATGGGTTCACTTGACTATTCTCTCTTTTAAGTTGTATTGGATAAATAGTAATTAATCAATGAGATATGATGACGCAGAACAATAACATGAGTAAGATACACATTCATATGGGCATCACGTCCTAACACAGAGATGATGCAACACATCTCTCTTATACTCAACAAGAAAGGGAAAACTCCATGCAATCTTGAATTAAGAATCAACAGAGCATAGCCATAAGTACTTTGACACGATGTTCGAAAATCAAATATACTACCTTGACCAAACAAGATCATCACTTTTGTCACGTGGCGAATATAGCACATGCATTCACTTTATTCCCAGTGAGGTAGCAAAAGAAAAGGCAAAACCAAAATAGATCATGAATTTGTTGTCACTATTCAATCACTAAAACCATGCTACTACATCTAATACACACATCACCCACACACGCTCTTGCATAGATGTTGGATCAGAACAAATACTTAAGAACGGGGTACATAATATGCATCTATCAATACATCTTACACATAATACGAACAAATACTTAAGAACGGGGTACATAATATGCATCTATCAATACATCTTACACATAATACGATCAGATCTCATAGCACGAATAAGGATTCACCACATAAGTATTAGAAATATGGTCATAATCATGTGAGGCAGCCCATATAGCACTAAGAACTATGAACAACATGAGAAAAATAGATCAAGCTACTACCACAAACCCGTAGGCCAGAGGTGGACTACTCTCCCTTAATCATGGTGATGATGATGAAGACATTGGAGAAGGTGACGATCCCTCCGACCGTGATCCCGGCGGAGTTTCCCCCTCCAATCTTGTATGTTGCAGCCTCTGTTTTCGTGTTTCTATTTTTCTGCGGCTCTCTCCTCCCGAAAAAAGATATAGCACTAAAGTGATTTTTTGGTCAAAATACGTCGGTGGGAGAAAAGATCACGCGATTTGGATGATCGATGGCCCAAAGAGTGCAGGTGGCGCGCCCTAAATGTTTGGGCGTGCCACCTAGGCTCTTTTGGGCCTCAGGCCCTTCCAGGCGAGGTTCCAGTGCCCAGGGTGCTTTTACCGATGAAAAGCTGACGCTCCAGAAATTTTAGATCAATTTGATTCCGTATAGATCTCTGAAAGTGAAAAATACACAAAACATGGTTTTCCTGTTCTGCGGAGTTATAAACCAAATAAAGGGGATCATTGGTAAATCCCCATAAATCAATGTAAAACATGGTATTATCATCATATATATTGCAAATATGTGAGAATTAAATATGATAAATGACAAAGTTTTGCATGCGTCACACGTCCATAATATAAAATTAAAGCCAAATAATTGCCTGAACTGTATATTTGAGTGTAACCTAGGGCCAACAAATTGCCGGATCTCCCTTTCCCAACTGCGATTGAAGTACACGAGCCAATGCTCACGGTTGTCGTCGTCCCACATCGGCGAGGCCCACTGTGCCGCCGTGAGGTTCTTGCGGTGGGCGTTAACCTCACGCTACCACCACGCCAGGTTCGACTTCGGGAGCGGTCGGATGCCGATGCTACGGTCACTCATCTTCCAGCCCGACGGAAGCCGCACGTACATCTGGGAGAGGTACTGGTTTCTCGTACATAGCCCAAACCTCGTCGACAGCCAACCTGCGTTGCCTAAAGCCGTTCGCGGCCGCTCCTCCGTCACGCCTTTCCATCTTCATGCTCTAAGAGTGGCGGTGGTGTCTGGGGACCGGCTAGGGTTTGAGGCTATGAACGGCGAGTATTCTACGGGGCAACCTATGTAACGCTGGAGAGGAGGACGAGGCCATTGCGCCACATTTACTCCGGTCATCGCGTGGGAAACACACAACACCGTCGCGTGCGAAAGCCGAAGCGTCGATGATGGGTTGCATCGCTGCCACCAGACGAGGGAAACTACGCCGACATAACTAGCTAATAATTAAAGCTGACCGGTCAGTGTGTCAATGAAATGCTAGCCCCAAGCCGTCGGGTGCTTACGTGACACGCGGCGCAGCTTGTGTCCAACATGCTTATGCCGTGTCCTGTGGATCGGTGATGGTCTGAGAACGTTGAACATGAAATTGAGCCGCGCCAGACGCGAGACACGTCTGATTTTTATCCAAGGCCCCCCCATTTTCATTTGGCTGGCCGTTTGGGAAACTCGGCTAGAATGCTCTAACACTAGGAATTCTTTTCCTCCGAATACTGACCCCTCCTCCGCTATGGAAAAATTAAATTTTCTTTGTCGTTATAGCACCGGGCCGCTTAAACTCTGACATGTTGGAGGTAGTCATGCGGTGTCCTTGCCTGAGCCTTTCTGGTAGAAAGGCGCCCCCAGGCCTATACTTCAGGATGTAAGTGGCAGCGGTGCTTCACGATCCCGCATACGCTGCCCGCGAAATTTAGCCCAAATGGCGCAGTGGCCTACCACGAAATTTATCTGGCGTTTGTCGACAAAACCACAAAGCCCACGATTTCCAAGAGATGGGTTTTAACTCTTATCAAAGTTGGAGGTGACTCTGAGGAGTAAAGAGCTACAGGATATGAAGGATAAGTCGGTGAGAAAGATACATGATAGGAGGAAGAAGTCAAAGATGGTCAGAGCATAAGTGACTATTGACAATATGTTTTAGTTCCTCTTATGTTTTATATATGTGTGTTGCCATGTGAATTATGGCTTCTCTATCTAGATTGTCGTCGTGGTGAACAGACAGATGCCATAGGATGGCTTGAGTTGGGGCCGAATGTGTGCTAGAGGATTCGGGGGAGGGTTTTGGTAAGATGGTAAGAAATTCCGGATGAGATTCTCAAGAACAAGGCCTTGGCCAGAGGAGGAAGAAGAAGACTAGAGCTATTTCCTCCTCAGATCTTTCTATTTCTTGCTCAAACAAGGTTATAGGTTTTTTCTCTTCTATCCAACGTGCGCGTAATGGGGGTGCCCCCTCTCCTTATATAGGGGAGAGGGTGGCTTACAGGGGAAGAAACCCTAGGAAACTCTAATGGCATCTTTGACTGGACAAACTACTTTATAAAGCTTCTTTAGCTACAGGTGACGCCGGTATCTCTTTAATCAGGGGTGCTGACGTCCTCCGATACCTTTTGCGTCATCCTTCCCCTTTAGCGTCACGGCTTCGATTAAAGCTGAGTTGCTTCGCTCATCTTTGTCCTCTAGCTCTGGAGAGCATCTTTGACCAGTCTTGCCGACGTGCTACAGTGCAAGTTGTGCCGGTACTCCGGTAGCTTCTTAACCTGTTCCGGTATACCCCTCTTGGAGTAATCCGGAACATTATCATCCGGAATAATCTTTAAACCGGTACTTTGATGGCCCAAACCATCCGGTTTGGCATGCCTTTGGCATACTGATACGTCTCCGACGTATCGATAATTTCTTATGTTCCATGCCACATTATTGATGTTATCTACATGTTTTATGCACACTTTATGTCATATTCGTGCATTTTCTGGAACTAACCTATTAACAAGATGCCGAAGTGCCAGTTCCTGTTTTCTGCTGTTTTTGGTTTCAGAAATCCTAGTAACGAAATATTCTCGGAATCGGACGAAATCAACGCCAAAGATCTTAGAATCCCCGGAAGCATCCAGAACACACGAGAGGGACCAGAGGGGGGGGCACAGGCCCACCACACCATACCCTGGCGCGGCCTAGGGGGGGCCCGCGCCCCCCTATGGTTTGGCCAGCCCTTCAGCCCTCCTGCGCCGCCTCTTCGCCTATATAAAGCCCCTGGATCGAAAACCCTGATGCGATGGACGAAAACCACAGAAACCTTCCAGAGCCGCCGCCATCGCGAGGCCAAGATCTGGGGGACAGGAGTCTCTGTTCCGGCACGCTGCCGGAACGGGGAAGTGCCCCCGGAAGGCTTCTCCATCGACACCGCTGCCATCTCCACCGCCATCTTCATCACCGCTGCTGCTCCCATGAGGAGGGAGTAGTTCTCCATCGAGGCTCGGGGCTGTACCGGTAGCTATGTGGTTAATCTCTCCTATGTACTTCAATACAATGATCTCATGAGCTGCTTTACATGATTGAGATTCATATGAGTTTGTATCACAATTTATCTATGTGCTACTCTAGCAAAGTTATTAAAGTAGTTCTATTCCTCCTGCACGTGTGTAAAGGTGACTGATGTGTGCACTTAGTGTTAGTACTTGGTTTATGCTATGATCATGATCTCTTATAGATTGCGAAGTTAACTATTGCTATGATAATATTGATGTGATCTATTCCTCCTACATATGCATGAAGGTGACAGTGTGCATGCTATGCTAGTACTTGGTTTAGTCTTTTGATCTATCTTACACTAAAGGTTACTAAAATATGAGCATTATTGTGGAGCTTGTTAACTCCGGCATTGAGGGTTCGTGTAATCCTACGCAATGTGTTCATCATCCAACAAAAGTGTAGAGTATGCATTTATCTATTCTGTTATGTGATCAATGTTGAGAGTGTCCACTAGTGAAAGTGTAATCCCTAGGCCTTGTTCCTAAATATCGCTACTTATCGCTGCTTGTTTCTTGTTTCTTGTGTTACCTCTGCTGCTGCAATACTACCACCATCAACTACACGCCAGCAAGCTATTTTCTGGCACCGTTGCTACTGCTACTATTTATTCATACCACCTGTATTTCACTATCTCTTCGCCGAACTAGTGCACCTATTAGGTGTGTTGGGGACACAAGAGACTTCTTGCTTTGTGGTTGCAGGGTTGCATGAGAGGGATATCTTTGACCTCTTCCTCCCTGAGTTCGATAAACCTTGGGTGATCCACTTAAGGGAAACTTGCTGCTGTTCTACAAACCTCTGCTCTTGGAGGCCCAACACTGTCTACAGGAAAGGAGGGGGAACGTAGACATCAAGCACTTTTCTGGCGCCGTTGAAGTGAGGAAAGGTAAAAGGCACTCATACTCCGGTTCCAGGTAAAGTACTTTTCTGGCGCCATTGTGTTTGTGCTCGAAGCTATTTCCTTTAGATCCTGCAATTGCATCTTTTTGTTTCTTGTTTACACTAGTAAGGCATAATGGACAACATCTGTGAGCTTTTTATTCTATTTCCTGAGTCAAGACATGAATGGTTTAATGCGAAAATTAAAAAACCCATGGAATCTTATTTGCATGCTAGTAGCAATGATATTAGTATGAACGCTTTGAACACCATTGTTGCTAATGATATGGAAAATTCTAAGCTTGGGGAAGCTGGCTTTGATGAGCATGATATTTTTAGTCCCCCAAGCATTGAGGAGAAAATTTTCTTTGATGATACTTTGCCTCCTATTTATGATGATTATAATGATAGTGGTCTTTTGGTGCCACCTACTATGGAGAGTAAATTTTGTTGTGATTATACTATGCCTCCTACACTTGATGAGAATAATAATGATAGCTACTTTGTTGAATTTGCTCCCACTACAACTAATAAAATTGACTATGCTTATGTTGGGAGTAGTAATTATTTTATGCATGAGACTCATGATAAGAATGCTTTATGTGATAGCTATATTGTTGAGTTTGCTCATGATGCTACTGAAAGTTATTATGAGAGAGGAAAATATGGTTGTAGAAATTTTCATGTTACTAAAACACCTCTCTATGTGCTGAAATTTTTGAAGCTACACTTGTTTTATCTTCCTATGCTTGTTACTTTGCTCTTCATGAACTTGTTTATTTACAAGATTCCTTTGCATAGGAAGCATGTTAGACTTAAATGTGTTTTGAATTTGCCTCTTGATGCTCTCTTTTGCTTCAAATACTATTTCTTATGAGTGCATCATTAAAACTGCTGAGCCCATCTTAATGGCTATAAAGAAAGAACTTCTTGGGAGATAACCCATGTGTTATTTTGCTACAGTACTTTGTTTTATATTTGTGTCTTGGAAGTTGTTTACTACTGTAGCAACCTCTCCTTATCTTAGTTTTGTGTTTTGTTGTGCCAAGTAAAGCCGTTGATAGAAAAGTAAGTACTAGATTTGGATTACTGCGCAGTTCCAGATTTCTTTGCTGTCACGAATCTGGGTCCACCTCCCTGTAGGTAGCTCAGAAAATTAAGCCAATTTACGTGCATGATCCTCAGATATGTACGCAACTTTCATTCAATTTGAGTATTTTCATTTGAGAAGTCTGGTGCCATTTTAAAATTCGTCAATACGAACTGTTCTGTTTTGACAGATTCTGCCTTTTATTTCGCATTGCCTCTTTTGCTATGTTGGATGAATTTCTTTGATCCACTAATGTCCAGTAGCATTATGCAATGTCCAGAAGTGTTAAGAATGATTGTGTCACCTCTGAATATGTTAATTTTTATTGTGCAATAACCCTCTAATAAGTTGTTTCGAGTTTGGTGTGAAGGAAGTTTTCAAGGATCAAGAGAGGAGTATGATGCAACATGATCAAGGAGAGTGAAAGCTCTAAGCTTGGGGATGCCCCGGTGGTTCACCCCTGCATATATCAAGAAGACTCAAGCGTCTAAGCTTGGGGATGCCCAAGGCATCCCCTTCTTCATCGACAACATTATCAGGTTCCTCCCCTGAAACTATATTTTTATTCCATCACATCTTATGTGCTTTTTCTTGGAGCGTCGGTTTATTTTTGTTTTTTGTTTTGTTTGAATAAAATGGATCCTAGCATTCACTTTATGGGAGAGAGACACGCTCCGCTGTAGCATATGGACAAGTATGTCCTTGGTTTCTACTCATAGTATTCATGGCGAAGTTTCTTCTTCGTTAAATTGTTATATGGTTGGAGTTGGAAAATGATACATGTAGTAATTGCTATAAATGTTTTGGGTAATGTGATACTTGGCAATTGTTGTGCTCATGTTTAAGCTCTTGCATCATATGCTTTGCACCCATTAATGAAGAAATACATAGAGCATGCTAAAATTTGGTTTGCATATTTGGTTTCTCTAAGGTCTAGATAATTTCTAGTATTGAGTTTGAACAACAAGGAAGACGGTGTAGAGTCTTATAATGTTTTCAATATGTCTTTTATGTGAGTTTTGCTGCACCGGTTCATCCTTGTGTTTGTTTCAAATAAACCTTGCTAGCCTAAACCTTGTATCGAGAGGGAATACTTCTCATGCATCCAAAATACTTGAGCCAACCACTATGCCATTTGTGTCCACCATACCTACCTACTACATGGTATTTTCCGCCATTCCAAAGTAAATTGCTTGAGTGCTACCTTTAAAATTCCATCATTCACCTTTGCAATATATAGCTCATGGGACAAATAGCTTAAAAACTATTGTGGTATTGAATATGTACTTATGCACTTTATCTCTTATTAAGTTGCTCGTTGTGCGATAACCATGTTCACTGGGGACGCCATCAATTATTCATTGTTGAATTTCATGTGAGTTGCTATGCATGTCCGTCTTGTCTGAAGTAAGAGAGATCTACCACCCTATGGTTAAGCATGCATATTGTTAGAGAAGAACATTGGGCCGCTAACTAAAGCCATGATCCATGGTGGAAGTTTGATTTTGGACATATATCCTCAATCTCATATGAGAAAATTATTAATTGTTGTTACATGCTTATGCATAAAAGAGGAGTCCATTATCTGTTGTCTATGTTGTCCCGGTATGGATGTCTAAGTTGAGAATAATCAATAGCGAGAAATCCAATGCGAGCTTTCTCCTTAGACCTTTGTACAGGCGGCATAGAGGTACCCCTTTGTGACACTTGGTTAAAACAATGCATTGTGATGACCCGGTAGTCCAAGCTAATTAGGACAAGGTGCGGGCACTATTAGTACGCTATGCATGAGGCTTGCAACTTGTAAGATATAATTTACATGATGCATATGCTTTATTACTACCGTTGACAAAATTGTTTCATGTTTTCAAAATAAAAGCTCTAGCACAAATATAGCAATCGATGCTTTCCTCTTTGAAGGACCATTCTTTTACTTTTATTGTTGAGTCAGTTCACCTATCTTTCTCCACCTCAAGAAGCAAACATTTGTGTGAACTGTGCATTGATTCTTATATACTTGCTTATTGCATTTGTTATATTGCTTTGCATTGACAACTATCCATGAGATATACATGTTACAAGTTGAAAGCAACCGCTGAAACTTAATCTTCCATTGTGTTGCTTCAATGTCTCTGCTATGAATTTATTGCTTTATGAGTAACTCTTATGCAAGACTTATTGATGCTTGTCTCGAAAGTACTATTCATGAAAAGTCTTTGCTATATGATTCAATTGTTTACTCATTGCATTTACATTGTTTTGATCGCTGCATTCACTACATATGCTTTACAAATAGTATGATCAAGATTATGATGGCATGTCACTCCAGAAATTATCTGTGTTATCGTTTTACCTGCTCGGGACGAGCAGAACTAAGCTTGGGGATGCTGATACGTCTCCGACGTATCGATAATTTCTTATGTTCCATGCCACATTATTGATGTTATCTACATGTTTTATGCACACTTTATGTCATATTCGTGCATTTTCTGGAACTAACCTATTAACAAGATGTCGAAGTGCCAGTTCCTGTTTTCTGCTGTTTTTGGTTTCAGAAATCCTAGTAACGAAATATTCTCGGAATCGGACGAAATCAACGCCAAAGATCTTAGAATCCCCGGAAGCATCCAGAACACGCTAGGGACCAGAGGGGGGGCACAGGCCCACCACACCATACCCTGGCGCGGCCTAGGGGGGGCCCGCGCCCCCCTATGGTTTGGCCAGCCCTTTAGCCCTCCTGCGCCGCCTCTTCGCCTATATAAAGCCCCTGGATCGAAAACCCTGATGCGATGGACGAAAACCACAGAAACCTTCCAGAGCCGCCGCCATCGCGAGGCCAAGATCTGGGGGACAGGAGTCTCTGTTCCGGCACGCTGCCGGAACGGGGAAGTGCCCCCGGAAGGCTTCTCCATCGACACCGCTGCCATCTCCACCGCCATCTTCATCACCGCTGCTGCTCCCATGAGGAGGGAGTAGTTCTCCATCGAGGCTCGGGGCTGTACCGGTAGCTATGTGGTTAATCTCTCCTATGTACTTCAATACAATGATCTCATGAGCTGCTTTACATGATTGAGATTCATATGAGTTTGTATCACAATTTATCTATGTGCTACTCTAGCAAAGTTATTAAAGTAGTTCTATTCCTCCTGCACGTGTGTAAAGGTGACAGTGTGTGCACCGTGTTAGTACTTGGTTTATGCTATGATCATGATCTCTTATAGATTGCGAAGTTAACTATTGCTATGATAATATTGATGTGATCTATTCCTCCTACATATGCATGAAGGTGACAGTGTGCATGCTATGCTAGTACTTGGTTTAGTCTTTTGATCTATCTTACACTAAAGGTT
Source organism: Lolium perenne (assembly GCF_019359855.2). Classification (NCBI taxonomy): domain Eukaryota; kingdom Viridiplantae; phylum Streptophyta; class Magnoliopsida; order Poales; family Poaceae; genus Lolium; species Lolium perenne. The sequence goes on from NC_067246.2 coordinate 306,258,551, forward strand.
ACTAAAATATGAGCATTATTGTGGAGCTTGTTAACTCCGGCATTGAGGGTTCGTGTAATCCTACGCAATGTGTTCATCATCCAACAAAAGTGTAGAGTATGCATTTATCTATTCTGTTATGTGATCAATGTTGAGAGTGTCCACTAGTGAAAGTGTAATCCCTAGGCCTTGTTCCTAAATACTGCTATCGCTGCTTGTTTACTGTTTTACTGTGTTACTACTGCTGCAATACTACCACCATCAACTACACGCCAGCAAGCTATTTTCTGGCACCGTTGCTACTGCTACTATTTATTCATACCACCTGTATTTCACTATCTCTTCGCCGAACTAGTGCACCTATTAGGTGTGTTGGGGACACAAGAGACTTCTTGCTTTGTGGTTGCAGGGTTGCATGAGAGGGATATCTTTGACCTCTTCCTCCCTGAGTTCGATAAACCTTGGGTGATCCACTTAAGGGAAACTTGCTGCTGTTCTACAAACCTCTGCTCTTGGAGGCCCAACACTGTCTACAGGAAAGGAGGGGGAACGTAGACATCACATACCGGGGGTCATCCCCCCAACATTAGTCCCCGAAGCTGGTATAGTCCGGTGGATCCTATCCAATGGACCATGCTCGGTTCTCTTTTCTCAAAGTACCGGTTTAACCCTTTCGGAATCCGGATCAAGTTCTTCGGCATCTCTGCCGAACTTCTGTCTTTGTACCGATTTTCTCCGGTATCCTTGTCATTAAATCTCTCCTCGACGAGGTCGAGAATATCTTGGGCACTGTGCCTGTCAGTGACATGCGCACTGTGTCTGGCGCGCGACAGTGTCAGGGGTCACTTCCCTTCGTCTTCTGCGCCCGCATTTATGGCGCCGCACCGGATCCGCGCCGCCGCTTCAGATCCGTGTGGCCTCCATGTGGCTTTCTGCTTTGCGCACGTGTACCTTCGCGCCACGTGGCAGCCCAAAAGCCGACCGCCGCGGCCCAACGGTTGCTGGCCCACGACCCACTCCCCCTATTTAAGGGGGGAGCGGTTCTTTCTCCTCCTTTTCTCCGCACTCGCCATTCCTCACGTGCTCTGAGCCTCTGCCCGCTGCGCGCCTGCCGCCACCGTTCGCCGCCAGAGCTCCTTGCTCCGACGAACTTCGCAGCAACAACACCGAACTCCGCCGCGCAGTCGTTCTTCGCAGCTCACTCGCTCTCGCTGCATTGGGCGCCCTTCTGCGACCGCTGCCCTTCGCCACCGTTCATCTCCACCGCCTACGACCTCGCTGCTTCTCCGGCGACCATCATCCTCGACGCCTTCCGCCGCTCAAGGTTGGCCTCAGAACCTTAATGCCTCTCTCCTCTCTTCTCTTTTTCGCGTTCCCGTCCTTTGTCCGGTTGGGGATTTACCTTCCCTCTTTCTTTTGCTTTTTCTCTTACTCGTAGATCTTCGCGCAAGGCTATAATTTGGGAAACTTGTTTGTGAGTAGATTCTGGAACTTTTATCGAAATGTCCACCGAATCTTATCTTTCCGAGTCAGCCTCCAGCAGCCGTCACAGCGAGGCTTCCGGCGGGTTCGAGGCAGAACCTGACCGGATGGAAACCTCTTCCTCTGCTTCAGAGGCCAGAGCTGGAAGGAGACGGGAGGCTAGCAGCTCCGGCCAAGCTTCCGATGCAAATTTAGCGAAGATCACCCGCGGAGCCTGGAAGGGTTCTGATGTGAAGCAGCCTGAAATTGACTGGTTATACAATTCCCGCAGGATACCGGCAGAGGTGTCCTGCCGGCTTGCGGGCGACGAGGTGGAACCGGCGCCCGAACCCGGAGAATATGTGGTTTTTTCTGCTCACTTTGAGCGCGGTTTCGGCCTTCCGGCTTCTGATTTCTTCCGCGAATTTCTTGACTTCTACAAACTCCAACCCCATCATCTTCCCGGCAATGCCATTTTTTTATCTTTCTTGCTTTGTCTCTTTCATGGAGGCCTATGTTGGCCTCCTTCCCACCAAGGAAGCTTTTGCTTGCTTCTTCAGCCTTCGGATCAACTCGGTCCAAGGCAAGGATATCCCCAACCCTAAACCTCCAGTGCAGTGCGGATCTTGCATTATCAGCAAGCGCCAGGGGAGTCCCTTTTTTAAGCTTTTGGGTCTGGAGTCATGCCGGTCATGGCAACAGGCCTTTTTCTACGTGAAGAACACCGGCGACCCGACCTCATCAACTTACCGGCATACCTGCCTGGTCCGCCTTCAAGGACCAACTGGACGTTCAATCCTGGTAACAATCATATTGAAACCAACCGGATTGTTCGCTTCATGGAGCAGCTTAAGAGGGATACGGACATTTGTTCCGATGACCTTATCCGCGTGTTCATTTCACGCCGGGTGCTCCCCCTCCAGCGCCGGGTCCATAAGATGAGCCAGATGTGCGGCCCCCTCGATCCTACCAAGATGACCAGCTGCTATCTAAGCAAAGAGGACGTAGTCCTCAAGGCTAGGCAAATTAGCCAAACCGACATGCCGATGGACTGGGAATGGGGCTTGCTTCCTCTCAGCTCCTCGAATCCTCCAACTGCTGACGTAAGAATTTTAGCCATCCGGATTGTTTTTCCGGTAGCTTCTGATGTTCTAGCTAACTGTCTTTCTTTTTCCAGGCCCGCACGCGCTTTCCCCGGATCGAGGCGGAGAAACTAGCTCCTTATCAGAAGCGGGTAGCGGACGAGGAGGACCCGGATCTTTTCGTCGGGAACAAGCACAAGATGGGCAGGACCCACACTTCGCGCACCGGTAACTTTTCAGCCGCAGCTTCCGGTTCCGACGATGATGTTACTGTTCTCGAGGTATTCCATTCTTTCGCTTTCTCATACACTGTTTTTCTGTAGATCTCCCCTCAGCCAGAGCCAACCCACAGGTTGTGGAGAGCGCCACCCCGCTTCGGGCAGAGGCCGGGGAAGAGTTTCTTGAGAAACTCGCCTCCGAAGGCCGCAAGAATAAGGCGCCCACAACCGAGGCCGGTTCTAGCCATGCTCCTCCTGCCAAGCGCTCCCGGAAGGAAGTTGTCGATGGGAAAGAGGTTACCGCCAAGCACTACCGGAAACGGCAGATGCCGGTTGCCTTCGGGTAAGCTTTCATTTTCCTTTCCTTTTCGCTTTGCGGTTCTTTTTCCGGTTGCTCTTTCTCAACATCGTTTTTCTTTTATCCTCTCAGGCCTGCTCTCAAGATTACCAAGAGCGCCTCTGGCATGAGGCCCGAAAGCTCTGAGGATGCCCCCAGGGCCTCACCTCCTCCTCAACCAAGTCCGGTACCATCTGGTGCCGGCAAACCTTCTGCCTCCCCTCTGGGGGGCAACACAAGTACGGGCCGCGCGGCCCCCAAACCTTCACACCACCGCGCGGAGGAGGACCTTGTCTCCCCTCCAAAGACCCAAGACACCGGCGCCAGCAACACCGGCGCCGGCACCGAAGATGCCGGGCAGGCGGAACCTCTGGTTCCTCCTGTCCCGAAAAAGAAGAAGAAGAATCCTGCTTCCTCCCCCTCCAAGACCGTGCCGGATCCTTCCACGCCGGCAAGCTCTGCCTCAGCAAAGGAAGCTCCTGGAGCTCCTGCGCCATCCAAGGCTCCAACGCCTCCACCGGCCACTCCTACCGGCGGACCCGCTCCTGCTCCTTCCTTGCTGGTGCTGCATACCAGCCGCGCCGCCGTCGTGGCCGGAGAAACAGTCTCAGCTCAGCTGGGCCGGATCACCGAGCTCACGCGCGGAGGGGTGGAATTGGGGCATCTTGCTGATTACGCTAACAAGTGGAATCAAGCGGATCTGTCCCCCGCGACCCGCGGCCTGGGGAAGGACAAGTTGTCGGTTGCTGACCCTGCCGGCCCCCGAAGCACAGTCCAGCATTTTGGCCGGTTGCGGCGCGCTGTCAAGGAATTTGACATCCCGTGGCACGACGCCCACAACAATATGGTGGTAAGCTGTACAAACTCGATCTCTTGTACATCCTTGCCGGTTTTTACTCTTTCCAGATTATATATCTTCCCAGTCCCCGAGTTTCGGGTTGAGAACGCAGTTCTCAGCGCGAAACTTTGTTAGAAACACAAAAAACCGGCATAGCCAGTCCCCGAGTTTCGGGTTGAGAGCGCAGCACTTAGCGCGAAACTTTCTTTTAACAACACAAAAAACCGACATAGCCAGTCCCCGAGTTTCGGGTTGAGAGCGCAGCATTTAGCGCGAAACTTTCTTTTAATGCCAGCATCTTCTTACCGGAATCTTTTTATTTTGAACAGAGCACGCTGGACGCCCGGAAGCAGCTCTTTGAGGAGCTGCTGTGGGAGCACCGGGAGCTTTCGGAAGCCCACAGCAAATGCCAAGGTTAGCTTCTTGTCTCCGGCTTCTTTTTACCGTTTGCCTCTTCCTTTAGGTACTTATAAAATTTTCTACACTTCAGCTGTCCCGGAAGCCACCGTCGAGGCCCTCTCCTCTCAGGTTGCCGCGCTTCAAGGTACCACTTGTTTTCCGGTTGACTTGTGTCTTTCCATTTTACCGGAGTCATTTTTCCGTTAACATTTTCCTTCCGGCCTGCAGCTGACAAGGAGCACAAGCAAGCTCTGGATGTTCAGAGGACCAACTTCTTTGAGCTGAAGGAACAGCTCATGGCGGCTGAATTCCGACATTCCCGGGAGCTGAAGGAGGTCCGGGCGGCAGCGGAGGCCAAGCTGAACGAATCTCTGGAGGAGTACACGAACTCCACCGCGGTGCTGCGGGCGGAGCTGGAGGAGCATATCAAGGCGCGGCAAACTGTAGACAACCAGCTGATACGTCTCCGACGTATCGATAATTTCTTATGTTCCATGCCACATTATTGATGTTATCTACATGTTTTATGCACACTTTATGTCATATTCGTGCATTTTCTGGAACTAACCTATTAACAAGATGCCGAAGTGCCAGTTCCTGTTTTCTGCTATTTTTGGTTTCAGAAATCCTAGTAACGAAATATTCTCGGAATCGGACGAAATCAACGCCCAGGTTCCTATTTTTCCCGGAACCATCCAGAACACCCGAGAGCCGCCAGAGGGGAGCCCTGGGGGCCCCACACCACACCCTGGCGCGGCCAGAGGGGGGGCCGCGCCGCCCTATGGTGTGGGCCCCCCAGAAGCCCTCCTGCGCCGCCTCTTCGCCTATATAAAGCCCATGGATCGAAAACCCTGATACGATTGACGAAACCCACAGAAACCTTCCAGAGCCGCCGCCATCGCGAAGCCAAGATCTGGGGGACAGGAGTCTCTGTTCCGGCACGCTGCCGGAACGGGGAAGTGCCCCCGGAAGGCTTCTCCATCGACACCGCTGCCATCTCCACCGCCATCTTCATCACCGCTGCTGCTCCCATGATGAGGAGGGAGTAATCCACCCCTGAGGCTGAGGGCTTCGCTGTAGCTATGTGGTTCATCTCTCTCCCATGTACCTCAATACAATAATCTCATGAGCTGCTTTACATGATTGAGATTCACATGAGTTTGTATCACAATTTATCCATGTGCTACTCTAGCAAAGTTATTAAAGTAGTTTTATTCCTCCTGCACGTGTGTAAAGGTGACAGTGTGTGCACCATGTTAGTACTTGGTTTATGCTATGATCATGATCTCTTGTAGATTGCAAAGTTAACTATTGCTATGATAATATTGATGTGATCTATTCCTCCTACATATGCATGAAGGTGACAGTGTGCATGCTATGTTAGTACTTGGTTTAATCTGTTGATCTATCTTACACTATAAGGTTACTTAAATATGAACAAATTGTGGAGCTTGTTAACTCCGGCATTGAGGGTTCGTGTAATCCTACGCAATGCGTTCATCATCCAACAAAAGTGTAGAGTATGCATTTATCTATTATGTTATGTGATCAATGTTGAGAGTGTCCACTAGTGAAAGTCTAATCCCTAGGCCTTGTTCCTAAATACTGCTATCGCTGCTTGTTTCTTGTTTCTTTGCGTTACTACTGCTGCAATACTACCACCATCAACTACACGCCACAAGCTATTTTCTCGGCACCGTTGCTACTGCTCATACTTATTTATACCACCTGTATTTCACTATCTCTTCGCCGAACTAGTGCACCTATTAGGTGTGTTGGGGACACAAGAGACTTCTTGCTTTGTGGTTGCAGGGTTGCATGAGAGGGATATCTTTGACCTCTTCCTCCCTGAGTTCGATAAACCTTGGGTATCCACTTAAGGGAAAACTTGCTGCTGTTCTACAAACCTCTGCTCTTGGAGGCCCAACACTGTCTACAGGAAAGGAGGGGGAAAGTAGACATCAAGCTATTTTCTGGCGCCGTTGCCGGGGAGGAAAGGTAAAAGGCACTCATACTCCGGTTCCAGGTAAAGTACTTTTCTGGCGCCATTGTGTTTGTGCTCGAAGCTATTTCCTTTAGATCCTGCAATTGCATCTTTTTGTTTCTTGTTTACACTAGTAAGGAATAATGGACAACATCTGTGAGCTTTTTATTCTATTTCCTGAGTCAAGACATGAATGGTTTAATGCGAAAATTAAAAAACCCATGGAATCTTATTTGCATGCTAGTAGCAATGATATTAGTATGAACGCTTTGAACACCATTGTTGCTAATGATATGGAAAATTCTAAGCTTGGGGAAGCTGGCTTTGATGAGCATGATATTTTTAGTCCCCCAAGCATTGAGGAGAAAATTTTCTTTGATGATACTTTGCCTCCTATTTATGATGATTATAATGATAGTGGTCTTTTGGTGCCACCTACTATGGAGAGTAAATTTTGTTGTGATTATACTATGCCTCCTACACTTGATGAGAATAATAATGATAGCTACTTTGTTGAATTTGCTCCCACTACAACTAATAAAATTGATTATGCCTATGTGGAGAGTAATAATTTTATGCATGAGACTCATGATAAGAATGCTTTATGTGATAGTTATATTGTTGAGTTTGCTAATGTTGCTACTGAAAGTTATTATGAGAGAGGAAAATATGGTTGTAGAAATTTTCATGTTACTAAAATACCTCTCTATGTGCTGAAATTTTTGAAGTTACACTTGTTTTATCTTCCTATGCTTGTTACTTTGCTCCTCATGAACTTGTTTATTTACAAGATTCCTATGCATAGGAAGCATGTTAGACTCAAATGTGTTTTGTATTTGCCTCTTGATGCTCTCTTTTGCTTCAAATACTATTTCTTGCGAGTGCATCATTAAAACTGCTGAGCCCATCTTAATGGCTATAAAGAAAAGAACTTCTTGGGAGATAACCCATGTGTTATTTTGCTACAGTACTTTGTTTTTATTTTGTGTCTTGGAAGTTGTTTACTACTGTAGCAACCTCTCTTTATCTTAGTTTTGTGTTTTGTTGTGCCAAGTAAAGTCTTTGATAGAAAAGTTCATACTAGATTTGGATTACTGCGCAGTTTCAGATTTCTTTGCTGTCACGAATCTGGGTCTACCTCCCTGTAGGTAGCTCAGAAAATTAAGCCAATTTACGTGCATGATCCTCAGATATGTACACAACTTTCATTCAATTTGAGCATTTTCATTTGAGCAAGTCTGGTGCCATTTTAAAATTCGTCAATACGAACTGTTCTGTTTTGACAGATTCTGCCTTTTATTTCGCATTGCCTCTTTCGCTATGTTGGATGAATTTCTTTGATCCACTAATGTCCAGTAGCATTATGCAATGTCCAGAAGTGTTAAGAATGATTGTGTCACCTCTGAATATGTCAATTTATATTGTGCACTAACCCTCTAATGAGTTGTTTCGAGTTTGGTGTGGAGGAAGTTTTCAAGGATCAAGAGAGGAGTATGATGCAACAAGATCAAGGAGAGTGAAAGCTCTAAGCTTGGGGATGCACCCGGTGGTTCACCCCTGCATATATCAAGAAGACTCAAGCGTCTAAGCTTGGGGATGCCCAAGGCATCCCCTTCTTCATCGACAACATTATCAGGTTCCTCCCCTGAAACTATATTTTTATTCGGTCACATCTTATGTGCTTTACTTGGAGCGTCGGTTTGTTTTTGTTTTTGTTTGTGTTTGAATAAATTTGATTACATCATGCTTGTGTGGGAGAGAGACACGCTCCGCTGGTTCGTATGAACACATGTGTTCTTAGCTCATAATATACATGGCGAAGTTTTCTTCTTCGTTAAATTGTTATATGGTTGGATTTGGAAAATGATACATGTAGTAAATTGCTATAATGTCTTGGGTAATGTGATACTTGGCAATTGTTGTGCTCATGATTAAGCTCTTGCATCATATACTTTGCACCCATTAATGAAGAAATACATAGAGCATGCTAAAATTTGGTTTGCATATTTGGTCTCTCTAAGGTCTAGATAATTTCTAGTATTGAGTTTGAACAACAAGGAAGACGGTGTAGAGTCTTATAATGTTTACAATATGTCATTTATGTGAGTTTTGCTGCACCGGTTCATCCTTGTGTTTGTTTCAAATAAGCCTTGCTAGCCTAAACCTTGTATCGAGAGGGAATACTTCTCATGCATCCAAAATACTTGAGCCAACCACTATGCCATTTGTGTCCACCATACCTACCTACTACATGGTATTTCCCGCCATTCCAAAGTAAATTGCTTGAGTGCTACCTTTAAAATTCCATCATTCACCTTTGCAATATATAGCTCATGGGACAAATAGCTTAAAAACTATTGTGGTATTGAATATGTAATTATGCACTTTATCTCTTATTAAGTTGCTTGTTGTGCGATAACCATGTTCACTGGGGACGCCATCAACTACTCTTTGTTGAATTTCATGTGAGTTGCTATGCATGTTCGTCTTGTCTGAAGTAAGAGAGATCTACCACCTTATGGTTAAGCATGCATATTGTTAGAGAAGAACATTGGGCCGCTAACTAAAGCCATGATCCATGGTGGAAGTTTCAGTTTTGGACAAATATCCTCAATCTCATATGAGAAAATTATTAATTGTTGTTACATGCTTATGCATAAAAGAGGAGTCCATTATCTGTTGTCTATGTTGTCCCGGTATGGATGTCTAAGTTGAGAATAATCAATAGCGAGAAATCCAATGCGAGCTTTCTCCTTAGACCTTTGTACAGGCGGCATAGAAGTACCCCTTTGTGACACTTGGTTAAAACATGTGCATTGTGATGATCCGGTAGTCCAAGCTAATTAGGACAAGGTGCGGGCACTATTAGTACACTATGCATGAGGCTTGCAACTTATAAGATATAATTTACATGATGCATATGCTTTATTACTACCGTTGACAAAATTGTTTCATGTTTTCAAAATCAAAGCTCTAGCACAAATATAGCAATCGATGCTTTTCCTCTATGGAGGACCATTCTTCTACTTTTCAATGTTGAGTCAGTTCACCTATTTCTCTCCACCTCAAGAAGCAAACACTTGTGTGAACTGTGCATTGATTCCTACATACTTGCTTATTGCACGTATTATGTTACTCTATGTTGACAATATCCATGAGATATACATGTTACAAGTTGAAAGCAACCGCTGAAACTTAATCTTCTTTTGTGTTGCTTCAATGCCTTTACTATGAATTATTGCTTTATGAGTTAACTCTTATGCAAGACTTAATTGATGCTTGTCTTGAAGTACTATTCATGAAAAGTCTTTGCTTTATGATTCAGTTGTTTACTCATGTCATTTACCATTGTTTTGATCGCTGCATTCACTACATATGCTTTACAAATAGTATGATCAAGATTATGATGGCATGTCACTCCAGAAATTATCTGTGTTATCGTTTTACCTGCTCGGGACGAGCAGAACTAAGCTTGGGGATGCTGATACGTCTCCGACGTATCGATAATTTCTTATGTTCCATGCCACATTATTGATGTTATCTACATGTTTTATGCACACTTTATGTCATATTCGTGCATTTTCTGGAACTAACCTATTAACAAGATGCCGAAGTGCAGTTCTGTTTTTCTGCTGTTTTTGGTTTCAGAAATCCTAGTAACGAAATATTCTCGGAATCGGACGAAATCAACGCCCAGGTTCCTATTTTTCCCGGAACCATCCAGAACACCCGAGAGCCGCCAGAGGGGAGCCCTGGGGGCCCCACACCACACCCTGGCGCGGCCAGAGGGGGGGCCGCGCCGCCCTATGGTGTGGGCCCCCCAGAAGCCCTCCTGCGCCGCCTCTTCGCCTATATAAAGCCCCTGGATCGAAAACCCTGATACGATTGACGAAACCCACAGAAACCTTCCAGAGCCGCCGCCATCGCGAAGCCAAGATCTGGGGGACAGGAGTCTCTGTTCCGGCACGCTGCCGGAACGGGGAAGTGCCCCCGGAAGGCTTCTCCATCGACACCGCTGCCATCTCCACCGCCATCTTCATCACCGCTGCTGCTCCCATGATGAGGAGGGAGTAATCCACCCCTGAGGCTGAGGGCTTCGCTGTAGCTATGTGGTTCATCTCTCTCCCATGTACCTCAATACAATAATCTCATGAGCTGCTTTACATGATTGAGATTCACATGAGTTTGTATCACAATTTATCCATGTGCTACTCTAGCAAAGTTATTAAAGTAGTTTTATTCCTCCTGCACGTGTGTAAAGGTGATAGTGTGTGCACCGTGTTAGTACTTGGTTTATGCTATGATCATGATCTCTTGTAGATTGCGAAGTTAACTATTGCTATGATAATATTGATGTGATCTATTCCTCCTACATATGCATGAAGGTGACAGTGTGCATGCTATGTTAGTACTTGGTTTAATCTGTTGATCTATCTTACACTATAAGGTTACTTAAATATGAACAAATTGTGGAGCTTGTTAACTCCGGCATTGAGGGTTCGTGTAATCCTACGCAATGCGTTCATCATCCAACAAAAGTGTAGAGTATGCATTTATCTATTATGTTATGTGATCAATGTTGAGAGTGTCCACTAGTGAAAGTCTAATCCCTAGGCCTTGTTCCTAAATACTGCTATCGCTGCTTGTTTACTGTTTTACTGCGTTACTACTGCTGCAATACTACCACCATCAACTACACGCCAGCAAGCTATTTTCTGGCACCGTTGCTACTGCTCATACTTATTTATACCACCTGTATTTCACTATCTCTTCGCCGAACTAGTGCACCTATTAGGTGTGTTGGGGACACAAGAGACTTCTTGCTTTGTGGTTGCAGGGTTGCATGAGAGGGATATCTTTGACCTCTTCCTCCCTGAGTTCGATAAACCTTGGGTATCCACTTAAGGGAAAACTTGCTGCTGTTCTACAAACCTCTGCTCTTGGAGGCCCAACACTGTCTACAGGAAAGGAGGGGGAAAGTAGACATCACCAGCTTGCCGCCCTTATGACAGAGCAAAAGGACTATGACCATCTGGTCATACAAACCGACACGCTGCTCCTCAGTAAGCCTTTCTTCTTTCCCTTTACTGCTTATAAGCTTATGTCATCCGGTAGTGTGTCCTTATCTTCTTTCTTTTCCTGTAGGGCTCTTTCCGGACTCCCAGGTGTATGCCTACCAGAAGGTGGAGGAGCGCAGGGCAGAGCTATCTTTTCGCAATCGGGAACTTCCCTGGGATGCATACGACCACTTGGTCGCGCTCTCCGCCCGGGTTCAGCATATGCGTGCCGTGGACCGGCACCTGGTCGATCTGCCAGATCACGCCAAGGAGATCTGCAAGGTGATGTGGCCCGGGGAGGAGGTTCCGGAGAATATAACGCTTATCTCTGACCGCCTGAAGGACGCCTGCCGGAGGATCCGGGAATGGAGATGCTCTGCGGTTCGTGCCGGGGCAGATGTGGCGCTGCGCATCGCCTGCTCCTGGTATGAGGACCTGGATCTGGATGCCTTTCATGCCCTTCGTGGCGAAGCACCCGCAGACACAGATCTGGTCTTGACCGCTAAGCGCCAAGATCGCGCCTACCGGATCGCGGAGTTCGCCCCCTTCCGCACCTTTGATAGCGTGTATACACACGTCCGTTGGGAACCCCAAGAGGAAGGTGTGATGCGTACAGCAGCAAGTTTTCCCTCAGTAAGAAACCAAGGTTTATCGAACCAGTAGGAGCCAAGAAGCACGTTGAAGGTTGATGGCGGCGAGATGTAGTGCGGCGCAACACCAGGGATTCCGGCGCCAACGTGGAACCTGCACAACACAACCAAAGTACTTTGCCCCAACGAAACAGTGAGGTTGTCAATCTCACCGGCTTGCTGTAACAAAGGATTAGATGTATAGTGTGGATGATGATTGTTTGCAGAAAACAATAGAACAAGTATTGCAGTAGATTGTATTCGATTAAAAGAATGGACCGGGGTCCACAGTTCACTAGAGGTGTCTCTCCCATAAGATAAATAGCATGTTGGGTGAACAAATTACAGTTGGGCAATTGACAAATAGAGAGGGCATGACAATGCACATACATGACATGATGAGTATTGTGAGATTCAATTGGGCATTACGACAAAGTACATAGACCGCTATCCAGCATGCATCTATGCCTAAAAAGTCCACTTTCAGGTTATCATCCGAACCCCTTCCGGTATTAAGTTGCAAGCAACAAACAATTGCATTAAGTATGGTGCGTAATGTAATCAATAACTACACCCTCGGACATAGCATCAATGTTTTATCCCTAGAGGCAACAGCACATCCACAACCTTAGAACTTTCTGTCATTGTCCCAGATTTAATGGAGGCATGAACCCACTATCGAGCATAAATACTCCCTCTTGGAGTTACTAGCAAAAACTTGGCCAGAGCCTCTACTAACAACGGAGAGCATGCAAGATCATAAACAACACATAGGTAATAGATTGATAATCAACATAACATAGTATTCTCTATCCATCGGATCCCAACAAACACAACATATATCATTACAGATAGATGATCTTGATCATGTTAGGCAGCTCACAAGATCTGACAATGAAGCACATGAGGAGAAGACAACCATCTAGCTACTGCTATGGACCCATAGTCCAGGGGTGAACTACTCACTCATCAATCCGGAGGCGACCATGGCGGTGTAGAGTCCTCCGGGAGATGAATCCCCTCTCCGGCAGGGTGCCGGAGGCGATCTCCTGAATCCCCCGAGATGGGATTGGCGGCGGCGCCTCAGTAAGGTTTTTCGTATCGTGGCTCTCGGTACTGGGGGTTTCGCGACGGAGGCTTTAAGCAGGCGGAAGGGCAACGCGGGGGGCCACACGAGGGCCCCACACGCCAGGGCCACGCGGCCAGGGGCTGGGCCGCGCCGCCCTGTTGTGGCGGCGCCTCGTGGCCCCACTTCCTTTCCCCCTCGGTCTTCTGGAAGCTTCGTGCAAAAATAGGACCCTGGGCGTTGATTTCGTCCAATTCCGAGAATATTTCCTTACTAGGATTTCTGAAACCAAAAACAGCAGAAAACAAGAATCGGCTCTTCGGCATCTTGTTAATAGGTTAGTGCCGGAAAATGCATAATAATGACATATAATGTGTATAAAACATGTGAGTATCATCATAAAAGTAGCATGGAACATAAGAAATTATAGATACGTTTGAGACGTATCAACCTTCATCCCTCCCCCTCCCGAAGTCAAAGATGCACTCTCTGACGACGAGGAAGACATCGAGGAGGAGGAAGAATAAGAAGCCGGAGAAGGTGATGCTCCTCCGGAAGAAGGCGATGCTCCCTCGGAAGCCCCTGAGGCCGGTGCTCAGCCCCCCGTTGTCTGAATGTCTTCTTGTCTGTGTTCTTGTTGTACCTGTTGCCTTAAAACAATGCCCGTTAAATTTCACCCCGGTATGCCGGGGTTCATGGTGTAAGATAAAACTTTGCATTCCTTTTGCTTGTGGTACAACTTTTATGCCGGTATGCCATACCGGTAACTTTTTAAGTTAATATGCTACTTGAGCACTTTGCTTATTGTCTGCTTTTATCTTGCACTGTGAAGATTCCGGAATTGTTTCGGCATTCAATCCGATGCACACTTGGTTCTTTTGCTTTGCCTCTGCTTACCTCTCTGGGGTTTTTGGCGTATGAGTTACAAAGTTCTTTTGCCAAGCAAGCACTTTCTTGAACTTAGAAATAATTCGAAATTTTTCACAAAAAACCGGTATAACCGGGGTTAGTTAAATTTTTCCGGATTGTTTGTTCCCATTCCCTCTTTTCGTGGTTCACGTGCTTAATTCCTACTGGTTTATCTTTCTTGCCATGAAGCCGGGTTTCAGACAGCAGCAGAGTCGAAGACTCCAGTAGGTTTAGCACGCTACTAAACCGGAAAGAAAAGATGTTCCGCAATCAACCGGTGAACTGAAAAAATAAACAAATTACATGCAATTTCGGTATAGGCAGTCCCCGAGATTCATTCGAGGTGCCGGCATCTTTTATTCATAGCATATAAGGTACAAAAAGAACTCCTTACAGCACAACTTCATGCATAGAAGGGACGCAACAGAGCTATGTTCCATGGGCGCTTGGTTTCCTCTCCTGACCTGTCCGCCTTTCCTTTCTTTGCCTCCTGTGCATCAACCAAGTAATAGGCATCATTGTGTAGAGCCTTGCTCACAATGAAAGGTCCTTCCCATGGGGGTGAGAGTTTGTGGCGCCCCTCAGTGCGCTGCACTAGGCGTAGCACCAGGTCTCCTTCCCGGAAGACTCTCGGTTGAACCTTCCGGCTATGATAGCGTCTGAGGTTTTGCTGGTATATGGTTGTTCTTGCCAAAGCCAGTTCTCTTGCTTCTTCTAGCAAGTCCACATCGTTTTCTCGGGCCTCTTTTACCTCTTCTTTGGTATAGAGTTGAACCCCAGGTGAGTCATGTATGATATCGGTTGGAATCACGGCTTCTGCCCCGTAAACCATGAAGAATGGAGTGTATCCGGTAGACCGGTTCGGAGTCGTTCTTATGCTCCACAATACTGATGGTAGCTCATCGAGCCAACATCCCGGTGTCTTTTCAAGTGGTTCAATGAGCCTTGGTTTGATACCGGATAGCACCAAAGCATTGGTTCTTTCCACTTGGCCATTGCCTTGCGGATGTGCGACTGAGCACAAGTCCAACCGGATATTGTTATCCTCACAAAATCTTTTGAACTCTCCTTGAGCAAAGTTTGTGCCATTGTCAGTGATAATGCTGTGTGGGTATCCATACCGCAAGATCACATCCTTTAAGAATTTCACCGCTGTATGCCCATCACACTTTGCGATAGGTTTCACTTCAAGCCATTTGGTGAACTTATCCACCATCACTAGGATGTGGGTAAAGCTGCTCCTCGCAGTTTTGAATGGACCAACCATATCAAGGCACCAAACGGCAAACGGCCAAGTTAATGGTATAGTTTTGAGACTGGAAGCTGGGGTATGGTTTTGCTTGGCGTAACGCTGGCACCCATTGCACTTTCGTACCAAGTCCTCAGCGTTCTCTAGAGCCATGGGTGTCGGGGGGAAGACCCCGGGTAGGGCAATGGACGCGGAGCGGCCGGCTTGAGGCTGGCCGGCTCGCGGCAAAGGCCAGCTGGGGAGCAGCCGGCTGGAGCCGTGGCCGGCTGGATCCGAAAGCCGGCTGGCTCTAAGTCCTAGTCGGCCTGGCTACGGCCGTCTATGCTGTGGCTGGGCCGGCTTCTACAAGCCATATCCGACTGGGGTTTGTACTCCAGACCGACTCGAGGCTGGCGAGGCTTGCACGAGAAGGAACTGGGTAGGTGGTCCGGATTCGCAGGTCCATGCTGACCTCATTTCCCGTAAAGCGCGGGGCACTGTGGAGCAATAGTGCCACGCGCCGGACAGGCCATCATGGCTTACGGCGATCCGTACCGGCTACAGGGCATGATGGCGACAGGGACACCTCCTCTCCATACCGCTGACTCTGGCAGTCGGATGGGACAGACCATGAGGCCTCAACGGCTCCTGACATCACTGCCTCGGGAAGGAGCGGAAGCCGGAGCCGGCCAAGCCGGCCAATAGTTCATAGGGACTTCTATGTAAAGTGCCAGCGCCTATATAAGCTGCACTACCCCCTCTCGTGCAGGGGATCGATCATTCTCGCTTCATTTCTAGCTTAGCGCTGCCCTGTGAGAGAGACCTTCGTCTACCTTAGCCTCCCAGGGCAAGCCGGATACAGCTCTAGGAGCACCATTGTACTGTGTGATCATCATATACACTCATAGCAGGAGTAGAGGTGTTACCTCCACAGGAGGGCCTCGAACCTGGGTACATCGACCGTGTCATTCGTCCCCATACCCGCATCCGGATACCGCCGTGAGATCATCTAGGAACCACCTTTAGCCATCCTATGGCATATGCCGTGACGATAGCACGACATTTGGCGCCCACCGTGGGGCCTTCAGCATCCTCGGCCGGTGTCTTCATCCGGACGGGCCTCACCATCACCACCGGCGAGCGAGTCGCTTCAGGCTTGATCTGGAGATTCGGCTCCCTCGACTGCGTCAGCGACAACGTTGGCTGCTTCGCCGACAGGCCATTCCCTGCCGTCGGCAGCGTCATCTCCTTCGGCGGCCTCGATGTCTACGTCGCCACCGTCGCACCGCCGCGCTACGCGCGGCAGGTGCTGCGCTGCGCAAGCCCTCCTCCGGGAGCCGGCGCCAGCAGCGTTCCCACCAGCCCCTGCGTCGAAGTCATGATGGCTGGCAAGGAGCTCCCCACCAAGTCCGCTCGCATTCGCGGCCCCAATCTGGAGCACAACGTCGACCCCCACGCGTCCGGCTCGGGCCCAAAGGAGCCCGCGCCACCATCCCGGCTGGACGAATTTCGGGCAAAGCTGAGCTCTCCGCTCACCGCAGGTGGCGACGCCACCGTCGTCGAGGCGGATCTGGAGGCGCATCGCCAGCTCCTCCTCAAGCAGGCTGACGAGCTGGCCGCCGCCAAGCGCCAGCTGGAAATCACCCAGCGCGAGTACGAGCGCGCCCACGGCTTCACGCCAGGCGGCAACAACCCCAGCGGAGCCGGCATGATCCGCTGGCGAGGAGGCGGCCTCGGCGCCGAGATCGACCGCGATGGCGCGGAAGCGCCGGCTCCATCCACGGAGCTGCCCGTCTACAACACCCCCGACAAGAACATGCGCGCGGCCGAAGCCGCCGCAGAAGAGCTGAACTCCCTCCAAGTAGAAGAGCTACGCCGCCAAACGAGGCGGGTGGCTGAGCTGTGCCGTGCGGCCACCGAACAGGCGAAAAGCCCCAGGTAAGCCAACGCTCCCAGAGCCTCTCACGCTCACGGTGCTACAGGCAACGGCAAGGAAGGCCCCAGGGACACGGCCGAATCCGCCTCGCAAGCACTGAGCCGGCGCCTGGACTCCCGCGCCACACACGCAAGCTCTAGCCGGACAAGCCGGCTGGAAAGCGGCCACAGCGGCCGCAGCCGGCCTCCACCCAACCGGGACCAGGAGCATGACTCCGAGCTCGCGGGGCCAAGACGCCCACACCGGCCGGCTCCAGAAGATCGCCAGCCGGCACGCTCCCGGCTGGGCCCACGCATCGAGCCGGCCGACGCTAGAGATCGCCTCGACCGGCTGGTCGAATCCCGCATCGCGGAGGAAGAAGGGCCAGACGGCCCAAAGTGCTTCGGGCCCTGCATCGCCAACGAGCCCATAATCGACGGCTTCCAGCTCCCGCGCGACACCCCCAAGTACGACGGCACCACCAAGCCGGAGGACTGGCTGCTGGACTACTCCACCGCAGTCGGCATCTCCAGGGGCAACAAGCGTTGGGCGGTGCGATACTCCCCCCTGATGCTGGTCGGCTCCGCCCGCACCTGGCTCAACAACCTGCCAGCCGGCAGCATCAACGGCTGGCTGGATTTCGAAGAAGCTTTCATCAGCAACTTCACCGGCACCTACCGCCGGCCGGGTCGCCCTCAGCAGCTTGAGATGTGCAAGCAGGGCCCGGACGAGACGGATCGCGCGTACCTAACGCGCTGGTGCGAGATGCGCAACTCTTGCGAGGGTGTGCACGAGATCCAGGCCATCAGCTTCTTCATGGGCGGCTGCCGGCCCAACACCATGCTGTGGCACAAGCTGCGCCGCAGCGAGCCCAAGACCATGGCGGCCCTGATGGCCATCGCCGACAAGTACGCGCTGGCTGAGGAAGCCGACAAGACGCCGGCTGACACATCGCCGGCTCCGCCTAGGCGGGACCACCACAAGCCGGCCGAGAACAAGCCGGCCGAAGGCGCCTCTCATGGCAGCCGGCGGGACAATTACCGCGGCAAGCGGCACAACGACCAGCCGGACCGCCGGTACGGTTCTGCCCATGTGGCAGCTGTGTCGGACCACGCGGCTGGCGGCAGCCGGCGCCAAAAGCAAGACCGGCCCTGGAAGCCGAAGTTCACCTTTGAGCAGATGCTCAACTCGCCGTGCAAGTACCATAGCGGCAAGAACCCCTCCAACCACACCACCCGCGACTGCCACTTCATGAAGCGGCTAACCAGCGGCGAACCTCTCTCGCCTCCACCCCCGCCCCCTCCAGCCGGCTGGCCGGGTGGCCAAGCCGGCGCAGAGAACGCCAACCTCGAGCACCACGAGGCTAACCAAGTGCACCATGGCAGATACTTGCCTGAAGATGCTACCTACATCATCTTCACCTCTGAGCCCGAGGACAGGACGAGCCAGCAGAGCCGTTCCCTCGAGGTCAACGCGGTCATACCGCCGGTCCCCCAGTACCTAAACTGGTCAGAGCAGGCCATCACTTTTGATCGCCACACCGGCTGTCCTTCCAAAGCCGGGCAGCTACGCCATGGTCCTTGACCCCACCATCGGCACAACCCGGCGCAGCGTGCGCTTCTCGCGCGTCCTCATCGATGGGGGCAGCAGCATCAACATCCTCTACCGCGACACCGCCCGCAAGCTAGGCATCCAAGAAGCCGAGTTGCGTCCCACCCCCACCGTCTTCCATGGCATCGTGCCAGGCCACTGCTGCCAGCCGATTGGCCGGATCACGCTGGAGGTGATGGTCGGGAAGCCGGATCACTTCCGCACCGAGAAGATTGAGTTCGAGGTGGTGGACCTCGTCAGTCCCTACCACGCGCTCCTGGGCAGGCCAGCCCTGACCAAGTTCATGGCGGTGCCCCACTATGGGTACCTGAAGATGAAGCTGCCTGGCCCTAAAGGGGTCATCACCGTAGCCGGCGACTATTGCCGCTCCATGGAATGCGCCACGCAGAGCTCCAAGATGGCCCAGACGCTGGTCATCGCCACCGAGAAGCAGCTCATCCACGACGCTGTCGCCTTGGCCAAGGCCGCGCAGACAGACATGCCGGCTGCAGGCAACCCGGCTGGAACGACTCACTTCCAGCCGGCCAACAACACCAAGAAGATCCTGCTGGACCCGGCGCAGCCGGACAAGTACGTCACCATCGGTGCCGGCTTGAACAGCAAATAGGAAAGCGAGCTCACCAGCTTCCTCCGTGAGAATCGGGACATCTTCGCATGGACTCCAAGAGACATGCCGGGTGTGCCGAGGGAGTTGGCTGAGCACCACCTCCACGTCCGGCCTGAAGCCAAGCCGGTGAAGCAGCCTCTCAGGCGCTTTGCCGAAGAAAGAAGGAAGGCCATTGGTGAAGAAATCTCCCGGCTGCTCGCAGCCGGCTTCATCATGGAAGTGCTACACCCGGACTGGTTGGCGAACCCGGTCCTGGTCCTGAAGAAGAACGGCTCCTGGCGCATGTGTATCGACTACACTAGCCTGAACAAGGCGTGCCAGAAGGACCCCTTCCCCCTGCCGCGCATAGACCAAGTCATAGACTCGACTGCCGGCTGCGAACTGTTGTCTTTTCTAGATGCCTATTCAGGCTACCACCAGATTCCTTTGAATCCGGATGATCAAATAAAGACTTCGTTCATTACCCCGTATGGGGCTTACTGCTACACGACTATGCCTTTCGGCTTGAAAAATGCAGGCGCCACCTATCAAAGGTGCATGCAAAAATGCTTGCAGGATCAGATCGGCAGAAACGTTCACGCATACGTGGATGATGTCGTTGTAAAGACCCAGGAGACGACTTCCCTCCTTGATGATCTGAGAGAGACCTTCACAAATCTGCGAAGATTCCGGATGAAGCTCAACCCGGCCAAGTGCACGTTCGGCGTGCCATCCGGCCAACTCCTCGGCTACCTCGTCTCTCAGCGAGGGATCGAAGCCAACCCGGAGAAGATCAGTGCCCTGGAGAAGATGGAACTGCCGCAGTGCCTCAAGGACGTCCAGAAGTTCACCGGTTGCCTGGCCTCCTTGAGCCGCTTCGTCAGCCGGCTGGGGGAGAAGGCACTGCCCCTGTACCAGTTGCTGAAGAAGTCGGACAAATTCGTCTGGTCACCGCAGGCGGATGAAGCCTTCCGTGACTTAAAGCACGTACTCTCAACCGCGCCCATCCTCGCATCGCCGGCTTCAATGGAGCCGATGCTGTTGGTGGAGCGTCGTCCTGGTGGTGGAGCGCAAAGAAGCCGGCAGAGAGCAGCCGGTCCAGCGCCCAGTCTACTACCTCAGCGAAGTGCTTTCCCAGTCGAAGCAGAACTACCCCCACTACCAGAAGGTCACCTACGGCGTGTACATGGCGGCCAAGAAGCTCAAGCACTACTTCCAAGAGCACCCTATCAAGGTGGTTGCCACGGCACCCTTGGCGTAAATCATCGGCAGCAAGGACGCCAACGGCCGGGTTGCCAAGTGGGCTCTGGAGCTAGCCGCTCACACCATCCTCTACGAGGCTCGCACGGCCATCAAGTCGCAGATCCTCGCGGACTTCTTCGTCGACTGGGCCGAGATGCAATACCTGCCGCCTGTGCCTGATTCCACACATTGGAAGCTGCACTTCGACGGCTCAAAGATGCGCAACGGCTTGGGAGCCGGCATCGTCATCACCTCTCCTAAGGGAGACCGGCTGGACTACGTCCTGCAGATCCACTTCGCCGCATCCAATAATGTGGCGGAGTACGAAGTGCTCATTCATGGGCTGAAGCTGGCCAAGGAGATAGGTGTGCGTCGCATACTCTGCTTCGGCGACTCCGACTTGGTTATACAGCAAGCATCTGGCGACTGGGACGTGAAGGACGCCAACATGGCCTCATACCGCTTCCTCGTCCAGCAGCTATCCGGCTTCTTCGACGGCTGCGAATTCCACCATGTGCCACGAGCAAACAACGAGGCGGCTGACGCCCTATCCAAGATTGGCTCCACCCGGCAAGCTATTCCGCCAGGCACTACTAGGAAAAGGCCTAGCCGTAAGATGGGTGTTAGTGGCGCACCAGGAGGGCAGTGCGCCACTACTACTTAGCAGTGGCGCACCGGAAAGTGGTGGGCCACTATTAAAAATTTAGTAGTGGCGCACCTCTCCTGCGGTGCGCCACCACTAAGTTTGACCATGGGTTTGACCTAGCCTTATACATAGCAATGGCGCACCATGCAGAGGTGCGCCACAGCTATTTTTTGTAGCAGTGGCGCACCTCTACATGGTGCGCCATTACTATGTAAAGGGGAGGATGGACATGTTTGGGCATCACTTAGTAGTGGCGCACCATGCTTGGTGCGCCACACCCCCCCGCCCCGTGGATCGCCTTTTCGAGTTTGAAAAAATAAAAGAAATAGATAGAAATTCAAAAAATTAAATCCTTTGAAATGCCCATGTAATATGTCATCTAGGTTTAGTGAAAATTGAAAAAAATGAATTTTGATATATTATGCAAAATGGCGTCATCTTTCGGTAAAATGGGTTTTCTGGCTGCATACGACCTCCGATGAAAAACTTTTTTATATCAACATCGATCTACGCGAAATTTCCTATTCAAATTCAACGGCCTACGACCGTTTGGAGAAAAAATGGATTCGTCAAATTCAAAACAGAAACAGGACTTTTTTCAGGTTTTAGATTTTGGGAAAAAAATAGGAAAAAATTAGCGGTGGCGCACCCATGCCTTGGTGCGCCACTGCTAAGCTTCCCGCCCACGAATTTCAAAATGGGAGGAGCCGGCCACTTACCCCCTCCTCCCTCCTCCCTCCCTCCTCCTCCACACATTCTCCTGCTCTCATTCTCCTCTCCTCCTCCTGCTCTCCTCCTCTCCTCCTCTCCTCTCCTCCTCCCTTTCATCCTTTTCTTCTACTTCTTCTCCTTTCACGCCGGCCCTCCTCCCCTATGTCGAACTCCGGTGACCTTACTATCCGGCGAGCTCCTCCACTATGGTGACCTCCGGTGACCCTCCTCTCCGGCGACCCTCCGACGACCCTCCGGCGACCCTCTGGCCTCCATTACCTCTGGCCTTCATCCTCTTGTTCATCCTCTCCTACATCCTCCATCTCCTCACCTCTCTTCACCTCTCCTCACCTCTCCTACCTCCCTCATCCATCCTCACCGGCGGCTAGGCTAAGAAAAATGAGAATGAACATTGCAAAAATAATTCTAACAACAAGAACGAGAAAAAATAACGAGCCAAAAAAATTCGAAACAAAACCTGCCAGATACAGAGAAATTTCAAATTTTAGTAGTGGCGCACCTTGTTTCTGTACAGTGGCGCACCTCAGACATTTAGGAGTGGCGCACCATGAAGCTAGTAGTGGCGCACTACCTGGTGCGCCACTGCTAAGCCAAATAGCAATGGTGCACCACTAGTGCGCCACTACTAAAAGTTAGCAGTGGCGTGATAACAGTGGCGCACCACTAGTGCGCCACTGATGGCAAAAACAGGTGCGCCACTGATTGCCTGTTTTCTAGTAGTGAGGCGTTGCCCTGGCATTCCTCAAGAAGCCATCCATTATACCGTCACCGGACTCGGATTCAATATTCGTGCTGGCTGACCCGGGGGCTGCTCAGCCGAACCCAAGGGCTTCATCGCCCAAGTCGGGGGCTCCAAAGCCAAACCCGCCGGCTCACATGCCGAACCCGGGGACTTCTCAGTCCAACCCGGGGGCTTCATCGCCAAACTCGGGGGCTAGCAAGCCGAACCCGCCGGCTTCCAAGCCGGACCCGGCGACCAAGCAGTCGAATCCGGAAGCTCCCACGGAGGAGGCCTTGTTGGTTAGCGTATTCGAGATACGATGCGTACCTTCATGGGCACAAGATTTCCTCTCCTACCTCACCGACGGTGTGTTGCCTGATGACAGAGTCCAGGCCAGGCAGATTGAGAGAAGGGCCAAGGCCTATACCATCATCAACCACCAGCTGTACAAACACAGCGTAAGTGGGGTGTTCCAGCGGTGCATCGAGCCGGCTGAAGGGATTGAACTCCTACGGGAAATCCATCAAGGGGAGTGCGGCCATCACGCCTCCTCCAGAGCCATAGTGGCCAAAGCTCTCTGACACAGTTTTTACTGGCCGACTGTGCTCAGAGACGCAGAAGAATTGGTGAAGAAGTGCAACGGCTGCCAACGCTTCGCAAAGAAGAGGCACTCGCCGGCTTCCGCCTTGAAGGCCATCCCCATCACATGGCCATTCGCCGTATGGGGCTTGGATATGGTGGGCCCGTTCAGAACGGCGCGAGGCGGCATGACACATCTCTTGGTGATGATTGACAAATTCACCAAGTGGATTGAAGCCAAGCCGATCAAGAAGCTGGACGGCTCCACAGCCGTCACATTCCTCAAGGAAATCATCGTGAGATACGGCTATCCCCACAGCATCATCACCGACAATGGCAGCAACTTCGCCCAAGGCATCTTCGCTCGCTATTGCGAGGAAATGGGGATCCGAATGGACCTAGCATCCGTGGCACACCCGGAGTCCAACGGTCAAGTGGAGAAGGCCAATGGCCTGATCCTAGCCGGCATTCGGCCCCGGCTGGTGGAGCCGCTCGAGCGAGCAGCCGGCTGCTGGATTGAAGAGTTGCCCAGTGTACTGTGGAGCCTGCGCACAACGCCAAACCGCTCAGTCGGCTACACACCATTCTTCCTCGTATATGGGGCCGAAGCCGTCCTGCCGACTGATATCGAGCATGACGCGCCAAGGATCAAGCTCTATACAGAAGCTGAAGCTGAAGAAGCTCGCGAAGATGGAGTCGACCTGGTCGAAGAGGCCCGGCTGCTGGCCGTGTCCAGATCTACCATTTACCAGCAAAGCCTCCGACGCTATCACAGCCGGAAGGTCCAGCCCTTAGCATTCCGAGAAGGAGACCTAGTGCTCCGGCTGATCCAACGGACAGCCGGACAGCATAAACTGTCATCCCCATGGGAAGGTCCCTTCATCGTGAGCAAGGCGGTAGGCAATGATTCCTACTATCTCATAGATGCCCAAGAGGCTAGAAAGAACAAGCCGGACAAGGCTGACGAGGAGACTAAACATCCCTGGAATGTCAACTTGCTTCGCCCATTTTATACTTGAGAGCAGGAATGTATGTATCCCTTGTACTCCTTTTGTAAGCTATGAAAAAGCAAGCGCCAAGAGCGCCGTTTCCGACAAGTTTTTCGCGTACTCTACTTTATTTCGCCGATTGGCTAACACCCTCCCACGCTGCCGGCTAAGTAACGTGATCCGGTTTCCGATAGCCGGCTTCCGATCTAGCTACAGACCGCAACCCAGCTGTCCGGCTGGCGGGAGTAAGGCCTAGGGAGCCGGCACGCGAAAGACGGTTAAGGGAAAGAGTGAAAGCAAACTGACTTGCAACTTTTCATAAAAGTGCCCGATTGCCGAAGTCGGCTCGTTCGACTGAAATACTGTCGGTCTCACCCAGCGGCCCGCTCTTGATCCGGCGACAGATCGCAAGTCGGACGTACGATCGGCAAGAGCAAAGCCAAAGAGTGGGACGGATGGGAAAAAGCGAACAAGTCGAAAGAAAGCAAGCCGGCACACAATTGATTAACAAACACATTAAAGTGTGCCTTAATAAAAGGATAATAATATTCATACATATGCACCCGACATTCCGGGGATTTAACTAATTGTCTTTCAAAAGCAACGCCCAAGGCAGGTACATCTAAGCACCGGCTGGATCAGGACCAGCCGGGGGAGCATCAGCGGAGCCGGCTGCCGGGTCATCCTCAGGCACGTCCTCCGCCTCCTCATCTTCTGGCTCCTCGCCCTCGTCGTCAGACGGCGGGTTCGGATCCTCGATGAAGGCGCCCTTGTCGACGAAGTCGGCAATGGCGCAGGCTCGGGCCAGCCAGGCAGTCTTGGTCTCAGCCGGGAGAGCGTCCTCCACGCCGGCGCGCCGGCATTCAAGCTGGCCGAGGTCGACCTCGCTGTACCAGGAGAGCACAAAGGACAACGCCATGTCGGCTCCAGCGCGCGCGGCGGACTCCTTCCAGTCGAGGAAGCGGTCAGGCGCCCTCTCCAGCCAGCTGATGAGGTTGGAGAGATCCTGCGGCAGCGTCTCAGTCGGCCACAGCAGCCGGATCAGCTCCTCCGCCGCCTTCCGGAGCTCCCAGCCAAGCTTTGTGATGGGCCCGACGCGGGCAGCCATGGACGCCATATAATCTTCCATGCTGAAGTACTCCGAGCTGCCCTCGCCGGTCTCCCGCCTCCGGGCGTCGCGCGCCTCGCCAACTGCTGCTAGCGCCGCCTCCTGTGCCTCAGGGAAGGCCGCTGCAAAAAGACGCATGTCAGAGATCTAAAGTAAGCCGGAAAAAGCTGAAAAATGCAAATTTTCGAAGTCCTAAAGTAAGACTGGCGGCAGCCGGCATGAACCGACTGCCCCCAGCCCGAAGATGGAGATTCCGAAAGACCTAAAGTAAGCCTGGCGGCAGCCGGCAAGAACCGACTGCCCCCAGCCTGAAGATGGAGATTTTCGAAGTCCTAAAGTAAGACTGGCGGCAGCCGGCATGAACCGACTGCCACCAGCCCGAAGATGGAGATTCCGAAAGACCTAAAGTAAGCATGGCGGCAGCCGGCAAGAGCCGACTGCCCCCAGCCCGAAGATGGAGATTTCGAAGTTAAAAAGAAAAAAGCCTGGCGGCAGCCGGCAAGAACCGACTGCCCCCAGCCCGAAGATGGAGATATCGGAAAATCAGAATTTCTGCCGCCGGCTGCCAACCTAAGCCGGCAGCCGACAGCCGAAAGCCGGCAAAGGGGAAAGAAAGGAAAAAATGGGACTCACCCGCCAAGCCGCGGTCGAGCGCTCTAATCTCATCTACCCACCGCTTGGCGGTGGCCGACAGCTCTTCAGACTTGGCAGTCACCTCTCGGCGAAGCGCAAGCCGCTGCCGATCCACCTCCTCCAGCCGTTTGCTCAGGCCCTCCACCTTCTCCTCCTCAGCCTTCTTGACGGCGGCAAGCTCCTTGAGGTGATTGTCCTCAAGCCGGCGCAGGCGCGTCTCTCCCTCGGCCACCTTCAGCTTGGCGGCAGCAGCCCGGCCCGCCTCCTCGCTCTCTGCGCATTGAGCGCGGGCGGCCCGAAGGTCCTCCTCCAGCTGGGGAACCCGGGCGGCGACAGCTGCAAGTCGGCAAAAGAAGTCGTCAGACGAGTAAAATCAAAGGAAAAACAATCAAGACAAAAGAAAGAAAACCCTACCCTTGGCAGCCTCCAGCTCACGAGCCAAGCCGGCCCGCTCAATCTTGGCCTTGTGGTAGCGGGTCACGACTTGGTTATACAAGATGGTGCGGCGCTCCGTAACCGTCTGAGAATAAACAAAGTCAGATGTGTAGGCGAAACCCGGACCGGCTCCAAGCAGCCGGCCCATGCCTCGGAGGGCTACCAGGATAACAACAAATTGCGAAAGTGGGATAAGAGCACCTACCTTGTCGGCCTCCTCCAACGTGGCCAGGTAGGCGGCGGTCTCAGCGGCCCGGGCCTTCAGGTTGGCGCGGAAGCCGGAGAAGAACATCTTCATGGGCGCCACACCTGGCTGCCCCTCCCGGCTGGTCACCTCGCAGGCATCCGCCTGGTGCCACACCTTCTCCATGGTGCCAGCCAAGCCGAGGCTGGAGTCGGAGGCGGACGCCACGCTCAGAAGCCGGGCGCCCTTGGCCACGTGGAGACCTTCAGACGGCCCCGGCGGGCCCTCCGTCCTCACCAACGCCCGGGAGCCGACGTCCCCCGTGCGCGCCAGCTCCACCCTTGCCGGCTCCTTCCTGGTTGGCTCCTCCCTTGCCGGCTCTGAAGATGGAGGCGGCACGGTCGAAGCAGTCGGCCCGGTCGGGGCCACCATCTCCGGCGCCTGAGGCGCTCCCTCCGGCGCAACGACGCTGGGAGCGGCACCGCCGACTCCGGTCGCAGGCGGCGCAGCCCTACCAGCTCCGGCTCCGGTCGCAGGCGGCGCACCTCTGCCGGCTCCGGCCGCAGGCTCCAGAAGTCGAGCGCGGCGCGGAAACATCTCATCCAAAGTTGGCCGGCGTGCCGGCTCACCCTGGGCGCCACGGCCAGGCGCTGTGGCAAGAGGCACAGCCGAAGAAGACGCCCCCGCGGAAGGCAGCATACCCGCGGGCGGCACAACGACGGGGGGCGGCGTGGGTGCACGCGCCGAGGACTGCGGCGTCGCCTCCCTCCTCTGCCGCGGGAGCGGTGACACGACGCGGGGAGCCGGCTGAGAGCCTCCGCCCTGGGTAAACTTGATGGCATCCCTAGTCGGACAAACAAGAGAAGATAAGCACAAAAGAAAGGAAAGAAAATGAATCAAACAACGGAGAAAAAAGACTTACCCGGCCTGCTCTGGAACCTTCTTGGGCCCTTGCCGGCGCTGCTTCTTCGCCTTCGCCTCCAAGGCGGCCGTGGTGCGGTCGCCAACTCGCTTCTTCCCCTTGGGCGCAGAAGTCGCCGAGGCGGCAGGCGGCCTCACGCGCAGGGGCACCGCCGGGATTGGCCCCGTGGTGGACGTCGCCGGCTCCTCCTCCTCCGGCTGATCTAGCGAAGGCGGCGGATTGTGCTCCCCCTGGCCACCCTGGTCGGGCTCCTCCGGCAGGTCGTCGTCGCCGGCTGGGTCGCCGGCTTGGTCAGCCGGATCAACATGATCCGGCGTCCAGATCTTCGTTGCCAGGTCGCCGTCCTCGAGGCCCTGGCGGTCGAACAGCTACAAACAAGACAAAAACGATAAGCAAAGTCGGCCACGCAGCCGCAAGCCGGAAGTCGGCCAGAACATAAAAACTTACCAGCTCAGGCGGGTTCGCGCGGTCGTAAGGCGCCAGCCCATAGTCCCAGGCCTCCGGCATGTTGGCCTTGGTGACGTTGTTCACCCGGCGGGCCACCTCGGCCTTGGTCAGCTCCACCTTGGACGTCCGGGTCGGATCAAACCGGCCGGACATGTGTCCGATCTTGTGGGTGCGCAGCTGAAGCGGCAGCACCTGGCGCTCGGTGTAGGCGCAGAGGAGGTCCTCGGCGCTCAGCCGGCCTTCGGTGACACAGGCCCCCGGAAAGTCCCACAGGAGGTTTACCTCTGCGTCCGGGTCCGCTGTCTTGGCGTTGTGCCCCCAGTTGATCCGGCCGACTGGCGGCGCCGGGTTGTACTCCGGCAGATTGAGCCGGTCGAAGAGCGGGTTCTCATTCCGCACATAAAAGAACGACATCTGCCAATTCTTCACCGAGTCCACCGTCGGGATCTTCGGGAAGGGCGTGCCGGGACGCGAGTAGATCGAGGCGGCACCGCATGCCCGCAGCTGGCCGTCGGTCGTCTGCGCCTTGATGAAGAAGAGCTGGCTCCAGAATTCGACGTCCGGCCACAAGCCGGCGTAGGCCTCCATGAAGGTTACATAACAGCTGAGGAGGATGCAGGCGTTCGCCGGCAAGTGGTGAGGCTGCAGGCCGAAGTAGTTCAAGAACTGCCGGAAGAAGTTCGAAGCCGGCAGCCCAAACCCGCGGTTGAAATGTGCGCCGAAGACCACGCGCTCGCCGGCGTTCGGCCTGGGCTCCACCTCGTCGCCGGGGGCCCTCGTGATCAGCTCCGCTGGAATCCGGCGAAGGCGCACATAACGCGCGATGTCGTCCTTCCGTATGTAGGAGCCCCTCCAAGAACCGCTTGGTTGGGCCATCGACGAGGAAGAAGACGAGGAAGACCAAGAAAGGCGAAAGGGCGAAGAAGAACGACGAGACGGCGGCGACGGCGGCAGCGGAGAGCGTACCGTGGACACGCGCGGCCCCGTGGCGCCGGATTGGCGGAGCGGCGGCGTGCTTGCGCACAGTTGACGTGGGCGTAGTAGCTTCCTTGTGACGGTAAAGCACTCGTCTGTTGGGAACCCCAAGAGGAAGGTATGATGTGTACAGCAGCAAGTTTTCCCTCAGTAAGAAACCAAGGTTTATCGAACCAGTAGGAGTCAAGAAGCACGTTGAAGGTTGATGGCGGCGAGATGTAGTGCGGCGCAACACCAGGGATTCCGGCGCCAACGTGGACCCTGCACAACACAACCAAAGTACTTTGTCCCAACGAAACAGTGAGGTTGTCAATCTCACCGGCTTGCCGTAACAAAGGATTAGATGTATAGTGTGGATGATGATTGTTTGCAGAGAACAGTAAAACAAGTATTGCAGTAGATTGTATTCGATTAAAAGAATGGACCGGGGTCCACAGTTCACTAGAGGTGTCTCTCCCATAAGATAAATAGCATGTTGGGTGAACAAATTACAGTTGGGCAATTGACAAATAGAGAGGGCATGACAATGCACATACATGACATGATGAGTATTGTGAGATTCAATTGGGCATTACGACAAAGTACATAGACCGCTATCCAGCATGCATCTATGCCTAAAAAGTCCACTTTCAGGTTATCATCCGAACCCCTTCCGGTATTAAGTTGCAAGCAACAGACAATTGCATTAAGTATGGTGCGTAATGTTATCAATAACTACATCCTCGGACTTAGCATCAATGTTTTATCCCTAGTGGCAACAGCACATCCACAACCTTAGAACTTTCTGTCACTGTCCCAGATTTAATGGAGGCATGAACCCACTATCGAGCATAAATACTCCCTCTTGGAGTTACTAGCAAAAACTTGGCCAGAGCCTCTACTAACAACGGAGAGCATGCAAGATCATAAACAACACATAGGTAATAGATTGATAATCAACATAACATAGTATTCTCTATCCATCGGATCCCAACAAACACAACATATAGCATTACAGATAGATGATCTTGATCATATTAGGCAGCTCACAAGATCCTACAATGAAGCACATGAGGAGAAGACAACCATCTAGCTACTGCTATGGACCCATAGTCCAGGGGTGAACTACTCACTCATCAATCCGGAGGCGACCATGGCGGTGTAGAGTCCTCCGGGAGATGATTCCCCTCTCCGGCAGGGTGCCGGAGGCGATCTCCTGAATCCCCCGAGATGGGATTGGCGGCGGCGGCGTCTCAGTAAGGTTTTCCGTATCGTGGCTCTCGGTACTGGGGGTTTCGCGACGGAGGCTTTAAGTAGGCGGAAGGGCAACGCGGGGGGCCACACGAGGGCCCCACACGCCAGGGCCGCGCGGCCAAGGGCTGGGCCGCGCCGCCCTGTTGTGGCGGCGCCTCGTGGCCCCACTTCCTTTCCCCCTCGGTCTTCTGGAAGCTTCGTGCAAAAATAGGACCCTGGGCGTTGATTTCGTCCAATTCCGAGAATATTTCCTTACTAGGATTTCTGAAACCAAAAACAGCAGAAAACAGCAACTGGCTCTTCGGCATCTCGTTAATAGGTTAGTGCCGGAAAATGCATAATAATGACATATAATGTGTATAAAACATGTGAGTATCATCATAAAAGTAGCATTGAACATAAGAAATTATAGATACGTTTGAGACGTATCAAGCATCCCCAAGCTTAGTTCCTACTCGTCCCGAGTAGGTAAACGATAACAAAGATAATTTCTTAGTGACAATGCTACCAACATAATCTTGATCAATACTATTGTAAGCACATGTAATGAATGCAGCGATTTGAAACAATGGTAAATGACATGAGTAAACAATTGAATCATAAAGCAAAGACTTTTCATGAATAGTACTTAAAGACAAGCATCAATAAGTCTTGCATAAGAGTTAACTCATAAAGCAATAATTCAAAGTAAAGGTATTGAAGCAACACAAAGGAAGATAAAGTTTCAGCGGTTGCTTTCAACTTGTAACATGTATATCTCATGGATATTGTCAATGTAAAGTAATATAACAAGTGCAATATGCAAGTATGTAGGAATCAATGCACAGTTCACACAAGTGTTTGCTTCTTGAGGTGGAGAGAGATAGGTGAACTGACTCAACATAAAAGTAAAAGAATGGCCCTTCGCAGAGGAAAGCATTGATTGCTATATTTGTGCTAGAGCTTTGGTTTTGAAAACAAGAAACAATTTTGTCAACGGTAGTAATAAAGCATATGAGTTATGTAAATTATATCTTACAAGTTGCAAGCCTCATGCATAGTATACTAATAGTGCCCGCACCTTGTCCTAATTAGCTTGGATTACCGGGATTATCATTGCAATACACATGTTTTAACCAAGTGTCACAAAGGGGTACCTCTATGCCGCCTGCACAAAGGTCTAAGGAGAAAGTTCGCATTGGATTTCTCGCTTTTGATTATTCTCAACTTAGACATCCATACCGGGACAACATAGACAACAGATAATGGACTCCTCTTTTATGCATAAGCATGTAACAACAATTAATGTTCTCATATGAGATTGAGGATATATGTCCAAAACTGAAACTTCCACCATGGATCATGGCTTTAGTTAGCGGCCCAATGTTCTTCTCTAACAATATGCATGCTCTAACCATTAAATGAGTGATAAATTGCCCTTACTTCAGACAAGACGAACATGCATAGCAACTCACATGATATTCAACAAAGAAATAGTTGATGGCGTCCCCAGGAACATGGTTATCGCACAACAAGCAACTTAATAAGAGATAAAGTGCATAAGTACATATTCAATACCACAATAGTTTTTAAGCTATTTGTCCCATGAGCTATATATTGTAAAGGTGAAGAATGGAAATTTTAAAGGTAGCACTCAAGCAATTTACTTTGGAATGGCGGAGAAATACCATGTGGTAGGTAAGTATGGTGGACACAAATGGCATAGTGGTTGGCTCAAGGATTTTGGATGCATGAGAAGTATTCCCTCTCGATACAAGGTTTAGGCTAGCAAGGTTATTTGAAGCAAACACAAGGATGAAGCGCTGCAGCAAAACTCACATAAAAGACATATTGTAAACATTATAAGACTCTACACCGTCTTCCTTGTTGTTCAAACTCAATACTAGAAATTATCTAGACCTTAGAGAAACCAAACATGCAAACCAAATTTTAGCATGCTCTATGTATTTCTTCATTAATAGGTGCAAAGTATATGATGCAAGAGCTTAAATATGAGCACAACAATTGCCAAGTATCACATTATTCAAGATATTATACCAATTACCACATATATCATTTTCCGATTCCAACCATATAACAATTTAACGAAGAAGAAACTTTCGCCATGAATACTATGAGTAAAGCCTAAGGACATATTTGTCCATATGCAACAGCGGAGCGTGTCTCTATCCCACACAATGAATGCTAGAATCCAACTTTATTCAAACAAAACAGAAACAAAAACAAACCGACGCTCCAAGTAAAGTACATAAGATGTGACGGAATAAAAATATAGTTTCAGGGGAGGAACCTAATAATGTTGTCGATGAAGAAGGGGATGCCTTGGGCATCCCCAAGCTTAGACGCTTGAGTCTTCTTGATGTATGCAGGGTTGAACTACCGGGGCATTCCCAAGCTTAGAGCTTTCACTCTCCTTGATCATAGTGTATATCATCCTCCTCTCTTGATCCTTGAAAACTTCCTCCACATCAAACTCGAAACAAACTCATTAGAGAATTAGTGCATAATCAAAATTCACATATTCAGAGGTGACACAATCATTCTTTATACTTCTGGACATTGCACAAAGCTACTGAAAGTCAATGGAATCAAAAAATCCATCAAGCATGACAAAACAGGCAATGGAAAATAAAAGGCAGAATCCGTCAAAACAGAACAGTTCGTAAAGACGAATTTTTAACAGGCACCAGACTTGCTCAGACGAGAAAACTTAAAACTAATGAAAGTTGCGTACATATCTGAGGATCACTCACGTAAATTGGCATAATTTTTTGAGTTACCTACAGAGAATTTTACCCAGATTCGTGACAGCAAAGAAAACTGTTTCTGCGCAGTAATCCAAATCTAGTATCTTACTTCTATTAGAGACTTTACTTGGCACAACAATGCAATAAAACTAAGATAAGGAGAGGTTGCTACAGTAGTAAAAAACTTCCAAGACTCAAATATAAAACAAAAGTACTGTAGTAAAAACATGGGTTGTCTCCCATAAGCGCTTTTCTTTAACGGCTTTCAGCTAGGCGCAGAAAGTGTGTATCAAGTATTATCGAAAGATGGAGCATCTACAGCGGGGTGTGGAGTTTTCTCAACCATGAATAGTATTTTGGATACATAGGTTTCAGCGGCTCCCTTTTCATTAGTCTTGGGCTTGCTACTCTCATCAAACAAATTTTCAGGAACAAGCCAAGCATACTTATCATCTAGAGCTTCATGCATCGCTAGGAGCTTACATGGTATTGGTGCTTTAATCTCCCCACCATCATTAACATTATCAGTGTACTTAATTCTATCCATATCCATCTTTTCAAGTGTTCTTTTAAAATCGGTGATCATACCAAGCCTATCATGCTTACTAAAAACTTTTCTAGCTTCTTTGGCTACATCCTCAAATTCTCGCACTAGGACTTTTAAAACAAAATCTCTCTTCTCTCCCCTCTCCATATCAGAAAGTGTAAGAAACATGTGTTGTATCATGGGGTTGAGACTAATAAATCTAGCTTCCATCATGCGTACCAAACAAACAGAGGCATCTTCATAGGTAGGGACAGCTTTTGCAAGGGGTATATCTTTAAGATCTTCATGCATACTAACATGGGTGAAAAATTCTTCTATAGTATCTCTCCCAATTATAGACCCTTGTCCTACCGGTATATCTTTTTCAGTAAAATTAAAAGGAAACATGATGAAATAAGTAAAGTAGATGCAAGTAACTAATTTTTTTTGTGTTTTTGATATAGCAAACAAGATAGTAAATAAAGTAAACTAGCAACTAATTTTTTTGTGTTTTGTTTTAGTGCAGCAAACAAAGTAGTAAATAAAATAAAGCAAGACAAAAACAAAGTAAAGAGATTGGATTGTGAAGACTCCCCTTGCAGCGTGTCTTGATCTCCCCGGCAACGGCGCCAGAAAAAGAGCTGTTGACGTGGGAGTTGAAAATCTTTGTGGTGTAACTTTCCTTCGTTCCCCGGCAACGGCGCCAGAAAAAGAGCTGCTTGCGCACAGTTGACGTGGGCGTAGTAGCTTCCTTGTGACGGTAAAGCACTCGTCTGTTGGGAACCCCAAGAGGAAGGTATGATGTGTACAGCAGCAAGTTTTCCCTCAGTAAGAAACCAAGGTTTATCGAACCACTAGGAGTCAAGAAGCACGTTGAAGGTTGATGGCGGCGAGATGTAGTGCGGCGCAACACCAGGGATTCCGGCGCCAACGTGGACCCTGCACAACACAACCAAAGTACTTTGTCCCAACGAAACAGTGAGGTTGTCAATCTCACCGGCTTGCCATAACAAAGGATTAGATGTATAGTGTGGATGATGATTGTTTGCAGAGAACAGTAAAACAAGTATTGCAGTAGATTGTATTCGATTAAAAGAATGGACCGGGGTTCACAGTTCACTAGAGGTGTCTCTCCCATAAGATAAATAGCATGTTGGGTGAACAAATTACAGTTGGGCAATTGACAAATATAGAGGGCATGACAATGCACATACATGACATGATGAGTATTGTGAGATTCAATTGGGCACTACGACAAAGTACATAGACCGCTATCCAGCATGCATCTATGCCTAAAAAGTCTACTTTCAGGTTATCATCCGAACCCCTTCCGGTATTAAGTTGCAAGCAACAGACAATTGCATTAAGTATGGTGCGTAATGTAATCAATAACTACATCCTCGGACATAGCATCAATGTTTTATCCCTAGTGGCAACAGCACATCCACAACCTTAGAAATTTCTGTCACTGTCCCAGATTTAATGGAGGCATGAACCCACTATCGAGCATAAATACTCCCTCTTGGAGTTACTAGCAAAAACTTGGCCAGAGCCTCTACTAACAACGGAGAGCATGCAAGATCATAAACAACACATAGGTAATAGATTGATAATCAACATACCATAGTATTCTCTATCCATCGGATCCCAACAAACACAACATATAGCATTACAGATAGATGATCTTGATCATGTTAGGCATCTCACAAGATCCGACAATGAAGCACATGAGGAGAAGACAACCATCTAGC
Source organism: Lolium perenne (assembly GCF_019359855.2). Classification (NCBI taxonomy): domain Eukaryota; kingdom Viridiplantae; phylum Streptophyta; class Magnoliopsida; order Poales; family Poaceae; genus Lolium; species Lolium perenne. Next base: position 306,293,720 of record NC_067246.2, read on the forward strand.
TACTGCTATGGACCCATAGTCCAGGGGTGAACTACTCACTCATCAATCCGGAGGCGACCATGGCGGTGTAGAGTCCTCCGGGAGATGATTCCCCTCTCCGGCAGGGTGCCGGAGGCGATCTCCTGAATCCCCCAAGATGGGATTGGCGGCGGCGGCGATGTCTCAGTAAGGTTTTCCGTATCGTGGCTCTCGGTACTGGGGGTTTCGCGACGGAGGCTTTAAGTAGGCGGAAGGGCAACGCGGGGGGCCACATGAGGGCCCCACACGCCAGGGCCGCGCGGCCAAGGGCTGGGCCGCGCCGCCCTGTTGTGGCGGTGCCTCGTGGCCCCACTTCCTTTTCCCCCTCGGTCTTCTGGAAGCTTCGTGCAAAAATAGGACCCTGGGCGTTGATTTCGTCCAATTCCGAGAAATTTCCTTACTAGGATTTCTGAAACCAAAAACAGAAGAAAACAGCAACTGGCTCTTCGGCATCTCGTTAATAGGTTAGTGCCGGAAAATGCATAATAATGACATATAATGTGTATAAAACATGTGAGTATCTTCATAAAAGTAGCATGGAACATAAGAAATTATAGATACGTTCGAAATGTATCACGGCGGCGGATCGGCGGAGAACTGTCGAGGCTGCTGCCCGCCGGAGTTCGCCAGGGAGTTGGTGGAGAAGTTACGCCGGGCGACGAGGAGCTCGAGCGACGAAGAGGAGCGGAGCGGGAGCGCGAGGAGGAAGAAATGGCACGGTGGCCGCCTCGATGCCCCCCCCGCGGCATTTATAGCCGTCTGCCGCAGACGGTTGGCCTCCAAGTGGCAGGCGTGGGCCATGATCTCGGGATTAACTGCGCATTACCGCTCCCCACGACCACAACGGTTACCGGAAACCGCCACACCACGTCCCCCACGACCGCACCGGATCCGGAGGCGACATTGATGTGACCAGACGAAACGGCAGCAGCAACCAGACGTCAGACCAGTCAAGTCGGGCGCAGGGCCCGAGGCGGCGGAGACCCCGGCGCGTCCAAGCCGGAGCCGGGCATTAAATTCAAACCGGCCCCAAACTCTCCTAGCAAGGCGAGGATGTCGCCAACACTTGTGAAAAAGCAAAAGCTATAGAAGTAAAAATAGCGTCCGGCTAGGAGCAGCCGGACAAAACGAGCCGGATGAGGGCGTAGCCGGCTGAAGGGAAATTCTCAGTCGGCCCCTCCGAGTGCCGTCAAACATGGTCAAGAGATCTAAGAGCCAGGAAAACCTACCTAGGTCCCTCTTAACGCAGGACCTTGCCAGCTTCGGGGGCTAATGTCGGGGGGGAGACCCCGGGTAGGGCAATGGACGCGGAGCGGCCGGCTTGAGGCTGGCCGGCTCGCGGCAAAGGCCGGCTGGGGAGCAGCCGGCTGGAGCCGTGGCCGGCTGGATCCGGAAGCCGGCTGGCTCTAAGTCCTAGTCGTTCTGGCTACGGCCGTCTGTGCTGTGGCTGGGCCGGCTTCTACAAGCCATATCCGACTGGGGTTTGTACTCCAGACCGACTCGAGGCTGGCGAGGCTTGCACGAGAAGGAACTGGGTAGGTGGTCCGGATTCGCAGGTCCACGCTGACCTCATTTCCCGTAAAGCGCGGGGCACTGTGGAGCAATAGTGCCACGCGCCGGACAGGCCATCATGGCTTACGGCGATCCGTACCGGCTACAGGGCATGATGGCGACAGGGACACCTCCTCTCCATACCGCTGACTCTGGCAGTCGGATGGGACATGCCATGAGGCCTCAACGGCTCCTGACGTCACTGCCTCGGGAAGGAGCGGAAGCCGGAGCCGGCCAAGCCGGCCAATAGTTCATAGGGACTTCTATGTAAAGTGTCAGCGCCTATATAAGCTGCACTACCCCCTCTCGTGCAGGGGATCGATCATTCTCGCTTCATTTCTAGCTTAGCGCTGCCCTGTGAGAGAGACCTTCGTCTACCTTAGCCTCCCAGGGCAAGCCGGATACAGCTCTAGGAGCACCATTGTACTGTGTGATCACCATATACACTCATAGCAGGAGTAGAGGTGTTACCTCCACAGGAGGGCCTCGAACCTGGGTACGTTGACCGTGTCATTCGTCCCCATACCCGCATCCGGATACCGCCGTGAGATCATCTAGGAACCACCTTTAGCCATCCTATGGCATATGCCGTGACGATACCACGACAGTGGGCCAGTAGAACCCATGCCGGAACACTTTTTCCACTAGCACCCTTGATGAAGCGTGGTGCCCGCACTCTCCTTGGTGGATTTCTACCAGCATTTCTTTTCCTTCTTCCGGTTCCACACATCTCTGGAGGACATCGGTAACACTTCTTTTGTATACCTCACCATTGATGATAGTGTAGGCCTTGGACTTTCTTTGGATCCTCCTTGACTCGTTTTCGTCAACCGGCAGGGTGCCGTTGATCAGGAATTCCTTAATAGGTTCAACCCAAGTTGGTGCTTCCCGGACTAAGAATACCGGTACGTCTATCTCCATGTCCACCACCATAGCCTCTTCCGGCTTAGATCCTTTAGTCCCCGAGTTTACCAGAGCAGTCCCCGGGTTTCCTTCGTCAATGTCCATTGGCACAATGTGTGACTCCGGTACAAAGATTGATTCCGATTCCGGACTCGGTTTTATCGATGGAGTCCTTAGATGAGCCAAAGCCACTCCGGGAGGGATTTCCTGCCGGGAGGAACCCAACTTAGAGAGAGTATCCGCGGCTTAATTTTCTGCGCATGGCACATGGTGAAACTCACATCCCTCAAAGAAACCATCAATCTTTTGCACATGAAACCGGTATGAGGCCATGTTGGCGTCTTTTGCGTCCCAATCCCCGGAACACTGTTGCACCACAAGATCTGAATCGCCATAGCAAATGATCCGGTGTGCACCGATTTCTTTTGCGACCTTGAGCCCATGGATCAGAGCCTCATACTCAGCCACATTGTTGGATGCTCTGAAGTGCACTTGTAAAACATACCGGAGATGATCTCCTTTGGGTGAGGTAAGCACCACACCGGCACCCAGACCTTCCTTGAGTTTGGATCCGTCAAAGTGCATCTTCCAGTATTCTATCTTGTGTTCCGGTGGTTTGTATTGCATTTCCGCCCAATCGACCAGGAAGTCAGCTAAAGCTTGCGATTTTATGGCGTCTCTTCTTTCGTATACCGGTACGTATGGTGATATTTGAATTGCCCATTTAGCAATCCTGCCGCTAGCATCCTTGTTGCACATGATGTCTGAGATGGGTGCTTCACTCACTACTTTCATGGGGTGCTCCTCGAAATAGTGCTTGAGCTTTGTGGCGGCCATGAACACGCCATAGGTCATTTTCTGGAAGTGAGGGTAGTTTTGTTTTGAGAGGGAGAGCACCTCGCTCAGGTAGTATACCGGTCGTTGCACGGCTTTACCTTCCTCTTCTCGTTCAACTACAACCACAACACTCACAACCCGGTTTGTTGCTGCTATGTACAACAGCATGGGCTCCCTTTCCAAAGGTGAAGCCAATATGGGCGCAGTAGATAACATTGTTTTTAGCTCTTTGAACGCCGCGTCTTCCTGAGGGGTCCAGACGAAGGTATCGGATTTTTTCATCAAAGCATAGAGCGGCAAAGCTTTTTTTCCTAACCTACTTATGAACCGGCTTAGCAATGCCAAGCTTCCGGTAAACTTTTGTACATCTTTGAGATCCTGCGGAATGGTCATTCTTTCAATGGCCCGTATCTTTACCAGATTAACCTCTATTCCCCGGCTTGATATGAGAAAGCCAAGCAACTTGCTGGCAAGGACACCGAAGGTGCATTTTGCTGGATTAAGTTTCATCCGGAACCTTCTTAGGTTATCAAACGTTTGTCTCAGATCATCGATCAAGGTTTCCTTGACCTTAGTTTTTATCACAACGTCGTCCACATAAACTTGCACATTTTTTCCGATTTGATCAAACAAGCACTTTTGCATACAGCACTGGTACGTTGCACTAGCGTTGCGCAAACCGAAAGGCATAGTGACATAGCAATAAGCCCCGTGCGGGGTGATAAACGCAGTTTTTATTTGATCTTCCTTTTCAGGGGAATTTGGTGGAAACCGGAATAAGCATCCAGAAAAGACAACAGTTCACAACCAGCAGTGGAATCAATCACTTGATCGATCCGGGGTAAGGGGAAAGGGTCTTTCGGGCAAGCTTTGTTCAGGTTGGTGTAGTCGATGCACATGCGCCATACCTTTGGGGCTTTTGCTTCAAGGTTCTCTTCTTTTTTCTTCTCGACCGGCACCGGATTGGCTAGCCACTCGGTATGCAGTACTTCCACGATGAAACCGGCAACAAGTAACTTTGTCACTTCTTCTCCAATGATCTTTCTTCTGTCTTTAGCGAACCGGCGTAAGGGCTGTCTTACCGGCTTCGCATCCTTCCGGACATTTAGAGAGTGCTCAGCCAGCTCCCTCGGAACACCTACCAAGTCATCAGTAGACCAGGCAAAGATATTCCGATTCTCACGGAGGAAGCTGATGAGCGCGCTTTCCTATGCCTCACCGAGTCCGACACCGACACGAACCGTACGCTCAGGGTAAGCCGGGTCCAGCACAATGTCTTTTGTGTCGTTGGTTGGCTTGAATGCCGGTGTGCCCAGGTTGCCACTCATTGCCGCTAAGCTCAACTGTGAGGACTGAGCCAGCGCAACCGCAATTTGCATTCTTTTCTTTTCCTCTGCGACCACCAGCGATTCGGCCAGATTTGATCCAGCGGAAGCGGTTTCCAGCGAGACCTTGTAGTTTCCCACCACTGTTAAGGGTCCACGAGGTGCCGGCATCTTCATCTTAAGATACGCCATGTGAGTTGAGGCCATGAAGGCCGCCAGTGCCGGTCTTCCCAACAGTGCATGGTAAGGGCTTTCCAGGTCCACCACCTCGAACAGGAGATTTTCCACCCGGCAATTGTCACGTCCTCCGAATGACACGTCCACCCGGACTTTTCCCATGGGCGAACATGACAACCCCGGAACGATTCCGTGGAAAGTTGTGTGAGTTGGTTGCAACATGTTTTCTGTTATCCCCAGCGTACGCATTGTATGCCGGTACATTATGTTTATGCTGCTTCCATTGTCTATCAGCACCTTGCTGAACTTGACTCGAGCTGTTGGCCCATGCATGATAGGGTCTACAACAAGAGCATAGCTTCCCGGGTTCGGCATTAACTTAGGGTGATCCCTGAATGACCAGCTGATTTCCTGATCGACCACAACATGTACTTTGGAACTGCCGGCATCACCGCGTTCACTTCCATGGAACGGCGATGCACACTTTGCCTGTCCGTTGGTTCAGTGATGAACACAACACATGTCTGGATCTTGATAAATGTTCCGGCCTAAAGGTGCCGGTGGAGGTGGTTGGCCGTTGCCATCTCCCACCTGATGAACTTGTTGCGGTGGCCGGTTCGGCTGAGGCTGTACCGGTAGAGCATTTGCTCCGGTAAGAGGGGGCGGTGGTGGTAGTCTTCCGGCATCTTTCGTCGTACCTTGACCCATCAATCTTTTCGTCCAAGTGCAATCTTTTGTCAAATGATTTGCCGGCCTTCCGGGTTTGGTGTGTGCCACCGGCACGGCTGATCCATAGCGGACTCCATGGTGTATCTTTCATCATTTTGCCACGGTTTCTTTTCAACCCATTGTTTTTTAGGACCCGCCCACGGCTGCGATCCAGTTTTCTGCCTCTGGCTTCCGCTGGCGCCGGAATTATCCTGCACCGCGGCTACTTGCTGCGGACCATATCTCAGATCCGGAAAATCTTCCCTTCTTTTGTTCTGCCGGTTATCCCGGTACTGTTCTTGGCGCTACTGAGGCTGGTTTGTTTGTTCCGGCTCAGCTTGTACTGCCGGTTGCATTGGGTCTCCCAGTGCGTAGCTATCTACCACACGTATCATTTCTGCCAAAGTTGTTGGCATGTTCCTCTGTTGCTTTTGCCACAGAGGTGAACCTCTTCTGCACCCGTTGCAAAACCAAGCAATGGCTTGTGCCTCGACCACTCCTTCACAAGAGTTTCTTGTGGAGTTCCACCGGGTCAGGTAATCCCGGTCTGTTTCGTTTGAACGCTGCACGCACAAAGCGAGCTGCTGCGGCCTGTTTGGCCTCCGATAAGTACTGCTGAAGTTGCTCACAAAAGCTTCCTCAAAGTCCAGCCAGCCATTTATACTTCCTGCCGGCAAATTGTTTAGCCAGATGCGCGCTGGTCCTACCAGGAAAGATGGTACAATTCTCACGGCCCAGCGCCGGTTCCCTCCACCAGTGACTGTTCCTCCACCACCGGCAACGTAAACTGCGGTCACGTAATCCGCGAGCCAGTCTTCCGGCTTAGTGGTGCCATCATAAGTTTTTGTATCGCGGGGCAACGTGAAGTTGCGAACCGGTGGTTCCTCTCTCATGATGCGTGGACCAAAACACTTGGGGCCCGGAGGTCCTTCTGCTTCGACCATTTCCGATAAGTACATCCTATCCAGCCTGTGCCTCGCATCCCGGTCTGGTAGGTATCTTTCTCCTAGCCGGTCTCCCAGGGGATTCCGGTAGGCCGCAATTTTTTCAGTTCCTGCATCTGCCTCTTCGTACCTTTCCGGTATCGCGGCTCTTGCCTGCCGGTACCTTGGCGGAGGCATTTCCTCTTCCACGTACGCTGCTCTTGCAGCGCAAAAATTTTGCCCACTTTCTTCTCTGTCGGCGTAGTCTTTTCCAGCATAACCGTTTCCGGCATAGCCGCCTGTTGCCCCTTGGTTTTTTCTACCGGCTTCATATCGCCCGGCTTGTTGTTTTCCGACAAGCACCGGATCGTACACAGTCATCTGTTGTGCATTCATTTTTTTCTTTTCTTTTGTCCGGATGGGGGGACGATGCCTGCCCATGGGACTTGCTTCCGGCATTCTTTCTAGAACGCACAGACTTTGATGCCGCAGCTTTGTTCACTTTTGCGAGCTGCTCAACATTTTTCTGCTCAATCATATCAAGCAACTCCCTAACACGATCTTGCTGTTTTGCCAAAGCATCTCCGGTAAGCGATTCACATAGCTCTACTGCAGCCCTAGCAGCTTTGATGGTTTTATCCGGGCTACTGTACTTGGGTTTCTCTACAATGCTCAAAGATGCCGAGGCGCTTTTTCCGGTAAGAACTTCCTTACACAAATCCTGGTCTAGATTGCGAGCTCTAAGCCTGTTTTCCGGTTGCCTAGCTGGATGAGCGTTAACAGAAGCAAAGCCATGGGCAGCGTTATACTCACGTAGGGTTAGGTTCAGCTCGCGCTGCGCCCGGATGATGTCCGCGCCCCCGGAGAGCAACTTCTGGCGCTGCGCCTCCAGCTCCGCCTGAGCCGCTGCCGGATCGATGTTCTGCGCGATGGGCGTCGCCAGCACGCTCATGGCCGCCTGGAGGGGAGTTTCCGGTGGCACCGCAGACGCACCTGGAGCCACCTGGTCGCGCTCGGTCGGCGGTTTGGCCGTGCGCGTGGACTTCTTCTGTCCAGCGCCTTCCGTCGCAGCTCCTTTGCCGGCGTCAGCCGTGCCAACCACCAGAACCTCGACGCTGCCGGCGGCGCGGCCGCTGGGAAGCGCAGATCTTGGCGGGTCCGGAGCCACCAGCACCGGCGAGAGGCACTGGCGCTCAGGGACGGTGCCGTAGCAGATGCGGAAGCTCCCGAACTCGACGATGCTTCTCTTCTTGGGGTACTTACCTCCATTGGCGAAGTAGCTCGTGTTGTCGTTGATGGAGTCCATGTCGAGGACGCGGTCGACGAGCGCGGTGACGACACGCTCGCCGTCGATGGTGAGGAGGCCCGCCCGAATATGTACTCCAGCAAGCGCAGCTGCTGGCCCCACGGTGGGCGCCAACTGTCGTCGTGGTGAACAGACAGATGCCATAGGATGGCTTGAGTTGGGGCCGAATGTGCGCTAGAGGATTCAGGGGAGGGTTTTGGTAAGATGGTAAGAAATTCCGGATGAGATTCTCAAGAACAAGGCCTTGGCCAGAGGAAGAAGAAGAAGACTAGAGCTATTTCCTCCTCAGATCTTTCTATTTCTTGCTCAAACAAGGTTACAGGTTTTTTCTCTTCTATCCAACGTGCGCGTAATGGGGGTGCCCCCTCTCCTTATATAGGGGAGAGGGTGGCTTACAGGGGAAGAAACCCTAGGAAACCCTAATGGCATATTTGACTGGACAAACTACTTTATAAAGCTTCTTTAGCTACCGGTGATGCCGGTATCTCTTTAATCAGGGGTGCTGACGTCCTCCGGTACCTTTTGCGTCATCCTTCGCCTTTGGCGTCACGACTTCGATTAAAGCTGAGTTGCTTCTCTTATCTTTGTCCTCTAGCTCTGGAGAGCATCTTTGACCAGTCTTGCCGATGTGCTACAGTGCAAGTTGTGCCGGTACTCCGGTAGCTTCTTAACCTGTTCTGGTATACCCCTCTTGGAGTAATCCGGAACATTATCATCCGGAATAATCTTTAAACCGGTACTTTGATGGCCCAAACCATCCGGTTTGGCATGCCTTTGGCATACCGAGGGTCACCCCCCAACATAGATGGATAACTAATCCATGTGTCCTTTGTTTCCTTATCTTGTTTAGCAAGCTTATTGATCTGTTCTCTACTGCTCAGTAACTAGCATAAATGAATTTTTGTTTACAACTTTCGCTGTACTAGCACGTCGTCTTCACAATGTATTGATGTATCTAGATACCGGCGTCGTCAAGAAATGAACACAAAAAGAATTTTTGTCGCTGCTATACCAGCCTCGTTCCGGTCAGGCCGAGCTCTAAAAAGAACCTGTACTAGATTTGGCACGCAGTTCGCGTGTCCACGAAAAAAAGAACCTGTGCCTAGATAAATGTAATATCCCAGGTATTGGGGTTACAAAAATAGAGGAAACAGATGTGTGCATTGCATTCATGCATAGAAAATCTGGGGAATTTTTGCGCTTTAAAGTAAAACAGTCACAGTAACTGAAGTTTCACTCGACCTTGGTGGAATTGAAGTAGCTCATCAAGTCAAGCGCTACAAACCTCAATGTGACTTTGCTAAAACCTTGTTTTGGGAAGAGATGATTTGATCTAAGGGGTTAGATCAAATGGAACTAATAATCAACACAACAACACCTTACTCAATGATCAACTAATTGATCTTATAACAGATCATAATATGGTAATCATTGCCATAACATAAGAACATCTGTTTAAGTACAAACCAAGTAACAATAAAATGGAGAAACCATTCTTGACTATCATCTCCATGTCTTAAAACTAATCCATAATCCTACCATGAAACCTCATGGTATTCATTCCATTTCAACATTGGAATTATAACAAGAAGATCCACTCCAGAAATAGATATTCTTCTCCATTCCAAGTTATTACACATCAAACCTAGAGAGGTGAGAGTTCTATAGTGTTTATTAGAGAAGCAATTGAAAATCTTAAGCTAAAACCTTGGATATAAATCCATGTATTCCAACCATCACTTTGAAGAGAAACCCTAAGATATTATTCCAGACCATCCCTAGAGAGAGAACCCAATTCTATTAAACATAGATATTGATGATCACATCATTCTCTATGGAGCCTAACCTTAGGTTAGTATTAAAGACCTTTCCAAATGAGAGAGACCAATCATACAAATCATAGCTTTACCTATTTAAGAATAAGAGACAACCATTGAACTAAAGTATTAGATCTGTAAACCATTTCATCTTGGAGGGGTGAGATAACCAAATATCCAATTGGATAAGATAATATCCATGAGTTGATGAAATAAGGAGGAGACTAATCCAACTAAGTTAACCAAGTGGAATCTTAGTATAGATACCTAAGTAAACATTAGGAGTACACCATAAACCCTAGAATAAACCATTCCTATATGAGAGAACTCAAGCTATGGAGTTACACTCAAGATAGTTAAGGCAACACCTGGATTTGAGGAAGAGAACTATACTTATAACCAGATTACCATATCATCATTGTTTGAGTAGAACCCTAACATAATATCTCAAGCATTCTCCTGGGATATAAACTTTAGAGGCAACCATAGTAGTCCCATTCAAGAAGGTAAATTAGAAGTAATACACCCTAGTTGATCAAGACAATGCTTGATCATGGAAGTGAGAAACCTATTTAATGAGAGATCCTTAGGAAGCCAAACCTTGATCATTATAAATTGAGTGATGATCATAAACCCTAAGAACTTGAGGTAGGGATATTAAGAACAAGTGGATCATGCCTAATCCATGACCATGCTTTGGAGAAATAGGAGAATAATCCAAATGCTAACACTTATATGATTAGTAGATATTATTCACCACATGAAATCATAGGGAGATCATTAGTAAGCAACCCTAGACTTATATCTCAATTCCAACTTGTGAATCACTTGGTGATCATAAGTAGAACCCTATCACATCTATATTCCATTTATTCCTCAATTAAAGGACCTAAGAAAACCTGAGAGTAAAACTCCATGCTTTATATGGTGAGAAACCAGTAATCCATATAACCAAAGTTAACTTTAAAAAAGAACCGTAATCACTTTAGTTACTTTAATGGTAGAATTGAGGGTAATAATAGAAGTTAATTGGTAGAAGATAAAACCAATTCTCAAATCCTTAGTAATTAGAGAAGCACATAAGATATGAAGCAAGTAACACTATTACCATGGTTAGGGGAGATTAAACCCTAGTCAATGCACTCTGGTGTCATCCCATATCTACAACCTAGAATTATATCTTAACCTAGTTTGTATACCACTTGAGTGAGCACAACTAAAACCCAATGAAGCCATATTAAGTTTCAAACCATATGTCAGCCAGCACATAGAATTAGAACCCTAGCATTACACTCTCATGCTTAATTATAAAATAAAAGAACCACCTAATGTTAAGTCCTAGAATTAAAATCATGTGTGGTTAACAACCATTTAACTTTGTAACCATGATAAACCATGATGGAAACAATACCTACTTAAATACTTTCATATATAATGATAGTATTAACCTTAATAAGAGGGGTTATGATAGAAACTATAAAACCCTAACACATTGGAGCTCACATAAAATCATGTGCAATTGACCAATTCCTCCAATATGAAATCAAGTCCTAATAATAACTTCCAAAACAATTGGAAGAGGAATAACCAACTCTAATTATCCAACAGGGAGTTATATCATAAATGAGAAAGGAAATTAAAATTAATACCTAAATTCTTGCTTAATTAAAAATTGTAGCAAGGCTCACATATAGGTTTGTTCAACAACAATGGAGTAATATATTTATCCTTTTAATGGTCCTAATGAAATTCATATACTCAGAAAACCTGCATGGTAGTACATGAGTTAAATTTGAAGTAAACAGAATTATAAAACACAATTAAATGAAATAAAAAACAGAAAAGGAGAAAATAGAAAAGGAAACTTACCTGACTTACCTGGCCGTGCAGCCCGTGGAGCAGCCCACCATCTCAGCCCAACAGCAGCCAAGCCCAACCCAGCAGCCGGAGCCAGCACAGCCCAATACCCCTTCGTCTTGTTTTCGCACAGGTGGAGACCATCGTCTTCGTCCATCACTGCAAGCTGCTCGCTGTCGACTCGACGCCGCCTGGCCACGCCAAGATCCTCGCCGCCGCTCCCTAGCGTCTATAAAGCTCAATGCGCCGCCGCCAAACGAACCCTAACCCTAGAATCCCCTCTCTCTTCTTTAATTTCGGGAAGAACCGAAACCCTAGCTTCCCCGGCCAACTCTTCTCGCCGGTGATTGGAGCCTCCCCGCGACTCGTCGTCGACGCCATCGACCTCTCCGTACTCGACTTGCCCACCCTGTACAAGGAATCGAGTCGTCGTGCTCGGGAGCGTCCACGCCAACTCCGTCCTCTCCAACGCCGGTCACCATCACCGCCGATGATTGGGACCACCCCAGTCCTCGCCGTCAAGCCCTACGTGCTCAGGGTGAGCTTCTCTTTCGCCTAGTGTGCTCAGTCGGCTGAATATCATCCCGTAGCGCCACCGTGTCGTTCACCTGCTCGCGCCGCCGTTACGGTCTCGCCGTCGATCAAGTTCCGGTGGCAATTAGCCAGCGGCGCCACCACCAGCGTGTTCACGAGATCACCCCGAACCGAACGCGAGTAGTTCCCCGTTCTCACGCGCCCGAAATCGCCGGCGCAGTCCCCGTCTAATCGTCGGTCGGCCACTCCCGTGTCACCTCATCAATTTTGACTTCGGTCAAAGGAGACGTGGCGGGTGACGTGGCTTTGGCCCACCAGTCATTGACTGCAGGGTAGACTTAACCGGGTAACTCCAGTATTTACTTTATAAATTCAAAACCAGAAAATTACTGAAACTTTATAAATATGTAGAAAATCCATTATAACTCAGAAAAATGTAAATAAGATATCAAAATTCTTAGAAAAGTAAACTCTATCCAATAAAAATATAAAATGAAATTTATATTTTTAATAAAAATTCAATTATTTAATACTTGTTATTAAAGCCTTATTTATTAATTCTAAATTCAATTAAAATTCAATAATTAGGAAAACTTTCCAAATTAAATAAAAACCAGTAAATAAATAAAGAAAACATTAAAATTAATTTTCTTTTTTTGGTTATTTTGTTAAATCATTATTAGAGAGAGTTAAACCCTGGTTAATAATAAACCTAATTATTAATTGATAAATAAAATAATAAAATATCAAATCCAATGTTATTTTTATTTCAAAGTTACTAATAACTTGAACTTTAAAATGAAGTTATTAATCATAGAACTATATGGTAATTAGGAAACCCTAATTCCATATGAAATGATATTACAACCTTATCATTTCATGTGATTCCTAAAACCCTAATCCAAATAGGAACCCTAGCCTCATTAAACAATATGAACCCTAAACTGTTTCTAAACCTAAAACCTAGGTTAGAACATGTGATCATGATACTTTCCTTTCATACATAGATCCATAATTAGCCACTAAATACATATCTAGGCCCACATAAAATATAGGAGCCCATAATTAATACTTTAGCCTTCTAGGCATTCATCTTATCAGCCCTAGATGATCAAATAGAAACACTTAAGTCTAAACCCTAGTTCCTAGCATCAAGACTATCAACCTTAATCCTTCCTATTAAGCATGACACCATTATGATGAATACTAATAGAAACCATACCTAATGATTTGCATTACATACCATACTCCACTAAACCCTACTAGTGTGAGATACTTAGGAACCATCCCATTTAAGAACCAACCCTTCTTTGCTTAGGGAATTAAATAGCAAACCTAAACAACCTCAACCTAATTGATATACTTCTTATTATTTAAGAAGTATGTTCTTCAAAAGAATACTTTCGAAGTAAATAAAGAATTGTCATCAACCCTGCTTATAAGGACCTATAAACCTAGCTAGTTATCACCAGCAGGATGAACCAACCTTGATAGCAACCATGTATAAATAATTTCTTAGGATGCCTAGGTTTCACTTAACCTTACAAACCCTTGGTGTTGATAAATCCAACCAGGTTGTGATCCATCTACTATCTACTCCAGAAGCTAGTTGAAACCATAGTAAACCATAGAAACCCCATAACCCTAATTATCATACTTGTTCTTTATTAAAGAATATGTTCTTCAAAAGTTATTCTTTTAAAGTATATGATAATTAATCATTAACCATGCCATATAGTGCTAAAACCAACCACTATTCATTACATGTTAGGATTATACCAAATGTTATTGTTGTGTGCTATTAGTGTTATTATTATGATATATTACATCACCTGTTTATGATACCAATCAACCAATCCTTAATAAGAACCTTGTTTGTGAATCACTCTAAAAGTGCAACACACCACTACAACTCACTGATCCTAAATCATCGGGGATAGGTCATGCTTAGAGCGATTGCATCTCATACTTATGCATTATTGCATCCTTGCCAATCTTTTTAAACATCGTCCTTACCGGACGATGATGCTATTTCAGAATTTGGAGTTATTGCGTATCGAAGACCTTGCCTGCATAATATTGCAGTCAAGAAAGGCAAGTTCATCGCTTGCTCATGTCATTTGAGTATCTTTATCAAATTACTTGCAAAGTACTATGATTATCATTATTGCATAAAAACCAAAACCACTATTTTCAAAACTATGAATATGACTATGTGGTTGGCAATGGAACCATGGATTGTGTTGATATGGTGGAGGTTCCATTGCAAGGGTTTATATCCATCTAGGATTAAACAACAAATGTCGTCCAGTGATTCTTGTGCCGTAATACCCGTGTTAACTGATACGTCCAATTTGCATCACTATTTTATATCATAATTTGCTGCTATTCATTGATATATTTCATATTTGGGGATAATACTTATGTTATTTCATCTATTTTGCATGATTCACGACTATTGGAGGATCGCGCACCAGAGTCAGGATTCTGCTGGAAAAAGCACCGTCAGAATGCAATATTTCGGAAGATCAACAATTGACGGAAATTATATGAAAAATCCTATTTTTCCAGAAGACGAAGGGAGCCAGAAGGGGGAGCCGAGGGGACCCGAGGTGGGCTCACCTCATAGGCCGGCACGGCCCAAGGCCTGGCCGCGCCGCCCTGTGAGGAGGGGGCCCACAGCCCCCTCTCGCCTCCTTTTCTTCGCGAACGTCTTCGTCCCGAAAACCTAAGCTCGAGGGGATAGGTCGCGAAGAGACACAGCCGCCTCTGCGAGGCAGAGAACACCAGAGAGAAAAGAGCTCTCCGGCAGGCTGAGATCCGCCGGGGAAATTCCCTCCCGGAGGGGGAAATCGACGCCATCGTCACCGCCATCGAGTTGGACATCATCTCCATCGCCATCATCATCATCTTCATCATCATCACCGCCGTCTCCACCGCTGCACATCGTCACCGTTGTAGCAATTTGGGTTTGATCTTGATTGTTTGATAGGGGAAACTCTCCCGGTGTTGATTTCTACTTGTTATGGATGCTATTGAGTGAAACCGTTGAACCAAGGTTTATGTTCAGATTGTTATTCATCATCATATCACCTCTGATCATGTTCCATATGATGTCTCGTGAGTAGTTCGTTTAGTTCTTGAGGACATGGGTGAAGTCTAAATGTTAGTAGTGAAGTATGGTTGAGTAATATTCAATGTTATGATATTTAAGTTGTCGTGTTATTCTTCTAGTGGTGTCGTGTGAACGTCGACTACACGACACTTCACCTTTATGGGCCTAGGGGAATGCATCTTGTACTCGTTTGCGAATTGCGGGGTTGCCGGAGTGACAGAAACCTGAGCCCCCGTTGGTATATCGATGCAGGAGGGATAGCAGGATCTCAGAGTTTAAGGCTGTGGTTAGATTTATCTTAATTACTTTCTTGTAGTTGCGGATGCTTGCAAGGGGTATAATCACAAGTATGTATTAGTCCTAGGAAGGGCGGTACATTAGCATAGGTTCACCCACACAACACTTATCAAAACAATGAAGATTAATTAGCCGTATGTAGCGAAAGCACTAGACTAAAATCCCGTGTGTCCTCAGGAACGTTTGGTTATTATAAGTAAACAAACCGGCTTGTCCTTTGTGCTAAAAAGGATTGGGCCACTCGCTGCAATTGTTACTCTCGCACTTTACTTACTCGTACTTTATTCATCTGTTACATCAAAACCCCCTGAATACTTGTCTGTGAGCATTTACAGTGAATCCTTCATCGAAACTGCTTGTCAACACCTTCTGCTCCTCGTTGGGATCGACATTCTTACTTATCGAAGATACTACGATACACCCCCTATACTTGTGGGTCATCAAGACTATTTTCTGGCGCCGTTGCCGGGGAGTGAAGCGCTATTGGTAAGTGGAATTGGTAAGGGAAATTTCTACTGTTTGTGCTGATTTTATTTCTGCCTGCTGCTATAATTCATTATGGAGAGATCTTCTCTTGATTTTTTATTTGGAAAATCTACTACTACTGCAAAGGTAGTGGATTAAGCGCCAGGTGAGGAAGAGATACCATACAAAATACCTATGAAAATTATTGAACGTGTAGTGGATAACCGTTATACAGGGGATGGAACTGTCCACCCTGGAGATCATTTACTGTTCTTACATGAATTATGCAGTTTATTCAGGTGTGCAGGTATTGCTATGGATGAAGTGAGGAAGAAACTATTCTCTATATCGATGTCTGGTAAAGCGGCGCATTGGTATAAATTACTGGATAATGGGGATTCTCTTGAATGGAATGATATTGTGCCCCGGTTTTATTCTAAGTTCTATCCTCCAAGTGAAATTCACAAGGATCGGAACCGCATATATAATTTTTGGCCTCATGATGGAGAGAGTATTGCCCAAGCGTGGGGGAGATTGAAATCTTTAATGCTCAAATGCCCCATTCATGAGCTTCCTGGTGTTATCACCAGTATTTGACCGAATCAGAGGTGGGCCGCGATCAAGATGGACTTGAAGAATATACATGGAAGATATACATGAATCGGCCTTATGCGCAACGTTTGGGCTAGCGTGCCCGTGTATCTGTAATATAGTAGATCGCATCTTAGATTAAGAGATAGAGTTTTACCCGTGCACGGTTGGGATTATTCCCACGTTAGAAAGTCCCCTGGACTATAAATATGTATCTAGGGTTTATGAAATAAACAACAACCAACGTTCACCACAAATCAATCCTGGCGCATCGCCAACTCCTTCGTCTCGAGGGTTCCTTTCGGTAAGCATCATGCTGCCTAGATCGCATCTTGCGATCTAGGCAGCACAAGCTTATTTGTTGTTCATGCGTTGCTCGTACTGAAGCCTTTTTGATGGCGAGCAACGTAGTTATCTTAGATGTGTTAGGGTTAGCATTGTTCTTCGTATCATACGCTATCGTCGTGCAACCCTTATACATCTAGCCGCCCTTACACCTATCTTAGGTGTAGGGGCGGCACCCCGCTTGATCTTTATTTAGTAGATCCGATCCGTTACGGTTGCTCCTTGTTCTACAAGGATTAGTTTAATATATGCAATAGTTAGGCCTTACAAAGGGTTGGAGGATCCAGCGGCATGTAGGGTGTCGTTTGCTAGTCCTAGACAGGATGTTCCGAGGATCAACCTCGTGTTGGTTTTTAGGCCTTGTCTAGGATCGGCTTACGATCACCGTGCGTGGCCGCGAGGCCCAATCGTGAGTAGGATGATCCGATTATGCGGTGAAAACCCCAAATCGTTGTAGATCGTTTTAGCTTTATCTTGATCAAGCAGGACCACCATATATTCGTGCACCTCGTACGAATCATGGGTAGATCGGCTCCTTGAGCCGATTTACAGGACAACCTGAGAGCCGATCGAGGCTCGTATTTAATGTTTACGTGTATGCCATGCAGGAAACTAAGCGAGGCATCTCCATCACCTTCCTGACCAGGTATAGGTCTGGTGGCACGCCCTTGCACCAGCATCGGACGTGCGTGCCGGAGTCTGTACGGGCCGTCGCTCGGAGGGACCAGGGCCAGCCGCAGCCCTAAGTTGTTCCCGGTTCACCTGTGTTGCCCGTCGCTGCTCGCCGGTGGGTTTTGACCGCAACACATTCTGGCACGCCCGGTGGGACAATCTTCGACATCAACCACATCGCCATCTACATCTGAGATGGCGGACGGCACCCCAGTCACTTACGAGGATCTGACCGAGGAGCTCAAGAAGAAGTATGACGAGGTCAAAACGATCCTCGAAGCCGACCTCATCGGCTCGTTTCACAGGACCCGTTCACATGGCATCAGATGGAAAGGGTTCTCGCCTCAAGGTGCGCTCGATGGAATAGACCTGTCTGCCCCATCAGAAGAACGCACCATGTCCCTTCGTCAGGAGATTAGCTACATGGTGGCCCACTCGCTACACCGCCACTCTGAGAACCTGGTGAACACTTTGGAGCGTGTTGCTCTTCGAGTGATCCAGGAAATCATGAGTCGCCAATACTCTCCGTCAGGACCAGCTCTCGGGACATACCAGGGAGAGATGCCACTCCAGTCCCGTCCACCGCTGCCATTTGCGTTGGCAGCACCAGAGGTGCCGAATTCACCGGCATTCGTCGTCTACAAGATCGGTGGTGACCCTAGTGACTGCCAGTTCTTGCGTGAGGCGCCTAAGGAGATCCCTCACGGGTACATGTGCACATACGTGCCAGATTGCGGTAACTGGGCGCTCACAAACCAGGCCGCAACAGTAGGGACTTCTGGAAAAGCAGGAGGAACGTCAGCAACAGATCTTGAGAAACAGACGTGGCTAGCTAAATATGCCACTCCGACAAACCTCCAGAGCGCAGCTCCTGCAGTTGGCTCAGAGCTGGAAAAGCAAGCATGGCTGGCTAAGTACGCCACCCCGGCGAATCTTCAGAGTTCGACTCCTACAGCCAGCACCGCGGATCAAATCAGCACGATCCTGAGAGACCAGTTCGGCATGGTGCCGAAAAGGAGGACAATCGGCTATTCCAAGCCGTACCCCGACGAATACGAATTGGTCCCGCTACCACCCAAATATCGGCTCCCTGATTTCTCCAAATTCAGTGGATCAGATGGTTCCAGCTCCATCGAGCATGTGAGCCGATATTTGGCACAACTAGGAACGGCCTCAGCGTCGGATCCACTACGTGTGAGGTTCTTCGCACAGTCCCTCACAGGATCGGCTTTCGGGTGGTACACTTCGTTGCCACCAGACTCGATCCGGACTTGGAAGCAGTTGGAAGAACAGTTCCACATGCAGTATCACTCAGACGCTTCCGAGTTTGGCCTTGCCGATCTAGCACAAATACGTCAGAAGCGTGGAGAAACTGTGGCAGAATACATCCAGCGCTTCAGAAATCTGAGGAACCGATGTTATTCGGTTCGTGTGACTGAAAAGGAAGCAGTCGAGTTGGCAGTGGTGGGCCTTGCATCACAAATCAAGGACGTGGCCTCTCAAGCAGACTACCCTTCACTGGCGCACCTGGTTCAGAAACTGTCAGCATATGAACAGCGCCACCCGGACTTGTACCAGGATAAATTCAAGCGTGCGATAGTCCTGGTTGAGGCAGACGAAGATGAAGGCTCTGTGGGAGATCAAGAAGTAGCAATGGCTGAATGGATTCGGGGGGCAACCCCCGTGTCCTGCAAATGGGTCAAACCACCAGGTCCGCCCAGAGGGTTCGATTTTGACGTGACTAAAACTGAGCAAATCTTCGACCTCCTACTCAAGGAGAAGCAGTTGAAGTTACCCGAAGGCCTCAAAATCCCCACGGTACAGGAGCTGAACGGAAAGCCATACTGCAAATGGCATAACTCGGTCTCCCATGCCACCAACGACTGCAGGGTTTGGCGTCAGCAGATCCAAATGGCGATAGAACAAGGACGTCTGATTTTTAACCAGTACGCCATGAAGGTCGACACCCACCCCTTCCCCGCCGTTAACATGGTGGAGTGCACTTACCCTGAAGGTTGCCAGCCGGGATCCTCGTTCAGCATCAACATGGTAGAACCTGGACACCACGCTGGCAAGAACGGAGACGAGGGCAGCTGCTCTCGCAGCAAGGACACAGAGGACGCCGCTCCACGCGATCGGCTCCGGCACGACGGCAAGCGCTACATCACAGAGGGAGAAGTGAGGAATGTAAGATATCAGCGACCTCTCTCTGATCACCTCCTCAACAAGTACGTGAGTCAGTATGACCAACGCCGACGATCCAGCGATGATGATGAAAGAGAGCGTCTGGCTAGAGAAGCCAGAAGACATCATCGGCATGATCGCGATGAGGAGGAGTACGAGCGCCGTGCCAAGGAAAAGGCAAGGGAGCAAGACGACGAAGATAGGCACTGGGACTGCCCCTTCTTCAGACACTGCTGGGATTCAGGAATGAGCCGATTGCCCACAATCGGCAATTGCCCAGAATGCAACCAGAAGAAGAAGGAGGCAGCCAACGTGTCCGTATTCCAACGCTTAGGGCCTCTCCCACCACAAAGCAAACGCGCTGAGTCCCCTCGGAGGGAAGATCTCGAGGATTCGGAAGACGAGGGAGAAGAAGAAGACAGGTACCTGATACGTCTCCGACGTATCGATAATTTCTTGTGTTCCATGCCACATTATTGATGATATCTACATGTTTTATGCATACTTTATGTCATATTTGTGCATTTTCTGGAACTAACCTATTGACGAGATGCCGCAGTGCCAGTTCCTGTTTTCTGCTGTTTTTGGTTTCAGAAATCCTAGTAAGGAAATATTCTCGGAATTGGACGAAATCAACGCCCAGGACCCTATTTTCCCCGGGAGCTTCCAGAACACCCGAGAAGGACCAGAGGGGGGCCACAGGCCCACCACACAAGGCCCTGGCGCGGCCAAGGGGGGGCCCGCGCCCCCCTAGTGTGTCATCGCCTCGTTGACCCTCCGACGCTGCCCTTCCGCCTATTTAAAGCCTCCGTCGCGAAAACCCTATCGCGTTCGACAAAAACCACAGAAACCTTCCAGAGCCGCCGCCATCGCGAAGCCAAGATCTGGGGGACAGGAGTCTCTGTTCCGGCACCCTGCCGGAGCGGGGAAGTGCCCCCGAAAGGCTTCTCCATCGACACCGCTGCCATCTCCAACGCCATCTTCATCACCGCTGCTGCTCCCATGAGGAGGGAGTAGTTCTCCATCGAGGCTCGGGGCTGTACCGGTAGCTATGTGGTTCATCTCTCCCATGTACCTCAATACAATAATCTCATGAGCTGCTTTACATGATTGAGATTCATATGAGTTTGTATCACAATTTATCTATGTGCTACTCTAGCAAAGTTATTAAAGTAGTTCTATTCCTCCTGCACGTGTGTAAAGGTGACAGTGTGTGCACCGTGTTAGTACTTGGTTTATGCTATGATCATGATGTCTTGTAGATTGCGAAGTTAACTATTGCTATGATAGTATTGATGTGATCTATTCCTCCTACATATGCATGAAGGTGACAGTGTGCATGCTATGTTAGTACTTGGTTTAGTCTTTTGATCTATCTTACACTATAAGGTTACTAAAATATGAACATTAATTGTGGAGCTTGTTAACTCCGGCATTGAGGGTTCGTGTAATCCTACGCAATGTGTTCATCATCCAACAAGAGTGTAGAGTATGCATTTATCTATTCTGTTATGTGATCAATGTTGAGAGTGTCCACTAGTGAAAGTCTAATCCCTAGGCCTTGTTCCTAAATACTGCTGCGTTACTACTGCTTGTTTCTTGTTTCAACGTGTTACTACTGCTGCAATACTACCACCATCAACTACACGCCCGACCAAGCTATTTTTAAGCACCGTTACTCTTGCTCATATATATTCATACCACCTGTATTTCACTATCTCTTCGCCGAACTAGTGCACCTATTAGGTGTGTTGGGGACACAAGAGACTTCTTGCTTTGTGGTTGCAGGGTTGCATGAGAGGGATATCTTTGACCTCTTCCTCCCTGAGTTCGATAAACCTTGGGTGATCCACTTAAGGGAAAACTTGCTGCTGTTCTACAAACCCCTGCTCTTGGAGGCCCAACACTGTCTACAGGAAAAGGAGGAGGCGTAGACATCAAGCTATTTTCTGGCGCTGTTGCCGGGGACCAGAAAGCTACACAATAGGGATTTCCTCCCTCGTCAACCACGCGCCAGTCCTGGACAGCATCAAGTATTTTCTGGCGCCGTTGCCGGGGAGGAAAGGTAAAAGGTACTCACACTCCGTATCTCGGCTACTAAGCTATTTTCCGGCGTTGTAAGTACTCGAAGCTATTTCCTTTAGTTCCTGCAATTGCAACTTTTTGTTTCTTGTTTACACTAGTAAGGCATAATGGACAACATCTGTGAGCTTTTTATTCTATTTCCTGAGTCAAGACATGAATGGTTTAATGCGAAAATTAAAAAACCCATGGAATCTTATTTGCATGCTAGTAGCAATGATATTAGTATGAACGCTTTGAACACCATTGTTTCTAATGATATGGAAAATTCTAAGCTTGGGGAAGCTGGCTTTGATGAGCATGATATTTTTAGTCCCCCAAGCATTGAGGAGAAAATTTTCTTTGATGATACTTTGCCTCCTATTTATGATGATTATAATGATATTGGTCTTTTAGTGCCGCCTACTATGGAGAGTAATTTTTATGATGATAATACTATGCCTCCTACACTTGATGAGAATAATAATGATAGCTACTTTGTTGAATTTGCACCTACTACAATTAATAAGAATAATTATGCTTATGTTGGGGGTAGTAATAATTTTATGCATGAGACTCATGATAAGAATGCTTTATGTGATAGTTATATTGTTGAGTTTGCTCATGATACTACTGAAAGTTATTATGAGAGAGGAAAATATGGTTGTAGAAATTTTCATGTTACTAAAATACCTCTCTATGTGCTGAAATTTTTGAAGCTATGCTTGTTTTATCTTCCTATGCTTGTTACTTTGCTCTTCATGAACTTGTTTATTTACAAGATTCCTATGCATAGGAAGCATGTTAGACTTAAATGTGTTTTGAATTTGCCTTTTGATGCTCTCTTTTGCTTCAAATACTATTTCTTGCGAGTGCATCATTAAAACTGCTGAGCCCATCTTAATGGCTATAAAGAAAGAACTTCTTGGGAGATAACCCATGTGTTATTTTGCTACAGTACTTTGTTTTATATTTGTGTCTTGGAAGTTGTTTACTACTGTAGCAACCTCTCCTTATCTTAGTTTTGTGTTTTGTTGTGCCAAGTAAAGTCTTTGATAGTAAAGTCAATACTAGATTTGGATTACTGCACAGAAACTGTTTTCTTGCTGTCACGAATCTGGGCCTAATTCTCTGTAGGTAACTCAGAAAATTATGCCAATTTACGTGAGTGATCCTCAGATATGTACGCAACTTTCATTCAATTTGAGAATTTTCATCTGAGCAAGTCTGGTGCCATTTTAAAGTTCGTCTTTACGGACTGTTCTGTTTTGACAGATTCTGCCTTTTATTTCGCATTGCTTCTTTCGCTGTGTTGGGTGGATTTCTTTGTTCCATTACCTTCCAGTAGCTTTGGGAAATGTCCAGAAGTGTTAAGAATGATTGTGTTACCTCTGAACATGTGAGTTTTTTTGATTATGCACTAACCCTCTAATGAGTTTGTTTCGAGTTTGGTGTGAAGGAAGTTTTCAAGGGTCAAGAGAGGAGGATGATATACTATGATCAAGAAGAGTGAAAGCTCTAAGCTTGGGGATGCCCCGGTGGTTCACCCCTGCATATATCAAGAAGACTCAAGCATCTAAGCTTGGGGATGCCCAAGGCATCCCCTTCTTCATCGGCAAATTATCAGGTTCCTTCTCTTGAAACTATATTTTTATTCACTCACATCTTATGTACTTTACTTGGAGCATCTGTTTGCTTTTGTTTTTGTTTTTGTTTGAATAAATGCTTGTGTGGGAGAGAGACACGCTCAGCTGGTTCGTAGGAACACATGTGTTCTTAGCTCATAATATTCATGGCGAAGTTTCTTCTTCGTTAAATTGTTATATGGTTGGAATTGGAAAATGATACATGTAGTAATTGCTATAAATGTCTTGGGTAATGTGATACTTGGCAATTGTTGTGCTCATGTTTAAGCTCTTGCATCATATACTTTGCACCTATTAATGAAGAAATACATAGAGCATGCTAAAATTTGGTTTGCATAATTGGTCTCTCTAAGGTCTAGATAATTTCTAGTATTGAGTTTGAACAACAAGGAAGACGGTGTAAAGTCTTATAATGTTTACAATATGTCTTTTATGTGAGTTTTGCTGCACCGGTTCATCCTTGTGTTTGTTTCAAATAACCTTGCTAGCCTAAACCTTGTATCGAGAGGGAATACTTCTCATGCATCCAAAATCCTTGAGCCAACCACTATGCCATTTGTGTCCACCATACCTACCTACTACATGGTATTTTCTGCCATTCCAAGTAAATACTTCATGTGCTACCTTTAAACCTTCAAAATGCTTCTCAATTTGTGTTAATGTTTTATAGCTCATGAGGAAGTATGTGGTGTTTATCTTTCAACCTTGTCATTTACTCTTGACAGACTTTCATAATGGACTAGTGGTACATCTGCTTATCCAATAATTTTGCAAAAAGAGCTGGCAATGGGGTTCCCAGCTCCAATTAATTACAACTTGCATTAATAATTCTCTTCACATGTTTTGCTCTGATTCATCAGTAAGCAACTTAATTTTGCAAATAGACACTCCTCCATGGTATGTGAATGTTGGAAGGCACCCGAGGATTCGGTTAGCCATGGCTTGTGTAAGCAAAGGTTTGGAGGAGTGTCACTCATCAATAATGAAACTAAAATACATGTGTAAACAAAAGAGAAGAGGGATGATCTACCTTGCTGGTAGAGATAACGTCCTTCATGGGAGCCGCTCTTGAAAGTCTGGTTGGCGAGGTAGTTAGAGTACCCATTACCATTCGTTGACAACAACAAACACCTCTCAAAACTTTACTTTTATGCTCTCTATATGATTTTAAAACTTGAAAAGCTCTAGCACATGATTTATCCCTGCTTCCCTCTGCGAAGGGCCATTCTTTTACTTTTATTGTTGAGTCAGTTCACCTATTTCTCTCCACCTCAAGAAGCAAACACTTGTGTGAACTGTGCATTAATTCCTACATATTTGCTTATTGCACTTATTATATTACTCTATGTTGACAATATCCATGAGATATACATGTTATGAGTTGAAAGCAACCGCTGAAACTTAATCGTCCTTTGTGTTGCTTCAATGCTTTTACTATAATTTATTGCTTTATGAGTTAACTCTTATGCAAGACTTATTGATGCTTGTCTTGAAGTGCTATTCATGAAAAGTCTTTGCTTTATGATTCACTTGTTTACTCATGTCATATACATTGTTTTGATCGCTGCATTCACTACATATGCTTTACAAATAGTATGATCAAGGTTATGATAGCATGTCACTCCAGAAATTATCTGTGTTATCGTTTTACCTGCTCGGGACGAGCAGAACTAAGCTTGGGGATGCTGATACGTCTCCGACGTATCGATAATTTCTTGTGTTCCATGCCACATTATTGATGATATCTACATGTTTTATGCATACTTTATGTCATATTTGTGCATTTTCTGGAACTAACCTATTGACGAGATGCCGCAGTGCCAGTTCCTGTTTTCTGCTGTTTTTGGTTTCAGAAATCCTAGTAAGGAAATATTCTCGGAATTGGACGAAATCAACGCCCAGGACCCTATTTTCCCCGGGAGCTTCCAGAACACCCGAGAAGGACCAGAGGGGGGCCACAGGCCCACCACACAAGGCCCTGGCGCGGCCAAGGGGGGCCCGCGCCCCCCTAGTGTGTCGTCGCCTCGTTGACCCTCCGACGCTGCCCTTCCGCCTATTTAAAGCCTCCGTCGCGAAAACCCTATCGCGTTCGATGAAAACCACAGAAACCTTCCAGAGCCGCCGCCATCGCGAAGCCAAGATCTGGGGGACAGGAGTCTCTGTTCCGGCACCCTACCGGAGCGGGGAAGTGCCCCCGGAAGGCTTCTCCATCGACACCGCTGCCATCTCCAACGCCATCTTCATCACCGCTGCTGCTCCCATGAGGAGGGAGTAGTTCTCCATCGAGGCTCGGGGCTGTACCGGTAGCTATGTGGTTCATCTCTCCCATGTACCTCAATACAATAATCTCATGAGCTGCTTTACATGATTGAGATTCATATGAGTTTGTATCACAATTTATCTATGTGCTACTCTAGCAAAGTTATTAAAGTAGTTCTATTCCTCCTGCACGTGTGTAAAGGTGACAGTGTGTGCACCGTGTTAGTACTTGGTTTATGCTATAATCATGATCTCTTGTAGATTGCGAAGTTAACTATTGCTATGATAGTATTGATGTGATCTATTCCTCCTACATATGCATGAAGGTGACAGTGTGCATGCTATGTTAGTACTTGGTTTAGTCTTTTGATCTATCTTACACTATAAGGTTACTAAAATATGAACATTAATTGTGGAGCTTGTTAACTCCGGCATTGAGGGTTCGTGTAATCCTACGCAATGTGTTCATCATCCAACAAGAGTGTAGAGTATGCATTTATCTATTCTGTTATGTGATCAATGTTGAGAGTGTCCACTAGTGAAAGTCTAATCCCTAGGCCTTGTTCCTAAATACTGCTGCGTTACTACTGCTTGTTTACTGTTTCACTGTGTTACTACTGCTGCAATACTACCACCATCAACTACACGCTAGCAAGCTATTTTCTGGCACCGTTGCTACTGCTCATATATATTCATACCACATGTATTTCACTATCTCTTCGCCGAACTAGTGCACCTATTAGGTGTGTTGGGGACACAAGAGACTTCTTGCTTTGTGGTTGCAGGGTTGCATGAGAGGGATATCTTTGACCTCTTCCTCCCTGAGTTCGATAAACCTTGGGTGATCCACTTAAGGGAAAACTTGCTGCTGTTCTACAAACCTCTGCTCTTGGAGGCCCAACACTGTCTACAGGAAAAGGAGGAGGCGTAGACATCAAGCTATTTTCTGGCGCCGTTGCCGGGGACCAGAAAGCTACACAATAGGGATTTCCTCCCTCGTCAACCACGCGCCAGTCCTGGACAGCATCAGTACCACCGGCCAAGGTGGTGCCCTGATGGACTCAGCCGTTCCCAAAAACGCAGGGTTCAGCGATTGCGCGGTTTGGAGGAAGCCGAAAGGTTATACCTGCACACGCTGAGAAAGGCGCGCACTGATCTGGCCGCGAAGATTCAGCGAACCCTGGATGAAGAGGGTCGACCACGGAAAATGGAGTGGCGCCCCAAGCAAAGGAAAGCCGATGATGAAACATCGGCTGGCACAAACATGGTGTTCATCCTTCCTTCGGAGTTCAGTGCTCCAGGATTAGACGAGGCACCTGTGGCACAACTTGACTGCGGCCCACGGCCGGTTATCTTTGAGAAGCCACGAGAAAGGAGCTACAGACATCTGAAGGCCCTGTACTTGCGAGGTTATATCGATGGGAGGCCTGTCAATAAGATGCTGGTGGACACCGGAGCGGCAGTCAACATTATGCCATACTCTATGCTACGTCGGTTGGGACGCTCTAGCTCGGATATAATCAAGACCAACGTGACATTGAGCGATTTCAACGGCCAAGCGTCTGACGCACAAGGTGTTCTGAACGTGGATCTGACCGTAGGAAGGAAAACTATCCCTACGACGTTCTTCATCGTCGATAGCAGGAGCACCTATGCTGTTCTGCTAGGAAGAGATTGGATCCACGCCAACTGTTGCATTCCCTCCGCGATGCACCAATGCATAATACAGTGGGATGGAGATGAGGTTGACTCAGCCGAAATTTCAACGGCTGGCATGAACGCATGGGAAGCAGCAGGCCAGGAACCCCTCTCAGGTATCAATTTGGACGACTGCGAGCGCATCGACGTGACGAAGGCAGGGTTAGGCTGGTCTTATCTACTGGCCTGACCGAGTAGCAAGAACAAACCGATGAGAAACGTGGCGAGGCTGATCCTTTGGATCGGCCCCAAAGATCTATGAAGGAACGCTACGCAAACTTCATTGAGCACTTCGATCAATATGGAGGCCGATTCCAGCAATCGGCCAAAATTATCCTCACCATCTGTTCTGCTTGTGTTCAACAACAATCTGCTGGGCAGCGGTTACATCGGCTGACGAAAGTCAACACGAATCCTAACGGAGCCGACGTGCAAATACAGTGCCTTGGTTAACTACAGAGCCGATATCCGCAGTTCCCTGACAGATTCGGCTCGGGGGGCACCTAATCAGATGAACATGTGCAGATTCAACATGTGTGCAGTGAAATATTGGAGGCCGGTAGAAAAAATCGGCCAGTAAAAAAAAAATTTCATGACAAACAGCCGATGCAAGGGCATCGACTCCTCATGGTGGCTATCTTGGATTACCAGGTTACCTGAGGTCAAAGCTTTTTTGTTTGACCTGTGCATCCTCGCCGGTGATCTCGCCTTGATTAAGGCTCGGGGGGCAACTAACTTGGTAGATGCTCTGTTTTTGGAGCCGATTGGAGTTGCATCGGCTGACCCTGCATCGTAATCTTCTCCGAAAGCGGTGAGGTGTTGCAGAAGAAGATTGCTAAAGCTACGAGGAGGAGCCGGAAAAGGGAGCCATCGGCTTTTACGGGGTTTGAACCGTCCTGTTGCTGCAAGAAAAGGAAAGAGACTGGATTCTCAAAATAGCCGATGAATGGTCATTGGCTATGGGATTGCGAAATATTATGGTCAGGTATCAAATCGCAGTCTGAATTTGAGAAGTGCTTAACTGACGGTCTAATCGATATCTGAGTCCGGCTTCATGGGCGTCTAAGGAAAAAGAATCCGATACGTTGCTATCGGTCTTGGTGTGGCAAGCGGAAGGATTGAAATTGGATTAATTGAAAGATAAATTGGAAGAACAATTCTCATTAATTCAAAGGAGCGGCTTTAAAGGAAAGAGCCGATGGCTCTCAAAAGGGGGATCTGGTGCCTAGTGCACTGCTATTACTAGTCCTACTCTACTAGTTGTCGCTGTCCTCGTCGTCGCCGTCGTCGATGCCGTCGGCGCTGCTCCCAGGAAGCTCCTCGTCGCTGCTGCCCCAGCCCTCGGCTGGAGCTTCTTCTTCCTCGTCATCATCATCATCCTCGCTGTCTGCCCAAGAGCGGAAGCGCTTAGTCGGCGGGTATCCGATGGAGGAGGAGGATTCATCCTCCTCCTCTTCCTCCTCGTCATCATCATCGTCTTCGCTGTCCGCCCAAGCGCGGAATCGCTTGGCCGGCGGATGCTTAGCGGGGGAGGAGGAATCATCCTCCTTCTTCTCCTCTTCTTCCTTTACTTCTCCTTCTTCCTCCTTCCCGTTGGGGGAGGTGGGTTTCACCCAGGGATGGAGGTCGTCTTCGCTCTCGCTTATTAGCTCCCCTTCGATGAGGAACTTGAGGTCGTCTTCCCCATCGGTCAGAGGCAGGTCGCCATCTGACCCGACGAGTGCTTCGGGTGGACCGTCTGGCACATGGTCGAAGTTCCACTCCGGCTCGCTCGAGGAGAAAGACTGAAGGGAGAGGCCGGAGGAGACGGAGGAAGAGGAAGACATTGCTACAGGGAAAGAGGGTTTTTTTGGTGCCGATAGCTAGAACAGAGGAAGGGGATGAAGAGGGCTAATCAATTGGCACAGTTAAATAAGGAGGAGCCTAGTAGAGATTTAATGCCATTGCAGTTTCCGAGGAAGTGATGCTGAAGCTATCAAGTTTTGCAGAGAAGTTGAGAAGACAAGGTATCATGATGAAGGGTACTGCGACGGTTCTGCTCTGCCACGACATGACCCGACGAAGAGAAACAGAGTGATTTTGGAATTATTAATTCCAAAACCAGGGGGGCATGTGTTATCACCAGTATTTGACCGAATCAGAGGTGGGCCGCGATCAAGATGGACTTGAAGAATATACATGGAAGATATACATGAATCGGCCTTATGCGCAACGTTTGGGCTAGCGTGCCCGTGTATCTGTAATATAGTAGATTGCATCTTAGATTAAGAGATAGAGTTTTACCCGTGCACGGTTGGGATTATTCCCACGTTAGAAAGTCCGCTGGACTATAAATATGTATCTAGGGTTTATGAAATAAACAACAACCAACGTTCACCACAAATCAATCCTGGCGCATCGCCAACTCCTTCGTCTCGAGGGTTCCTTTCGGTAAGCATCATGCTGCCTAGATCGCATCTTGCGATCTAGGCAGCACAAGCTTATTTGTTGTTCATGCGTTGCTCGTACTGAAGCCTTTTTGATGGCGAGCAACATAGTTATCTTAGATGTGTTAGGGTTAGCATTGTTCTTCGTATCATACGCTATCGTCGTGCAACCCTTATACATCTAGCCGCCCTTACACCTATCTTAGGTGTAGGGGCGGCACCCCGCTTGATCTTTATTTAGTAGATACGATCCGTTACGGTTGCTCCTTGTTCTACAAGGATTAGTTTAATATCTGCAATAGTTAGGCCTTACAAAGGGTTGGAGGATCCAGCGGCATGTAGGGTGTCGTTTGCTAGTCCTAGACAGGATGTTCCGAGGATCAACCTCGTGTTGGTTTTTAGGCCTTGTCTAGGATCGGCTTACGATCACCGTGCGTGGCCGTGAGGCCCAATCGTGAGTAGGATGATCCGATTATGCGGTGAAAACCCCAAATCGTTGTAGATCGTTTTAGCTTTATCTTGATCAAGCAGGACCACCATATATTCGTGCACCTCGTACGAATCATGGGTAGATCGGCTCCTTGAGCCGATTTACAGGACAACCTGAGAGCCGATTGAGGCTCGTATTTAATGTTTACGTGTATGCCATGCAGGAAACTAAGCGAGGCATCTCCATCACCTTCCTGACCAGGTATAGGTCAGGTGGCACACCCTTGCACCAGCATCGGACGTGCGTGCCGGAGTCTGTACGGGCCGTCGCTCGGAGGGACCAGGGCCAGCCGCAGCCCTAAGTTGTTCCCGGCTCACCTGTGTTGCCCGTCGCTGCTCGCCGGTGGGTTTTGACCGCAACACCTGGTAATGTTATTATTGATAATTTCTACGCAAGACTTTCTTTTGAAGACAAGACCTTGCTGGATACTTCTTGTTCTGTATCATTTACGCGCAACAAAGAAGAGTTTAAAAGGGACCTTCTTAATCGGATCCAGGAAAATACTGAAGGATGGGAGAACAACAAAGATAGAGAATCAGGTATAAATTATGATTACAAATGCATTGAAGCTTTTATGGATACTGATAAATTCTGTAATATGAGTGCTACTTATGGTCTTGATTCTCAAGTTGCTGCAAATCTTTATAAAGCTTTTGCCTCTCATTATGAATTGCCTAAGAAGAATTTTGATAAGTATCATGAACCGTATAAAGATAAAATTGATTCATCTATAAATAAATGTGTTGTAGTTGAAACTGTTGATCATGTTATTCCTGAAGCTTATATTGAAAAAACTCCTTTCCCTGCTAAAATGAAGGAGTACTCTGTTATAAATAATAGTGCGGTTCATAAAAGTGAAAAGAAACCTATAGAACCTGAAGAACAAATAAAAGTTGAACCTGCTGTTGCAATAGTTAAAGATCTTGTGACTGAAAATGTGGAGGATGGTCATATTATTTTCTGTAAAGATGCTTCTAATATTGTTTCACATCCTAATAAGTCTAAGAAAGCTAGTGTTCCTATGCTATCTGTTAGAATTGGAGATCATTGTTATTATGGTTTATGTGATATTGGTGCAAGCATTAGTGCTATTCCTTATGAGCTTTACACGGAGATTATGCACGAAATTGGTTCTTGTGAACTTGAAGATATTGATGTGGTTATTCGGCTGGCTAATAGAGAAACAATCTCTCCAATTGGTATTGTTCGAGATGTGGAAGTTCTATGCGGTAAGATTAAATATCCTACTGACTTTTTGGTACTTGGTTCTGCTGCTAGTAAATATTGTCCTATCATTTTTGGTAGACCTTTTCTAAATACTTGTGGAGCTATTATAGATTGCAAGAAATAGAAAATTTTGACTAAATTTGTTGGTGAATCTTATGAGTTTAACTTCTCTAAATTTACGCCTAATAACGATTTTAGAGTTGAACAGTGTGCATCTATTGCTCTTGCTCCTAATAATCCTTTGCAGCAACATTTGGAGAATAGTGAGAGTGAAGTTTTTAGGGAAGAAAGAAATGAGCTTGATGAAATTTTCCTTCGTCAACCTATTCTTAAGCATGATTTACCGGTAGAAGATCTGGGTACAACACCGCCACCAAAGGAAGATCCTGTCTTTGATTTAAAACCATTACCTGATAATCTTAAATATGCTCATATTGATGATAAGAAAATATATCATGTTATTATTAGTTCTAAGCTTACAGAGTTTGAAGAAGAAAGTGTTGTGGGTATACTTTATGGGTAAATCAACGGCATGGCCTAGATCCGGCAAGCCCGGGTGGCCCATAGTAGGTGACGCGGCATGTGGCCCGTCGGGCGGCCCAGTTGCTGTTGATCCTGAAGGATGAAGTCCAGCCCAGGAACAGGAAGCCGGATCCCAACCGACCTACGAAGGAGGCCGGATCCGTGAAGGCCCATGAAGTATCCGGATCCTGCACGTACTAAGAGGAAGGGCGGATCCCTGACGTACACGGCAAGACTTTGAACCGTAGTTAGGCGACTTGTATTCTGGCTAGGACTCTCCATGTAAACCCTAGATCCGTGCGTCCTTATAAGCCGGATCCTGGGAGCCCTAGAGGCAGAACAACAACTCATTGTAACATCGCGAAAGCGCCCAGATAATTCCAGACAAGCAGCAGTAGGCCCTGTCATCGAGCAGGTGTTCCGAAGCTGGGTAAATCGCGCACCACCGTCCCGAGTGCTCTCCGCCCTATGGCACCTACCTAGCGCCCACCGTGGGGCCTGCGGCGTCTGGAGGCCGGAATCGGGAGGGTTCCGCCATGGGAAGCTACGACGACACCATCGCTGTGGGGCGCGTCCTTTACGCCGGAAACCTTCCGATCGTCCCTCCGGATGAGTGCTGGATTCCGGCCAAGACAAACCCCGTCAAGCTCTCCATCGTCCCAGTCGGCGGCATACACATCTTCATCGGCGAAACCGTCGATTCTGACGGAAACGCCCTGGTAAGTAACGCTGACGCGACCGCAGCTGAGCGGAACGCAGTCGCGAAGACCCGATCTGAGACGCAGGAACTTCCCAAGGAAGATTCCGCCTTAGATCTGGAAAAATCAAAACCCACCCAATCCGCCCCTGAGCAGGAAACAACGGTGGAAGACCAATGCAGATCCGCCTGGGTCTCCCAGGTGTTAGAGAAGCAAAGGTGTCACCTCGTACACTTCTTGGCCCATACCGCCGGAACCGCCCCTCAAGAAGCTGGAGCTGGTCCCGAGCAGGTCGAGGCACCGGAAAATAGCATCGCTCCGGATCAGCAGGAGGCTGTCGGAGAAAGCAATGCTCCGGGCGAAGAGTCAATTCTGGGTAGCCTAAGCCCAATTTCTGGGGATGCCCCCTCCATGAACACCGAAGAGTTCGATCGCAAGGTATCGGAGATCGGATATGGTGAACAGTCTGATGTTGAATCCGCCCAGCCTAAACAGGTTCTTGCAACTTTGGCGGCGCTAGACCAGCGACACTCTGATGGTAACACCCACTCCGATCCACAGCCATCCCACGCAGGATCTCCGCTTTCGCGGGAACGACCGCGTAGGGAAGTCTTGTCCCCAGAAGAACTGGTTGAGCAAGCTGGCATGGATGCAGTTGCACGCTCTGATATCCTCAACAAACCTATCACTCCCGAAGACGCATTAAGTGCAGAAAGGCTAGAAGCTAAGAGACTGGAGATGTTGGCCACAGCCAAAAAGTTAGCCGACACCGCAGTCGCAGTGCTGGAAGAAAGGAAAGAAGCCGCGCACTTCGTGGAAAATTTCCACCAGCGAGAGCTTGAGGTTGACGAACAACTGGTAAAGGTCAAGGAGCTCCAGCAACACTGGAAAGACAAGGTCACCGAGCTTTAGTGGGAGGCCGATAAAATCAGGCGGGAGGCTATACCTCCTCGCAAGATTACTTTCGCAACCCCCACTGAGCAACAGCCACTCGCAACTCCAAAGGATAATATGAAGAAGGCTGCGGAGATCTTGAAGAAGAAGGACGAGGAGATTGATATCGACTACGTCCGAATGCTGGTTGCCTCAGCAATGAAGCAGCAGAGCAAGGCAGATACTTCGCGTAGGTTGGAGTCCAACCCAGAGCATTGCATCTCTACCGCACAGAAGGACGCCTACGACAATCGCCATCTTGATGACGAATCGCGCACCGGATCTTCGGAACGCGGGAGGAGAACCAGAGAGCATCCAAATCCAATCCCTGTACCATCAAAGACACCTCCGTCAGATCCAAACAAGGGAAAAGATGCGATGTACTTTGGTAAAAACAAGTACCGGAATCCGTCACCTCCACCTAGGGGATACCCGTGTCCTTGATGGCGTGTAACTCACACATTCATTGGGAACCCCAAGAGGAAGGTATGATGCGCACAGCAGCAAGTTTTCCCTCAGAAAGAAACCAAGGTTTATCGAACCAGTAGGAGCCAAGAAGCACGTTGAAGGTTGATGGCGGCGAGATGTAGTGCGGTGCAACACCAGGGATTCCGGCGCCAACGTGGAACCTGCACAACACAACCAAAGTACTTTGCCCAAACGAAACAGTGAGGTTGTCAATCTCACCGGCTTGCTGTTACAAAGGATTAGATGTATAGTGTGGATGATGATTGTTTGCATTGAACAGTAAAACAAGTATTGCAGTAGATTGTATTTGATGTAAAAGAATGGACCGGGGTCCACAGTTCACTAGAGGTGTCTCTCCCATAAGATAAATAGCATGTTGGGTGAACAAATTACAGTTGGGCAATTGACAAATAGAGAGGGCATGACAATGCACATACATGACATGATGAATATTGTGAGATTCAATTGGGCATTACGACAAAGTACATAGACCGCTATCCAGCATGCATCTATGCCTAAAAAGTCCACTTTCAGGTTATCATCCGAACCCCTTCCGGTATTAAGTTGCAAGCAACAGACAATTGCATTAAGTATGGTGCGTAATGTAATCAATAACTATATCCT